>NC_083895.1:38704524-39429524 GCF_032452875.1 Bos javanicus | reverse complement strand
CACTGGAGAAGGGAATGGCAAACCACTTCAGTATTTTTGTTTGAGAACCCCATGAAGAGTATGAAAAGGCAAAATGATAGGATACTGAAAGGAACTCCCCAGGTTAGTAGGTTCCCAATATGCTACTGGAGATCAGTGGAGAAATAACTCCAGAAAGAATGAAGGGATGGAGCCAAAGCAAAATCAACACCCAGCTGTGGATATGACTGGTGATAGAAGCAAGGTCTGATGCTGTAAAGAGCAAGGTTGCATAGGAACCTGGAATGTCAGGTCCATGAATCAAGGCAAATTGGAAGTGGTCAAACAGGAGATGGCAAGAGTGAATGTCAACATTCTAGGAATCAGCGAACTAAAATGGACTGGAATGGGTGAATTTAATTCTGATGACCATTGTATCTACTACTGTGGGCAGGAATCTCTTAGAAGAAATGGAGTAGCCATCATGGTCAACAAGAGAGTCTAAAATGTAGTACTTGGATGCAATCTTAAAAATGACAGAATGATCTCTGTTCGTTTCCAAGGCAAACCATTCAATATCACAGTGATCCAAGTCTATGCCCCAACCAGTAACACTGAAGAAGCTGAAGTTGAGCGGTTCTATGAAGACCTACTAGACCTTTTAGAACTAACACCCAAAAAAGATGTCCTTTTCATTATAGGGGACTGGAATGCAAAAGTAAGAAGTCAAGAAACACCTGGAGTAACAGGCAAATTTGGCCTTGGAATATGGAATGAAGCAGGGCAAAGACTAATAGAGTTTTGCCAAGAAAATGCACTGGTCATAACAAACACCCTCTTCCAACAACACAAGAGAAGACTCTACACATGGACATCACCAGATGGTCAACACCAAAATCAGATTGATTATATTCTTTGCAGCCAAAGATGGAGAAGCTCTATACAGTCAGCAAAAACAAGACCAGGAGCTGACTGTGGCTCAGGTCATGAACTCCTTATTGCCAAATTCAGACTTCAATTGAAGAAAGTAGGGAAAACCACTAGATCATTCAGGTATGACCTAAATCAAGTCCCTTATGATTATACAGTGGAAGTGAAAAATAGATTTAAGGGACTAGATCTGATAGAGTGCCTGATGAACTATGGACAGAGGTTTATGACATTGTACAGGAGACAGGGATCAAGACCATCCTCATGGAAAAGAAATGCAAAAAAGCAAAATGACTGTCTGAGGAGGCCTTAAAAATAGCTGTGAAAAGAAGAGAAGTGAAAAGCAAAGGAGAAAAGGAAAGATATAAGCATCTGAATGCAGAATTCCAAAGAATAGCAAGAGAAAAGAAAGCCTTCCTCAGCGATCAATGCAAAGAAATAGAGGAAAACAACAGAATGGGAAAGACGAGAGATCTCTTCAAGAAAATTAGAGATACCAAGGGAACATTTCATGCAAAGATGGGCTCGATAAAGGACAGAAATGCTATGGACCTAACAGAAGCAGAAGATATTAAGAGGAGGTGGCAGGAATACACAGAAGAACTGTACAAAAAAGATACTCATGACCAAGATCATCACGATGGTGTGATCACTGACCTAGAGCCAGACATCCTGGAATATGAAGTCAAGTGGGCCTTAGAAAGCATCGCTGCGAACAAAGCTAGTGGAGGTGATGGAATTCCAGCTGAGTTATTTCAAATCCTAAAAGATGATGCTGTGAAAGTGCTGCACTCAATATGCCAGCAAATTTGGAAAACTCAGCAGTGGCCACAGGACTGGAAAAGGTCAGTTTTCATTCCAATCCCAAAGAAAGGCAATGCCAAAGAATGTTCAAACTACCACACAATTGCACTCATCTCACACACTAGTAAAGTAATGCTCAAAATTCTCCAAGCCAGGCTTCAGCAATACATGAATCATGAACTTACAGATGTTCAAGCTGGTTTTAGAAAAGGCAGAGGAACCAGAGACCAAATTGCCAACATCCATTGAATAATCAAAAAGCAAGAGAGTTCCAGAAAAACATCTATTTCTGCTTTATTGACTATGCCAAAGCCTTTGACTGTGTCGATCACAATAAACTGTGGAAAATTCTGAAAGAGATGGGAACCAGACTACCTGACTTGCCTCTTGAGAAACCTATATGCAGATCAGGAAGCAACAGTTAGAACTAGACACGGAACAACAGACTGGTTCCAAATATGAAAAGGAGTCTGTCAAGGCTGTATATTGTCACCCTGCTTATTTAATTTATATGCAGAGTACATCATTAGAAATGCTGGGCTAGAAGAAGCACAAGCTGGAATAAAGATTGCTGGGAGAAATATCAATAACCTCAGATATGCAGATGATACCACCCTTATGGCAGAAAGTGAAGGGGAACTAAAAAGCCTCTTGATGAAAGTGAAAGTGGAGAGTGAAAAGTTGGCATAAAGCTCAACATTCAGAAGACGAAGATCATGTCATCTTGTCCCAACACTTCATGGCAAATAGATGGGGAAACAGTGGAAACAGTGTCAGACTTTATTTTGGGGGGCTCCAAAATCACTGTAGATGGTGACTGCAGCCAAGAAATTAAAAGACGCTTATTCCTTGGAAGGAAAGTTATGACCAACCTAGATAGCATATTGAAAAGCAGAGACATTACTTTGCCAACAAAGGTCCATCTACTCAAGGCTATGGTTTTTCAGTGGTCATGTATGGATGTGAGAGTTGGACTGTGAAGAAGGCTGAGCGCCGAAGAATTGATGCTTTTGAACTGTGGTGTTGGAGAAAACTCTTGAGAGTCCCTTGGACTGCAAGGAGATCCAACCAGTCCATTCTGAAGGAGATCAGCCCTGGGATTTCTTTGGAAGGAATGATGCTCCAGTACTTTGGCCACCTCTTGTGAAGAGTTGACTCATTGGAAGACTCTGATGCTGGGAGGGATTGGGGACAGGAGGAGAAGGGGACTACAGAGGATGAGATGGCTGGATGGCATCACTGACTCGATGGACGTGAGTCTGAGTGAACTCTGGGAGTTGGTGTTGGACAGGGAGGCCTGGTGTGCTGCAATTCATGGGGTCCCAAAGAGTCGGACATGACTGAGTGACTGAACTGAACTGAGATCAGACTGAATTTCTTATTCAGTACTGACTCACCAGGTCATGGAAAGCAGATGTAAGAATAGGGTTGTAAACCAATGAAATAAACTTGAAAAACTGTTTAGTATTATCTTTTAAAATTAAAATGGACACTTACTGCAACCGAGAAATAACATCCTAGATACAATCAATATTCTAGAAAAACTTTTGCATAGTTACGTGATGAAACACAGATAAAACATATAACAACACCTACAATAAAAGCAAAAAGAAACAAAAAAAGTACCTATCATAAGGCTAGAATATAAATGAAATACAAAGATAAGTTCTCTACAACTACATTAACAAAGAGAGATAAATCTCACTAACATAAAATTGAATTTTAAAAAGTCACCAAAATAGATGTTAGGTATTATGCTATTTAAATTAGTTTCTGAAATGGGGTGCTGCTAATCAATAAACATAAGGTTTTGGTCATACAATAGAAATAAGTTCCAGAGCTCTGCAGTATAGCATTGTATCTATAGGCAACCGTATTCTATTGTGCACTTAAAAATTGATGAAGAGGGTACATCTGATGTCAAGTGTTCTTTTCACAATAAAAGATAAATAAATAAACAAACCCTATATTGTGGAGATATGTATAAATTTAAGAACATTATTTATCCCCCTGGAGAGTATTAAGATTTTTGAGGTGCATAATGGAAGCCTCAGTTGTTTTAATGATCTGATATGTTAAACTGGGTAGGTGAGGGCACTATATATATATATATATATATATATATATATATATGTATATATATATATCTTGCATTATGTTTTACGTGTACATAATTTTTATTCTTTGAATAAATGTTATATTTCATAATTTACCAAGAAGCAGAGTGAGTGTTAGAAACAGCAAATACTGAGCACAAATCCCAGATGCTTTACTTGGCATAACACACAGGAAGATTCACCATTTCTCGCCCTCATATATAAAATCGCAATGGAAGATTAGATGGTACAACACAGACAATCACCAGCACAATGTTTGGCACGTAGTGAATAAATACTGAATATTATGGGTGAAGGTTATTTAGTGACTTCTCATAGCTTGTTCCCTTTGCATGACTTATGTGTTGCTGTAAACAGGCCTCAGCCAACCTGTCCAGCTTCATTTCCTATCATCGTCTCTTCTCGTTGCTGCTCCAGCCATGTGTCATCATTCTGTATTTCTCTCCCTTCAGGTCCAAGCCCATTTACCTGCCATTAACCCTCATATCTCAAGACAAATCACTCTTCTACTGTGAAGTATACATTACTGTAGAACCGACTCCTGATGAAGTAATTTAGTGTTTCTATGTCTCCCTTACCACAGCACTGTCAGCTACATAAGGATAGGGACCATATGTTCTTTTCATCATTGTATTACAAAACAAAACATGTAAAATATAAACAATCAATAGACATCCACTGAAAGGATAAAATCATAATTTTGAAATAACTTTAGTTCTCCACTTTTGGGTTGGATTTTTAAAAAATAAAGCATGTATAAATTTATTAATCATGAGTAGCTGAATATTTTGTTTGCAGAAAAAGTAATGAAGTATTCTAGAAAAAAAAGATATGATTTAATTGTAAATATCTTCTTATTCTAAGATTATATAAAAATATGTTTGTAATCACCTATGAAAGGACACACATATCTGTATCATCCTAAGAATATTATAAAGTTGAAACAAACAAAATATATATTTAAATCTATAATGTCATGTTGTCTATCAAAAATAATAAACAATTCAAAATGGCAAAATTGAATAAGTAAATTTCTTTACTAGATTTAAATCAATTGTTATATTTATTTTCTGGGCAATTTAGTAAAATGATCCAAATTAATCTTGTATCATTCTGATTTCAGTTTGTGATACCCACTGCACACAGAAAATGTTTTACAATCTAGAAATAAATGACTAAAATAAAAAAAAAGAAATTCTAAAGTATTCATTCAAAATAACCTCTTGATTTTTTAAGTTTATTTTTTCTTTTAATTTTACTACATGTACAAAGAATAATGCTCAAAGTGTGTAAATAGCAAGTACTTAAGGGACATGAAAAATGAATGGAATGTATGGCTTAACCTATAACTTCATTCTTCATAATACATACAGGAAACACCAGATCCACTGCACCTTATAATAATGAGAGTTAATTCACTGGAGAATATTTTAATAGATGTTAGAAGATGAAGAGGAAAAAAAATGGCCTGAGAGAAAAGTAAAGAAAGAAAGAGAATTGGACTAGTGCTATGAGATCCCCTAAGAATGTTCTTATAAAAATTAAATGTGTTTTGTAAGGAAATAAAAATAAACTTGCTCAAAGTATGTCACATTTGTGTTTACATTTACAGAAGATGAGAAATAGGAAAAGAAAAGAAAAAAAAAAAGCACCCTGCTTCAGAGATATCTTGCATAAATCAGCACTTCTCAGTCTTACGCACAGGATTCATCCAGTAAGTTCAGTCATCAGTCATGTCTGACTCTTTGCAATCCCATGGGCGGCAGCATGCCAGGCTTCCCTGTCCATCACCAACTCCTGGAGCTTTCTCAAACTCATGTCCATTGAGTTGGTGATGCCATCCAACCATCTCATCCTCTGCCGCCCCCTTCTCCTCCTGCCTTCAATCTTTCCCAGCATCAGGGTCTTTTCCAATGAGTCAGTTCTTCACATCAGGTGGCCAAAGTATTGGAGTTTCAGCTTCAGCACCAGTCCTTCCAATGAATATTCAGAACTGATTTCCTTTAGGATTGACTGGTTTTATCTCCTTGCAGACCACGGGACTCTAGAGTTTTCTCCAACACCATAGTTCAAAAGCATCAGTTCCAGTTAAAATAAATAAATTCATATATATTTAAAAAAAAGCATCAGTTCTTTAGGACTCAGCTTTCTTTATAGTTCAACTCTCACATCCATACATGACTACTGAGAAAACCATAGCTCTGACTAGACAGATCTTTGTTGGCAAAGCAACCTCTCTGCTTTTTAATATACTGTCTAGGTTGGTCATAGCTTTTCTACCAAGGAGTAGGCATCTTTGAATTTCAGCCATGAAATTAAAAGAATTCATTCAGAGATCTTGTTAAAAGAAAGATTCTGATGCCATTTGGTCTGGGGTGGCACTAGAGTCTGCATTTCTAACAAGTTCCTGAGTGATGCTGTTATTGCTGGTCTGGACCACACTTGAATTAAGTTCCAGAGACAGAAGAAACTGCATTGTAGTTCCACATTGTAGTCCCATTGAAGTCTTAGCTCTGCTACATATAATCATGCCACTTGGATGTATGGCAGCCTCTGAGTCTTAGTTAGGTAGATAAATAATACTTTGCTGATCTTGTTGTGAGATATTATGATGATGTCAGTAAATACTGGAGCACAGAGAAGGTATGCAGGACTATCAGTTTGCTTACTGAATGCTTTAAAAAATATTAGTTCAAATTGGTGTTACTGAAAATGCAACTATTATATCTCAAGTGTAATGAAAACAAACAGGTCAATATATCACCTAAATAAGTCAAAATCAGATGTAATTTCATTTTTAGAACATTTATATTTCCCTGTACTTTAACAAATGTCTCATTTATAAGCTGAACAGGATTAGAAGGAAAGAAATTGTTGGACAGGTATTGCAAACATTCAGAAAAGAAAGAGGTTAAAACATGTTTTGAGATGGTGACTTCCTCCCATGACATTTTTGTCTGACAACCAATTAGGGCCTTGGCAGCAAACAGTCTTCAGGAGAGCTTTAATTCCATCAAATTAAAGTAAAGAAAGGTTGAAACAAAATGGAGCTTTCAAGTGTAAGTAGAAAATAAGTAGAAATATTTCAAAAATAAAATGATTAGCATCAGCCAAATAGGAACTGAAAATGTTATAAACATATATAACATTTTTATATCATGCCTGAGAGATTACCTAAATCATGTACTAAACTTTACTACAACAGACTCTCAGAAACACTTAGGATCAACTAAAGAGGAAGATGAGACTTGTCTAATTTAGTTCCCTGGTTCCAGAAGCCCTATCAGACCATTTACATTATTTGTGTCTAAGTTTCTGTTTGCCATTCAATAATGATTCTCTTTTCTCCTGTTTAGCTACTCTGAAATGATGTGCTGATGGCACAGGACAACTGTAAAAGTCAGAAATGTGAGACAACGTCTTAAAACGACAGTCTTTTCTAGACACGAAAACTCTGAAAAGTCTCTATCAGGTTTAAGTAGGGCTCCTTTAGCTGCATTCCTAATAGCAACTGTGGGTCCCCGAGAAGAATCTTGACTTACTCTCTCCCACCTTGTCCATCCTCTGCTAATGCGTGATGTGGGAATGATTCTACAAACAGCACCACAACTACTGAGCTCACACACCCTAGAGCCTATGCTCTACAACAGGAGGAGCTACCACAAGGAGAAGCCGAGGCACCACACCTAGGGAGTAGCCCTGGAGTAGTAATGAAGATCCAGCACAGCCAAAATTAAATCCATAACTTAAAATTTAAGAATTAAAAGAAAACAATAGCGTCGTTCAAATATTTAGACACTTGGCATAACTCCAAACCTTAACTGTCATCACCAATAGTTGGAAAAACTTACAAGTCATGCTTATAAAAGAAGGTGGCAATGAGATTTCATGGGAGTCTCAAACTTCTTTGGGTCTCATGCCTGCCCAAAGGCCGCATTTGGTGTTTTACTGGGATACCATTTGCCTTCCAAAGAACATAACAGGAGCCACCCAGTGGTTCTGTAAAACAAATAGGTCTCTAGCAACAGAACAGGATAGAGTTCTTCTTCTTCTTCTTTTTTTTAATATTTTTAAGAAATCACCATTCCATAAAATCTCCCTAAAGCTACATTTTTTCTCTTCCTCTCACTGGATATTCCAGGACAAATTTGAGAATAAAAATCTTTAGCAATAGTAGCAAAAAATTAAAACATTTTGATCTGAACTCAGAAGTCCTTGGCTGGTGTTCACTTGCCCTTGGCCCACTGAACTCAGAGACTTTAGTCTGAAATGGAGTTTAATTATTACAGAGCTATCTCTAATTTTCTAGAGGAAGACCATGAGGCTTAAGGAGCTTAACCAATTTTCCCAAATCATAATAAACTCATCAGAGGCATCTCCATGGAGACCACACTGGTTCAGGTTCATGTCAACTTCTTCATGCTTGAATATGTTAGCTTTGTAACTGATGGATCTACTTCTACCCTCCAGATAACTCTCCACTTTCCAACAGATTTCGTACCAGGGTCTGAAAGGACCTGCCTCATCCAGCAACAGGAAACCTCTCCTTCAAGCCAACTTGATTCTTACTTATTATCCTCCAAACACATTTTCCTTCCATCTATACCTAGGACAGGTTCATATCTTTCCCACAACAGACACAGGTAAGATATTCCTTCTCCCATCATTCCCCTTGGGTTCTCCAAGTTGCTGGTCTTTCTCATGCTCATTTCAGCCTACACTGTATCACACATATGTCTTCATTGAAGCTCCCTTTGTTATCCTCTTCCACAAATTCTTACTATTGTATGCATAGTGCCAATGAATCTCAATTACATTTTATTTATCACCTATTAGTTTACCACCATTATCACACTAGCATGAAAACAATACCATTAGGACAAATGTATCAAATAAAAAAGGCAAGGGTCTTATATTTTTTCTGAAATAAAAAGACTAGGGTTATATATATATATTTGCTTTCCAAGGACTCACCAATGATTGCTTAGCTTGGAACTCTGCGCACACACTTAACCAACTCTTTACAGAACCCTATAGATAAGTACTCTGTCCTCTGAGCTAAGTGATATATTAACAATCAATATTACCACTAATAATATCATCTATGGAAGAAGACAAAATGTTTGTCTGAACAAGATACTGTTGACAATGCCAAGAAATAACAGTGGGTCTTGTTATTTCAGGGTCAGAGATGACCTCCTTCAATAAATAACCATTTCATAAGCATATTGACTTTGGACTATTATGTCGGTAAATGAAGTTTATCATATAAACTGGAAATTGCCATTAATTTCATGCCTGACACTGGATGGCTAAACTTAGAGAATAGATGAGGTCCAAGACTTCTGGACAGCAAGGACATCAAGCCAGCCAATCCTAAAGGAAATCAACTCTGAATATTCACTGGAAGAACTGATGCTGAAGCTGAAGCTCCAGTACTTTGGCTACCTGATGTAAAGAGTCAACTCATTGGTAAAGATCCTGATGTTGTGAACAATTGAGTGCAGGAGGAGAAGGGGGCACCAGAGGATGAGATGATTGGATGATATCACTGATACAGTGGATAAGAGTTTGAGCTAAATCTAGGAGATAGTGAAGGACAGGGAAGCTGGCATGTTGCAGTTCATGGGGTTACAAAGAATCAGCACAACTGAGCAACTGAACAATAACAACAACAAGCCTTATTCCATAGGGAAATATCCATGTATTTGGATACAGAATTTATTATCACTCTTATTACTTGTATTTACATATTCATTTGCTTCATTAACATTAAAAGCAGGTTAATTTAAACACTAAGTTTTCATATAACTCAAGAGTGATCTTCTAAAGACAAATTTTAAGGGAAAGAACAAACAACATTATTAACTGTTTCAAAAAAAAATATTTGCATACTAAGATGTTGTTAGTACAAGCATCCTGAAAAGATATAGTTGAAAGGAAATTTTAATGAAATTATCTGCCCCAAAGTCTCCCCCCCCACAATCGTTGAAATAGCTGTATGTTTAAAGGCAAAAGATGTCAACTAAAAAGAATTTACTTGTCAAAAATACAAAGGTATCGATTTTAAACAAAGGAGAAGTCATATCCCATGAAAGTTTATCTAGGGTACCTCTGCTTTAGGGTATATGTTAAACTGTGTAATTCAGACCACCTTTTTCACTAAAAAATATTAAAAGCTGGGAAAGATTGACAGCAAAAGGAGAAGAGGGTGGCAGAAGATGAGATGGGTAGATAGCATCACCAACTCAGTGGATGTGAATTTGAGCAAATTCTGGGTGATACTGAAGGATGGGTTAACTGGGCATGCTGCAGTCCATGGGGTTGCAAAGAGTCGGACATGAATTAGCGACTGAACAACCACAACAACATAAGGGAAATAAAACTAAGGGAAATGTATATTAAAAATCTTCTTAAAAGCAGTGTAGAGTAGAGTAGAGATGATTAAAAGGATTTGTCAGGCCAACATCTAGATAAATGGGACTATATAAAGTGGTAAACAGATCAGGGAAATCATTTGTACACTAAGAAATCTCACCAGTCACAATAAAATTGAACTTTGGCTTGGATGACCAGAGCCTACCCAAGTTTAATACTGTAAGTGTAGTCTCTTTAAAAGGAAACCAGACCTGAAAATAGCTAAATATTTGAGGTAAATTTTAAGCAGAAAAATAAAACCACTATTCTTCATTCAAGGGAACACATGTATACCTGTGGCGGATTCATTTTGATATTTGGCAAAACTAATACAATTATGTAAAGTTTAAAAATAAAATAAAATTAAAAAAAAAAAAAACTAGGGGAGCTGATTAGTGAAGGGAAAATAAAATTCCCTAAAAAGTCATAACACCAAATCTTTCTCTTACATGGATGTAGTTTAAATTCACCTGAATGGGCCAAGGAGTTTCAAGGCATGAATTTAAAGATTTCCAGGCACTCAGAACTCCTGGTAACTAAAATTTAAAAAGGCATTTTCACTGAAGTCCTCACAAATTCACAAAATAATTTACACCAGTAATTTCTAAAGTAAATCACCAGTATACACATGAAGCACACAGGAAAATAAGTTTCCATGAATAAAAGTCATCAGTGGAAAAATAAAACACAAATTCCGATTTCAGACATGGTTTTTAATGTAGCTTACTATGTTTTTAAAAAAGAAAAAAAGTCAAGCTAGAAAGTATCTGTATGTAACATGGCATAGCAAAATACAACCTAGTATTTTGGGGAAAAGCATAATTGCTTGAGTGAAAAAAGAAATCAAGATTTTAAAACTGGATCAATTTATGAGATTAGAAATAGCTAAAGAGATACATAGTAAGCTGGAAATAAGGAACAAGACTTATCTAGAACTCAGCAGAGATCAAATAACATGAGAAAAATGAAGAAAAACAGACATGGAAGATAGCAAGGATCTAACATGCATTCAAGGTTTCCAGAAGAGAAGAGGGAGGGGATAAAATAGAGGCAACACTTAGACAGAACAGATAAGAAATTACAAAAAGGATGAAATAAGCACAGATTTAAGAATTCAAAGAATTCCAAATAAAAAAATAAAGAAGAACTATGCATGGTTTATTATAGGTAAACTGCAGAACTTCAAAAGCAATGAAGATTAAAATCAGTTAAAAACACTGATTACCTCCAGAGAAATAACAGACTAGTAGCAACAATGGAAGCCATTGAAAGTAGAGAAAGTAGAACATATATTCATTATGTTAAAGAAAAAAGATTCTTGGCTAGAATTTATATTCCAATGAAATTGTCTTTTAAGTCTGAAGCAAATAAAGACATTTCTGGACAACCAAACGGAAAAGTTTGTCACCAGCAAAACATTACTAATCAGTTGCATTACATTCCACTTAAAAATAAAACTAATGTATTTTATATAAATATATATATGTATGTATGTATAGTTAAAATATATAACAAACTATGTCAGGAAATTGTACCAGCTAAAAGAACACAGTAATAATGTCAAGCTTGCAAAATTATTTCTTAATCAGGAATAAAAATTGGATAGAATCAAAGATATGAAAAGCTTTGCTTCTAACCACGTTTGGTTACCTGGGACCTACCCTTCCTGCTACATACAACTAAAAAACAAATATTATCAGACATTGGAAGTCAAGCGGTGCAGAACTGTGATCCCCGACAGTGGAAACTTGAGGGGAATCAAATGAGGTTAGCCTGCTGATTGTTCTGGCTTTCCACCTGTAGATGCCTTCTGATCCATGGCTGGGGTATCCCAAACAAAACACGGTGATTTCACTAAATTGGGAAGACAGAAACAGAAATTTGGAAAACTGAAGCAGCTCAAAATCATGGCTTCCCTTTGGCTTCCAGTCTGCTTTCTACTTTTGTGAGGGTCAACTTAGCAGAGGTGGCTCCTCCCCATCATGGTAGTTAAATATAGGTTTTCCAACACTTGCAGAACTTCACTGCTCTCTCACAGGAGACCATGGCTCTGGTAGCTAGTGACGCTTCAGACACTTCAGCCACAGACGCTTCAGAACCAACTGCGCAGAAGCTCCTCCACTGAGTTTCAGCACTGGGATCCCTTCCTCTAAGAGAGCAAATATCAATAACAAAAATCTCTCCCTTTGTTTCCTGGATCATACAATGAAAAATATATATGACAGCTGCTTCTTACAGCTGCCACCTCTGTGCTAATTCAAGGTTCTTTTTGGTTGTTTGTTTTGTTTTTCTAGCCACATAATTACATGTGGGATGTAGTTAGTGTCTAGTTAAAATAATTTAATATAAAGAATTGTTAAGAAAAACTGTCTGATCTCAGTCTCCTAATCAGGACTGATTGTTATAACTAGCACAGCAAGAAAATTTAATTCAGAGTGTATTAAAGATCTAAATATAAAAATAAAAAATACAAAAGTTTTTGAAAGTGATATAGGACTATGTTTTCAAAAATTCAAGGTTGAGATGGACCTCTTATACACAATTACAAAAGCTCAAACTAAAATGGAAAAGGTAAATTGGTAAGCATTACATTAAAATCCATAATTAACTTCAATCACCAAAAGCATCAGAAACCCAGTGAAAGTAGAAATCATAGTATATTCCCAACATACACTTAAACACATGGCCAAATATTTTGAATAGTAAAGAAGTACTATTATTCAATAAGAAAAAAAACCAAAAAACAAAAAACTGGTAACCAAAGAGAAAAATGGGCAGAAGACTCAAAGAAGCACTCAAAACAAAAAAGTAAGGGGATTCGAATGACCGTAATACATAAGGAAACATGATGATGGAAATACAAATTATTTCCATCAAATACAAATACAAAGACATATTTATATAGAGAGCAAAGTGGCGAAATAAAAAACTCCAAAATAATACCTATTGCTAAGGATGCAAAGCAACTGGAATGTCAACTGTGATTGCTGCTTTGCTAAAAATTGTGGCATTGCCTAGGACATCTGGACATGTATAACCCCCTTCAAGTTGGTCAGTCCATTTCTAGCTATATATTTTAAAGAAACACTATATTCAGGACAGGTCTGATATTTTTTCCCCTTGTTCCAAGTTCTTGGCTTTTGCCTTGCTGCTGCTGCTACTGCTAAGTCGCTTCAGTCATGTCCCACTCTGTGCGACCCCATAGACGGCAGCCCACCAGGCTCCCCGTCCCTGGGATTCTACAGGCAAGAACACTGGAGTGGGTTGCCATTTCCTTCTCCAATGCATAAAAGTGAAAAAAATAAAGTGAAGTCACTCAGTCGTGTCCAACTCCTAGCAACCCCATGGACTGCAGCCTACCAGGCTCCTCCATCCATGGGATTTTCCAGGCAAGAGTAGTGGAATGGGTTGCCATTGCCTTCTCCAGCTTGCCTTATGACATGCAATATCAGAAAACGGCTTCTCCTCCCAGTGTCTATGGAGGCTTCTCATTGAAGGGCTGTGTAAATTGTTGAAAATAAAGTCTGAAACCTCTCTGTAAACACATAAGAAATCAATAGAAGATTCATTAAATTACAGTATCCAAGGTAATCATAATTTATTTTCTAAAGTGTTTTGAGTAACAGGAAACTTTTCAATAATCTTTGCTGTGCTTAAGATAATAATGCCATTAATTAGTTTCCTTCCTTCAGAGACTTCTGGGTATTTTTTAAACTATTTCTTTTTCACCCTCATGGGAAAGAAGTCATCATGCATTCAAGCCGCAATCAATGCAGGCAACTCTATGGAAAGGGATTGTCTTCTCCACTTGACGTGCTCCAATTATTTCATGTCTTAATCCACTTATCTCTGCTGCAAAGACTGAGAAACAAGAAGGGAGACAACATCCCAGGCAAATTCTTGGCCAGATGGATCAGGAGGAATTGTGGCATAAAAACAGCAGTGAAAAGAACACCAGACACAGCAGACTATATCCTACTTTGCAAATTAGGTATCTTAGTAAATGGCTGACCTTGGAAATACAGAATGCTCTCAGTCATAAGGTTGCATTTATGTAAGAAGTTTTGCTCAAAGGAAGCGTTCTCATGACTTAGTTCAAAAACATCTTTCAAGGGCCTAATCTGTGAAATGCAAGATAACACGCATTTCCATATTTCATTTTTGTTTAGATAGCTCTTATTCTATGAAAATTTGAGAGTCCTAATAACATTGGACACTATGAGACCATGATTAAATAAATATAACATTAACTCATTCAGTCTAAAATGAAAGATGAAGCGATGAATTCTAATATCTGTTGATGTGATTTGAGGTAATTCTCAAAACAGTCCAATAATACTAAGAATAATAATTAACCATAATATTAACATTTATTGGTTACTTCTTAGGTACTGGGGCTAGATGCAACACAGATGTTATCTCATATAATCCTTATATGAGATAATCAGCCAAATAGAGTAAGATGAAATATTTTAATTTTCATGTGAAGACAGAGGTCAAGAAAAGTTAGGCTACTTGTATACCTTTACATTGAGGTATACATGTACCTCATCTTGCAGGGGCAAGAATTCAAACCCAGGCCTGCCCACTTCCAACAGACTCCGCTTGTTCTAATATAAGCTTCAGTCTTAGAGTAAATTTTTTATTGCCTAGTGTCTGCCAAGACAGCATCAGGTGCTTGGAGTTGGATCTGATATTCCTTTATGGTGTTCTATTATCATCAATATTATAACATAGAAAAAAAGAGAAAAAATTATAAAAAATAATAAACTACAAAATAAAAGGATAATTGCTAAACTTACATGTGCAACATGCAAAAATGTACTGTTTTGGGAAGGAAGTAAACCAGGGAAAGTTCATAGAAGAGAAACCTGAACTGGATCTGGAAGGATGAGAAGTTTGCCAAGCTGAGAAGAGGGGAGGATACTAAGAAGAACAGCAAAAACACAGGTCAAAGATTTTTTAGATACAAATATAAATGATTTATTTGAGGAGAAGTTAGAATTTTTACTTTAAGTGCCTTCACTTTTAAAGAGAGGGTGTTGAAAAGAGCAGACACAGAGCTCAGCAGAAAGAATATATGACTGAAAAGGAAGGTCTGCTAATACTTGCTAGTACAAGTTTTGGTCTAAATAGAGTATGTGTTCAATAACCACCATTTGCAAGTCACTGGGACTCTCTCTTAGTGTGATCTTGCAGTGTCTTCATCAGCTGGGACCTTCAAAATTCAAAACCTCTGATGGCCTAGACCTACTGAAACCAAAGCTTCACTTCCTCAATATCACTAGAGGATGTGTGCGCACATTACATTTAAAGAGCACTGATTAGATCAAAACAATAAACTCTAAGAGAAGCTGATGTAAAGTTATATGATTGACTTCAATATACTTGGGATACTGTCATCCCAATAAGGCAGTCTATTGACTATAGCAGAAAGCTGTTATCTAATCAGACTAAGTGTGGGTAAAGTTCCCAGACTCGGTGACTCCTTTCGTGAGGGAAGATCAATTTGAGAATGTGTATCTCCCCAGAAAACTTACAGACCAAGTTGAAATGCCAGGGCTCTGTAAGTTATATCAGTTTTGACTGTCTGCAGTCCCAAGCCTAACAAAGGGCAGTTACTTGGTGACAAAAGGGTGTCTGGATGAAAATGGATTGAGAAGTGTCATTCACATTTATTAAGGCTCTGTGTTGTGATGAATATTTTACATATGCTTTCTCATTTAAGCCTCACTTAAAAGAGAGGAATCTGTATATAAGATAGATGACCAACAAGGACCTACTGTACAGCACAGAGAACTCTACCCCATATCCCATAATAACCTATATGGGAAATAATCTAAGAAAGAATGAATATATGTATATGCATGACTGAATCACCTTGCTGTTCACCTGAAACTAATACAATGTTGTAAATCAACTATACACCAATTTTTAAATAAATAAAGAGGGATCTGAGGCTTCATAAGGATATTTTAATTTTCCTAGGTGTGACAGTAGCAATAATACGTATAGTAGTTTTAGTGATAGATAGAAGAACTAGCATTTACTTTGCACTTTTCTATTGTTGTTTAGTTGCTAAGTCATGACCGACTCTTTTGTAATCCCATGGACTATAGCCTGAAGTCTCCTCTGTCCCTGGGATTTCCCTAGCAAGAATACTGGAGTGAGTTGCCATTTCCTCCTCCAGGGGATCCTCCCAATCCAGGGATCAAACTTGCATCTTCTTTACTGCCAGGTGGATTATTTTTATTTTATTTCACCACTGAGGCACCAGGGGAGTGATGCCTGGCACCCCACTGTGTGTTTACTGTGTTCAGAATACTGGCCTAAATGATTCTGTGCTCATTATCTTCTCTAATGTTCAACATAAACCTGTGAGAAGATATGACTGTTTCCATTTTACACATTAAGGCATGGAAAAGTAGACCGTTTAAGTGATTTGTTCAAGGTGCTATAACTTAAAGCTATCTTAAAACTATTTATGTTTGAACATAGGTGTGCTTGACTCAAAAGCCGACTCTTTCATTAGCACCAAAATAACTCCAAGAGCCATCTTTTTTTCATTTGTAATCTTCTTCAAATGGCATATACTTCATGGCATAATCTTCTTCAAAGGGCTTCCCTTGTGGCTCAGCTGGTAAAGAATCTGCCTGCAATGGGGGAGACCTGAGTTTGATTCCTGGGTTGGAAAGATCCCCTGGAGAAGGGAAAGGCTACCCACCCCAGTATTCTGGCCAAGAGAATTCCAGGGACTGTATAGACCATGGGGTCACAAAGAGTCAGACACAACTGAGCAACTTTCACTTTCAAATGGCATAGGAGAGATTCTCAATTCTCTCATAACTTTTCAAAGAAAGAGAGAAAGAAAGAAAAGGAGATCGTTCCAGGTGAATAATTATATAGAGCAAGATTTCTAAGATTTACAAATCAGATTATCGAACTAACTTTTGGTAAAAAAAAACATGCCTTTCAGCAAAGATGAAATAAGCACACTTTTGTTTCAGTTGTCTTCATTGATTTACAGAGAGATGGATGGGTAACTGCATTTTCCCAAGCTACTCTGTCATGTCAGATCAGGTCAGATCAATCACTCAGTCGTGTCCGACTCTTTGCGACCCCATGAATTGCAGCACGCCAGGCATCCCTGTCCATCACCAACTCCTGGAGTTCACTCAGACTCACATCCATGGAGTCAGTGATGCCATCCAGCCATCTCATCCTCTGTCGTCCCCTTCTTCTCCTGCCCCCAATCCCTCCCAGCGTCAGAGTCTTTTGCAATGAGTCAACTCTTCGCATGAGGTGGCCAAAGTACTGGAGTTTCAGCTTTAGCATCATTCTTTCCAAAGAAATCCCAGGGCTGATCTCCTTCAGAATGGACTGGTTAGATCTCCTTGCAGTCCAAGGGACTCTCAAGAGTCTTCTCCAACACCACAGTTCAAAAGCATCAATTCTTCGGTGCTCAGCCTTCTTCACAGTCCAACTCTCACATCCATACATGACCACTGGAAAAACCATAGCCTTGAGTAGATGGGCCTTTGTTGGCAAAGTAATGTCTCTGCTTTTGAATATGCTATCTAGGTTGGTCATAACTTTCCTTCCAAGGAGTAAGCGTCTTTTAATTTCATGGCTGCAGTCACCATCTCTAGTGATTTTGGAGCCCAGAAAAATAAAGTCTGACACTGTTTCCACTGTTTCCCCATCTATTTCCCATGAAGTGATGGGACCAGATGCCATGATCTTAGTTTTCTGAATGTTGAGCTTTAAGCCAACTTTTTCACTCTCCACTTTCACTTTCATCAAGAGGCTTTTTAGTTCCTCTTCACT
Source organism: Bos javanicus (assembly GCF_032452875.1). Classification (NCBI taxonomy): domain Eukaryota; kingdom Metazoa; phylum Chordata; class Mammalia; order Artiodactyla; family Bovidae; genus Bos; species Bos javanicus. The sequence goes on along the minus strand of NC_083895.1, from coordinate 39,411,471 downwards.
TTCTGCCATAAGGGTGGTGTCATCTGCATATCTGAGGTGATTGATATTTCTCCCGGCAATCTTGATTGCAGTCTCACACAAATAATAAGCGCAGAAATATTTACATGCAATTTACAAGATATTAACTATACATTTTTAAAACAAACTTCTAAACTAACCCCCACATCCATTTATCAAGTTATCTCATTACCCAGTCACACTATGACAGAATCAATGGATGTGTCTGCATCCATCCAACACAGGTATCTTTACTGCCGGGTAGAATGATTCAGAGGAAGTGAAAGGGTTTGGGTCTTCATGGAACTCTGTTTGAATCCCAAATCCGCCACTAATAGTCACATGGCCTCAGAAAAGTTCTTTCATACTCTCTAAATTACAATTAATTTCACATTGAACAAGCATTTGGGTTACTTTGGAGGACTGTTGTGAAGATTCAACACAATCACAAAGAGTCTGGTAAATAGGACTGCATCACAGATGCTTCTTTTCTTCCACATTAACCCTGGCATTTTACATAATCAAAATCAGAAGATACGTGTTTCTACCTTGAAATCAATATATCTGAGTAAAAAAGATAAATTGTTTAATTAAACTGACAAGGACATGCAAAGTTCTGAGCAGTTACCATAATCTCTAGTTTTTTTTAGTTTTAGTCCATTAAATCTGAGTTTCCCAATTTGATCACCTTGAATGGAACATTTGTTTGCACTGCAGTTAGATCATGCAGAGTAGCCTCAGACTGATTTACAAAGAATGAGATACAGATGTTCAGACCCTTCTGTGGCTTCATTTTCTGCTGCTGCACACAACTTCCCGCTCGAACTTGTAGATATTTACATTTATCTAAGATGCCACTCACTTGTGACAACACACTGAAACTTCTCTCTCAGTCCCGAATGATCTTTCCTTTTCCTAATGTCTAATTAAATATTATTTAAGGAATTTGATTTCAAAAATTCACAATAAGTACAAGTAATCTCTAGTGGATTTTACTTTTGTTTTTATCCAAATCATTGTTATTTTTAACATGTAGTTTGACAGTAAATCTATATCTAATGGTAGAACTTTCCCCATATTTGGAAAGAGATGCTTTCCTCATGCTAATGCTAAGTCACGTCAGTCATGTCCGACTCTGTGCGACCCCATAGATGGCAGCCCACCAGGCTCCTCCATCCCTGGGATTCTCCAGGCAAGAACACTGGAGTGGGTTGCCATTTCCTTCTCCAATGCATGAAAGTGGAAAGTGAAAGGGAAACTGGTCAGTGCAGCTTACATATAAGAGACTTTGGTAATTTAAAAGAACTTAGAAAAAGCAGAGTATGGGATAGCAATGAATCATGTTGAGTGTTAAATTGAACGTGTCTATTGGAACAGATAATCTGAATTTACCATCACATCCCACGGATGTTATGTGGAGAAAACAAATGTCATAGGAGCTCCTGAGCATATCCATCCTCCAGATTATTACTTTCCCTATAAATTCTGTGCACTCTTCAAACACGGTCTTAAAAGATAAGCTTTGTTTGCCCCAGGTAAACAGGCTTTTTCATCCACAATATATCTGTCATATTTGACTGTGCTGCCACTCAGCAGTGTGGCAAAAGGCAGTTGAAGATTACAATTCTCCATTTGCACAAAGTCTAAATTATGAAATCTGTGGATACCAATGACACAATAATTAACCCTCACTTCTCTAATGCCACAGCTTGATGCCAGAAATTCATTGTTGGAGGACCTGGAAATCTATCTGCTAATGGTCTTCGTTCCATTTGGAATGTGTCAGATCATTTTTTGAAGACAAAAATAAAAATAAAAATTTTATAACACTGTCTTGCTGCTACTGCTGCTAAGTCACTTCAGTGGTGTCCAACTCTGTGCGACCCCATAGACGGCAGCCCACCAGACTCCTCCGTCCCTGGGATTCTCCAGGCAAGAACACTGGAGTGGGTTGCCATTTCCTTCTCCAATGCATGAAGGTGAAAAGTGAAAGTGAAGTCACTCAGTCATGTCCAGCTCTTAGCAACTCCATGGACTACAGCCTAGCAGGCTCCTGCATCCATGGGATTTTCCAGGCAAGAGTACTGGAGTGGGGTGCCATCGCCTTCTCCGAGCTGAATTACTAAATTTTCTTAAAGGAGAGAGGTGCTTCTTACTCACCAATATTTCTTTTAGGGTTTCTTCTTGAAAACATAACAGATACAATAAGAAGTCAGATTTTTGTATTTAAAATAGTAGGCTTCTATTAAAAAGAATGAAATAATGCCATTTTCAACAACATGGATGGACCTGGAGATTATCTTAATAAGGGAAGAAAATCAGACAAAGAAAGACAAATATCATATGATATTGCTTCTATGCATAATCCAGAAAAATGATACAATGAACTCACTTACAAAATAAAGACTCACTTACAAAATAAAGACTCACAGATTGGAGAAGGAACTTATAGTTACCAGAGGGGAAGGGCGGGAAGAGGGATAAATTTTGAGTTTGGGATTGACATAGACACACTGCTATATTTAAAACAGGTAACCAACAAGGAACCGCTGCATAACACAAGGAACTCCGGGCAATATTCTGTAATAATCTAAGAATAACATTGGCCAAAATCTGTAATAACCTGAATTCTTCCAATAATGGATAAAAGAGTAACTTGTATATATATAACTGAATCACTTTGCTGTACATCTGAAACTAATGCATTGTTTATCAGGGGTATTTCAACATAAAAAATATCTATATATTTTTAAATAGAGTATTACTTGGACATGTAAACATGAACCTACACTGTAGCTCAGGCTCTCTTCCCAAGCACGCAGTGGACAACAACAGGGAACATTTGCTTATCTCTACAAGGAATAAGAAGCGGCATAGCGGTAAAGAATCAGCCTGTAATGCAGGAGATGCAAAAGACGCAAGCCCAGTCCCTGGGTTTTGAAGATCCCATGAGGTCGGAAATGGCAACCCACTCCAGTATTCTTGCCTGGAAAATTCCATGGACAGAGCAGCCTATGGGGTCACAAAGAGTCGTGTCCAACTGAGCACGCATGTATGTGCTACCGTATACATGGAAATCTGGTGATGTTTCCTCACAGTGGAATTTTCTTCTTTTATTCTTCTCTACTGGTATAAAGTGGCCTTTTTTTTTTTTTTTTGGACAGCAGTGTTTAATTTACCCAACACCAGTAACTCTGATGTGGCTCAGTTCTGAGCGGAGTGGTTTATGTGATGTGACAAACATCAGGGTACAAATTGCTATGAGAAAGAGGAAAATGTAGCTTTTCTTTTTCAAGGAGATACTCCAAGATATTGTCTCCTGTATATAAAAGTGTTGAAAGGATAGCAAACAGCAACACACTCCTAGAGGGTGACCCCTGGAACAATCTTAGGTACACTTTGATATATTTCAGTATAGTTATAATTGTCATAACAGTAACTGTTTTATAATTCCTACTGGCTACTGTTATTTAAAAACTTTTAATTCTTTCCACGGTGCTGAGAACAAAAACAAGTTGAGGATCCATTTTCCTTAAAGAAGGCAGAATCAAGCACAACTTTGAGTGACAACACCCACCAAAAGTATTTTCTATGTAAATGGAAGCCCCCAAGCCCAGTAAGTGTGCTTGGGTTCTGCAGCATCACTTGCAAATGAGAAAGAAGAGTTAGAGGAAGCAGAATCCTTTTCTGAGATGTGGATGGAGCCGAGAGTGGGAGGAGGGAACAGTTTTAAGAAATACTTTGAAAGCGAAGATGAGCAGAAAAGGGCAGTTGATTAATGGCAGTGTGAGAAAGAAAACACTGATGGGTGCTTTTGAGTTTTTAATCTGAAGGAATGAAAGAGAAGAAACATCATTTTTTCCAAGTCATAGAATTTTAGGTGAGGTATAGATTTAAACACTAAATAGGTGGCTTAAAACATGGGTCACCCTAGATGCCAGTGAGACACCCAGAAAGGCAGCTGGCTAGTCGTGGGTGAAGCAGGTAAGAGCAGAGTGGCATATTTGGAGTGCAGTAGAAGTCGCTGCGGCTACAGAGCAGAGTGAACTGAATGAACTGACCAAGAGAGAGCCGTAGAAATGTGCCCTTTCTGTGATGAGATGAAGACAAGCGCCGGAATCAGAGCAGGCAGAAGCTGCTGGAGGAGAATCACGGGGGATCAGCGTCCTAATCTACCATCAACCAGGGGCCAGAGAAGGAGAGTGCCAGGAGAGCAACAGTGTTACATGCAACAGAACAAAAGTAAAGACTGATGTCAAACGTTCATTTTCATTGGAATTATCTTCTTTTTTTATATCTTAATTTTTCTAATCCTCTCAATTGGGAGTTTTTCTAATTTTGTTGTTCTTTCATAGCTCCTTTAATTTATTTGAGCTATGTTAAAAATCTAGGTATTAGCTCATCATTTTTTTTTGCGGGGGGATGTTTTTCTGGCATAATGTCATTGCCTGAGTCCTTCTGCTCATATTCTCTTTCCTAATAATAACCTATAATAATTTTAGACGGAAATTGACTGTGATTAATTCTCATCCTCTTCTTACTGTTCCTCCTCCCTTTTCTCTTTTCTCCCATCTCTTCCTTCTCCTTTTTCTCTTCCTTTTCTGGAGTTTCTCTATACTTTTAGGAAGGCAGGTGGGGATGGGTCAGAACAATTTCTTAGCATTATGGCTCTAGAGCTCCCTCTCCTGTCATTTTTGCAAAGTAATAACAACAACCAAAAATGACCTCACATTTACTGATAGTGCAGCTTCTGCTCTTTTCTCCTGTTCTTTTAAACTACTTTTTCCATTTGCTTCTACTCAGATGCATTTGGGTTTTATTCTTCCAGTGGCTAGGCTGCTTCTCCGTGGGGGACCTACCAGGCTTCAGTGGGAGTTGTGTGGCAACCTGGGGTGCTCCTGGGATTTGAGGATCTTATGAAGATCTGTACTGTGTACTTTGTAATTTGTGTTTGTTTTAACAATAAAATAGCGTTTTAATGTTTTATTACTGAGTAAAATCCATCCTTCAGGAGAATATGCCACAAACCATGACCTTATGTGAGCCTGAAAGTGCATATATAATAACCCTGTTGTACCAGTTTATAGGTCTGTCTTAGGAGCTCCACTGCAGTTGTGTGGATACTAGCCAGACCTCAAAGGAGAGTATTATGTATCCTGTTTTTAAGAATATACATAACTAAACATGAATCCTTTGATAAAGGAAATAATAGATATGCCAGTTCAAAGAGAAACAGAACTGAGTGATAAAAAGAACTTCTTTTAGAATGAAGGACGCCTTAATATATGTATCTTAAGCATGAGAAAGACTTGGGGGAGGTGAGATTAAAAAGGCAAATGCTGAATAAAGAATACAGTCCAAAAGAACAAAATGCAAAGTAATTAAGAAAGGCTTTTTATAAAAGGATTAGCTCTGCAACACATAGACGTGCATACACTCACACACGCACAAGACCACCTCCCTCTTCTGCGCTACCAAATTACCAAACTTTGTCTGACAGTCTTCAGTAATGAGGAGCCAATTACTCCAGACAAGACTCATGTACAGAGAGATCCTTATTTTATTGGTTGGAGGACATTTTACTTCCTGTAGTTTTGCACATGAGTTTCAATCTCTTTTTCTCAGCACCAGTCAGAGAAGAAATCAGTTTCTGTTTATATGTTTGCCTTTACAAATGTGAGTTTCTGGTGGGGAAAGAGGTAGAGACTTGCTTCATTTTGTCCAGCACCAATGGCACATCTGGGTGGGGGGCCGGTATTCCACAGCTGGGGGATATGTATTAGAGGAAGAAAGTACGCAGGATATAAAAGATGATGGGGAAGTGAATTATAGGGCAGACTGATGTTAGCTAAGCTCCACCGATCCACTGTGGTAAAACAGGAGATTATTCTACAAAATGTGTTTGTCTGAGCCCAAAATCTGTTTTGTGACAGCTGGAAGCCTAAGCTTGAGGGCAACTTGGTTGGTTCTACCCAAGAGCCATATGGTCTGCAGCCAGGTCCAGCTCTTAGGAATATGGCAGCATGGCATGTCTACAATTAGTATTCTTTCTTCTGTTTATTAAGCAATTGTATTTGGTCACAAAAGGCTTAGCCTTTAGAGAGTGAACAGAGTAAACAAATTAACAGACTGGGCTTTTATTATACCCAAAATTGCGTGGTTCAGCTGAATAAGCACCAATTTATACTTACTAATGAGAAAACATTTCAGGCCAAGCAATACATTTCAGTAACATGGAAATTTTACCTGATAGATTAATATAAAAACCTTGGAAAATAGAGAGATTCATGTTCTACCAGACTTGATGATACTAGTTATGTATTCTGAAACTAACACTGATCCTAAGCAATGATTTGTGGGAGAGAAGGGAGATTTAATCATGGGTCTGTGGAGTTTGACTATTTTTCACCAAAACAAGAATTTATGGATAACATTCGGAGTAAGATGACACTGAATTCATTATATGAGGTATCTTCCTATACTTATGAATATACATACAACAAAGAGACACAAAAGTGAAAAATAGAAAGCCAGAAAGATAGCTGGGCTAGAATGAAGGAAACAAATATATAAAGTAGAAATACAGAGTGGTTCTCACAGCCTAAGTCATACTCCAGGCAGCCTGGGGGAATCGTGGCAGAAGTGGTAGCTGAGAGTTAAGCTATTACATGCTAAAAAAACATAATAATAAAGAGAATGTGGTGGACTGTATTACATTATAGTGTAAAATTCTCATTAACTCCCTTGAGGGAAAAATCTATTTTATTGTGCTACTGATGTTAGGCTTGGTCTCATGATTTGCTCAAGCCAATGACATGTGACAAAGTAATTTGACTCCTTATGGAAGAGGGTTTAGGAAAGAGTGACCAGATTCTATATATCCTCTGATCAAGAAAGAGAAAACCCCATCTTCCCAGGTCTCAGAATGTAGGTGAAAATGAAGAATAGCCACAGCACTTCCAGCCAACCTTAAGCATGAGTGAGAAATAAAACTTTATTTATTTATTTATTTATTTATTTTGTGTGACATGGAGGTAATGGAGTCATTGGCCACTGCAATATAACCAACCTTACTCTGACAAGTGCTTGGATCTAACAAGGCTTAATGTTTAAACCTGCCTTATGCTGACTAACATCATGTGATGGGAAGGGTGGGAATTTCCCAGAGTTCTAGTTTCTGGGTAGCTGCAGGCCTAGGGAGACTCACAGTGAGACACTGAATCAAAAATGCCTCATGGCTAGTGAACAATTTCTGTCATACCCTTAATACTACCTCAGCACAGAAAGATTCAATCATATTTCAGTGATTCTTTTAAGGACAGTGGGCCAGGAAATCTTGGGCAGGAAAAAGTGAGCATAAACAGAGAAACTCAGATTGAAGCAAACAAACAAAAATTTTTACTCAAAATGAACCAGCAAATGCAAATTCCAAAATTCATGTTGAAATCAAATGCTAAAATTACAACACTGCATCCAACACAGAAGACAAATTGACTTCAGATGGAATGACAAGATTTTTAGAAGTTAAATTATGCTTCAGGGGAAAACGTTTGATTTTTTTTTTCTTTTGAACGTCTAATTTTCAAAATACAAGAGATTGTGAAATAAAAATAAAGAAATAATGAAAACTTGATTTTACAGGTAGATTTTAGAAAGAAATATACAGAAGACTAGAAATGACTATTAAAAAAGTCATGGTATAAGAGAGGTAAGTGAATTGGAAGACATTCTCACAAAATAGAGGGTGTCAATAATAATGTGGAAATTATAAAAATAATGATTAAGATATGTCACTGAAATGTGCAATAATTTAAATAATTTTCATCAGGCAGAAGAAGTCAGCAGGTAAAAAAACAAGCAAACAAAATAAAACAGGGAAAATAAAAGCAGATCTATTGAGATTATCTAGTTTGAGGAATAGTGTACCTCACACCATAACTCATACTGACATGTGCATAAAGGACATCCTGGAAGAGAGAGAGAAAACAAAGCAAAAAACATCTGAAGAAACAACAACTGACAACCCCCCAAATTTAATGATGAACATCAAAGAAGCTCAGCGAACTCCAAAGAGGATAAATTCAAAGAGATTTTATTCTTGATACACTATTATCAAATGGGTCAAAAGATAAAGATTCTTGGAAATATCCGTAAAAAATGAGGCATCACATCAAGATACGCGTAATAAAATTATACACAGTCATCTCATCAGAAACCACGACATTCTCAAAATGTTGAAAGGAAAGACAATCGAAAATTCTATATTTAGCAAAAGTGTTCTTCAAAACCAAGGGAGAAATTAAGGTGTTTCTACATGAGAGAGAGAGAGACAGGCAGAGAGAGAGAATTTGTCACTAGCAGAGCTGCCCTACAAGAAATATTAAAAACAGTACTGAGGGCTGAGATGGAAGAACATTAGACAGTATCTCACATATACATGAAAAAATAAAGAAAAAATAAAGAACATTAGACGGTATCTCACAAATACATGAAAAAATAAAGGGCAAAAACAGATTAAATACAAAGATAAATATTAAATACATTATACGTCTTTATAAAAAATATTAAGCTACTGATAAAGATTATTTTATTATAACTTAAAGACAATTATCCTCCATTCATGAGATTTTCAGGCAAGAGTACTGGAGCGGGTTGCCATTTCCTTCTCCAGAGGATCTTGCCACCCCAGGGATCAAACCCGGGGTCTCCCTAATTGTAAGCAGACGCTTTACCATCTGAGCCACCAGGGAAATCCATATAAAGCAATAAAATAAATTTTGTGTATGAGATTATGATGCATAAAGAAGTAGCTTATGTGATAATAGCAACACAAAGGAGCAGGAAGTGGAGCTATATGTGAGCCAGGTTTTGGTGCAAAATTGAAAGAAAGTTGTTATGAATACAAATTGGATGGTTTTAAGATACTTATTGTAATATACAGTGCAATGACTAAGAAAATAAAATTTAAAACACAAATACAAAATTAAAATAATACCCTAAATATATTATTTTGAAGAGAAAGAAGAGTGTGGTGGAAGTATAAGGAACAAATAAAGACATACAATATCTGAAAACAAATAACAGAGAGGCAGAAGTAATTCTGCCTTAACAGTAATTACATTAAATGTAAGTGGGTTCACACTATAATACAAAGCTACAGTAATCAAATCAGCATGCTATATTCACAACACAGAAATATAGATCGATGGAACAGGAAAAAAAGTCCAGAGATAACTCTACACACCTATCCTCACTTAATCTGTGGCAAAGGAGGACAACTACATGTAAACGAATGAAATTAGAACACTTCCTAACATCGTCCACAAAAATAAACTCAAAATGCGTTAAAGACCTAGATGTAAGGCTGGATACTATTAAACTCTTAGAGGAAAACAGGTAAAACACCAACATAAATTACAGCAAGATATTTTTCAACCTACCTCTTAAGAGTAATGAATATAAACACAAAAAATGAACAAGTGAGACCTAATTAAACTTCTGCACAGGAAAGGAAACCATTAAATAATGAAAAGAGGACCCGTGGAGCAGGAGAAAATATTTGCAAACAAGGCAACCAACCAGGGATTAATTTCTGAAATATACAAAAAGCTCATACAACTCAACAAGAGAAAAACAAAGAACCCGGTCAAAAATAGGCAGAAGACCTGAGTAGACATTTCTCCAAAGACATACAGAAGGCCGAAAAAGCACATGAAAAGCTGCTCTACATCATTTCTTCCTCCAGGGGATATTCCACACCGAGGGACTGACGCCGGGTCTCCTGCATTACAGGTGGATTCTTTACCATTGCACCACCAGGGAAACCAGAATACTGGAGTGGGTTGTCATGCCCTCCTCCAGGGGATCTTCCCAACCCAGGGATTGAACCTGCATCTCTTATGTCTCCTGCATTGGCAGGTAGGTTCTTTACCACTAGTCCCAACTGGAAAGCCTACTAATCATTGCTGCTGCTGCTACTAAGTCGCTTCAGTCGTGTCCGACTCTGTGCGACCCCATAGACGGCAGTCCATCAGGCTCCACTGTCCCTGGGATTCTCCAGGCAAGAACACTGGAGTGGATTGCCATTTCCTTCTCCAGTGCATGAAAGTGAAAAGTCAAAGTGAAGTCGCTCAGTCATGTCCGACTCCTAGCGACCCCATGGACTGCAGCCCACCAGGCTCCTCCATCCATGGGATTTTCCAGGCAAGAGTACTGGAGCGGGGTGCCATTGCCTTCTCCGACTAATCATTAGAGAAATGCAAATTGAAATCACAATGAGATTGCACATTACACTGGTCAGGACGGCCTTCACATGTGTCTACATATATATATATATATATATGATTCAGCCATAAAAACGAATGAAATAATGCCATTTGCAGCAACATGAATGAACCTAGAGATTTATACTGAATGAAGTCAGACAAAGACAATTATCATATGACATTACTTATATGTGGAATCTAAACAGGGAACAAATGAACTTATCTACAGAACAGAAGCAGAGGTACAGATGTAGAAAACAAACTTAAGTTTGCCAGGGGATAATGAGGGGGAGTGATAAACTGGTAGATAGGAATTGACATATACACATTACTATATATAACTCAGACAACTAATAAGGACCTACTGTATAGCACAGGGAAATCGTATCAATATTCTGTAATGGCCTATATAGGAAAATAATCTAAAAAAGCGTGGATATATGCATATGTATAACTGATTCACTTTGTTGTACCTCTGAAACTACCACAACATTGTAAATCAACTATACTCCAATAAAAGTATAAAATATAAGTGGGTTAAATATTCTTATTAACAGGTATATATTAGCAGAATGGATTTTTTAAAAATGATCCAAGTCTTGTGTCATCTACAGGAAATACACTTTAGATCCAAATAACCAAATGGATTAAAAGGGCAAAAATAACCCTTGAAACATGAAACATTAAAAATTTTATTACCATGAAACATTAAAATAGGATCTGAATGGTTATACTAATACCAGACAAAATAAACCCTCACTAATGCAAAAAGAAGATGCACAGAATAAGAGAAAATATTTCCAAATCATGTAATTTAATAAGGCACTTACTTGTATACAGAATAGATAAAAGAACTCTTACAATTCAGTAATACAAAAGAACTCAATTAACACATGGGCAAAGGGTTGGTTGGACATATTTTCTATATAAACGGTCATTTAACAAACAAAAAGATGCTCAAAATCATTAAAATCTATGAGAATGAAAATCAAAGCCACAATAAGGAATAGCTTTTTGCTCTCCAAAATTAAATTTTAAAAGTGATTAAAAAGTGTTGGTGATTAGCCTGTAATTAAAATAAATAAATTTAAATTAAAAAAAGTGTTGGTGAAGATGTGGAGACCTAATTAACCTTAAAAGCTTCTGCACATCAAAGGAAACTATCAGCAAGGTGAAAAGACAGCCTTCAGAATGGGAGAAAATAATAGCAAATGAAGCAACTGACAAACAACTAATCTCAAAAATATACAAGCAACTCCTCTCCTCCAGCTCAACTCCAGAAAAATAAATGACCCAATCAAAAAATGGGTCAAAGAACTAAATAGACATTTCTCCAAAGAAGACATACAGATGGCTAACAAACACATGAAAAGATGCTCAACATCACTCATTATCAGAGAAATGCAAATCAAGACCACTATGAGGTACCATTTCACACCAGTCAGAATGGCTGTGATCCAAAAGTCTACAAATAATAAATGCTGGAGAGGGTGTGGAGAAAAGGGAACCCTCTTACACTGTTGGTGGGGATGCAAACTAGTACAGCCACTATGGAGAACAGTGTGGAGATTCCTTAAAAAACTGGAAATAGAACTGCCTTATGATCCAGCAATCCCACTGCTGGGCATACACACTGAGGAAACCAGAAGGGAAAGAGACACGTGTACCCCAATGTTCATCACAGCACTGTTTATAATAGCCAGGACATGGAAACAACCTAGATGTCCATCAGCAGATGAATGGATAAGAAAGCAGTGGTACATATACACAATGGAGTATTACTCAGCCATTAAAAAGAATACATTTGAATCAGTTCTAATGAGGTGGATGAAACTGGAGCCTATTATACAGAGTGAAGTAAGCCAGAAGGAAAAACACCAATACAGTATACTAACGCATATATATGGAATTTAGAAAGATGATAACAATAACCCTGTGTACGAGACAGCAAAAGTGACGCTGATGTATGGAACAGTCTTATGGACTCTGTGGGAGAGGGAGAGGGTGGGAAGATTTGGGAGAATGGCATTGAAACATGTGAAATATCATGTATGAAACGAGATGCCAGTCCAGGTTCAATGCACGATACTGGATGCTTGGGGCTAGTGCACTGGGACGACCCAGAGGGATGGTATGGGGAGGGAGGAGGGAGGAGGGTTCAGGATGGGGAGCACATATATACCTGTGATGGATTCATTTTGATATTTGGCAAAACTAATACAATTATGTAAAGTTTAAAAATAAAATTAAATTAAAATTACAAAAAAAAAAGTGTTGGTGATTAGCCTGTAATTAAAATAAATAAATTTAAATTAAAAAAAGTGTTGGTGAAGATGTGGAGACATTTGAACCTCATACATTGCTGGTGGAAATGTGAAATGTTGGAGCTGCTTTGGAAAATTCTTTGTAGTTATTCAAAATGGTAAACATGGAGTTACTGTATCATCAAGCAATTCTACTAAGTATAAATGCAAACAAAATGAGAACACACATATGCAGAAAAACCTGTACTGAATGTTCATATTTGAAAACAACCCAAATATTTATTAACTGATGCATAAATAATGTTACATCTATACAATGGGATATTGCTTTGTAGTAAGAATGCCATATAAGTGAACTTTAAATACATTATGCTATATGCAAGAAGTTAAACACAAAACAACATATATTGTATGATTGTACTAATATAATATGTCCAGAACAGGCAAATCCATAAAAACAGAAAGTAGATTAGAGACCATTACGGGGAGGGGGAAGGATACCGGGAGTGACTTTTAATAGATCTGGGATTTCATTTTGGATGATAAAAATATTCCACAATTAGATAGTGGTGATAGTTTTCACAGTTCTGTGTATTTGCTAAAAATAAATGAATTGGACAGGCTAAACTTACATACCATGTGAATATCACAGTATGTAAATTATACCTTATTGAAGCTATGCTACAAAAATATCATAGAGGAAATATAATTTTCCAAAAATGATAAAAGGAATAGTAGAGTATTTCCTAGTAATATTAAATTCTACAACATAGTAGAAAATATTTTTAAAGCACTAAGAGAAAATAATTATCACTGTTAAACTGTACACAAAACTATCTAGAGTAACATAAAATATATTTGCAAGATTCTTGGAGACCGCCAGTCTACCAATCTTGAACTTTTACCAAAAAAATGCCTTTTAATAAGGAAAAACATTGAGGCTAGTGTAACAGGACTGTAGAAAGTATGATGAATACAAAATTGACTTTAAAACATCCTATATACCCAAAATAGTCCACTGAAATATATAATGGAAAATGAATACCACTCACTACAGTAACAATATATTTCTAACGTATTAGGAATAAAATTAAAAGATGGGCAAAACTGTTACAGAGAAAACAGATAAATAGATAAATAGAGAGATTTACAATAAAGAACCTAAACAGAATGATATAATAGGTTCACGAGTTAGAGGAATCAATTTTATAAAGATAAAAATGTCCCTTAAACTAATTAATAATTCCAATATAATTCCAATTAAAATTTCAACAAGATTTTTCATAAAACTTGATAAATTTATCAAAAATGTATATGAAAGAGCAAAGGTCAATAATAAGTAATATAGATGAAGAAAAGACTTGCCGTACCTAATATGAAGCTATGTGTTAAAGCTATAAGTGTGATAATAATAGAGGTAAAAGAAAATATAGCCTAAAAAGAATAGACCACAAATTAATAGTGCCTATATAGAATACGTAATAAGGGTAGCTATAAACAATCTTTGAAAAAGATGGAGTAACACCATTTATAGTTAATCACCTGAAGACCTCCATGAGAATGATAACCAGGGGAGACAGAAAGGGAATAGGGAAACATATTAGTAATAACGCAAGGCAGGAGCTTCACATATAGCTACAACTTTGTATTCTCTTAAGCAATCCTCCTGAAATAAATGTGGCAAAATATTAACATTTGATAAATTTAGGTGGTAGGTGCATATGCATGCTTTCAGTGAGGATTAAGTAAATGAACATATCAATACTTAAAGTTATTGGTTCGAACTATGACCTAACCTTAAGAGAGATTATTTTCTCTTTTTAAATGACAGATACTTCATTCTCTTTTGCTAGTACAGCAACAAGGAAGCTCTAGTAATTGCTAACCTTTATATAATTCTATTAGCTGACAGTAATAACATAAGATCAACTAAAAACTTTTTCACCTAGTGGTAATTTCAGTTTCTCTTACTCCCAAACAAGGGAGCAATGACAATGTCAGTTTCTCCAATTTCAACCAAAATGAAAACAACAAGAATAAAATATATAAATATATAAAGTACAATTACTCTTGAGTGATTTTCTTAACTCCTTTAACAGGAAATAATTTTAAAATTATTAAGGAATTTTCAAGTCTATTTCTTTAGCTGTATGATACTATCTGTGGCTCTATGGCATAAGAATAAAGCTATTTTTTTTTTTTTTTTTTTGTGGAGTTCGACAAGAAAATAGTGATGTGACCAAGTGGTTCTCTCCAGCATTGTAGCCTGTAAAAGTTGGGTTCTGAATTCAAAACAACCAGTGATATGAAATGGCCTTGACATTTGTACTTGAGTTTTGACATTCAGATATATTGATACTCATTCTTCATTCATGCACAATGAAAAGAGTATAGTAATAAACAAGACCAGGCTGTGCCCAGGGAGCTGCAAAATGCCAATTTCTTAGGGTTGCAGAAGCAGCTTCAGCTTGGATTGAGGACAGAGATGGATAATGTCCATCGAGACAGAGGATCCTGTTCAGGCTCAATTTAGGAGAAAAAAATAAACAAATAAAACAGGTAGTATATCTATTATAACTTCCTGTCTCCAGAAAGTAACTTTCTACTGCCTGAAATGCCCTTCTGCAATTTCTAAATATTAAGAGAATTCCTCCTCTCTTTTCAAGGTACATCTCCTACACAGACAACTCCCTGTTTGCCTAGACATTGTAATTAGTCTAATCTTTATGAATTCATAGCATGGTACACTCACTTAGGGCCTTAGAGAAGGAATTATTCAAGAAGCATTTTAGTAGTAATAAGGATAAAGTTGTGAAGGTCAATTTACCTTTTACAAGCTAGTGAGGGACACAGCTAAGGTAACTGGCCACTGTACCAAAGTATAATACATGCCATGTGAAAGACAAGAGGATGCAAAATCAATATGGCATCACCTAGTTTTGAGTTTGAGGGATAGTTTCAGACTGAGTCCTAAGATGAGAGGGGAAAAGTAAAAAGTAAACATTCAAACAAGATGTGTATGTGTGTGAGAGAGACACACACACAGCGGGGGACAGAGAAAGAGGTATGGAGAGAGGGTGAGTTTAGAAGAGATGGCTAGAGAAGTTAGATGTTTTATGCAAAGGAAGCAGCATGACCATAGTTTCAAAGATGGGAAAAGTCTAAAAATTCAAAATCAATTCTGAATGACTTATTTGTAGTATAAGAAGATGAACTAGCAGAGCTGAAGTTTTAGCGAAGTAGGCAGTATAGAGATAAGCACAGTATTTGAAAACCACTATAAAGACATTTGCAGGTTTTTTTGTTTGTTTGTTTGTTTTAGTCCTGATGCATCCATTCCTCCTTTCTTTAAATAACAGAAACTTTGTTTTCTTTCCTTAAGTCTGTATACTTCAGGAAAGATGGATTCTAACCCACCCTTCAGGGAAAGGGAGTAAAAGCAAGCCCTATCTGAACTCAGGTGGTGCAGTGGTAAAGAATCTGCCTGCCAGTGCAGGAGACTCAGGTTTGATCCCTGGGTCAAGAAGATGCCCTGGAGGAAGAAATGACAACTGAGTCCAGTATTCTTGCCTGAAAAATGCCATGGACAGAGGAGCCTGGTTGGCTACAATCCATGGGGTTGCAAAGAGTCAGACACGACTGAGTGACTGAGCACACGTGCATCTGACTCTCCCACACAGTCAAGAGTTAAAACTTGGTCAAAGTTATCACACTGAAATGAAATCCAGGACTTTCAGACTTCTTTCTTGGTATTTGTGGGAGTTGGGGAAGATGTGAGAATATTGTCCTTGCCTCCAGGCATGAACTTGAGTGTGATAGCCCCAAGAACAATTGGCAACCATCTTACAAACACCTTGAGCGAGCCAATCAGAAGCAAATTCAAGCAACTGTCAGTGTGGTTTGAGCTTAGAATAGAGCCTTTCCTGATGACCTTGAAATTCACTGCTATAAAAGACAAAATACCAGATTTAAGGATCATTTTTTGCATTTTGTTTTCTGTTACATGCATTCAGTTCAGTTCAATTCAGTTCATTCACTCAGCTATGTCCGACTCTTTGCAACCCCATGAATTGCAGCATGCCAGGCCTCTCTGTCCACCACCAACTCCCAGAGTTAACTCAAACTTATGTCCATCGAGTCGGTGATGCCATCCAGCCATCTCATCCTCTGTCGTCCCCTTCTCCTCTTACCCTCAATCCCTCCCAGCCTCAGACTCTCTTCCAATGAGTTAACTCTTCGCATGAGGTGGCTAAAGTATTGGAGTTTCAGCTTTAGCATCATTCCTTCCAAAGAACACCCAGGACCAATCTCCCTCAGAATGGACTGGTTGGATCTCCTTGCAGTCCAAGGGACTCTCAAGAGTCTTCTCCAACATACACAATTCAAAAGCATCAGTTCTTCCGTGCTCAGCTTTCTTCACAGTTCAACTCTTCCATACATGACCACTGAAAAAACCATAGCCTTTACTAGACGGACCTATATGCATTACACAGTGGTAACTGATAAGTACAGATTAGGGGCATTGATTTTATCTGAGAGCAATGGGAATTCAGTGAGGAATTTCAAGTGGCAGAGTAAAAGAAAGTGTTTAAAAGGATAGCCATAATTGCTGGTGTGGATAAGATGGCATTGACTCATTATTCTTTCTTCCTACCATCTAAGTACATTTATAAACCCTGAAAAGAACATATTCAGTTACCATAACAGGACTTGAATGGTTTGCCTTAGAAACGAACAGATTCTGAAAGAGATGGGAATACCAGACCACCTGACCTGCCTCTTGAGAAACCTGTAGGCAGGTCAGGAAGCAACAGTTAGAACTGGACATGGAACAACAGACTGGTTCCAAATAGGAAAAGGAGTACATCAAGGCTGTATATTGTCACCCTGCTTATTTAGCTTATATGCAGAGTACATCATGAAAAACGCTGGACTGAAAGAAACACAAGCTGGAATCAAGATTGCCGGGAGAAATATCAATAACCTCAGATATGCAGATGACACCACCCTTATGACAGAAAGTGAAGAGGAACTAAAAAGCCTCTTGATGAAAGTGAAAGTGGAGAGTGAAAAAGTTGGCTTAAAGCTCAACATTCAGAAGACGAAGATCATGGCATCTGGTCCCATCACTACATGGGAAATAGATGGAGAAACAGTGGAAACAGTGTCAGACTTTATTTTCGGGGGCTCCAAAATCACTGTAGATGGTGACTGCAGCCATGAAATTAAAAGACTCTTACTCCTTGGAAGGAAAGTTTTGACCAACCTAGATAGCATATTAAAAAGCAGAGACATTTCTTTGCCAACAAACGTCCATCTAGTTAAGGCTATGGTTTTTCCAGTGGTCATGTATGGATGTGAGAGTTGGACTGTGAAGAAAGCTGAGCACCGAAGAACTGATGCTTTTAAACTGTAGTGTTGGAGAAGACTCTTGAGAGTCCCTTGGACTGCAAGGAGATCCAATCAGTCCATTTTAAGGGAGATCAGTCCTGGGTGTTCATTGGAAGGGATGATGCTAAAGCTGAAACTCCAGTACTTTGGCCACCTCATGCGAAGAGTTGACTCATTGGAAAAGATTCTGATGCTGGGAGGGATTGGGGGCAGGAGGAGAAGGGGACGACAGAGGATGAGATGGCTGGATGGCATCACCGACTCAATGGACATCAGTTTGGGTGAACTCTGGGAGTTGGTGATGGACAGTGAGGCCTGGCATGCTGCAATTCATGGGGTCGCAAATAGTTGGACACGACTCAGTGACTGAACTGAACTGAACTGAACAGGACTTGAAAGGTAGGAAAAAGAAAGGTAGGTTGGCTAGGGATTTCAGGACTGGAGGAACGACACTGTGCCCTAACATCCTCCAAATCCCACCCCGCTCCCTACACCCACAGGTGACCCAGACCTGGCATTCCCTGAATCCAAAACTGGCAGGGACAAGCAGCCCAGATTGGTCACTTCCCAGGGAACTGAGTTCGGTGGCCAAAGGAAGCACCTTCTGCCCTTGGCAGCTGGAGTCCCTTCTCACCTCCCTCCTTTCCAGAGAAAATAGGCAGCCCAAGTAGCCCAAAAGTTTAGACAAGGACTAAGCAAACATCCATAGACTCCCAGAGGCCAAGGAAAATGTTTTCCCAGGCTCTAGAGAACAGGCATGTTCAGTCTGGGGAAATCCTATCTGCCTCACTGATCACACAAACAAGAATCAGCCAAAGATCTGGTAACACCAGACAAACTAAGCAGATAAAAAGAGCATCTGAAAGGCTCTGGAAATTAAGTTGTCATTAGAACTGTAGCTTAAAAAAGTAGGTCAACATCTGTGTGCTGAATGTCAAAGAGAGATTGTTTGTTCAAATAGAAAATTTGTCTAGAGTCTTCCAACATAATTACCAAAAAGCCTATGTCATAACTGAAAAACACTGTTACACCAAGATGCAAGGAAATCACAGTTTAAGTGAAAAAAAAAAAAAAAAGACACATTGAGAAAACACAGATGTAGAATCATTTGACAAAGATTTTAAAGTTGCCAACATAAAACTGATTCAATAGGCAATAACAAATATTCTTGGAATCAAATATAAAATAGATAATCTCATGAACAAATAGAAATATAAAAGTAAACAAATTAAATTTTGGAACTGAAAAATGCAATCACCAAATTTTGAAAAAATCACTTGAGGAGTTTAGCAAAATGAACACACCATCAGAAAGAATCAGTAAACAAAGACAGAATAGACAGATATTCTTGCCTATGGATTAGAGATTACAAATAGAGAGGTTGATAGGGATATTACAGTAATAATTCAGTGAGAGAGGATGGTGGTCTGAAAGGAGGTAGTGGCAATGCAGAAAGAACTAGATTTTTTTTTTTTTTGAGTTTTGGATGGAGTATAAATAAAACTTAGTGATTTATTTGGACACAGGTGTAAGAAAAGGGAGAAATCAAAGGTGGAATCAAAATTGGCTGAAGCAACAGACTGTATGTTGACATATACGACAGAGGAAACAGAATAGGTTTGGGAGAAAAAATATCATGAGTATGGTTTTGGATAGTCTTCATTATACGGCAGCCACTTACCACAATGATTAATGATCTGTCCTTTGAATCAAGAAAGCCTAACTGAGAACCTGGCATTTAGTAGGTACTAGTAAGTTTCATGAATGATGGAATGAATAAGAGAATATGTTTATTTTCCTCTAAATTATAAGAACATTTTCATTTCAGCACAGAGGAGCTTAGGCAGACAAATTTACATGTGTGCCACACTTCTAAGGATCATCTACACTGCTGAGATATCAAGAGTCCACTGGTACATGATGACCAGTTAATATAGGATATCTTTGCATATCCCAAAATGGAACTCAAGCTCATCAGTTGTAGCATCTAGCATTTACATTCAGACACTACAGGCCACAGAATAAGACAATGGCCTAATTTTTTGTCTTAAATGTTCTTAACATTAGAAAGAATATTTCACACATATGACTAAATCATCAAAGTTCATCAGCCACATATCATAGTTAATTTCATAAACAATTAACAACTTGTTTGGGAAGAAAAAGAATGAAACTTTGAGAAAAGTATACCAGATTCTGGAATGTTAATCCATCTGGCACGCTCGTTGTTAGTTGCTTTGTCCCTAAGTTGTGCCCAACTCTTCTGTGACACCATGGGCTACAGTCCACCAGGCTCTTCTATCCATGGGATTTCCCAGGCAAGAATACTGGAGTGGGTTGTTGTTCCCTCCTCCAGGGGATCTTCCCAATCCAGGGATCGAACCCATGGCTCCTATGTTGGCAGGTGGATCAGGTGGATTCTTCACCACTGAGCCACCATGGAAGTCCTCTGGTACTCTCTGCTCCATCCTAATTAATTTCAGTTAGATGTATTGAGACCCTTGCATGATCTTCCATTGCTATCCAGGAGCCAGGGATAAATCTTTGGGTCATCATCATCCATGTCAGGGATGCCCTACAAATCAGCAGGGTACTAGTCCTTCTACTAGATCAGGTTCTCAGGGAGTCCATGCCAGTGGATCACTGGATACCTTTGGGAAACAGTCATCTATTTTTTTGTCCCTCATTCTCATAAATGTCCCACTGAGAAGACCTAAACACCACTTCCCTGGAGCTCTTGAGTATCCTGCTTCTTCACCATGGCATCCAGAGGACAGTCCTAATTTATATTCCAGCTAGCCCTACAAAGGACACAGAGCTTCTTCCTATGAGCCCTTGTCTCAAGACTGGCATTGCTCTCAGCCTAATTCCCAATGTATGAAGTCAGCCCTTCTGAATGTATTGTCCACTTTGGTTCCATACTGACATCACTTGCTGGGGACACATTCAAATTGCCAAGACACAATCCTAGTGTTTGTTTCTTTCCACCTCTAGTCTGAGGGATTTTCAGTCCTCCTGTGGCAATTTCTGCTTTCAGAATGTCCCTCAGCTCATCTGGCAGAGGGACCTAAGCCACCTCCCCAAAGAAACATATTCTAACACAAACCAGGGTCCCATTTCTCTTGGCTATTTACTGGATGATTATCACACCAGGCATACAAAAGATGTGCTGCAGCAATAGACCCTAGAGTTAAAAAATGTGATTTTTGCCTCTATCAGGGTTTTGAAATGAAGGGTCATCTTTGGGAATAGTGTCTTGTAAACTGTGCTCAGACTCTTGATACATGCATCCATTTTTCTAAAGTACTTGAGCAGAAAGAAAAGAGAATGGAAGCTTTGAAGGGCTTTTCTAAATTATCATAACCATTAAAAGCTAAAAGTTTTACATGTATAATTTAATATAGTTAAAATACCATGCATATTCATGCCACTATTTGATTTTCATATTTAAAAAGAATATAAATAAAATAAGAGTAATATAATGATTTATTTTTATTGAATTAAAGAACTAAAGAACATGGTTGCTTTATATAGATTTACACCCGCACTAGCTGCAGAATATTTCAATTTTTAAAAGTCTTAATATTTGCTAAGTTATAATCTAAAGATTAAAACATTACAGAAGTAAAGGCTAAGTCTAATTAACTCTTTTATAATACCAAGCAAAAATTCATCAAATCAAAGGAAACAAAATTATCAAGCACTGCATGGTGTATGAATGTGTATACAAAAATGCTATATTTGGTTATATTAATATAATTTGGAGAGCATTATTTAATCCTAGACAAGGGAAAAGAGCGACTCAATTTCTTTTTTACTTAATGCTAGCAATATTCATGCTTCCAACTTTGCAGAGCTGAGACTTTTAAATTTTAGTCTTCTAATTCCAGTCTACTGTTCTTTACCTATGAGGAATAAATATATGTCAGAAACCAACAATCCAATTCAGATGTATCCTAAATAAACATCACAGTGATAAGAAGTATTTCACTCAAATTGTATTTAAGGGAAAATTGCAAAATATCTTTTTCAATATGGCAATAATCTTTGTAGTTTTTCAAAATTATATAAAGTTGTTTTACAACTGACAGTTGCTATATTTGAACACTTATGTTCTCCCCAAATTCGTATGTAGAAATCTTAATTCCCAACGTGATAGTATCAGGAGATGGAGCCTTTAGGAGGTTTTAAGTCATGAAATTGAAGTCTTCAGGAAGGGACTAGTACTTTATAAAAGGGACCTCACAGAGCTCCGTAGCCCCTTCCACCACGTGAGGACACTGTAAGTCTGTGCAACCAGGAGGAGGGCCCTCATCCAGTCATACTGACTCCCTCATCTCAAACTTCTAGTTTCCAAAACTGTGAGAAATTTGTTTCTTTTGTTTACAGGTTACCCAGTCTGTGTTATTTTGTTATAGCAGTCCAAAGGGACTAAGACAAGAGTCACAATTCAGTGCAGAATTCAAGAATGCACATTTGAAATTTAAACCAAATGATTAAGCTTCTCAAGTATATTTTTCTCAAGTTATTAGTCAAGATGGGTAGGAAATACAGAAACGAGAATGTGGAATATATTAGTAGAGCACAAGTGTTTGAGGTATTCTAGGGTGAGAGCACAGACACAACTGAGTGACTGAAAACAACAAGGATAGGAGCACAAAGATAGAAGCCATATGCAAATTATGTACTATCCCAGCAGCTTATGTACCCAAAAATCAGAATTATCTCCAAAAATCCACAATGTTTGGTAATAATAATCTTATCTCAAGAGCTATTTATTTTCCATTTTCTATGTGGCACTAGTGGTAAAGAACCTGCCTGCCGATGCATGAGACATGAGATGCAGGTTCGATCCCTGAGCTGAGAAGATCCCCTGGAGGAGGGCATGGCAATCCACTCTAGTATTCTTGCCTGGAGAATCCATGGACAGAGAAGCCCGGTAGGCACTAGTCCATAGGGTTGCAAAGAGTTGGACACAACTCTAGGGTCTCAAAGAGCTGGACAGGACTAAAGCGATTTAGAATGTATGTGTTAAAATATTCTGAATAATCTAGATACACTTTGGAACATTTCAGCTTTAGTCCTTAAAAACAGACAAAGATGATGATAAAGGGCTCCTGCCATTTTTTATTGTTGGAATGTCAATTTTATTAGTAGTGTTTCTTTAGGTACAGGATCTTAAACACATAACAAGACAACAGTTATACACATTTTATTTTGTTCCATGATCAAATTGCTTGAGAGTTAAGTTGAAATTTGGGAGCAAACTTGAACTTCAGCAATGCAACTACTCAACAGCAAAAGCTATTTCTACTCTCCCAGCATGGATTTTCTGTCAAAAGCTTTTGTCTCTGCTTTACATGGTTTAAGAACCTGGGAAAATCTATTTTAATCAAAAGAAAGATACAATGAAATTCCACTTAAAACAGAGAAGCATTTTATATCATTAAATAGTTAACAACATTAATTGTTACCAACAATAGAATAGTTTTTAGTGAATATGTTGTTTCCATAAATTCAGAAAGTGATGTTAGGCACTACGGGTGAAAAAAAGAACATCTAGTCTGGATCCTTGAAGAGATTAGAAATATCTACAATTACCACTAAGCAGGTTATTTAAGATGGAGTTATAAACCTCTAGGATAATTTCTGCTTAAAGCTGGGGGATTGACAATGTGCGTATATTTTCTTTCCTTCCTGGAACCCAGTGAATATGTTAAGTATGAAAACCAATAGGTCACAAATCAACAACAAATAAGAGACTGGTAAAGAACTGTCATGGTATAAGGAATATCTATGCAATGTAGGAGGTAGTAAGTCCGTGGAAGGGCAGCAGCTATTGCCCTGGGATGGAAGAACCAGCAGTGTGGGACGTGATTGAGAATTGAGACAGTATCCCAGGAAGAGCTCAGAGAGGGACTTCCCTGGCAGTCTAATGCTTAAGACTTTTCCTTCCAATGCTGGAGGTGATGGTTCAATCCCTGGTTAGGAAGCCAAGATCCCACATGCCTTGCAACCAAAAAGCCAAAATGTGAAATAGAAGCAATATTATAACACATTCAATAGGGTCTTTAAACATGGTCCACATTAAAAAAAAAAAAAATTAAAAAAAAGAAAAAGACAGAGACACTTGGGACTGAAAAAGTGCCTATCACACAGGAGAGTGAGGAGGACTTGAAATCAAACACACAATGATGGCAAGAAAAGGGGGATACCACATATGGAACAGAGAACATTCCCTACTCTGTTTTCCAATTTCTGATTGGAAGAGTCACAAGCCTTTATCCTTTAGATAGAAGACGCAAAGGCAATTTCATAGAGAAATTGTGGGTTCAATGACATTTTGACATTTAAGCGCCCTCAGGATGATACTAGCTCAAGCCAAGCATCCCAAAATGAAGATCCCAAGTCAACCGGCAGTACACAATTATAGAGAGTTCCAAATGATCATCTCATCGCTTGCTTTCAGATCTAAACAGAGGACCATAGAGAGACAGAGAGAGATGATTCATAGATATCACAGAAAAGATTCACAGAAAATAAGAAAACATATTACCCTTAGAGAGATGCAAACAAGTATCTTATTCATTTAATGTGGAAAAATTTTTGAGGAAAGGGAAAATTGGTGGACTGAAAGAACTCTTGGAGATTGAAATGTGTTTGAAATAAAAAAGAATTAAAACTAGAGCAGGAAGATAAGGGAATTGCTTAATAAATAAAGAAAATTGACACATATTGGGAAAAGATTAAAGAAACAAATCTATTAGAAAATCTAATAGACAACAAACAGAATTTTAAGAATAGAGAACAGAAAACAAAAACAGATGAATATTACCTGGAAAATAATTTTTAAAAAATGTTGCACAGAGCAGACAGATCTAAATCTCTAAATTAAATAGGCTCATCAAAAGAATTTAAAAATATCACTGCTAGCATGAGCATAGAATAAGGACATATTCAAACACACTAGTGATACTCAAGACATGTATTCTCCTTTCCCAGTCGAAAAAGAGAAAATAAAATTTTAAACAGGAAGGCCAGAAAATCAGAAAGCAACATTTTCAACCCAGGACAACAGAGATCATAAGTCCCAGGAGAACAGCTGGGTAGCAGATTGAGAGGGAGAAGAGTGTAGGAGACAAAGGGATCCAGGAGAAAAGTGAAAATAATTGGCCATTAGAGAAGCTGTAGATGCATGGACTAACAGAGTTAGACACACCAGAAAACCCAAAAAGTCTACAGAAAGGAAGTACTCTACTTGGCTCTTAGGTGGACACTATATTAGCATTGTTGTTCAGTTGCTAAGTCATATCTGACTCTTTGCGATCCCATGAACTGCAGCATAGCAGTCTTTCCTGTCCTTCACTATCTTTTGGAGTTTACTCAAATTCATGTCCATTGAGTCAATCATTCCATTCATCCAATCTCATCCTCTGTCATCCCCTTTACCTCCTTCCCTCAATCTTTCCCAGCATCAGAGTCTCTTCCAATGAGTCGGCTTTTCCTATCAGGCAGCCAAAGTATTGGAGCTTCAGCATCAGTCCTTCCAATAAATATTCAGGGTTGATTGATTGGTTTGATCTCCTTGCTGTCCAAGGGACTCTCACGAGTCTTCTCCAACACCACAATTTGAAAGCATCAATTCTTTGGCACTGAACCTTCTTTATGGTACAACTCTCACATTTGTACATGACTACTGTACTATAAGCATGAAAATGTATGACTATTAGCATGAAAATATTAATGTACTTCATAGAGTCCCAGCTTTAAAAAATATACCCATAGGGTATAGGGTGAGGAAGCTATGCGTATGGATACAGAACATTCAAGTGTTAAAATGAACATGGGACCTTAGAAGAGCAAAGAAGAAGAGATAAAATGGAGAAGGCTGCTGCTATCCTAATTTAATAAAGTGAAGAGTCAAACAAATGATTTGAATAATAAATACACTAATATGAGTATATACCTATATATATACATCCATTTATTTTTCTGTTTTTGAGTTTTACTGGGGTAAAATTAATAACTGAATATTTGAAGAATGAAAGGAAAAAAAAAAAGGAAAGTGTTAGTTGTTCACTCGTGTCTGACTCTTTGTGACTTCATGGATTGTAGCCCTCCAGGATCCTCTGTAATGCTAAAAATTCTCTAAGCCAGACTTCAAAAGTACATGAACCATGAACTTTCAGATGTTCAAGCTGGTTTTAGAAAAGGCAGAGAAACCAGAGATCAAATCGCCAACATCCATTGGATCACTGAAAAAGTGAGAGAGTTCCAGAAAAACATCTACTTCTTCTTTATTGACTATGCCAAAGCCTTTGACTGTATGGATCACAACACTCTGTGCAAAATTCTGAAAGAGGTGGGAATACCAGACCACCTGCCCTGTCTCTTGAGAAATCTGTATGCAGGTCAAGAAGCAACAGTTAAAACTGGACAAGGAAAAACATAATGGTTCCAAATATGGAAAGGAGTATGTCAAGACTGTATATTGTCACCCTGCTTATTTAACTTATATGCAAAATACATCATGAGAAATGCTGGATTGGATGAAGCACAAGCTGGAATCAAGATTGGCAGAGGAAAGATCAATAACCTCCGCTATGCAGATGACACCACAGTTATGGCAGAAAGCGAAGAACTAAAGAACCTCTTGATGAAAGTGAAAGAGGAGAGTGAAAAACTTGGCTTAAAACTCAATATTCAGAAAACTAAGATCATGGCATCCGGTCCCATCACTTCATGGCAAGTAGATGGGGAAACAATAGAAGGAGTAAGAGACTTTATTTTGGGGGGCTCCAAAATCACTGTAGGTGATGATTGCAGGCATGAAATTAAAAGACGCTTGCTCCTTGGAAGAAAAGTTATAACCAACCTAGATAGCATATTCAAGAGCAGAGATGTTACTTTGCCTGCAAAGCTCCACCTAGTCAAAGCTATGGTTTTTCCAGTAATCATGTATGGATGTGAGAGTTGGATTATAAAGAAAGCTAAGCACCAAATAATTGATGCTTTTTAACTGTGGTGTTGTAGAAGACTCTTGAGAGTCCCTTGGACTGCCAGGAGTTCCAACCAGTTCATCCTAAATAAAATCAGTCATGAATATTCATTGGAAGGACTGATGCTGAAGCTAAAACTCCAATACTTTAGCCACCTGAGGCAACGAACTGACTAATTTGAAAAGACCCTGATGCTGGGAAAGATTGAAGGTGAGAGGAGAAGGGGATGACAGAGGATGAGATGGTTGGATGGCATCACTGACTCAATGGACATGAGTTTGAGTAAACTCCAGGGGTTGGTGATGCACAGGGAAGCCTCGCATGCCATAGTCCATGAGGTCACAAAGAGTTGGACACGACTGAGTTACTGAACTGAACTGAAGGCTCCTCTGTTCATGGAATTTCCCAGGCAAGTATACTGGAGTGGATAGCCATTCCCTTCTCCAGGGGATCTTCCTGACCCAGGTATTTGAAGTATACAATTTGCTATTTTGGTATATTGTGAAATAATCAGTATAGTCAAGCTAGGTTGCAAAGCCTTTAATTTATAGTTACATTTTGTTAATGGTTGTGTATGTGAGGAAAACACTAAGATGATTAACTTTTAAAGATTTATAGTACAGTTATGTGGGTATGATTAATACTATATTCTATACTTGAAATTTCCTACTAGGGCCATATTAAATGATCTCAAGTATTTTTATTTAATCATGAAGGATATCAGAGAATTACTTAATATTGAAGCTTTATTTTCAAAATAAGAAAGAATAGTTTACTAAGAGCTCTACTACAAGAAGACTATGCTCCCACTCTCAACTCTACTGCCAAGATCACATTATTAACCTGGAATAAGGGGAAAAAATGTGGAACCAGAACATTTAGACCTATATTTAAATCAGCTACTACCCTATCAACCAATCTTAAGCAAATCATAAAATCCATCCCCATCCTTAAACTATTTTTCAGGTTAATTTCCACTCAATATAAGCAAATATGGAAGAAAGTATATAACGTGTTGTTCTTCTAAATCTTTAGCTTGACCTTTTCAAACTTCAGTATCCACATTAAAAGACAGTATCACAATAAAAATGAGAAAGTCCACCAAAAAGTAAGAGGATAAACTGGCAACAAAATATTTTTCCTGCTTTGGAAATTGGGCATTGCCTGCTGTTTCCTTTTGTATATTCACAATGAAAAAATTTTAAAGCAAATTTTGGTTCATTGCCTACCAAAAAATATCAATATATGTATCAAAATAACTACTTTAAAAAAACTGTAAAGCCTGTATCACATTTTGCATTCAGAAGTAATTTCACTGGAACCATGGGCTCATATATAAAAAGAGCATTTAAAAAGAGATTTTTGTTCAAAGAAACAGGCACATCAAAGCAACTGAATAGGAAGTAATCATGTCTAACTTCTACAAAGCAATAATATCCTTTCTGAAATGAAAACTTTGAACACACAAAATTTGAGGTGAAATCAAATCTGATATTAAATTTCATTACTTAGAGAAGACTCCCTATGTTGGTTAAGAGCTGACATTTCAAAATAATTCAAAAACCATGTTCAAATAGATGATATTTATTCATTTCACAAACTAAAATTTAGTCTGCAAACCTTGCCCCACATTACAAGAAAGTAAACTTCCATATGCATACCATATTGTTAGTTTTCATCTCAAGATA
The DNA here is from genome assembly GCF_032452875.1 of Bos javanicus. Lineage (NCBI taxonomy): Eukaryota > Metazoa > Chordata > Mammalia > Artiodactyla > Bovidae > Bos > Bos javanicus. The sequence goes on along the minus strand of NC_083895.1, from coordinate 39,382,867 downwards.
CATTGTAAGTTCCTTCAATATAATTTTCCTTCAAAGGGAACTGGCATGAGGCAAAGAGAAGAATAAATTCAATTAATTAATTGATAGTCTTGCATGCCTTTTTTTTTTTTTTTAACTTTACTGTAAAGCTCTACCAGGTATTATTTTATCTCTCTCAGGAAAGAGTGATCATTTAAAGAAGAGTGGTTTGTCTCTACTTCTAAGCAATTAGCCTCCTTTAGTTTATATTTTTCTCACTATCCTTGAGGTTAAACAACTTGTCCTATTTCATCCTCCATTTATTTCTTTATAACCTTTTCCACTATAATTCCAACATCTGCATCATGCTGCATTATGACTCATCTTTACCCATTCACCTATGGATAGGCAATTAGCTTGCTTCTATACCTTAGCATCTTAGCAATTGTAAGTAATGCTGCAATGAACATATATGTTTTTCAAGTTAGTGTTTTTGTTTTCTTCAGAAAAATATCCAGAAGTGGAATTTCTAGATTGTATTATAATTCTATTTTTATTTTAAGGAGCTTCTCTATTGTTTTCCATAGTGGATGCACCAATTTACATTCCTATCAACAGTACTGAGTTGTCTTTTCTTCACATCCTTACAAACGCTTGTTACTTGTTGACTTTTTGATAATAGCCTTTCTCATGGTGCAAGGTGAAACCTCACTGTAGTTTTGATTTGAATTCTTCCAATATTTCGTGATACTAAATTTTTGTGATACGAGTGCTCTAGCATATGAAGGACTTTCAAGACTTTTTAGTAAAATACATTATACCCTTCTGTCCTCATGAAATACTCTTATTTTCATTCATTCCCACTGTTGGTTAAATAAGTTAATACGGCTTGACAAAAGGTAGAGGTGGTCTTTTACACTAAACAGCCCAGAACACCCAGAGAGATTCACAGATTTAAGTAGAGAAGAAAAGGGGGAGGGAGGAGATAGAGGTGACCTGGGGAGCAAAGGGAGAGTTAATAGGGGAGAGAGCAATCAAGCCAGTAATCACACCCCTAAGTGAAAATGGATACTGATGATTAGATTCTTAAAGGCACAAAGTTGATAATACCAAAAAGCAAAGATTAAAAATCTGGAGTAGAGGTTAGACTCTCAAAAATATTAAAAATACAAAACAAAATCAATCACAAAATTATATAATATATATATATATGAAATTGGCTTTAAAAATAGGGTCATTTTTAGCAAGGTAATAGTAGGTTATAAAAGTGAAAATTAAAGGAGTAATAACTTAAAAATAAAAAAATTTAAAAAATGATAATAGTAAAAATATATCTACAAATTTCCCTGGAGCTGTTGTGGGCAGTGTGGGGTCAGTTCAATTTCAGATAGTTCCTTGTTCCAAATTGTACTTCTTCTCAAGGTCTATAGGCCCTTCCAATGCTTAGTTAAATTTAACTACAGCGTTTTAATCTGTTGCACCTATCACTTCCAGAGCAGTTCCCTCTTGGTTTATTTTGGTTTCCTCTGTTTGCAGGTCTCTTCAGTGTCTAATTTCCATCTTGACACAAGAGGGTGAATGTGGTCACTTAGGCTCACTTGTTCAGTTGTGTTGTGGGGAGGGAGGAAACAAACTGCAAACAAATATCACTGACATGTGTGAAGAATGCTCACAGTGTATGGACCCCACTGGGTTTGCCCCAGCTCACGGCAGCGTGTGCCTTCTGGGTCTACACTGCTCAGGCTCCAGGTTGCTCTGCAGGGGTACTGCCCAAAGCCGGCCCTGCATTTCATGCACTTCCCAGGGCTAAGCTGCTCAGCTTCAGGTTCTCAGGTACTCTGCAAGGGCACATACTCCGTTGGGCATGCATTTTGTGCCCTTCCCAGGTCCGAGGAGCTCAGGCGACCGGGTGCTTGGTGAGCGCACTGTCCCAGGTGGGCTGTGCATCTTAACCACCTCCCCGGTCCCAGCTGCTCGGTTTCTGGGTGTGCCACGAAAGCACCTTCTCGGGTGTTCCATATGTCTTCTCTGGGGAGCTGATCCCAGGCTGTGACTCTCCTGGTAGATGTCAATTGTTTAGGATCCCAGGAAGATTTGGTTAGCAATGGGGAACCTGCTCACATTTTGATGGAAGATGCCAGTCTCTGGGGCCGAGATTGCTTATTGGCTTTGGCCTCTGGCTATCACACACTTGCCTCTTTGCCTCCCGTGTGGGGGAGGGGCATGCATGCACCTGGCTAGCTCTCCTTTGGTATTCGCTCAATCCTTTGTTCTGTAAGCAGCCAGGCTGTGCGAAGGTTAGAGTCTTTCTCAGGAAAGTTCTTTACTTTTTTTTTTTTTCCTCTTTCTCTCTGGCTGTCTCACAGTATGGGTTGCTATCTCATTAGCTCCCTCAGATTGTCCTCAGGGCATTCAGCCCCTGCTCGCTGGTGGTGGACGCAAGCGTCTGGGCTACTTCTTTGCTGGGAGTTGCGGTTAGGCACGTATTTTCTGTTTGTTTGTTTTTTTTTTTTTTCTCCCAGTTATGTTGCCCTCTGAGATTCTAAAATTCCCCACAGACCCACCAGTGAGAGGGTTTCCTGCTGTTTGGAAATTTCTCCTTCACAACTCCCTCCCCAGGCTGGGTCTCTGTTCCTAACTCTTTTGTCTCTCATTTTGTCTTTTATATTTTGTCCTAACTCCTTTCGAAGAGAATGGGCTGCCATTCTGGGTGCCTCATATCCTCCGCCAGCATTCAGAAGTTGTTTTGTGGAAGCTTCTCAGCATTCAAATGATCTTTTGATGAATTTTGGGGGGAGAAAGTCGTCTCCCTGTCCTATTCTTCCACCATCTTGGGACCGTCCCTGGGTTTTAATTTTTAAAGTCTCTTAAAAACTTGTTTTCAGACCACATGTTCTATAAACATCCTCATTTGAAAGTGTCATTCAAGGGTATGCCCAACACTGAGCATTTTAGACACTTGAAAAAACATGGGTTTTGGGAGGTTTCTGGAGCATTAAGGTTAATGTCAAGTAAGACAACAGAAGCAGAATCAAGCTTGTAACCTTCAGCCATCTCCCTTCCACCTCAACTGCAATAAATCAAAACTGCTTCATTTCGACATGGGTATGACAAACCATTTGAGGCGAAATAATTTCAATTCATATGGGACATTTTGTCCATGTTGGCTTCACTGATACTATTAGCAAAGAGAAAGATTGAGAAAAAGCAATTTTGGAGAGATTTACAGCTCTAGAGATAAAAACACTGACTAATATCATTTGAGCTAAAATCTCACCAATAAAATTACTTTGAAATTAAAAGTCAATAGGAACTAAGTTTAATTAAAGACAATTTTGAGAAATAAAACATGCATTCCATTCAACTGCTAATTATTCCTCTGTTCAATAAATATTTACTGAGTCTTGCTTTCTTCCGTTTCTCAATTCAAGTGAATCAAAGCACTTCCTGTGTGAGACCTTGAATGAAACGATCTCCTTCACCCTACTCCTACATTTGCCCCTGATAGCATCTTGCTAGTAAATGCACTATATACATCTTTTAAATCTGCTCAAGCTTTATTTCCTTGGCAAACTTTGCGTATCTTTATACACAATCTCTTGCAGTCTTTGTTAATACTGCTGAGGCTATCCTTCTCATGTTTTTATCAAAAGGTAAAAAGGCAACCCTCCCACTTATGCACTAAATTCCATCCCATCTGCTTTCTTTGGAATTTTACTTATGCAATAATTCTCTCTCTGTGTGTATATATATATATATATATATATATATATATATATACACATATACATATATACACACACACACACACACACACTTATTATTTTTAACATAGAAATAGGTTTCTCTTAAAAAAAAAGTCTTATGCTCAAGTCTTCCATCAACTACCACTTCATTTCTTGGTCCTGTACTGAGCTAAGTGTTTCATAGTGAATTTCTATAGTGACTGCTCTCTCTCTCTCTTTTTTTTTTCCAAACAAAACTGTATTTATTACTAAAGACCTTTATGTTTGGATTTCCAAAGCATGTACTTTGGACGGAGGACATAAAAGCCAGACAATGGACTAAAATGTACCAGGATCAGTTAACAACAAAATTGTAAATGTATGAGTAAAACTGGCTTCCCTCACAGTTCAGTTGGTAAAGAATCCACCTGCAATGCAGGAGACCCTGGTTCAATTCCTGAGTTGGGAAGATCTGCTGGAGAAGGGATAGGCTACCCACTCTAGTATTCTTGGTTTCCCTTGTGGCTCAGCTGGTAAAGAATCCGCCTGCAATGTGGGAAACCTGGGTTTGATCCCTAGGTTGGGAAGATCCCCTGGAGAAGGGAAAGGCTACCCACTCCAGTATTCTGGCCTGGAGAATTCCATGGACTATACAGTCCATGGCGTTACAAAGAGTTGGACACGACTGAGTGAGTCACTTTCACTTTCATGAGTAAAACTAAACAAAGTTTGACTAAACCAAATGTAGTGGCTGCTTTCTACTTCCTTATACTTCTCTCAGTCAATTTCAACTGGGCTTATTTTCCCTATCAACTCCAAGGCATTGCTTCTATGAGGATCATAAGTAAATTCCATATTTCTAAACCTAATTTTCTTTTTTTTAAAATTTTGTTTATTTTTTTAATTGGGGGATAATTGCTTTACCATGAAATTAAAAGATGCTTGCTCTTTGGAAGAAAAGCTATGGCAAACCTAGACAGCATATTAAAAAGCAGAGACATCACTTTGCCAACAAAGGTTCATCTAGTCAAAGTTATGGTTTTTCTAGTAGTCATGTACAGCCTTGAGATTTGGATCATGAAGAAGGCTGAGCACTGAAGAATTCATGCTTTCGAATTGGGGTGCTAGAGAGGACTCTTGAGAGTCCCTTGAACAGCAAGGAGGTCAAACCAGTCAATTTTGAAGGAAACCAATCCTGAACATCTATTGGAAGGACTGATGCTGAAGCTCCAACATTTTGGCCACCTGATAAAATGAACCAACTCATTGGAAAAGACCTCAATGCTGGGAAAAACTGAGGGCAGGAGGAGAATGGGGTGAAAGAGGATAAGATGGTTGGATGGCATCATCTACACAATGGACATGAGTTTGAGCAAACTCTGGGAGATAGTGAAAAACAGGGAAGCCTAGCATATTGCAGTCCATAGGGTCTCAAAGAGTTGACACAATAGAGAATGAACACAACAATTGCTTTAAAATGTGATGTTGGTTTCTGCTGTACAACGATGCAAATCTAATTTTCAAATCTGTTTTCTTATATTACTTCATTCTCTAGTACCATTTACGGAGAAGGCGATGGCACCCCACTCCAGTACTCTTGCCTGGAAAATCCCATGGATGGAGGAGCCTTGTAGGTTGTAGTCCATGGGGTCGCTAAGAGTCGGACATGACTGAGCAACTTCCCTTTCACTTTTCACTTTCATGCACTGGAGAAGGAAATGGCAACCCACTCCAGTGTTCTTGCCTGGAGAATCACAGGGATGGGTGGGCTGCCGTCTCTGGGATCTCACAGAGTCGGACACGACTGAAGCGACCTAGCAGCAGCAGCAGCAGCAGCAGCAGTACCATTTAAGATGGTTGACTACCTTCTCTTTCTCTTAGCTTCTGTGAGCCCATTCATTCTGCGTTTCTTCACACTCTGTGTTGTTTCATGTCAGTTTTACACTTTTGATTTTCCTACTCTATTCTACTTCACAATGTCAGAGAATCTTTGTTGTTCTTATTGTTTAATTGATAAGCCATGTCTTACTCGTGATCTCATGGGAATCTGTTTAATATTTCAACAGTATTTTTTTAACTTTTAGACTCTTTCTAGGGGATAACATCTTTCCTCTGATTTTAATCATTACCTATATAGATGCTGATGATTAGCAAATCTGTAAGCCCCACCCTCACGTCTCTCCAAAACTCTAGCCTCCACACAAATAAGGATCTCAAGTCTACTTGCTGATGAAGAACTATTGATTCTCCTCACTCTCCAGATAAATCTGCTCAAGCTGTTATAGCTTCAGGATTGGGAATAGCATCCATCCAGTTGTTCAAGTGCAACTAGAAGTGATTTCTGATTTCCATTTCCCCCTTGTTCTCCATATCCTTTCCATTGTCTAGTCCTGTTGACTTTCCAAAATCACACTTCCTTCTACATTTATTATAACACTCCTCTTCAAAGCACCAAAATTCCTTCTCTTCTACCAAATCTCCATAATTTCATTCTTGCCCCTCCCTCCTACATTTATCACATAAAAGCCAAAGAGAACTGTAAGTGACTTGTATCACTCTGACTTAAATACCTCCAATGCCTTAACATCACAATTAGAATAAAATATATGTAACTCACCCTACATTAAAAGTACACACATGATCTAGTCTCTGCCTTTACACTTGCTCAGCTAAAGCAGAAGTTCTCAACCTGAGCACCATTGGCAATTTGGGCCAAGTAATTCTTTGTTGTGGGTTGCTGTCCTACAAGTGGTAAGATAATTGTCCAGTTATTATTGCTCACAGCATTTACTTTCACTCTTAATGTGCCCTGATTAGGAGGACAATTGTATGGTCACCTTACTCTTCATCCTATGCTTCATCATTCTGCTTCATCACTGTATGTATGAATACATTTTGTTTTGAACTTACCAGGTTTACCCCAGGCTTAGGGTCTAACTTCCCTCAAAAGCCTATTTTTCTCTCTATTCGGATCTCAGTTTAAATGGTATTCCTTTTGTGATCAAATTAAAAATAAAACAGCAATCCAATCATTCCCTACTCAATTATGATATCATTGCCTGATAAGACTGTGTATTGGAATACTATTTTGAATCAGTCTCTCACAAACCACGTAGACTAGAATAGATGCCTTGCCTGTCTGCTTAGAGGGGCTTCCCTGATAGCTCAGTAGATAAAGAATCTGCCTGCAATGCAGGAGGCCCTGGTTTGATTCCTGGGTTGGAAAGATCTATTGGAGAAAGGATAGGCTACCCACTCCAGTATTCTTGGGCTTCCTTTGTAACTCAGCTGGTAAAGAATCCACCTGCAATGTGGGAGACCTGGGTTCAATCTTTGGGTTGGGAAGATCCCCTGGGGAAGGGAAAGGCTACCCATTCCAGTTTCTGGCCTGGAGAATTCCATGGACTGCAACATTCGATGGGGTCACAAAGACTTGGACTGAACTGAGTGACTTTCACTTTCACCGGCTTAGACAGTGATTGGTCCACAGCTCTCCTCCCAATGAGGTTCAACTTCTGTGTTTTGTATCATTATCACATTCTAGATGTTTATTTCATGGCACTTTTCACAAATGTATTAATTACTTATTAGTATAATTATTGATCCTTATAAATTCCATGAGTATGGGATCTATGTATCTTTCTCAGCTCTAAAAGGGAGAATTTGTACCTGTGTAGAATGCACTGCTTATGTATTTTACGTGTACAATCGAATGAATCAGTGAATCACAATCAGTTCATAGGTGTATAGTGCACAATTGGGACATCCTTGGGAAAGTACATGATCTGACTGTAAAGTTCGATGTGAATTGTTCAAGGTAAGCACATATTTAACCTTGAGAAGAATTTCACATACATTATTTCATAAAATTCCAATCATATGCGCGATTGTTTTACTATCCTTTCCCAAATGATTTTATGAACATTGTTAAGGCTTAGCTTCATCGGTAATTATAAACAACAGGGAAAATATGTGCTTACTTAATTCCTTACATTGAATTGCCCTTACAAATATTATAGTTTTCCATTCGCTGATATCACATGAGAAGTAGAGAAGAAGACCAAGTTCAAATCCGTCAGGAGGCCACAAACGCCCCAGCACCCCTCACAGACAGGCTTGCTCTCAGTGAATTTGACTGAATGATAGGAGGACCTCAGGGTCATTGTGGTATAGTGAGCATCACACTTAATCCTGAATGACCCATTTCCAGTCACAACTGATTATTTTCCTCTCAGGTTTACTAAAACTATATTATTTTAATGACAAGAGCAGTTGGCAAAGACCTATAAATATAGGTTCAGAAACATGAACATTAAACCTTAAAAGGGGAAACATGCAAAGGCTAAATGAATAACTGAATCGGGGAAGGGAAGAAACCCAGGGAAGGATTCATCTGCCATTTGAAGGCATATCTTGTTTTACTGCCTTTCACTTCATTGTGCTTTTGTGCTTAGTTGCTCAGTCATGTCCAGCTCTTTGGACCAGGTTCCTTTGTCCATTGGATTATCCAGGAAAGAATACTGGAGTGGGTTGCCATTTCCTCCTCCAGGGGATCTTCTCAGCTCAGGGATTGAACCTGCATCTTGTGTGTCTCCAGTACTGCAGGCAAATTCTCTATCTGCTGAGCCATCAGGGAAGTCCCAGCCCTTAAACATATTGTGCTTAAGAGATATTAGGATTTTCATAAATTTAAAGTGTATGGCAACCCCGTATAAATAAAGTCTATAGGTAACATATTTCCAACAGCATTTGCTTACTTCATGTCTCTATCATATTGTGATAATTGCCACAATATTTCAAAATTTTTCATAATAATTATGCCTGTTATGGTGATCAGTGATCTTTGATATTACTACTATGACTCACTGAAAGCTCAGAAGATGTTGAGAACTTTTCAGCAATAAAGTATTTTTAATTAACATATGTAGTTATGTTTTTAAAGACAATATACACTTATTAGGCTATTGTTTAATGTAAACAATTTTATATACACTGGGAGGCAAAAAGTTCATATGACTTGCTTTATTATGAAATTTGTCTTATTATGGTGGTGGTTTGGAACCAAACTAGTGATATCGCTGAGGTATAGCTGTATACTGTCTGTGTGCTGTCTGCATATGTATAGGTATGCCAATTGTATACAGGTGGTCAACAAAAGAGTCCGAAATGCAGAACTTGGATGCAATCTCAAAAATGACAGAATGATCTCTGTTCGTTTCCAAGGCAAACCATTCAATATCACAGTAATCCAAGTCTATGCCCCAACCAGTAACGCTGAAGAAGCTGAAGTTGAATGGTTCTATGAAGACCCACAAGACCTTTCAGAACTAACACCCAAAAAAGATGTCCTTTTCATTATAGGGGACTGGAATGAAAAAGTATGAAGTCAAGAAACACCTGGAGTAACAGGCAAATTTGGCCTTGGAATATGGAATGAAGCAGGGCAAAGACTAATAGAGTTTTGCCAAGAAAATGCACTGGTCATAACAAACACCCTCTTCCAACAACACAAGAGAAGACTCTATACATGGACATCACCAGATGGTCAACACCAAAATCAGATTGATTATATTCTTTGCAGCCAAAGATGGAGAAGCTCTATACAGTCAGCAAAAACAAGACCAGGAGCTGACTGTGGCTCAGACCATGAACTCCTTATTGCCAAATTCAGACTTAAATTGAAGAAAGTAGGGAAAACCACTAGACCATTCAGGTATGACCTAAATCAAATCCCTTATGATTATACAGTGGAAGTGAGAAATAGATTTAAGGGCCTAGATCTGATAGATAAAGTGCCTGATGAGCTATGGAATGAGGTTCGTGACATTGTACAGGAGACAGGGATCAAGACCATTCCCATAGAAAAGAAATGCAAAAAAGCAAAATGGCTGTCTGGGGAGGTCTTACAAATAGCTGTGAAAAAGAAGAGAAGCGAAAAGCAAAGGAGAAAAGGAAAGATATAAACATCTGAATGCAGAGTTCCAAAGAATAGCAAGAAGAGATAAGAAAGCCTTCTTCAGTGATCAATGCAAAGAAATAGAGGAAAACAACAGAATGGGAAAGACTAGAGATCTCTTCAAGAAAATCAGAGATACCAAAGGAACATTTCATGCAAAGATGAGCTTGATAAAGGACAGAAAAGGTATGGACCTAACAGAAGCAGAAGATACTAAGAAGAAATGGCAAGAATACACAGAAGAACTGTACAAAAAAGATACTCATGACCCAGATAATCACTGACCTAGAGCCAGACATCCTGGAATGTGAAGTCAAGTGGGCCTTAGAAAGCTTCACTACAAACAAAGCTAGTGGATGTAATGGAATTCCAGTTGAGCTATTCCAAATCCTGAAAGATGACGCTGTGAAAGTGCTGCACTCAATATGTCAGCAAATTTGGAAAACTCAGCAGTGGCCACAGGACTGGAAAAGGTCAGTTTTCATTCCAATCCCAAAGAAAGGCAATGCCAAAGAATGCTCAAACTACCGCACAATTGCACTCATCTCACATGCTAGTAAAGTAATGCTCAAAACTCTCCAAGCCAGGCTTCAGCAATATGTGAACCGTGAACTTCCTGATGTTCAAGCTGGTTTTAGAAAAGGCAGAGGAACCAGAGATCAAATTGCCAATATCCGCTGGATCATGGAAAAAGCAAGAGAGTTCCAGAGAAACATCTATTTCTGCTTTATTGACTATGCCAAAGCCTTTGACTGTGTCGATCACAATAAACTGTGGAAAATTCTGAGAGAGATGGGAATACCAGACCACCTGATCTGCCTCCTGAGAAATTTGTATGCAGGTCAGGAAATAACAGTTAGAACTGGACATGGAACAACAGACTGGTTCCAAATAGGAAAAGGAGTTCGTCAAGGCTGTATATTGTCATCCTGTTTATTTAACGTATATGCAGGGTACATCATGAGAAACACTGGACTGGAAGAAACACAAGCTGGAATCAAGATTGCCGGGAGAAATAGCAATCACCTCAGATATGCAGATGATACCACCCTTATGGCAGAAAGTGAAGAGGAACTAAAAAGCCTCATGATGAAAGTGAAAGAGGAGAGTGAAAAAGATGGCTTAAAGCTCAACATTCAGAAAACGAAGATCATGGCATCCGTTCCCACCACTTCATGGGAAATAGATGGGGAAACAGTGTCAGACTTTGTTTTTGGGGGCTCCAAAATCACTACAGATAGTGACTGCAGCCATGAAATTAAAAGACACTTACTCCTTGGAAGGAAAGTTGTGACCAACTTAGATAGCATATTCAAAAGCAGAGACATTACTTTGCCAACAAAGGTTCGTCTAGTTAAGGCTATGGTTTTTCCTGTGGTCATGTATGGATGTGAGAGTTGGACTGTGAAGAAAGCTGAGCGCTGAAGAATTGATGCTTTTGAACTAGGGTGTTGGAGAAGACTCTTGAGAGTCCCTTGGACTGCAAGGAGATCCACCAGTCCATTCTGAAGGTCAGCCCTGGGATTTCTTTGGAAGGAATGATGCTAAAGCTGAAACTCCAGTCCTTTGGCCACCTCATGCAAAGAGTTGACTCATTGGAAAAGACTCTGATGCTGGGAGGGATTGGGGGCAGGAGGAGAAGGGGACGACAGAGGATGAGATGGCTGGATGGCATCACCGACTCGATGGATGTGAGTCTGAGTGAACTCTGGGAGTTGGTGATGGACAGGGAGGCCTGGCGTGCTGCCATTCATGGTGTCGCAAAGAATCGGACTCGACTGAGCGACTGATCTGATCTGATACCTGTATATTCTGTCTGTATGATTCCTGTATACTAACCAAGGTCCATCTAGTCAAGCTATGGTTTTTCTAGTAGTCATGTATGGATGTGAGAGTTGGACTAAAAAGAAAGCTGAGAGCTGAAGAATTGATGCTTTTGAACTGTGGTATTGGAGTAGACTCCTGAGAATCCCTTGGACATAGAGGAGATCAGTCAATCCTAAAGGTAATTAGTCCTGAATATTGATTGTAATGACTGATGCTGAAGCTGAAGCTCCAATACTTTGGCCTCTTGATGCAAAGAACTGACTCATTGGAAAAGACCCTGTTGCTGGGAAAGATTGAGGGCAGTAGGAGAAGGGGACGACAGAGGATGAGATGGCTGGATCGCATCACCGACTTGATGGACATGAGTTTGAGCAGGCTCTGGGAGTCGGTGATGGACAGGGAAGCCTGGCTGCTGCAGTCCATGGGGTTGCACAGAGTCAGGTACGACTGAGTGACTGAACTCAACTGAGTCACTCAAGATTAAGATTTAAAAAATCAGTGTGTTAAGTACAGTCATATTTCTTTCAAGGAGAATAAAATTTGTACAAAAAGCTGAACAAGACATAAGAGAGCATCTACTGAGATACAGAATGATGGATAGAGAACATTATAGTACAAATGAGTTTTAGGGTCCCAGGCTGGTTGGACTATATCCCAGATCCTGAAAGAACTTTGGACTGAAACCTGATCTAACATCTGATTTCTCAGGGATTCACTGCAAGACCGAAAAGAAATATATTTTTGAAAACAAAAATATAAACAATATATTTTCACATTTAGAGAAGTATATACATAAGTCCTCAGACTATACATCAGTGATCCCATGAAACACAGCAAAGTGCAAAAGCACATTTATGAAATACTGGTTAGTGTTAACAAGTGGAAGATGCTGACCTCACACTGAGGGACAACCTGGACTTATGAAGAACTAGCATAGCTCAGTTGGTAAAGAATCTGCCTACAATGGAGGAGACCCTGGTTCAATTCCTAGGTTAGGAAGATTCCCTGGAGAAGGGATAGGCTACCCACTCCAGTTTCTTGGGCTTCCCTTGTGGCTCAGCTGGTAAGGAATCTGCCTGCAATATGGGAGACCTGGGTTTGATCCCTGGGTTGGGATGATCTGCTGGAGAAGGGAAAGGCTACCCGCTCCAGTATTCTGGCCTGTAGAATCCCATGGACAGTCCATGGGGTCACAGTCAAGCACGCCTGAGCGACTTTCACTTTCACTGAGCAAAGTCACGTTAATGTATTTTCTTCTTTGATTATAATAGTTTTCTGTAAGATCAGAGAAATGTGAAAAAGAGGGGACATTTAGACCCAACATCAGAACCTTAAGGACAAGAAGAAAATAAACTATATATTAACTTCTGTTCTGTGGAATAAAACTTGTGGTTGTTTATACGTAGTTCAAGTAGTTCATTAACAGCAGAATGATCTTCTCCATTTTTCTATATTTTTTTTCTTTCTTAATCTGCTCAAATTTGCTATGGTTGATGTAATTCTCTCTCTTTTAAGGAATCTCCCCTTTTGAAAGCCAAGGATGTCAGAGCTGTCCTTGCCTTGCCTTGTCCCTAATACAGCTGGGAGTGAAGCTTATTGCCTAAGTCTCACATAAAACTATGACCTAGCATTTCACCTGCAAAATGGCAGCAATTATGTCAATCTCAGAGGCTTTTACGGCAGAGAGACTGGGATGCAATGAAATTAAGTATGGAAAAACAAGAGATAATGAGATGTCCAATAAATAGGAGATCCTTTTTCATGCTGATCATTTTGAGAAGAATATACAAACTTCTCTGAGATTATAGAAGAGTCTGAGATTATAAAAGAGTATAAATAACTCCATCAATGGAGTTATGACTACAAAAAAGTGTAGCAATATCTGCTTGCTTAAGACAAGGGGAAATGGGTACATCTGAGAGCATATTCTGCTTCTGGGCACCATGCAAACTGGGGCACATAAAAAGAAAGTGGCAGATGGCCAAAAAGCACATGAAAAGATTCTCTACATCATTAATTAGCAGAGAAATGCAAACCAAGACTACAATGAGATTTCACCTTACACAGATCAGAATGGCCATCATCAAAAAATCTACAAATGATTAAATGCTGGAAAGCGTTTGTAGAAAAGTGAGAATGGTATGGAAGTTCCTTAAAAAAAAAAAAAAAACCTAAATCTAGAACTAGCATTTGATCCAGCAATTCCTCTCCTGGTCATTTATCCAGAGAAAACTATAATTCAAAATGATACATGTACCTCAATGTTCACTGCAGCACTATTTAAAACAACTAAGATGTGGACACAGTCTAAGTGTCCATTGACAGAGGAATGGATAAAGAAAATGTGGTACATATATACAATATTACTAAGCCACAAAAAGAACAAAATATTGCCTTTGCAACAACGTGAGTGGACCTAGCTGGAATCAAGATTGCTGGGAGAAATATCAATCACCTCAGATATGCAGATGACACCACCCTTATGGCAGAAAGTGAAGAGGAACTGAAAAGCCTCTTGATGAAAGTGAAAGAGGAGAGTGAAAAAGTTGGCTTAAAGCTCAACATTCAGAAAATTAAGATCATGGCATCTGGTCCCATCACTTCATGGGAAATAGATGGGGAAACAGTGGAAACAGTGTCAGACTTTTTTTGGGGGGGGGCGGCTAGGCTCCAAAATCACTGCAGATGGCTATTGCAGCCATGAAATTAAAAGACGCTTACTCCTTGGAAGTAAAGTTATGACCAATCTAGATAGTATATTGAAAAGTAGAGACATTATTTTGCCAACAAAGGTCCATCTAGTCAAGGCTATGGTTTCTCCAGTGGTCATGTATGGATATGACAGTTGGACTGTGCAGAAAGCTGAGCACCGAAGAATTGATGCTTTTGAACTGTGGTGTTGGAGAAGGCTCTTGAGAATCCCTTGGACTGCAAGGAGATCCAACCAGTCCATCCTAAAGGAGATCAGTCCTGGGGGTTCATTAGAAGGACTGATGCTGAAACTGAAACTCCAATACTTTGGCTACCTCATGTGAAGAGTTGACTCACTGGAAAAGACCCTGATGCTGGGAGGGATTGGGGGCAGGAGGAGAAGGGGACGACAGAGGATGACATGGCTGGATGGCATCACTGACTTGATGCACATGAGTTTGAGTGAACTCTGGGAGTTGGTGATGGACAGGGAGGCCTGGCGTGCTGCGATTCATGGGGTTGCAGAGTCAGACACTGAGCGACTGAACTGAACTGAGTGGACGCAGACATTATCATACTTAGTGAAGTAAATCAAACAGAGAAATAGAAATACTGTATGATATCATTTATGTATGAAATCTAATTTAAAATGACACAAATCAATTTATTTATTTACAAAATAGAGACAGACTCAAAGATCTGAAAATCAAATATGTGGTGGTTCCCAAGGGAGAAATGTGTGTGTATGGGGGCAGGGGGGAGGAGTGATAAATTAGGAGATTGCAATTAACACATGCACACTACCATATATAAAAAATAGGATCTACTATTCCTATCTAAAAATAGGAACTAATAAGGATCTATTGTATAGTACAGAGAATTCTAATTAATATTCTATAATAACTTACATGGGAAAAGAATATGAAAAAGAATGGATATATATATATATATGTTTTATATATAGAGAGAGTCAGTCAAGCATACACCAATAAAAAAATTTAGATGCATTAAAATAGCAATGTGCACATAAAAAAGGGAAACAAGAGTGATCTTCAAATTTTTGTGTACTGATAATGCCTTAAACATTGTTCTGAGTCATGCTTATTAGGAATGGAATAGGAAGAATCAAATCACCTGAACTATTCATAAGATATATCCTCCTGTCCCTGACCACTTTCCTATGTAAAGCTCTTTTCTAAGCAACCCAGGATTCCAACTTTAGATATCATTTTCTTTTTCTCTATCAACAGAAAACAGATGTGAGTTTCAGCATTCTTTATTGTGCTAAACCAATCTGGATGCTGAACGGCTCATTCCAAGATTATTAGTGGCGTAACAGTCCGCATTTATACACTTGCTGGCATGATTCTGCTCGTCACATATTAAGTCAAGAGAAACACTAACTTCTGGTATTATGATATAGACAAACAACGAGTCACCCCCCAATAATATACAATTTTACATTAAAGTAATATATATTTGCTTTAGGAAATGAAACCTCCTAAAAGGGTAAAGATGGAGGGACACTGTGAAACAAACAATGCTATCCATCCATGAGGCTCTTAGGACCACAAGGTAGTTGTCAGTTCACTGGAGTTAAGGTTGATCCTTTGAAAGGAAAAGAGAGGTATTTTAGATGCCACTTTCAGAAGCAACCTCTCTCCTTCTGTTTGCTCCCTTATCTCCCTTGTTTATTTTGATTTTTAACTTTGTTACCTTGCTTATTCTACTTCATTCATTCTTGGCCCATCAGAGCAACCTTTAAATGTAACAATCACCTCCCAATTCTATATTACTAATAAGCTATGGACAGATAATGAGTTAATAAGACACTAATAGTCATCAAATTTGGGGGGTGGGGTGGTGAGTTCGGCTAGTTCTGTTGAAGGAGAACCTCCCTTTCCCTACCTATTTTAACACATAGAGCAAAAGTGTAATAATTGAGAATATAACACTGATGCACAAATAGGTCAAAAGACCAAAATAGGAAGATCAGAAATAGAATCAAATAAATATTTTATACTTAGTTATGTCATTTATATTTACAAATATATTTAATATATAAATGCCATTTAAGTCATGAATATACATCCTATTGTTAATTATATTACTAATTAAATCAACTTGGGAATCTGTGTAATCATCTAGGAAAAAAGAAATCTGCATCATTTTGAAGATTTAAGCATAAAATAATAAAACTCAAATCTAAATGGAAAATTATTGAATAAAGTTAGTGAGAAAGATCTTTCCAAAGTATTACATAAAATACAGTACCCACAAAAGAAAACACTTGATTCATTCTAATATAAGAAAAAAGAAAGGAAAGAAAGAAGGAAGGAAGGGAAAGAGGGAGGGAGGAAGGAAGCAAAGGAGGATGTCCAGTTTTGCAGGAACTACCATAATCAAAGACAAAATGAAAAAGACAAAAGAAAAAAAAAAGAACTATTTGAACCTCAAAGGCCTAAATTCCTTTATATACAAACATCTCCTACAAACCATTAAAAAAATGACCAATAACTGAATAGAAAACTCATGAAGGGACATTATGAGTCCACAGAAAAGAGAAATAGATATTTTTTAAAATTTTATTTTATTTTTAAACTTTACAAATTGTATTAGTTTTGCCAAATATCAAAATGAATCCGCCACAGGTATACACGTGTTCCCCTGACAAGATGCTCCTTGTCATTCAATATAAAATAAATTTAAAAGTACAGGACTAGCATCTTTCTCTTCTAAGTCCAAACAAAGATAAATTAGTTTGGTAAAGCAACATGCTATATAAAAGAGACTGGAGAAAGAGAAGTTGTGGAGAGAGTTTAAGCATTTAAAATGCTACTACTTGGGGAGTGACAATGACAACCTCCAAATCTACAAAGGTACATATATCAAACTCAGATGTTTCCCTTCTAGAGATTTATCCCACGTACTATTTAAATAGCATATTGTAAACAACTAAAAAATACCTAAGGGCAAATCCACAGCAGAGATGTCATTATCATATCATGTTACCTGCAATCTGTGGAAAAAGAAATATGCTATACACTTGTAAAAAGTATGCAAATGCTCTATGCTGCTGCTAAGTCGCTTCAGTCGTGTCCGACTCTGTGCGACCCCATAGGCGGCAGCCCACCAGGCTCCTCTGTCCATGGGATTCTCCAGGCAAGAACACGGGAGTGGGTTGCCATTTTATCCTCCAATGCATGAAAGTGAAAAGTCAAAGTGAAGTCGCTCAGTCGTGTCCGACTCCTAGCAACCCCATGGACTGCACCCTACCAGGCTCCTCCGTCCATGGAATTTAAATGCTCTATAGATACTGAAATAAAATGATCTTGAAGATCCATTACTAAGTGGAAAAGCAAAATACAGAATAGTGTGTACTATCAGTTGTTACTTATACAAAAAAGGGGCATGTTGGTTTCTTTTGCTTTTAGAAATATATTATTTATTCATAATATATATTACAATAATTTATTATTATATTGTAAATACATTTATAATAAATACATTATTCCCATTTAAAAATACCTTATTAAATAATTAAAAAATCTTATAAGAAACTAACTGTACTAATTGCCTGTGAGAGAGGAAATGGAGGAATAGAGAATGAGGTAGAAGACTTTAATTTTAAACCTTTTTATGCTGTTTGATTTGAACCCTATGAATGTATTACTATCCTAAAATTAAATTAAGGCAAAGATTATCTTTTAAAATAAAATATTATTACTGTATTCATTATCCATAACACTTAGCAAAATCAAAGTTGATACTAAATTTTGTAGTGGGTGGACTGAAAAACATTTGAAAATGATAAGTAGAAAAATGTGTTAAGTTGGACATGTTTCTGTTTCACTAATTCAATCAAAATATGCTGATATGTCTGAAATGGTGGGAAGCATGTTAGTACTTGGGGTACAGTGGTAACCAACTAAACCCAAAACAATCCTTGTTCTCCTGTAGAATTTGCATTTTATTTTTTAACAAACTGCTACAAGGAAAAATTAAAAGGAAAGTTTCAGAAGTAGTCTAAGGATTTTATTTGGAACTATGGTGAAACATATTCAAGGAAAATAGCCTTTTACAAAATATTTTATATCATGCCACATCTCTCAATTGGTCTTATTTCTACAATAAACCTCGATAGTTTTCTTCATCTAGATATTACCTACTTTAGTTTCATTTGTATTGT
The DNA here is from genome assembly GCF_032452875.1 of Bos javanicus. Lineage (NCBI taxonomy): Eukaryota > Metazoa > Chordata > Mammalia > Artiodactyla > Bovidae > Bos > Bos javanicus. The sequence goes on along the minus strand of NC_083895.1, from coordinate 39,364,521 downwards.
TCAAAAATAAATAGGGATAGTAATAACTATTTTATCATGTATTTGTTAAATGACAACATATACCATGGATATGAATGTACCTGGTGAAGTTTCTTGTGTGACCTAGAATAGGTCCTTATTGTTATTTATATCTGAATCAGCTTGTACTATAGAAATATTTGAGCTTTCAATTCCTCATTGTTCACTCTTAATTAAGGGGCAGTATTCACAGATTATCTAAAAATCACTTCTATTGGGCCTGGAAAGTGTTCCTGGACCTCTGACGTGGGCAATGCCCAACATTTGGAAATTTCCTGCAGGTATAATCATAGAGCATTGCTGTGAAGAGAATAAATCAGGGAAAACTGAAAACCTGATAATCTCCTCATGGTTTAAAACACAGTGGGAATCAAGTGTTTATAGGTCAGATCGATTCCACATTAATTTTCCCATCAAAATTTCTTAAAAGGACTGAAGTTTTTAAGATTCCAAAGAAAATGGAGACAATGTACATACTATTCAGTATAAATGAACAGTTAAACTCTATTCATACGGAGAGACTGAAAAGTTAAGAGAGCCAGAAACTTAGAAGATCCAGTGCCTGATCTCAAAAGTTTATCTCACATAAAAAGAATCATCAAGTCATCAAAAATTCATTTTAACTGCTCAGAATTTTATCAGTATTTGTGTGTTAGTAAGTAGACTATGCACCTTGTATCACATTGCTTAATACAGCATTATATCCCAAACTGTAGTAACTATGCAAGCATCTTTTCACCTGTTTTAAGTTGAATCTTTAATCATACTGCTAGCCATGATGGAGAATGGCTTGCCCTTAACTCCTGATGAAAAATCAAGCAAACAATCAAAGAATAGATAAATCTATCTAGATAATTAAGGAATGAATAAATCAAAAAGGTTCTTTTTGCAAAAAATATTCTAAAACCACCTTGTCTGTGTTAGTTGGTGCTTGAAATGTCAGTTCCTTGGCTTAATAAAAACACAAACGTTTTATTGGTCCCTAAGAGAAAGTCCCTAAGAGAAAGATGGACAGGGAGGCCTGGCGTGCTGCGATTCATGGGGTCGCAAAGAGTCGGACATGACTGAGCGACTGAACGGAACTGAACTGAAGAGAAAGTATCAATACTTAAAAAGTTAAAGGGTATAAGCAGCAGATTTGAATTTAACTTGTTAGAAACTGAGTGATTTTGATGGGCTAATTAAATTCTCTGAATCATTTCTTCAACTATAGAATGACCACGAATAAGGGTGGATAAACAATGAGGAAACAGAGACAGAGGCACAGTCATTGTCTGCCACATGCTGTGTTCTCCTTGCATGAAAACATCTCAGTTGAAATTAAAGATATAACCTTAGTATTAAGAGAAAACCCAGAACTCTGAATCTCTGCTTACTGTCAACCATGTGGTCAATATTTATACTTTTCTGCCTCACCTTTATGACCCACATTATGAGAGCCTATTTAAAATTGGTGTGTCCAATTTTTTAAAGAGTTATGGTAGGACCAAATTAAAAATGAAGATGGTAATAGCTGAAATCATTCCATTTCATGTCAGTTACACAGGAGTGAAATTGTTCTATCATGCTTTCTCAAAACAAAATAGCTCTCTCAAGGAAAGGAGGATGAGGGGTGTACAACTGGGTTCAGCATTGTGTTGGTCATCTCTTCACATCAGCATCATACAAAACACCTTCAGAGAAAGAAGTAATACTGCTGTTTATCTCCAAAACATAACAGCTTATGTGCACAGAAGGTAAGTAAATAGATGCATTTAGGAAAAGTCTTATTAACATAGGTGAAAATCAGTATGTCATTCTGTATTTTGCAGGAGGTAGTGATAACTCTCTATTGATGCATGTAATGTTATTCAATGTGATTTACATTTATCCAAAATAGAATAATGAGGAGGGGGTGTGAACAGCTGTGAGCAAGGTAACCTCAGATGCCCTGTACACCCTTGGGTACACCCAATTTATTCTTTTTTTTTGTTTGTTTGTTTGTTTGTTTTAATTAATTTTATTTTATTTTTAAACTTTACATAATTGTATTAGTTTTGCCAAATATCAAAATGAATCCACCACAGGTATACATGTGTTCCCCATCCTGAACCCTCCTCCCTCCTCCCTCCTCCCTCCCCATACCATCCCTCTGGGTCGTCCCAGTGCACTAGCCCCAAGCATCCAGTATCGTGCATCGAACCTGGACTGGCATCTCGTTTCATACATGATATTTTACATGTTTCAATGCCATTCTCCCAAATCTTCCCACCCTCTCCCTCTCCCACAAAGTCCATAAGACTGTTCTATACGTCAGTGTCTCTTTTGCTGTCTCGTATACAGGGTTATCGTTACCATCTTTCTAAATTCCATATATATGCGTTAGTATACTGTATTGGTGTTTTTCCTTCTGGCTTACTTCACTCTGTATATGTGGCAACTGTTTGTTATCACTGACTCAATGGACATAAGTTTGAGCGAGCTCCAGAAGTTGGTGATAGACAGGGAAGCCTGGTGTGCAGCAGTCCACGGGGTCGCAAAGAGTTGGACATAACTGAGCAACTGAACTGACCTATTTCTTTGCTTTTAATCTTCAGATACTCTTGGCAGGTTTTTCCAACATTTTCCTTTCAATTCTTCATTATACTCACTCAAAGTGTACCACTTGGAAGTTTCCAAATAAAAAGGCCATTGGAATATTCACTAAAGGTTATCTGCACATAGATTTTCAGTGAAAATGGCAATACATTATGGATAGTAGAAGAACGTTACATCAATTTATAGATCTGTTGTGTGGGGTGCCATCCTCATGCATAAATGATTAGCCATATATGACAAATATAGAAATAAACAGCAAAATATTGTGTATATAAAACTAAACTGTATTAGAGACTGAACCTGCTCAAGCTATCAACAGCTTATGTGAGTAGCAAGAACCCTATTAAAATCCCTCAAACCGAAGAGAATGGGCAAGGGTGGAACCAAAGCACCCGTTCTGAGCTGAAGCCTCCCAGAGCAGATTATCCCATGGGCTACTCAACTTCTGATTTACACCAACCACAGGTTTAGGTGCCCTGTAGGCAGGGAATGAGAACACTGCTAGGATTTCCTATTCAGAGACGTAGGTGTGGGCAGAGTGAAGGCTTTGCAGCAGGATTAAAAACTTAGATGTAAGGACATATACTATAAAACTCTTAGCAGAAAATCGGTATAACATTCTCTGACATAAATAATAGCAGTATCTTTTTAGATCCACCTCCTGGAATAATGAAAATAAAAATAAAGAAAAAGGACCTAATTAAACTTAAAAGCTTTTGCACAGCAAAGGAAACCATAGACCAAAAAGACAACCCATGGAATGGGAGAAAATATTTGTAAACAATATGAACAGTAAGGGATTAATCTCCAGAATATATAAACAGTTCAATATATGTGTGTGTGTGTGTGTGTGTGTGTGTGTACGTATATACATATAAACAGTATGGAACTGGCACAAGAACAGAAATGTATACCAATGGAACAGACAGAAAACATGGTGATAAATCCATGCATCAACGGGCACCTTCTCTTTGACAAAGGAGGCAAAAAGATTCAACGCGGTAAAGACAGCCTCAACATGTGGTGCTGTGAAAACTAGTCAACTACATGTAAAAGAATGACGTTAGAACACTTTCTAACTCCGTACAGAAAATAAACTCGAAATGGACTAAAGACCTAAATGTAAGACCAGAAACTATAAAACTCTTAGAGGAAAACATAGGCAGAACACTGACATAAATCATAAGATCCTCTATGACCCACCTCCTAGAGTAAGGGAAATAAAAACAAAATAAACAAATGGGACCTAATTAAAAGCTTTTGCACAATGAAGGAAACTATAAGCAAGGTAAAAGACAACCTGTAGAATGGGAGAAAATAACAGCAAACAAAACAACTGGCCAAGAATTAATCTCCAAAATATACAAGCAGATCATGCAGTTCAATACCAGAAAAATGAACAAATCAAAAAGCGGGCAGACGATCTAAACAGATAGTTCTCCAAAGAAGACAAACAGATGGCTAATAAACACATGAAAAGATGTTCAACACTGCTCATTATTATAGAAATGCAAATCAGAACTACAATGAGGTATCATCTCACATTGATCAGAATGGCCATCATCAAAAAGTCTACAAACAGTAAATCCTGGAGAGGGTGTAGAGAAAATGGAACCTTCCTACACTGTTGGTGGGAATGCAAATCGATAACTACTATGCAGAAGAGTATGGATAGTCCTTTAAAAACTAGGAATAAAACTACCATTCAACCCAGCAATCCCACTTTTGGGTATATACCCTGAGGAAATCACAACTTAAAAAGACACATGGACCTCAATGTTCATTGCAGTGCTATTTACAATAGTTAGGACATGGAAGCAATTTAGATGTCCATTGACAGATGAATAAATAAGAAAGTTGTGGTACGTATATCCAATGGAATGTTACTCCGCTACAAAAAGGAATGGATTTGAATCAGTTTCAGTGAGGTGGAGGAACCTAGAGCCTATTATACAGACTGAAGTAAGTCATAAAAACAAAGACAAATATAGATACTAATGCATACATATAGAATATAGAAAGATAGTTCTAACGATCCTACACGCAGGGCAGCAAAGGGACACAAAGAACAGACTTTTGGATACAGTGGGGAAAAGAAGGGATAATTTTAGAGAATAGCACTGAAACATATACATTAACTTATGTAAAATAGCTAGTGAGAGTTTGATGTATGATGCAAGGAACTCCAGGCGGCTGGATGGTACTCAAGAGGGAGGGGGCACATGCATACCTATGGCCGATTCATGTTGATGTATGGTAAAAACCATCACAATATTGTTAAGTAATTATCTTCCAATTAAAAAAAAAAAACAATCAAAAATGGTCAGAAATCCAAATACACATTTCTCCAAAGATGATATCCAGATGGCCAAAAAACACATGAAAAGATGTTCAATGTCACTAATTACTAGAGAAAGGCAATCAAAACTACAATAAGATATATCACTTCATGCTGGTCAGAATAGCCATCATTAAAAAATCTACAATATCAAAATCATTAAAAAATCTACATTTATCAACAATAAATGTTGGAGAGGGTGTGGAGAAAAAAGGAACCCTCCCACACTGTTGGTGAGAATATAAATTGGTACAACCAATATGGAGAACAGTATGGAAGTTCTTTAAAAAGCTAAATACAGAACTGCCATATGATCCAGCAAGCCCACTCCTGGGCATATATTTGGAGAAAATATAATTCAAAAATTCACATGCATCCCAATATTCACTGCAGCAATATTTACAATAGCCAAAACATGGAAGCAAATAATTGTCTATTGACAGAGGAATGGATACAGAAGATGTGGTGCACATATACAATGGAATATTTCTCAGCTATAAAAAAGAACAAAATGATGCCATTTGCAGCAACATGGATGCACCTAGAGTGTGTCACACTGAGTAAAGTAAGTCACACAGAGAAAGTCAAATTCCATATGATATCACTTAAATATGGGATCTAATAAAATGATACAAATGAACTTTTTACAAAACAGAGATTCACAGATCTCGGAATCAAACTTACGGCTACCAAAGGGGAAATGGGGGAGAAGTGATAAATTAGAAGACTTCAAGTAACATATTTATGCTACTCTATATAAAAAATACAATAACGACCCACTGTATAGCATAGGGAACGTTATCAATATTCTGTCCGCATGTGCCATAGCCCACCAGGCTCCGGTGTCCATGGGATTCTTCAGGCAAGAATATGGGAGTAGGTTGCCATTTCCTCCTCTAGGGGACCTTCCCAGCCCAGGGATCAAACCCACATCTCCTGTGGCTTCTGCATTGGCAGGCAGATTCTTTACCACTGAGCCACCTGGGAAGCCCAATTAATATTATGTAATAATCTATATTGGAGAACGCAATGGCACCCCACTCCAGTACTCTTGCCTGGAGAGTCCCATGGACAGAGGAGCCTGGTGGGCTGCAGTCCATGGAGTCCCGAACAGTAGGACATGACTGAGCGACTTCACTTTCACTTTTCACTTTCATGCGTTGGAGAAGGCAATGGCAACCCACTCCAGTGTTCTTGCCTGGAGAATCCCAGGGATGGGGGAGCCTGTTGGGGTGCCGTCTATGGGGTCCCACAGAGTCTGACACGACTGAAGCGACTTAGCAGCAGCAGCAGCAGCAATAACCTATATGGGGAAATAAACTGGAAAAGAAGAGATATATATATATATATATAATATATAGACAAATATATGCCCAGGAGTGAATCTTATATATATATATATATATATATATATATATATATATATATATATATATATATAATGATTGTTTGAAAAATGCTTAGAACAGTGTCTGGCATGTAGACACACCAAAAAGTGTTTATTACTATCATCCTTTCACATAATTATTGTTAGTAAGTATGTATTGTAGAAAATTAGGAAAACATAAAAATGTTGATAAGAAAAACTAGGAAAACAGAAATATCTTATTACATTTTGCAATGTGTAATCATATCACATTTTGCAATGCATGGACTTCAAATTATTTTTTAAATAACATATATTAAGTGTAAATATACATATTTTCCAAATTTGAGTGAGTATGCATTCCACATAAAAATTACAGAACAGTTGGAATGCTATGATCTAAAATGAATACTGGTAGTTATTTCTGAGTGTTGTGATTATTATAAATGTTTTATTTCTTGTAAATATATTTATCTTCCTAGTGTTATAGAACTAGTGTGAATTTTCATGTTTACTTGGTAAAAGTATTTAGTACAATTTAAATGGGTAGACTTGAAGATATTAGTGATTGAATATCTAAAAACAAAATAGATTTGATAGAGTTGATGGACTTTGTAAGATTCAAAGAGGCATGGTCAAAATCCGATTAATTCTGTTACACTTCTTTCAAGGCCAGAAAAAATAATATGTAAATTTTACACATTAATATATTCTACTAGCAATGTTTTTGCGACTACTTGGAGGACAGAGTAATGTAAGAACTTAAGTATTCTGAGTAGATTTCAGTCAGGAAGACATCCTCTCTCATTAGTAAGAATTAACGGACCAAGAGCAAGTGGTTATTAGTTTATGCTTTGTACCTTCAAGAATCGTCTCTTTCTCCATATAACTTATTAATGGAAATTTCCTACCCAAGGCCATGCAGAGCACCTCTATAGAGAATCCTTCCCCCTTCTGTATGATTGATACTTGTCTTGTTGGGCAGTGTTCAGCCTGTGCAACGGTATATAGCCACAGAACTACATATGAAAAACTCACTACGTTGTTCTTGCCTAGGTAAGCCTTTCCTGAACAACCCATATCTTTCCTTCCACTTTAGGTGAATTTTTATTGTCCCCCATTTTGACAAAAGTTCCTTCAGCTGTCTTGTATTTTAATGTGTTTCCTTATTTGCATTTGTTTGTACAATTTTTTCTTGCCTCTGTGCAACTGAAGATATTTAAGGTCAGATAATGTTTCATGCAGCAATACCATGTAGTTATAAATGCAATGATAACAGTTAAGATAAAAAATAACGATAATACTAGACAACATTTATTAAGCTTTCACCATGTGTCAAGCACAAACTACTCTGAATGGATTATTTTATTTAATACAACAAAAGCTGTCTGCATGACAGACAATTACTATTTTATTTTATAAAGAAGAAAACTAGAACTCATCAAGGTTAAGCAAGTTGCCCCATGTCAAACTATTAGTAAGAGTTTGAGTGAATGAGTGAATTAAAAAAAAAAAATTAATGCATTATACACAGCACATTCTTTGGAGCCTGTAATTCAATTTACATAAATGCAGCTTTCTAGACTATGAGTTTATTGATAGTAGGATTCTTAATTATTACTATTTGAACCCACAGCATGGTGCACTCTCTATATACTTAATTACTTGGGGGATAAGTGAGTGAATGAATACAGTATGGATTATTTCAGCTATGCATTCAACCCCACTTTTTAATGGCTTGCAGGACAACCTGCTCTGTACTGAGGGTTGTTTTCTTCTTTCAACCAGGGTACCTGAAGGATTCTTCTACAGATGAAGAAACTGTGACTCAATACACTGTGATTTACTCAAGGCCGCATTACTAAGAGCAAATGGTCACAGGATTAGAATCAAGATCTTTTACACTTCTAATTCAGAGAAATTTTCCTTATGCTCTTCCGTCTACTAGCTGTCACATTGCACACTTTTCCATATACTACATGAAATCCTGAAAGGCAAGAGGATGGGCTATGGGTGTCTTTAGGAAATTCCTTACCAGTACTTTTTCTGAGTAGAGCTGACTGCAGGTTTTTGGGGAGTGTTTAGATTAACAGGCCTGAGGACCCAGGCTGAGGCCACTAGTCCTATTAGCTGTTGAGTTTTTCAGAGTGACATCCTGGCTTCGTTTCCTAAATGCATGCAACTTGAGGTATTATTATTGTTTAAAATTAACTGACAAAAGAGCACACTTCTGATCATCTGCATTGCCTGGGGGAGAATAATAGAGCAGAGATTTCTACTCCCTATTCCTTTGGATTGCACTAAATGGAGCATGCATTCAAAAAATGGTGAGAGAAGAAAGAAGAAAGAAAAGAGAGAAGGAAAGAGAGGGAGGAGGAAAAGCAGAGGGGGATGTTGGAGGGACTGATTTTCAGGGCATAGAGTTATTCCAAGATATCATAAGCAGCAAATTAAACGATCCTTCAGCAAGAATTTTGACAAGGAAATTTCATTAGGGATTTAAATCTCTATGGAAGCTCAAGTTGCTGCATTAAGATATGAAAATTGTGCAAATATTGCTCCTTAGAATAATGTTTGCTGCAGGTCATTGAGTTTCAGGCAATGAAAGTTAGAGTGATAAATGTCATATTGAAAATAACTGGAGGAAGGAAGGGCCTAGGGACAAAAGGAAAGAGTCCCACAGTTGGAAGCTCAGGCCCTAAAGCCATTTGGATTATAAATTAGATCCCAGCATCAACTAGCTGTGTGACCTTGGAGGAAGTTTATTTAACATCTCTGAGGCCTAATTCGTTCATCTACAAACTGTGATCAAATGCCAGTCACTCTGCTGGACTGTGATTATGAGAGTTTGATGCAATAATCTAGGTAAAGCCCTTTGGCGCCATGCCTGATGCATGTAAACTCTAAACATGTGTCAGCATGATGATGATGAAGAGCAAAGGATGTGGGCTAATATTCATCTGGAAACGACCTCTTGTCAGTCATGGTGATAGATGCCTATAGACAGTTTTATTGGCATTACTCAGATAAAAAGACTGAGATTCAGGGGTTTAATAAATCTGCCAAGGTCACAAAGGAATGGTGAGTCCATCAGAATCATGCCCACTCTTATACATCTCCATGTTTTTCTCCCTCACTAGCCTTGGGGGCCTCAGAGCTAAACCCAGTTTGTACACCTTAGTATGAACATAATCTGACCAATTAGCGGTCCTTTGTGGGTCTCAGATCAAACATGTTTAGGGAAAGAATAAGTGATTGTATAAGTCAATGGATGAATGTGTGGATGAATGGGAGATAAATGCTTTGCCTATTTAAACTGCGCCTCAGGGACTCATCTATAGGTTTCTCAAAGGTTTTTAGTTTAGCTTTTTTTTTTCTTTTTAATTTCAAGGTGTATGTTGAGTACCCTCAAGATGGCTGTTCTCCATGCATCCCCTGCTCAACGAGTGTCTGTCTCACCTATACTCTACTCTCATGACTGATGTTCTTACACACTTGCCCAGGCCTCAGCTAATGACTGTTCTAGCTTTAGATCAGAATGTCTCCACTCTGATATCTTATCCAAAGAGCAGGGAGGAACACATGTCGCTCTGCTGGCTTAGCTGGTAACCAATGAGCCAACGTTAGGTCAGTTCTACTTGTAACTGGTAATACTCTCTCCCATTCCCCTCAGTTCAGTTTAGGTGCTCAATCATGTCCACCTCTTTAAGACCCCATGGACTGCAGCACGCCAGGGTTCCCTGTCCGTCACCAGCTCCCAGAGCTTGCTCAAACTCATGTCCATTGAGTCGGTGATGCCATCCAACCATCTTATCCCTCTGTTGTCCCCTTCTCTCTCCACCTTCAATCTTTCCCAGCATCAGGGTCTTTTCCAATGAGTCAGTTCTTCATATCAGGTGGCCAAAGTATTGGAGTTTCAGCTTCAGTCCTTCCAGTGAATACTCAGGAATGATTTCCTTTAGGATTGACTGGTTTGATCTTCTTGCAGTCCAAGGGACTATCAAGAGTCTTCTCCAACACCACAACTCAAAAGCATCAATTCTTTGGCACTCCACTTTCTTCATGGTCCAATTCTCACATTCATACATGACTACCAGAAAAACTATAACCTTCACTAGATGGACCTATGTTGGCAAAGTAATGTCTCTGCTTTTTAATATGCTGTCTGGGTTGGTCCTAGCTTTTTCTTGCAAGGAGCAAGTGTCTTTAATTTCATGGCTGCAGTCACCATCTGCAGTGATTTTGGAGCCCCTAAATATAAAGTCTGTCACTGTTTCCCCATCTATTTGCCATGAAGTGATGGGACTAGATCCCATCATCTTTACTTTTTGAATATTGAGTTTTAAACCCACTTTTTCACTCTCCTCATTCACTTTCATCAAGAAGCTCTTTAGTTCCTCTTTACTTTCTTCCATAAGGGTGGTGTCATCTGCATATCTGAGGTTATTGATATTTCTCTCTGCAATTTTGATTCCAGCTTGTGCTTCATCCATCCTGGCATTGTGGATGATGTACTCTGCATATAAGTTAAATAAGCAAGGTGACAGTATACATCCTTGACATGCTCCTTTCCCAATTTGGAACCAGTCCATTGTTCCATGTCTGGTTCTAACTGTTGCTTCTTGACCTGTATAGAGATTTCTCAGGAGGCAGGTAAAATGGACTGGTATTTCTATATCTTTAAGAATTTTCCAGTTTGTTGTGATCCACACAGGCAAAGGCTTTAGTGTAGTTAATGAAGCAGAAGTAATGTTTTCTATGGAACTCTCTTGCTTTTTCTATGATCCAACAGATGTTGGCAATTTGATCTCTGGTTCCTCTGCCTTTTCTAAATCCAGCTCAAACATCTGGAAGTTCTCGGTTCACGTACTGTTGAAGCCTGGCTTGGAGAATTTTCAGCATTACTTTGCTAGCATGTGAGATGAGGGCAATTGTGCAGTAGTTTGAACATTCTTTATTACTGCCTTTCTTTGTGGTTGGAATGAAAACTGACCTTTTCCAGTTCTGTGGCCACTGCTAAGTTTTCCATATTTGCTGGCATATTGAGTGCAGCACTTTCACAGCATCATCTTTCAGGATTTGAAATAGCTCAGCTGGAATTCCATCACCTCTGCTAGCTTTGTTTGTAGTGATGCCTCCTAATGCCCAGTTGACTTCAAACTCCAGGATGTCTGGCTCTAGGTGAGTGATCAAATCATCATGGTTATCTGGGTCATGAAGATTTTTTTTTTAATAGTTCTTCTGTGTATTCTTGCCACCTCCTCTTAATATCTTCTGCTTCTGTTAGGTCCATACCATTTCCTTCCTTTATTGTGCTCATCTTTGCATGAAATGTTCCCTTGGTATCTCTAACTTTCTTGAAGAGATCTCTAGTCTTTCCCATTCTGTTGTTTTCCTCTATTTCTTTGCATTTGTCACTTGGGAAGGCTTTCTTATCTCTCCTTGCTATTCTTTGGGACTCTACATTCAGATGGATTTATCTTTCCTTTTCTCCTTTTTTTTCTCCTTCTCTCACTTTTTTTCATCTCTCAGCTATTTGAAAGGCCTCGTCAGACAACCATTTTGCCTTTTTGCATTTCTTCTCTCAACAAGTCCTGTTCACCATCTGACAGATAGGGTGGAGGCCTCAGTCTTGGGCCCTGCTTTAGATATTAAACCATTGATATATTTTTTTATTAATTTTTTTTTACAGACTCTAAGGTTGTCTTTTCTTTTGTCTTGAATTTGGGCAAGCATAAGCCTTGCAGGCCTCTTTTAATGCAACCCAACACAGGGCATTCTATCATTTTGATTCACACAATGATGTGTCATTTTACAGAAAACAAAATAAAAAGGAAAAAAAATCACATACTTCTATAACCCCAAGACTTAAAATTCCCTTTTACCATTATACTGTGTTTTTCCCCCTATCTTTGGACAAAGGGACGTACTTATTGCAATCTTGAATGAAAATATTTTTCTATCTTGCTGTTTCACTTAATAGGACTATTTCATACAGCTCTTATTTTAATGATAATTTATTAGAACATGATCAATATGCCATATGATGTTCTAATTAAACATAATTTTTAAAATGTGTATTTTCTCACCATTTTAAATATTGTTGCCTTAAATATTTTTATGTATATAGCATCAACTGCAAATTGGCACTTGCCAAGAGCATTGCCAATGACTGAACAACAAGAGCATTTGACAACTGCCTCTGCTGAGATTGAACCCTGCACTGCTATAGCTGTTGACCTTCAACACCCCCTGAAGGAGTTCAGGGTGAAGGGAAGCACTCTGTGCTCCAGGGAATTTGGTGGGACAGGTCTTCAGGTAGTTGGATGCTTTTAGGAATAGATTTTATGATCTCAGTCCTTGCATCTCCTCATATCTAGAAAGGCACCAAATCCCTTCATGGTGACATCAGATCCTCCTGGCTAGCAGAAAATCTTTTATTAAAATGGTTAAAATGAGTGCTTAATGGTATTGAACTCCCCCTTCATCAAAACCTTATATATTGACCTTTCTCCCAGTGCCTCTTTGGAGCAGTCTCTCAGAGCTGGTGCTGCCTCCCAGGCTGCAGTCCTCATTTTGCCCCCAATAAAACTTAACTCACAGCTCTCAAATTGTGCATCTTTTTTCAGTCGACAGCAGGACCAAGGTTTTCAGGGTTAGTGACTGATCACAGGATCATTTTTTCTTTTAGGAGCACACAGTCCTTATGCAGAGGAAAGTTAAAATTTTACATAACCTCCTGCTCCTTTTGCCTCTGTAACTCAGCTTGTTCCTTGCAAAGTCTGAATCACATAGATCACATAGCCTCAGAAAGGCGGGATTCACAATATTAGGAACTGGAGCTTATCGCACTCACCCTTGCCCTGCTCTTTGCAATTGCCCAGCCCCTGCAAACCCGCTTAATCATTTCTGTCCATGTATAAAAAACTCTGTAACCCCTTTGTTTGGTGCTCAGAGCTTGGAGTGTTAACTCCTCTGGGCCCACCAGTGTAATAAACCTGAGTTCTCCAGCTCTCCAAGTGTGGTGTTTGGTTTCTTGAGTACTGGTTTCTGCAACATTTCTGGAGGCCCCAGCGAGATTCCAACAATGCCAGCCCCTTGAGAAGCTGGACTGATGGCTCAGCCGGGTTGGAGTGGAGAAGCCCTGAGATGAACGAGGAGGAGCACTGCTTGACGGTATTACAGGCTCTCTTTTGGACTGGTGTTCTGACTCTCTGGACAGCTGAGCTCCAACTGGACTCATTGGAGGGACAGACCAACTCACCAGGAATGGCCACAGGATCAGGTAAGGCCCTGGGGCCAGTCCCCAGTGAGGTCCTACCCCAGTGGGTAGAAGAGGAGACTGATCACCTCCTTGGAGCTCCAAGGAAGGGAGCATCAGATAGAGAGACCTGGGGACTTGGGAAAAGGGAAGCATTGTGATAACCTCTGAGTGACTGTGTATGCATAATTGTTGATTGAAGGAAGTGAAAGTGAGCTCCACAGTCCTAAGACTATAGAGCCTGAGAAGGTCCAAAACCTGCGGGTCCATGACAAACTCATAAGACTGAAAGGGTGCCAGTCTCTGGGGGATTTGACCCCACCCTGCGAGGCTGGTCCAGGTCAGTGGTTTATACTGACCTGCCAATGCTAAGAGGCAGCTTGGGGCTGGTGCACTGGGATGACCCAGAGGGATGGTATGGGGAGGGAGGTGGGAGGGGGTTCAGGATGGGGAACACATGTACACCCGTGGTGGATGCATGTTGATGTATGGCAAAACCAATACAATATTGTAAAGTAAAAACAAATAATAATAATAATAATAAATCTGAAAAAAAAAAATCTCCCTCAGGATAGTGACTAGGCAGACAAAAAAAAAAAGAATGTGAACGAATGTGTGGCCTGATTCACCTGTACTTCAGGCTCGACTGTGTGTCTTCATGGCCTTCATGGCTATGGAGTCCCAGTGGGCCCTATCTTATGGTTCTGTGGTGGCCTCATATGGCTCAAGGCAGTGTCTGCCTCTGGGGGGACCCAATCTCTCCCTGTGAGACAGATCCAGATCAGGGGTTTATACTGATCTGCCAATGCTAAGAGGCACCTACGTTTCCCCCAGGGATGCGGGCAAGGGGGCACCTGAATGGTCTCCTCTTTTGAGGGGCACCCACCCTTGTTTGTCTCTGTGTCACCAACTCAGGGCAGGAAACACAGGGAGGGAGAAATGAATGGTTACTGGTTATTCTTCTGTCGACTGACTCCTTGAGCTGACATCTAAGAGATTAAGTTTTCCTCAAAACACTGCCAGGTAGATTACATTTGTCAACATGGGTGGAAGTTCCTCTAAGCCAACAGTTTTAGATTCCATGATAAAGAACTTTAAGAAGGGCTTCGCAGGGGATTACAGAGTCAAGATGATCCCCAGGAAGCTTCATAACTTATGTGAGCTCCATTGGCCATCCTTTGAGGTTGGATGGCTGCCAGAGGGCACTCTCGACCTGCCCACCATCCAAGCAGTATACCAGGTAGTCCCTGGGACTCCAGGACATCCAGATCAGTTTCCACACATAGACTCCTTGCTTCTAATAACACAGACCGTGCCCCTATGGGCAAGATTTAGCACAATGGACGGGGACAGACTAGGGTATTTGTGGCCCAACCACTCAGAAAAAAGAAAGAAGAAGGGAAAAAAATCTATATTCCAGGGATATCCAGTGGAAGACCCACTGCTTCCCCCACCAAACATTCCCCTGACTCCACAAGCCTCAGCACAGCCAGCACCAGACCCATTGCCAGACAGTCCACCTGCCTCCATGTCCACCTTATAAGCAAGCTGGTAGTGAAGCAGCTCTGCTTGGCTGAACAATCTAGCCAGCTGGCCATGGCCCATCAGATGCCACTGTGAGAAACTCAAGGTTCTCAACAAGTGAACGAGGATGGCTCAGTCCAGCCTGGCTGCTCCATCCTCCATTACCAGCCCTTCGGCACTACTGATCTCCTCCACTGGAAACACCATAACCCAGCATACTGGCTATGACTGATCTCCTAGAGTCCATTTTCCACACCCATCAGCCTGCATGGGAAGACTGTTGCCAGCTCCTTATGTCTCTCTTCACTACTGAAGAAAGGAGACATATCTCAACAGAAGCCCAAAAATGGCTCCGAGGACAAGTCCCTGCAGAGGTGTTAGATATAGAAAGATGGGCACAAGAAGCAATGCCAGAGACGAGACCTAATTGGGATTTCAATATCAGAGAAGGACAAGAAACCCTGGGTCACTACCGTGATGCCCTTCTACATGGACTTTGAGCAGGAGCCAAAAAGCCCACCAATATGTCCAAAATTACAATGATAATCCAAAAAAGCAGATGAGACTCCCACCAATTTCTATGACAGATTGCGTGAAGTGTTCCAGACATAGACCCCATTCGACCCTGAGACACACGAGAATCAACGAACGATCAATGCTGCCTTTGCGGCTCAATCCTGTGCAGACAATCCAACGAAAGCTCCAAAAACTGGAAGGCTTCACTGGGTTGAATGCTACACAGCTCTTGGAGGTAGCAGATAAAGTCTTTGTGAACCGAGACCATGAAGCCCAACGGGAAGCAGATAAAGAAATGAAACAGAAAGCAGCCTTGCTAGCAGCAGCACTGAGGAGCTCTGATCAAGTGAAACAGACTGTCCCCTCGTGGAAAGGGGAAACGAAGAAGAGACTCCCACTATGCCATGACCAGTGCACCTATTGCGAAGAGACCAGACACTGGAGGAATGAGTGTCCCCATCACAGAGGGACATCTAAAGGGTTGAAGAAGTTCAGTCAACCCAACAAAGAAAGGTACCAACCTGAGCCGGCCATCCAAAATGTTATTGGCCTGGCCAGAGCAGAATCAGACTAGGGAAGACTGGGCTCCCTGATCCTGGGCCCCCGGGAAAAAAAAGCAATGACTTTTATGGCTACCGGAGCTGAACACTCCGTGGTAACCACACCTGTGGCTCCCCTCACAGGCTGAACAGCAACTATTGTTGGGGCCACATGGTTCATGGCACACCGCTCATTTTGCAAGGCCCATTCGTGTCAGCTGGGGGCCATCTGGTGATTCATGAATTTCTTTACTTACTGGGATCCCCCATTCCCCTGCTGGGTAGAGACTTACTGACAAAGCTGGGGGCACAAATCACCTTTGCCCCTGGAAAGTCTGCGAGCCTCACCCTGGGGAGACAATCGGCTCTGATGATGGCCATGACCATATCCAGGGAAGACGAATGGTGTCTCTATTCCTCAGGAAGGGAACAAATAAATCCCCCAAGACTGTTAAAAGAATTCCCTGATGTCTGGGAAGAGAAGTGGCCCCCCGGTTTGGCCAAAAACTCTGTCCCCATTGTAGTGGACCTGAGGCCAGGAGCCACTCCTGTTAGACAGAAACAATATCCAGTATCACAAGAGGCATGTCTGGGAATTTGGGACCACATCCAGCACCCACAAAATGCTTAGATCCTAATTGAATATCAGTCTCCCTGGAACACTCCAATCTTACCAGTCAAAAGGTCTGGAGGGAATGACTACTGCCCCGTCCAGGACCTCCACACCATCAACAGTGCAGTGATCACCATCCATCCAGTGGTCCCAAATTCCTACACTCTCTTGAGTCTCTTACCCACTCAGGCAAGCTGGTTCACCTGCCTCGATCTCATGGACTCATCCTTCTGCCTCCAGCTGTCACCAGCCAGCCCTTGTTTGCCTTTGAATGGGAAGACCCACACACTGGGAGAAAGACACAGCTGACCTGGACCCAACTGCCACAAGGCTTCAAAAACTCACCTATCTTGTTTGGTGAAGCCCTGGCTGCAAACCTTGCTGCCTTTCCCAGCGAAACTTTCAACTGCACCTGCTCCTGAATGTGGACAACCTGTTACTAGCCAGTTCCACCCAAGGGGACTGCTGGAGAGGCACCAAAGCCCTATTGGCTCTACTCTCCACCACAGGATACAAGGTGTCATGGAAAAAGGCTCAGATCTGCAGACAGGAGGTCAAGTACCTCGGGTTTGTCATCACAAAAAGGCACTGGGTGCTCAGACATGAGAGGAAGGGAGCTATCTGTTCAATACCTTGGCGGGACACCAAGAAAGAAGTCTGTGAGTTCCTCAGGGCTGCCAAATTCTGCCGGATCTGGATACCGGGTTTCTCTGAAATCGCCAAGCCTTTGTTTAAAGCCACAGCAGGGTCTGGTAAGGGCCCCCTGGAGTGGGGACCTGAACAGGAAAAGGTCTTCAAGGAGATAGACTCTTGACCAGTGCGCCAGCATTAGGGCTTCCAGATGTGACACGGGACTTTAACCTCTTTGTACATGAGAAAAATGTACACTGAGGGTTCTCACACAAACAGTTGGGCCATAGCAGCGCCTGGTCGTATAACTGTCCAAATGACTGGATCCAGTGGCCACGGGATGGCTGCTATGCTTCCGGGCATTAGCTGCCACTGTGGTTTTGGTCAGAGAAGCAAATAAGTTTACTCTTATAACAAAAGATAATATATAAATATATATATATGTATATATATATACATGTACGTGCATATATGTATATATATACATATTATACATTATATATACATATTATATATATATGTATATATAAATGTAAAGGTTCCCCATGCTGTTACTGCCCTGATGAATAGCCAGGGGCATAAGTGGCTGACCAACTCCAGGATGATTCACTATCAAGGACTGCTTTGAGAAAACCCATGGGTCCAACTTGAGGACTGTGCAGACACTGAACCCTGCCCAGCTTTTTACCTATGGAAGCGGGAACCCCTGATCATAACTCTGAGGAGGTCATAGATGAAATTTATTCGTGCAGGCTGGACCTGACAGACATTCCCCTCTAGAACCCAGAACTGGAACTGTTCACTGATGGAAGTAGCTTCATCCAAGATGGGCCCTGCAAAGCAGGTTATGCCATAACAACTGATGAGACAGTGAAGGCTGAGGCCTTGCCACAGGGTGGTCAGCACAATGGGCTGAGCTATGGGCACTCGCCCAGGTGCTAAGGCACGCTGAAGGGACACGAGTCAACATCTACACTGATTCAAGGTATGCCTTTGCTACTTTACATGTTCATGGAGCCATTTATAAAAGAAAAAGGGACTACTGAGAGCAGGGGGAAGAGAGATTAAAAACAAACAAACAAAAATCCTTCAGCTGTTAGAAGCAGTCTGGAAGCCTTCCCAAGTGCCAGTCACACATTGTAAAGGCCATCAGCGAGGAACCGATCCAGTCAGCAAAGGAAATCAGTTGGCTGACCAGAGATCCAAGGAGGCAGCGACCCAACCCAGCCCCACGTGGGCCCCAAGTCAATCTTCAATGTCCTCTTGGCACCAAAATTGCCTCCATCTCGAAGATATACCAAGGAAGAAGATCAATGGGCTCTAAATGAGGGAGGAATTAAAAAAAAAAAAAAAAAAAAAGAGGGCTGGTGGAAGCTCCCAAACCAAAGACTCTTTGTCCCCTGCAATATAGCAGACTAGCTGGTAAAACATCATGAGACAGCTCATTTAGGAAAAACTGAGCTGGAAAGCTTACTGAGCGGCTACTATTTTGTTCCTCAGCTCCCAACCCTGTGTGCCCAGATCAGTGCTAGATATGTGTGACTTGTGTGCAAAACAACGCCAGCCAAGGACCAAGACCCAACCCAGGGGTGCAGACAGTTGGGACACTGCCATCTGAAGGTCTAGAAGTGGACTTTACTGAAGTCAAGCCCTGTAGAGGCTATAAGTATTTACTTGTGATAGTCTGCACATACTCGGGATGGGCTGAAGCCTACCCCACGTGCACTGAATGGGCATGAACAGTGGCCAAGGCCCTACTAAGAGACATAATCCCGAGATATGGGCTGCCTCTCTCCATAGGGTCTGACAATGGGCCAGCTTTTGTGTCTGAGATAATCCAAATTTATCCAGGACACTGGGAATCAAATGGAAGCTTTAAACCCCTTACAGGCCACAGAGCTCAGGGAAAGTTGAACACATGAATCAGACCCTCAAGACTACATTAGCTAAACTCTGACAGGACACCCAGTTATCTTGACTTGACATGTTACCCCCTAGCCTTACTCCAAGTCTGATATATCCTGAGATCCTCAAGCTAAACTCCCTCTGAGATCTTATATGGGAGAACACCCCCAGTGATAGGAAAACTCAAGGGAGACCCCCAACAACTAGCTGACCTGGAGATGTCCCAACACCTCCAGGCCCTGGGAAGAGTCTTCCACTACATCACCCAAGACCTTAGAAAGGACACCCACTCCTTTGGGCAATTGGGTCCATCCCTATCAGCCAGGAGATGAGGTATGGGTAAAAGACTGGAAAAAGGAACCACTTCAGCCAGTTTGGACAGGCCTCACACGGTCGTCCTGGCAACCCCTACTGCTATTAAAGTTACAGGCGTCATCCCTCAGATCCACCACACCAGAGTCAAGAAGGCAGTGGCTTCCTGTGGTGAGGACACCTGGAAAACAGTTCGGGACCCCGAAAATCCCCTTAAGGTCTGGTTCCCAAAACAACAGCTCTCAGCCACGAAGGATGCTGAGCCCTGCTCTAGTCACTCCAGAAGCTGACTAGTCAAAGGACAGCAGAAGCTTGAGGATTCTTCAGCCTTGCTCCAGCCACACTCCAGCAGCTTGCTGGTCAACGCATGGTGGAAGCTTGAGGATCTGGCTATTATAGATGGATTTTCATTGTCAACCCTGGCCTCTATCACTGATTGGTATTATTGCTGTGCTCTTCACTACAGGACTAGATTCAAAAGCACTCCAGGACTGGGATTTGGGTCAGAAGCTGTGGTTAGCTGTCCGTTATCTCACAGGAGTTGGAAGCCTCATTCTTATTAAATGTCTCTTATGATTGATTCTCCCTACTTAACTAAATTGTTCACAGTATAGTTGACCCCTCTTCACAACAGGCTCAGTTGCTATAGCCGTGGCAACCCAAAGATAGGGAGAAAACTTTTTGTTAGTGTTCAGTTATCTGTTATGTGCAGGCTGCTTTGCAGCCTTCTGGTGTCCCTTGCTATAACAGATGGTGCTGTTCCTTATCCATCATGCACCTGTCAACATTACAGTCAACCCTTGGAAAATCACTTACTTAACCATCAGCTAGAACAATGTATAGATAGCCAATCCTATAGGCCAATCACCTACTGCCTTCATAATCAGGAGATGCATGTCCAGAGGTCTGGGTGCCAAAAATGTTTTCCAGTTATACTCTTCACTGCCACTATCTTCCCTCCACCAGAGGACCCAAACCCCAGGTGGTATCCCAACACCATGGCATTGCCAACATGCCCCTGTGCCTCCGTCTACCCCCAAATGCCACACAGATGTTACAACCCAGACGAAGTGTCTGTCTGCCAAATAAATGGAAAAACCTATTGGACAGGAACAATAATTCAGACAAACAAAATCATGGATCATCTTTGCCCTAAAAACTCAGGCTCTGCCTGTTGGCTGTATGACCCAGGTTACAGAGTTAACTCCCCCTTAGACCCTCATCTGTACCTGGTTCTCAATGCAACTCTTTCTTTGCCTCCTTAATGACACCAGCCCCCAGCTGGCCAGGGATTGCTGGCTTTGCTTTACCCTTAGGAGCTCCACGGTACTTAGCTACACCAGTACCAATGAATGATGCAACAGCCATGGGAACTCCTATAGACCCACCCTGGCAAGAGCCAGTCTCAAGGGCAATTGAGTTAACTCAGAAGGCTCCAGAATGCTTTACAAATGATGTGGGGACTGAACCTGTTGGCAATTTAGCCAGGGACCAATGTAATCAAACTTCAAAAGGCGAGTAGCCCACTCATCCTCCCAGAAACACAATAAGGTGTTGCCCCCATCAAGGCCTCTTTGTGGGACAGTTGTTTACTTATGTCTACCAGCCAATTGGATGGGTATCTGCCCGTTAGCTTTCCTCACTCCCCAGATGAATACCATCCCTAACCACCAGACTCTCACTGTGCCTCTGGCAGCACATACGCAGTCAAAAATAGCCATCCGATTTATACCCCTACTAGTTGGTCTGGGAATTAAGGCTGGGATAGGTATGGGAATAGAAGGAATTGTTTCATCAACCACCTTCTACCATATACTATCCAAGGACTTCACAGACTACATTGAGAGAGTAGCCAAATCATTAGTGGCCTCACAGGACCAACTAGATTCCCTGGCTGAGGTGCGTTTACAGAATAGGAAGAGGGCTAGAAGACAATGGTGACCCACTCTAGTACTCTTGCCTGGAAAATCCCATGGGCGGAGGAGCTTGGTGGGCTGCAGTCCATGGGGTCGCTAAGAGTCGGACACTGTGCGACTTCAATTTCACTCTTCACTTTCATGCATTGGAGAAGCACATGGCAACCCACTCCAGTGTTCTTGCCTGGAGACTCCCAGGGACAGAGGAGCCTGGTGGGCTGCCGTCTATGGGGTTGCACAGAGTCAGACACGACTGAAGCGACTTAGCAGCAGCAGCAGCAGACCTACTGACAGCTGAAAAGGGAGGACTCTGCCTCTTGAATGAAGAATGCTGCTTTTATGTAAACCAATCAAGAATACTTAGGGACACGGCCCAACAGCTAAGGGAAGAAATCATAAAAAGGAGAGAGGGACGAGCAAATTCCTGGGATAACTGGAACGATCTCTGGACTGGGCATCGTGGCTTTTCCCTTTAACCAGTCCTCTCTCCATATTCTTTGTGGGGCTCCTTTTTAGCCCTTGTATGCTCAATGCTATTACCCAGTTCATAACCTCTCAAATTGAATCCATAAAGTTACAAATGATAATAACTCAATATTGCTCCCTGAATGATGGGGAGCACTGAATATCCTCCCAAAACATGAGATGATGCTTTCTACAATGAATGATAGAAGCATCAAGAGGGGGAATGAAGAGGAAAAGCTAAAATTTAACATAACCTCCTGCTCCTTCTGCCTCTGTAACGCAGCTTGCTCCTTGCGTAGCCTCAGAAAGTGGGGACTCACAATACTAGGAATTGGGGCTTATCTCACTCACCCTTGTCTTGATCTTTGCAATCGCCCAACCCCTGCAAACCTGCTTAATCATGCCTGTCTATGTATAAAAACTCTGTAACCCCTTTGTTCAGGGCTCAGAGCTTGGAGGGTTAACTCCTCTGGGCCCACCGGCATAAAAAAAAAAAAAAACCCTGAATTCTCCAAGTCCGAGTGCGGTGCTTGGTTTCTCGAGTACTGGTTTCTTCAACACGTACAGTGGTCTCATTCTCAACATTTGCAGTGATGGACTATTATGTTTAATAGAATGGCAAAGGTTTTATTAGATTGTATAAAGAAAGGTTATTTTACCTATTTTGTTCTGCATGCAAGCCCTGCTCCAGTACCCTGTACTGAACAGGTATTCTACAGCTATACAGGGAAAGAAAAAGGAAGGAAGGAAAGGAAGGAGGAAGGCAGGGAGCATAGGTAAGAAAGAAATAATAAAGAGAAGAAAGGAAAAAGGGCAATAAAAGGGAAGGAAAGAGAAGGGAAGAATAAGGAAGAAAGAAAGAGGGAAAAAAAAAATGAAAACTAAGTACATCAAAGTGAATATAAAGAAAATGAAATCAGCAAACCCATTCTTCTTTTTATGCTTCCTAATGCAGCAAATACACGTCTCTAGCCACAATCATACCTTTTAGACATCAGCTGAGCAAGTGGCTAAAACTACAAGACAGAAAAGATACCACACACTCCAGTAACTGTCCCCTACCTGGGAAACTCCTAGAGACCAGAGCCTCACATTTCAGAGACCAGAGATCAACCATGGCCAGCTTAGTTACTGGCTTTTAGGCAACCTCCACTTTTCTTTAGGAGAGCTAAATTTGCTAAGAAAAGAATAGTTAATGCTGTATGGTGGCAGCTTGCCTTGTCAAGATAAAACACAAGCAAATTGAATTACACAGAAATTTTATTTTAAAAAATATTCTGTTTACTCAGGGAAACATACTTAAAAATTCAGGGTAGGGGGGACAATAAAAATCTGCACTTTGTAAAAGTGTTGCTTAAAATGTTCATTATGCAGCAACCTGCACATTCAGACAGGGTGACCACTGGCTGCCACCAATGCATGGTATTTCGCTAAAGCTTATGTTATGCATGTTTGGTATTCAGGAAACCAAAACATTGCTTTTACAATCTGAAAATGCCTGTCATTATCTTCACTGAACTAGACTGCTGATTCAATAAAAGTCCCTTGCTTAGTGGTGATTCAACTGTAGCAGTCACTGAAAGATCAGATTATTTACAGATAAAGGAAAAATTTCACATTTGACCAGAACTGAGCATATTCGTATAGAACATTATTTTTTACTCCACACAGAGACAGAAATAAGTGGTAATATTTCTTAGCAGCAAATTGTCTTCTTTCATGAACGGAAAAAAATAATTTGTTGTTGGTACGGTAATCGCTGATATGCGAATAGGGTTGCTAAAAATAGGGTTTTCACAGTTAGTCTGAAAACTTCTTATTTTATATGTATATTTCCTTCCATCAGGAAGGTTAAAGTTAATAGGGTTTAATGTTTTCACAAATTACCAACCAGAAGGTAAGAAGCAGTATGACATTAACAATTCTCATAACACTCTTTTGGATAAATAATGAGGTCTTTTATGTCTCTATATCCTTGTTTTCATAATGGGGTGGCAGTAAGGGAGCCTAAAAGCTAAGGGAGCAGGATTTGTTGCAGTTCCCATAGGAGGGTAGCAGTGGAGATGAATCTGGAAACCAGGCTCCATCCCCGGAAGTCCTACACCTCAACAGAGATAGTTCTGAACAAACCTTGAAGGTGAATGCCTCTCCCCCGCTCCCACCCTCGGCAGCATTCAGAGACACAAAACTGAGATCCGGTGGTCAATGAGTTAGCAACTGTGACTCCGAGTTTTATATTGTGTTAGAGACAGAAGAAAAATGCATGACCTACTTGGATCCGATAAGATGGAATCAGTTTTCGGCAGAAATTGATCACAACGGACTCCTTGGTAGCCTTCTTTGCACCTGAGAAAAGGGATAAATGACAAACATACGCATGTGGTTGTGAAAGGTTCGAGATTTCAACGAGCAAAACAGCCACCATTTACATCACCGTGAGAACAGTACATTCATGCTTTTGTGATGCTTGGCTCAGCCTGTTTCTAACATTGACAGATGGATTCTAGAGTCTTATGTCTGTGGGGAAAAGAAAACAGCAGCGGCGCCTTTCTTTTGTAGTTTTATAGGTAATATCTAGCGAACAAACAACACAACTGAAGATGCCCCTCATGGTGTATGAATAACTGTTATCCTCATATTACAATTCTGCAGTTTTCTTTATGCAACATACTGGTCTTTAAAAGACTGCAAATGCTCTTTCAGAAAGCATCATATTACAAGTGTTATTTTTCTAATAAAAAATCATTTTCTAACATAATTGATGAAACATTATCAGGAGATTTAGCCTACTGTTCATTTTCCTCATGTTTTACTAGTTTGTTCATTTGCTAATTTTACTTTTATTTTTTGCTTACCAATTTTTCCAGTCAGTGCCGCCTAACTGCTAGGCCAGAAATAACAGCATTTATTTCAGATATGGCCAAATCGGAAAAGTATCTATCTCTGCATGAAAGGTCTCTGCATTTTCTCTAAAATCACATTTTTGTCTCCTCATTTTTCTCTTTTATATTTAGCAAACAAGTGCCTGCTTCCTGCAAGGCATTGTCCAGGGAAACTTTCCTAAGGCGGGTGCTATTTGGAAGTGGGATATTCACCTGAAAGCCCTTGCAGTGAGGCATGTCTAGGCAGCCCTCCCTGTCCACAATCTTTGCTCAATCAAGGCTGGTTGGCCATCTCAGGACAGTACTGGCTCATCAGCTGACAGTTCAAGGAACAAATACAGCTGAGGCCCCACTCGCCTGCCTCTGAACAATTTGTGTAAGCAAGGAGGTGGCATTTAGTGTATATGCTTGAAGCTTAATCTGTCATGCCCAAGTTAAGCAGATAGGCATCCATTGTTGCTCCTGGGATGAATCTGTCCTACTTACTGAGGAGGAAATTGTGCTGCTGGCATAAAAATCAGATTTAAAAAACAATCCTCTGGTTGTTAGAAATCTATGAAATCGACAAAAGAATTCAAAGAGACCGTTCTGTCAGACAGGAGCCATGGATTCTTTCTTTAGAATACGCTTTGTTTTCTGACTGTAATAAACTATTAGATGAGGTCTATGGCAGTTGGAGCTATCACAGTGAAAGGCACTCAGGTAATTTGTGAGCTAAAGTGGAATAAAGGTAATGAGGCAGGCTTTCCTTAGCACCTTTTCAAACCTGGCACACTGGAGTGTGTTTGGTAATTTTCCCTATAGACTGAGAACAAAGACTTCTGATACATGGACACTTCAAATACCCAACAGGCTATGGAGAGAGTTTGTTTAAGCAGACACATATTTTCATAAACTTTAAGAAATTCATTTACTGCACTTGAAATAAAGCAGGCATATTACTGATTCGCTAATTGCACAAAGTCAGAAAATACTTAAGATGGAAGCACATTTGTGATGAAAAAATAAATTTCTGTTCTCTGAAGCTGCCCTAACACCATCATCTTTATTCTGAGTTACTTGATTCACAGTGTTTTAGTTCTCATTTTCCTTAATGATGAGTTAGGTGCTAGGTGCGTGCATGCATTCACTTCTGAGGACTTATTTTCCAACATATGTGGGAGATTTTAAGCACACTTCACTCTTTGTATCTTCATTTAATGTGACAATGGTATGCTTGGGAGACTGCTGCTTTTAAGGGGAAGTGCTTTTGTTTTGTTTTGCTTTTTAAGGGGTTTTCATCACTTAAAATGCATTACTCCATTTGTGTGTAGAAAAGAAAATAAGGAAAGATGTTTGAAACTGTTCTAGTCTTCAACTGATTTGCCGTGGCTTTGAGCCCACTCTGAAGTGTTCAGGCCTCATGGGTTACCAGGAAACTTGCAAAGTGCCTGCCTTCACCCTGCCTTCCTATCAGCATGCTGTAGATAATAATGTGTGATGAGACTGAAGTAGCCCCGCTCCAGTTAGGAAACCCACCAAGGGCTGTGTGACTAGGCATGAGGCAAACTCTGCTCCTTTGTTAAGGTGGTTATGTATCCCCGCTAATTGGTGCTGGGTTTTATAACAAATTAAAGTTTCCACTTAAAAATCACACATGTCACCTTGATAAGTTTAAATCCATCCAAATGTGAAGACAAAATGTGCCTAGCAGGTAAAGTCAGTGAGGTGGATTGAATTTATGACACTATTAAACACATAAAGCAAAGGAAAAAATGTCTTAGGATGCATTCTATTGCATAGATTGAGTTTGGCAGACCTTTTGACAGTGTGATAAACAGCGTATCTTTTCAAAAATATCACAGTATGTTTGTTGTGGTTTGTCTTAGTTGCGGGGAGGGGTGAATTTTGAGACTGCTTTTTAAGATTTTTGCTCTCTTGAGAGGTACAGGTATAAGAACAAAAGAAATTCATATAATAGAAGTTCTTTCTGCTTGTTCATCTTAATAAAGCATGATGGAATTAATAAAATTTTAAAAGTACATACGTAATCTTTAATGGTAAATACATTTTTTTAAGCATATATCTTGCCTTAATCAGGTTGAAAAGTGGAAGTGAAGGCTGCTCAGTCGTAATCAGGTTAATACTCTATTATTTTTCTACTCTGCATTGGTTCAAAGCTCCACTGAATTTATCCACTCCTGTTCTCTGAATTTATTTATCCCTGGAAAGCCTTGCATCGTGATAGCAATTTTATTAAAATATATCAACATTCCCTGGTGTTCTTACACATAAGCCTTTTTTTTTTCCCTACAACTAGATGGCCAATGGAGAAGGCAATGGCACCCCACTCCAGTACTCTTGCCTGGAAAACCCCATGGATAGAGGAGCCTGGTAGGCTGTAGTCCACGGGATCGTGAAGAGTCCGACACGACTGAGAGACTTCACTTTCACTTTTCACTTTCATGCATTGGAGAAGGAAATGGCAACCCACTCCAGTGTTCTTGCCTGGAGAATCCCAGGGACGGGGGAGCCTGGTGGGCTGCCATCTATAGGGTCGCACAGAGTCGGACACGACTGAAGCAACTTAGCAACAGCAGCAGCAGATGTCCAAAGAGTAGGTTCAGAATAGGAAATACAGCCACAGTTGATAAACAGGTGTGTAAAGAAAATGGGAGGAGTCTTACTGTCAGTAGAACAACCACAGTGTAAACTCAATCTCCCCTGGAAAAAGAAATGGCAATCCACCCCAGTATTCCCGCCTAGGAAATCCCATGAACAGAGGAGCCTGGCAGGCTACAGCCTATGGGGTTACAAAAGAGCTGGACAAGACTTAGCAACTAAACAACGATGAAAACCCTGAATAGGGGAGACTGGCTCCCGGCAATGAAGTGACGGAAAGAAATTGGAGATTCTGAGCCAAGTTTAAAATGTCAGCAAAGTATCTCTCCTGGTGAGTTTTGGGTCCAGGCCCCTCACTTTCTACAGTGATAGGGCCAGTTGTATGGTTTCAAATGCAGAACTCACTTTTCTACCCAATACATCCTTCTAGTTTGCACTCATCCCCCTCCCACTTGTTCAGCTGTATCTGTAATAACAAGCCACCCCTTCTATTCATTTCCTTCTTATACACAGTCCCTGAAGAAAAGCCCAGCTTTAGAGAAAAGCTTTAAAAGGCAATCCTTGGACAAAGGAGAAGAGAACAATACTGACAAAGATGAGAAATTACAATATGCATACTTGTCAGCTAGAAGCAAATACTTGATTTGTCTT
Source organism: Bos javanicus (assembly GCF_032452875.1). Classification (NCBI taxonomy): domain Eukaryota; kingdom Metazoa; phylum Chordata; class Mammalia; order Artiodactyla; family Bovidae; genus Bos; species Bos javanicus. The sequence goes on along the minus strand of NC_083895.1, from coordinate 39,336,407 downwards.
GGGTGTTAAAACAGATGCAATGAACCTAGCACTCAACCTGGGTGCAGAAACCCCCCCCCCCCAAAGAGATTTTTTTTTTTTTATTCTTCCAATTTTATTTTATTTTTAAACTTTACATAATTGTATTAGTTTTGCCAAATATCAAAATGAATCCGCCACAGGTATACATGTGTTCCCCATCCCGAACCCTCCTCCCTCCTCCCTCCCCATACCATCCCTCTGGGCCGTCCCAGTGCACCAGCCCCAAGCATCCAGCATCATGCATCGAACCTGGACTGGCAACTCGTTTCCTACATGATATTTTACATGTTTCATTGCCATTCTCCCAAATCTTCCCACCCTCTCCCTCTCCCAAAGAGATTTTTTTAAATGTTTAGCTCAACTGCTGATGTTCCCACAGAAATGGGCATTCTTTGGCCAGCAAAAAGTGGTTACCACGGCCATCAGCCCACATGGCTAACTTCAGACCATGCCCATCTGTTTTGTTACAATACTCATTCCAGTTTATTACTTTGAAATCCTTTTCTGAATAGTAACTAAATTAGAACTAATAATAATAATGACTTCGAGTGAAAATGAAAGAACTCTCATTTGTGACCAACAACCTCCCTACATTTCCAGATTATTCTTCCATTTCTCCCACTTATTCCTGTCAGGAGAGCAAAGCAAAGCAAAGCAAAAACAACACACAACTGTCCCATTGGGGAACGGTACTATCCATCCTCTGATTCGATTCCCTGGTCATTGACTCATCAATGGGAGATGTAATCATTGCTTCACATCCTTCTTCTCCACTCCTACCCTGTCTTCACTACCAGTCTCTGTTATCTACATGGATGGCTCAGCCAACATAAAACTTTCTATCACATCTTCCTCAACTATATCATAAGGTTTAGCTGTTGAGTTTAGAGCCTGTTCTCTGTTTAGTATTTGCATGGGTGTACTTTACACAAAAACTAGAAAAGGTCAGTTTTCATTCCAATCACAAAGAAAGGCAATGCCAAAGAATGCTCAAACTACTGCACAATTGCACTCATCTCACACGCTAGGAAAGTAATGCTCAAAATTCTCCAATCCAGGCTTCAGCAACACATGAACCGTGAACTTCCAGATGTTCAAGTTGGTTTTAGAAAAGGCAGAAGAACCAGAGATCAAGTTGCCAACATCCACTAGATCATCAAAAAACAAGAGAGTTCCAGAAAAACATCTATTTCTGCTTTATTGACTATGCCAAAGACTTTGACTGTGTGGATCACAATAAACTGTGGAAAATTCTGAAAGAGATGGGAATACCAGACCACCTGACCTGCCTCTTGAGAAACCTGTATGCAGGTCAGAAAGCAACAGTTAGAACTGGACATGGAACAACACACTGGTTCCAAATAGGAAAAGGAGTATGTCAAGGCTGTATATTGTCGCCCTGCTATTTAACTTCTCTGCAGAGTACATCATGAGAAATGCTGGACTGGAAGAAACACAAGCTGGAATCAAGATTGCCGGGAGAAATATCAATCACCTCAGATATGCAGATGACACCACCCTTATGGCAGAAAGTGAAGAGGAACTAAAAGCCTCTTGATGAAAGTGAAAGTGGAGAGTGAAAAAGTTGGCTTAAAGCTCAACATTCAGAAAATGAAGATCATGGCATCTGGTCCCATCACTTCATGGGAAATAGATGGGGAAACAGTGGAAACAGTGTCAGACTTTATTTTGGGGGGCTCCAAAATCACTACAGATGGTGATTGCAGCCATGAAATTAAAAGACGCTTACTCCTTGGAAGGAAAGTTATGACCAACCTAGATAGCATATTCAAAACCAGAGACATTACTTTGCCAATGAAGGTCCTTCTAGTCAAGGCTATGGTGTTTCTAGTGGTCATGTATGGATGTGAAAGTTGGACTGTGAAGAAAGCTGAGCACCGAAGAATTGATGCTTTTGAACTGTGGTGTTGGAGAAGATTCTTGAGAGTCCCTTGGACTGCAAGGAGATCCAACCAGTTCATTCTAAGGGAGATCAGTCCTGGGTGTTGTTTGGAAGGACTGATGCTAGAGCTGAAACTCCAGTACTTTGGCCACCTCATGCGAAGAGTTGACTCATTGGAAAAGACTCTGATGCTGGGAGGGATTGGAGGCAGGAGGAGAAGGTGATGACAGGATGAGATGGCTGGATTGCATCACTGACTTGATGGACAAGAGTTTGGGTGAACTCTGGGAGTTGGTAATGGACAGGGAGGCCTGGCGTGCTGCAGTTCATGGGGTTGCAAAAAGTCAGACACAACCGAGTGACTGAATTGAACTGAACTTTACACAAAGCTTCTATAATCCTGTTCCCACTTTAAACCCTAGGAATGATACCAGGAAGGAAAAAAATGAGCAAGCACTTGTGGTTATTATATTACATACATATGCCTAGAGACCTTCTACTGCACATATTTGCAAAAATGCATTTTACATAATTTACAGAGAGAAATGCATGAAGGTTAGAAATGTTTGCTTCAAACGTGGTATAGGATCTGGTCTCTCCATGCATTTTAGAGAAAGTATGCATGCTTCTTTCTTGGAAACTTGATTTTAGACATAAAATTTCAACTAGCAGAAATCAATTAACTTCACAGGAGAAATGGTGGTGAACTGTATGGTTTGCTTTCTGACTGTGGCAACTTTCATTCATAGACAAAAATGGCAATTACTCTTTGATATTACAGAAAAGGAGACACTTTGTCAGTGATATACAAGTCTGCCAATTTGGAGGGGCCTATTAAATGCTGATTTGATTAAAAAAAAAAAAAAAAACACTCCCTCCAGGTATTCTTCTTTATCTCCTGCCAATTCTCCTCAGCCTCAAAGTCAGTCCTTGGTTTGGGAAAATGGAAAAATCATCAGGCATTTAAACTTTACCTATTAGGTGCAGGGTGGTTTGGAGCACATCCTGGTTTTTAAAGCTGGGATTGGCTATTTCCTAGCTGCTTAGCCTTCCTCTACCTTCTTCCTTCTATCTGTAACATGGAGATAACAATAGTAGCTCCCTCCTAGTGTTATTATTAGGAATAAATAACACTTGTTGTTTTGGTAAGCACTCAATGCATGATAGTTTCTTTAAAAAAAATTCTGTGAATTTGGAATCATCATCCTAGCTATTCAAGTGAAGAAACAGAGGTTCACAAAGGTTAAGCCTCTTGTTTCAAAATCATACAGCCAGTAAGTCTTTGAACAAACTCAACTAGGGTTGATTTTAAAGTCCTTGTTTGATCTGTGGAACTTTCTGGCATTCTTCATGGAAATTGTATAGATACATAAACCATTGTTCTTCAGCTGTCTTTCCCAAGATTAGTATTTAAAAATATGGTCCAAATATCATGAAAAGAAGCCATGATTCATGATAAGAAATAAAGACCTAGATTTAAACATTACTAGACAATTTCAAAATGTTCTTAAGCAAACCATGTCACAGAGGCTGGTTACTGATTTAGAGGCAAACTTCCTAAGCTTGGATTAATTTAACAGCTATTTACCAACTATGGATGGGAAAGCTCTGTAATAGGAGTACCACTTGACATTTCTTTAAAAAAAAAATGACATTTCTTGATTGCAGACTGTTCTAAGTGTAAAAAAAGGCAAAAGTACAGAGGATACAGTCTGACCGAGGTGACTAAACTGCCCAGCACTGAACAAATGAGGAGCCCTGAAGTCAGAATCCCAAACCAGGTCTCTATGTGAACGCAGATGTGTGCCGGAAAGACTAGAAACTTTTCGAGGCAAGCATCTGCAGCCTAGAGCTATAGGCTCAACAATTACTTATGATGTTAGAACCCATTCCCTTCCCTGCCACTCACTGCTGAGGCTGAGATCTAGGTTTTGCTATGAAGAATACTGTGACACTGATTAAGGTGTAAGCTTTCTTTAGCTGAATTTAGAACTTAATTAAGTGGTCTTATTTAAAAGGAACACTAATTAAGACAGCAAGATATTTAAGTTAACCGAAATTGGAATTAAATTTACCTATAGCCTAGCTGTAGGTACTGTCTTTCTAAAATCCTTTGAACTATAAATGGAAGATTAGATTTGAATTCTTTTATACTGCAGAGCAACAGCTGTCTTTGAACTCATGAAGATCTTCTGAAGTGTTATCAACATATCACAAATTCCATGGCTGAGGCAGTTTTTGCTTATAATGTCACTTATCTTACAACTATGATTATTCTTGCTAATGAAATTATACCTACAATTTTCAGAAAATATAAGGATTTTTTTTTAATTTCCCTTTAACCAAGTTTGGATTGTAAAGTGGATGGAGCCTATTATACAGAATGAAGTAAGTCAGGAAGAAAAACACCAATACAGTGTATTAACACATATGTATGGAATTTAGAAAGATGGCAATGATGACCCTATATGCAAGACAGCAAAAGAGACACAGATATAAAGAACAGACTTTTGGACTCTGTGGGAGAAGGTGAGGGTGGGAAGACTTGAGAGAATAGCATTGAAACATGTATATTACCATACATGAAATAGATCACCAGTCCAAGTTCAACGCATGAAACAGGGCACTCAAAGCCAGTGCACTGGGACCACCCTGAGGGATGGGGTGGGGAGGGAGGTGGGAGGGGGGTTCAGGATGGGGGCCACATGTACACCCATGGCTGATTCATGTCAATGTATGGCAAAAACCACTACAATATTGTAATTAGCCTCTAATTAAAATAAATAAATTGAAAATAATAAAGTAGAGGCAAATTACTTCTTCATGAGACTGATATGATTTCAGAAGTAAGTTTGAAACCATCTGCTCAAATTTACGAGGTGTGCTGCATTCAGTTAATACTTGAGCCCTAAAGACAAAAAGGAAAAAAAAATGATTTCAAGTCTGATAAATTATATATACACATATATATATGTATATATATGTGTATATATATGTGTGTGTGTGTGTGTGTTTGTAAACCATGCGTGTTCTCAACTGCAAGTTCCTTTCAATCATGTGTAAATATTAGGTACCTGGTCCAGTGGTCACCCATACAGTTCACTGGTCAATTTTAGCACCAGAGAGACAGAACCTGTTTACATTATCATCTTACTCTCATATATGGCATGTTCACTTTTGAACACTTTTGAGTTCTCATGTTAGTTTGAATAAATTTTTGGCCTTTATAGAAATTTCTGCCCCTATTTGGTCAAGAGCCTCACTTACCTTTGCTACCACATTAACAAAATTAAAATACATAGGATGGCATGAAGGTACTACACAGATTAAAATACATAGCAATACTATCCAAAGCAGCCATGTGGGCAAAATAAAGCCATTCTATCTAATTTAGCTTTGGCTTTACTGTATCTTAAAAAAAAAAAAAAAAGACTCTTTTTAGGGTAAGAAGGTAAATTAAGAAGTAATTTATTGGCCCTCTTGCAGGAAGACTTCCCAAATTCAATATCACATTAGAGGTAGTACAGCAATAGTCGCCTTTATCGAGAACAAAAGGGTTATGGGGTAATAGTGACAAGCAGAAGATGGATGGATTTCTGCTTTATCAATTCAAATTAACAAAATGCTATGCTATTAATTTCCTGTATACACAAAATCTATTGTGACAAATGTGAGATTCTAGATTTCAAGGGACGTAGCCTACTGTGGTGGAAAGGAATGTCCTATGGATGCAGAATGACTCCCATTTCTGCCACTGAGAGATGTGACAGAGGTCAGTGATAGACCTCCGCACGGCATCAGGGGCTCATCTCTAAGTGGAGTTATGAGTCTTGATTTACTGTGTGTGTTCTGTACACACTGCATGGACCCACATTGCCCCTCATCCTTATAAATATGCTTAATAATAAGAAAATTTAGGCAAATAATTTACTTTCTAACATTAAATTCAGAGGAGAGTCATGCTCTCTTCCCCCACTTCCTTAATGCAAAGTTCCCATGACTGCCTTTGATATTTCTCAGCCAACAACAGACCAGGATTTACTGTCACATTTACTCCCTATGGGGCTTTCCAGGTGGCTTAGATAGTCAAGCATCTGCCTGCAATGTGGAAGATCTGGGTTTGATCACTTGGTCAGGAAGATCCCGTGGAGAAGGAACTGGCAACCCACTCCAGTATTCTTACCTGGAGAATCCCACGGACAGAGGAGACTGGAGGGCTATAATCCACGGGGTCATAAAGAGTTGAAATGACTGAACAACTAGCACACAGAATACTCCCTATGATCCCTCCTTCTTAAAATTTTCATGTAAGATATCACCAGGGCTTGCCTGGTGGCTCACACAGTAAAGAATCTGCCTGTAATGTGGGAGAACTGGGTTCGATCCCTGGGTCAGGAAGATCTCCTGGAGAAGGGAATGGCTACCCACTCCAATATTCTTGCCTGGAGAATTCCATGGACAGAGGAGCCTGACAGGCTGTAGTCCATGGGGTCACAAGAGTCGGACAAGACTGAGCAGCTAATACTTTCATTTTCAAGATATCACCAACATAGTGAGATTAGCCAATCACAGACTTTCTCTGATGTTCAAGGTTCAACTAGTAGCAGATTCCTTCACTTGTCTCTCTCTACTCACTTGAAATTGGAAGAGTAATTGACTCGCATGTTCAGACTAGTCAATGGAAGAGAAGTGGCAATCATCTTTATCAGGTCACAGTTCAGCAAGAAATGTAAAACTGAGCCAGAATAAAACATTCTAAACTTACTATATTAGCCTGTTTGGGCTGCCATAACCAAGTATCATAGACTAGGTGGTTTAAACAATGGAAAATCATTTTCTCACAGTTCTGGAGCCTAGAGATCCAAGATAAACATGCGAGCAAGGCCTGGGTCTGGTGAGGGCTCTTTTCTTGGGTTGCAGATGGCTGTCTTCTGCTACCTCACATAGTGGAGAGATTGACCTATCAATAGTTCTCCCACATTAATCTCTCTCCTCCTCTTCTTCTAAGGCCACCAATCCTATCAGAAGAGGACCCTACCTATATGGTTGCATTTAATCTTAATTACCTCCTAAAGACCCACTCTCCAGATCCAGGTACACTGAAATTTAATGCTTGAATGTAATGAGATTTCAGAAGACACAATTCAGTCCATGACAGTTACTAAGCTAGGTAATTTATATCTAGAGCATAGCAAAGACCAGAATTTGGATTCTCCCATGTTTAGAGTTTCCAGATAAAATATACAACATCCAGTTAAATCTGATATTCAAATAAACATTTTTTGGCAATAGTGTGTTCCATGTGTAATACTTGGGACATACTTACACTAAAAGTGCATTGATTATATTTATTTGACATTTCAATTTAACTGGGTGTCCTAAATTTATTCTCTAGACCGGGCAGTTGTAGGTAGATGAACTTCTGATTAGTCAAAGAAGAAAGAACCATCAACAGGAACACCTAGATTAAAGTTAATGTATAATATTTTTGCTATCACTGTAATTTGTTCTGATAAATTTATCAATCTCTTGTTTTAAATATAATGAGCCTGAGCATATTATATTTAATTTTATCCACCAAGCAAGGAAGATAATCATAGAGTCTGGAGGAGGCACATTAAGTTTCTTAATTTGCTAGTTCTTCAATGGTCAAAACATTGAAAGGCTACTTCCAGAATGTGATGAACATCAAATGAAGCAACGTTGTTTGTAGATGTTAGGTACAGATTTGTGACTCAATTGTGTGGATCACTAGCTACCACTTTGCATAAATTCTGAATAAATTGTAAGAGCATCCTGGCCAGGAGCCCAGGTAAGACCAAAGGAATAAATACGGTCCATTCTTTCTCCTTATTTCTGCAACTCACTCTACTTAGGATCACTTTAATACTGAGGCATTCACATGCTGTTGAATTTGAAAGGCAGTGAACACAGATGTGGAACATAGGGCAATGATACCTCCAATCAAAGACACAACATAAGAAGAGACTCCTCTGGAGGACTGTGAGGTCCTTTCTGGATTTGAGTGCTTTCAGAAGGAGGCAGTGAGTGAGTATGATATCAACAAGAGATCAAACGGGCCAGCCTTGTTTCTTGCCTGGATACTGTGGGTGATTCCCTGAAGCAAAGCAGTACACAGCTTGATAAGGAAAAGTGAAAAGGAAATAAATCTGAGAGATTAATCTTATTTAAAAGGCATCTTTGTGATTGGCATTATAAAGGAGAGAAGGAGCTCATTAGCAAATGAACTGATAAAACCATGCACAGCATGCTTCAAAAAGAAGTGGGAATAATTATTGCCTAAGAAAGGGGGCAAAATATCCACACAATGTCATTCACAAATCTGTTTGCAGACATCACAGAGCAAGCTGCAAAAAGTCCCACAGCTTTCAGATTTAATTAAGTGAAGAAAGCCAAAAAGGGACTCGTACAGTTCACATGCCTGAATCATAGAAAATTCTACATGAAACATGATTTTTTTTAAAAAAAAAAAAGACATTTTAGAAACCCCTAGGGTTTGCCAAACCCTCATTCAATAGCATAATTTCCCCTGTTTCTCGCAGGATATTGTGCGATCCACTAACAGGGTGCAGCATTTCTGCTGGCTAAAGGAAGTGGGCAGCTTTGATCAGAATTCACAATAATATATCTCCCTTGTGTGATAAATGATTTACTGCTGAGGATAAATGGATATAATCTTTCATTATGCATGACATTCATCAGCAACAAGGAAGCGTTGGACTGAATGGAAAGTGATTTCATATTAAAAGCCTCATGCAACTCAGACTGAGATGAAAGTGAGGTCTTGCCTTGAACAATAACAAAAAAAGGCACAGGCTTGTAAGTTTAAATGGATGCTCAGTCAAATATAATCGTTACTGTAAGTCTGGAAATCTGTTAGGAGGAAACCAGGGAGATATGTGACTAGATCAACCCCTCAGTTTTGCCCAAAAAAAGCCCCATTTCTTAACCATACTATTCTACTTACTGAAATGTGTCATTAAGTCTAACTTTGAGAACTGCAAATAATGACAACCAGGGAGAGTGGAGTGGGAAGAAATGGCAGGTTGTGTAAATGACTTAAATTTCCATCATTATGGAAAGTCAATGCATCATAACTAAAATAGATAAAGAAAGAAATAGTGGCTTAATATTTTATTTAGAGATACAAAGTTAACAACTAGGAAAATGCCCAATATTAGTGAAATGAGAGTGGGGAATTAGTGCAAAAGGATAAGACCAAGGCTGGTGGCTTTTCATGATAAGCACACTTACATTTTTTTTGTTTGTTTATTATGTGTGTGTGTGTGTGTGTGTGTGTGTATTCACATGCATACTTACATGATGAAGAAATTTAAGTATGGAAGTAGAGCAAATTATTTAATTAAAAAAATAATTCCAGTTCTTAGCTTCATTGGCCCCATGACCCAGTTCTTATATCACATCTTCGTTTGATTTTCAATAATAAGAATTAGTATATCTTAGAAACAAAAAGATATAACATGAAAGGCAATGTGTAAAGATGAGAAGGCAAGACTGGGAGAAATGCTCAAAAAAGACACATCTGATAAAGAAGAGCTATCCAAAATATACAAAGGAAGCTTAAAATTCTATATAGGAAAACAAACAACTCAATTGAAAAACAGGCCAAGACCCTAAAAGATATGTCACCAAAGAAAATATACAGAGGGAAAATAATCATATGAAACAATGCTCCACATTTAGAGTATCAGGGAAATGCAAATGAAAATAATGAGCTATGTCTGTGTACCTATGAGAATGCCCCAAATTTAGAACACTGGCAACACCAAATGCTGACCAGGATGTGGAACAGCACAAACTCTCATTCCCTGCTGGTGGGAATGCAAAATAGTTCAGCCACTCTGGAGGACAGCTTGGCAGTTTCTTACAAAACTAAACCTACTCCTACTATGCAATTCTGCAATCATGTTCCTTGGTATTCACCCAAAGGAGTTGAAACGTATGTCCACAAACAACCTGTGCACAGATGCTTAGAGCAGTTTCATTCATAATTGTACAACTCAGAGGTAACCAAGATGTCCTTCAGTAGGTGAATGGATAAATTAACTATGGTACATCCGGACAAATATTATTAAGTACTAACAAAGAAGTGAGCTATCAAGCCATGATAGCACATGAAGGAAATTTAAGTGCATATTATTAAGTGAAAAAAAATTCAACCTGAAAAGGCTACATATTTATGATTCTAACTATATGACACTATGAAAAAGCAAATACTTTGGAGACTGTAATAAATTAGTGGTTTCCAGGGGTTGGGTGAGGGTTAAGACATTGGTAGGCAGAGTACAGAGAATTTTTAGGGCAGTGAAAATACTGTGCGTGATACCATAATAATGGACATATGTCATTATACATTTACCCAAAACCATAGAATACACAACACCAAGTGAACCTTAATGTCAATTATGGGCTCTGTAAAATTATGATGCCTCAATGTAGGTTCTTCAGTTGTAACAAACGTAATGCTCTGGTGGGGATATTGTTAAAGGGGAAGCTATGCATGTGTGGGGCAGAGAGTATATGGGGAATATCTGTATGTTCATTTTGCTGTAAACCTGAAACTGCTCTAAAAATATAGTCTTAGTAAGAAACACACACACACACACACACACACACACACACACACACATATATATATAATCAAAATTCAGCTAGATGTAAGTAGAGATTGGAACCAAATCTAAATGTTTTTTTGATACTGTAGAACTGTGGAGTTAGATGAAATATTAACAGCTTTGAAACCAGCCACTTCATTTTGCAGAGGATAAAATTTAAAACAAAGATGGGAGACTTGCCTAAGCTATCAGAGATCATAACTGATAGAATAAGGATTAGAATACAGATTCTATTTGTAAATCAGGTGCTCTTTCTGCCATTTCACATTTCTCACTGAAAAACAATCAGATCAGATAAGATCAGATCAGTCGCTCAGTCGTGTCTGACTCTTTGCGACCCCATGAATCGCAGCATGCCAGGCCTCCCTGTCCATCACCAACTCCCGGAGTTTACTCAGACTCATGTTCATCGAGTCAGTGATGCCATCCAGCCATCTCATCCTCTGTCATCCCCTTCTTCTCTTGCCCCCAATCCCTCCCAGCATCAGAGTCTTTTTCAAAGAGTCAACTCTTCGCATGAGGTGGCCAAAGTACTGGAGTTTCAGCTTTAGCATCATTTCTTCCAAAGAAATCCCAGGGCTGTTCTCCTTCAGAATGGACTGGTTGGATCTCCTTGCAGTCCAAGGGACTCTCAAGAGTCTTCTCCAACACCACAGTTCAAAAGCATCAATTCTTCGGCGCTCAGCCTTCTTCACAGTCCAACTCTCACATCCATACATGACCACTGGAAAAACCATAGCCTTGACTAGACGGGCCTTTGTTGGCAAAGTCATGTCTCTGCTTTTGAATATGCTATCTAAGTTGGTCATAACTTTCCTTCCAAGGAGTAAGAGTCTTTTAATTTCATGGCTGCAGTCACCATCTGCAGTGATTTTGGAGCCCAGAAAAATAAAGTCTGACACTGTTTCCACTGTTTCCCCATCTATTTCCCAAACAATGACATTCCTAAATCCATATGCTATCTCTGATGCCCAACTTTTCAGTCACTCCAGTAAAAGTATAGGTTTTGCTGGAGATCAATCATCACAATTCAACTGGCTAGAGTTCTAGTAACCAAGCAAGGTCGAAAGAAGGTGGTGACACCTCTGTCCCTAGCTTGCACAAGATCGGATCATGTATTATTCTAAACCTGAATGCCATATAGAAACTGGGGAAATAACACAATAACATGGGTGAGTCTGGGTAAGCTAGAGAAGGCATATGATGGAAACTCTAACCGTGACATGATAAGATTCTTGACCTTTAATTAAAACAGAAGAAAATGCAATCTGGTACAGGTAAGTTAACCAAAATTAAGTAACTATCCATAATCAGCAAATTCAATATAGAATTCAAAGGAATGTAATTTCACAGGAGTGTTTGGTAAATTACCATAGAAACTCAGTAGGTGAGCAGTGACCTGAAATCAATAAAATATAATGATTATTTTCTAAAAAAAGAGAGAGGCAGAGAAAGAGATTCAGTTAATCAAGTTATGAGTGTGTATTTGCTATTCCTGTTTTAAGGGGCTTCCCTGGTGGCTCAGTGATAAAGAATCTGCCTGCCAATAGAGAAGACATGAGTTCAATCCCTGGGTCAGGAAGATTCCTTGGAAAAGGAAATGGCAACCCACTCCAGTATTCTTGCCTGGGGAATCCCATGGACAAAGGAGTCTGGTGGGCCACAGTTCATGGTGTTGCAAATAGTTGGACACAACTTAGTGACTGAATACAGCACAACGCATGTGTGTTTTACCTAGGAGTAAATCAAGGAGAAAGTGCTATCAGAAAACACTTCTCCATCTTGTCGTATAATAGATGAGCAATCTAGGCTCCGTGAAGACCTCTTTTACTGAAAGAACAGTGCTAAGAGATTTATAAAGGTTAGACAAAGTAATCTTCATGAAACTGATAAAAGAGGAGATGAATTGAACATTTTCTTAGATAAGGAGACCAAAGTTTCAGAAAAATTAACTTCTGTGCCCTAGGACACATGGAAAGCATGTGTTAGAACATGAATTTCACAAGTTAAACCAATACTAGGTCACATTGATTTCTCTACACTATTGTGACTGTTCAGATTGCATTTTGTATATACTTAAAGTGCTTCATTTCATTAACTGAGGAAGAGAGGACCTATCAATTTATACTTACTGTACAGATAAAGATAAAAGTGAAACTAAGAGTTTAGTGATTTGCCCACAGTTATATCATGGCATAATTTAATTAATTTGAAAAAGCCTAAAAGAAAAACGCAGTGATATTTAATGACTTTAGACTCAATAACATACCATCAACAGTCTAATTTCTCAGTGCATATGCTCATTCAAAATTAAATATATTGAAAAAGAAAAAGTTGGTATATCTAAAAACAGAAACGTCTTGAAATACTAGAAACCAGAAGATTTAATAGACAGTTGATTGAACAAGTGAAGAAAAGGTAAGAAGCTAAAGGAAGGACAACAGAGCCACGTAGGATTGACAACAACATGAAATCACTCTCACCCCAAGACTGAAGGGGCAAAGCCTGAGTCCAGGAAACAGACAGATCCAGTAGGTCTATCAGGATTTGGAACCCTAAATGAACCCAGAAACATACAGAACAGAAAGCAGAGAGAGAGGGGGGAAAGTAGGAAATAGAGCTCTGCTTTCCAATTCAGTGCTTCCTATGGGCCAACTCCACTCAGAAGCCATTGGCCAAGAGAGCCTGAGAAATGTGGTTCTGAGGCACACATAGAGAACAGAACTAAAGAAGGGAAGAGTGTGGATGTAAAGTGAACAGGTAACTGATGGGATGAATTTTGTTTATAAACAGGGTATGTACTTTACAAAGCAGGGCTTCCCTGGTAGCTCAGTGCTCGGTGGTAAAGAATCCACCTGTCAAAGCAGGAGACAGAGGTTCTATCCCTGGATCCAGAAGATTCCCTGGAGAAGGGAATGGAAAACCACTCCAGTATTCTTGCCTGGGAAATTCCATAGATAGAGGAGCATGGCAGGCTACAATCCATGGAGTCATGAAAGAGTCGTATACGACTTAGTGACTAAAAACAAACTCTATATAGCACAGAGTTAGGTATCTATCCACACATCTGTATCTATATAACACAAACACCCATGCAATTTAACACCAGCAGCAAGATATCCTTATCCCCGATTACTCTAGACAATAGAAATCTTACTAAGCTTGTAAAAACTATACTATTAAGCCTTTGCATCAGTTTTCATTAGGAACCTTCCCAGCTCCTTCCAATACACACCCACCTCTAACACACACACTCATGGGCACTTTACTGCACATTCACGGGCACAAATCCTCACGTTCTCACTCTGTTCACAGACCTTGGGTAGAATAATCTATCCCTCTGGGCACTCATTTCCTGCTTTGCCAATAGGACTAATCGCCCTGTCCTGGTGCACAAGAGAGAGCTATGCCTACTAATTTACTTAAAACTCATAAACTCTTTTGAAGATGAAAAGCTCTAGTTTTCTCATTCTGTTCCTTGGCTTCAAATTAAAAAGCTACATTATATAAAGGTTTCTGGGGGATTTATTATCAGATCTCTATCTAAAACATAGTTGCATCACAATTACAACTTTAATGACCTACTGTAAAATTTCCCAAGGCTACACCATAATTAGTCCATTTTATAATTAGCACTTAAAAAAAAATCATTTGTCAGAAGTAAATAAGAAGTGACTGGGACTCCTGGAAGTAATCTACATTATTTGATGTAGAAGAGGGAGAAGTCATATTTACCAAGTACCTACAGTTTTTCAGATTCTACACTAGACACTGTATCTAATTATAAATTCCACCCAATATTGTTATGTCAGTATTGTTTTTTGGGGGGGGGCTTTTAAAGCTGAAAAATAGAGGTTTGGAATGATTAAGTAATTTCATCAAGTCACAATCTAGTAAGGTTGGAAGTTGTGATTTGTGTCCAGGGCATTTTGCCAGGGACTCTTCATTGCTGAACACTGGACAGCTTATAAATTACTTTTCCTGAGCTTACAGCTGTCAACTCAGGTATTAGAACCCTTAGTGTCAATAGTAACTTTTGCTATGAACAGGAAGTAGAAATTGTACTGTAAAAGAGAAATAAGCAGAATCAAGAAGACTGCTCTGCTTCTGGCAAAAAAAAAAAAAAGGAGCCACACAATAGGTTTACTGGCAATAGCACCCTTTATTAGGGACGTTGAAAGGAAATTATTTAGAAGAACATGTTGCTAAATGGCACAACTGGAGATAGTCTTCTCTGAGGGGAGGAAAGTATGATGCTGTCATCACATAGATGATGACAACTTAGCACACTTGTTCTGGGAGGCTTTGATGTAGACAATAACCTACCAGTGAGTTGGAGTGGAAGGGGCTAACATGTTGACTCACAATAAGGAAAGATTATTAAACAAATCCCTACAAAATCGGAATGTTACTTCAGAGGCCTGAGGACCACTTGGGTGAAGAATTCAGTGTTCCTGCATACTCAAATTACTCAAAATATGCTCTGTTTGGAGACTATCTAAGACTTTTCTCTTATGCATAATTCAATATTTTTCTACAAACCAGTGAAATTGGATGCGTACACTGAAGAAGCAGCTGATGCCAAAACATTTGCTTTTATGGTATATCAATCATAATTATTGTCTATATGAGAAATTAGTTACCAAAGACAAAGCTCATAGTTTAGGATGAAGCGTCAAAGAGACCAAACAACTTCTAAATGCAAAACTTACTAAATTTCAATATATTTCTATATTTTTAAAGTACCATGTTTTTCCCTTTATTTTGACTAGGATTTGTTCTTGAATTTAGCCCACATTAACCAATAACAGAATTAGCAAAAAAAAAAGTTGAAATTTTAAAATATGTGATTTAAGATCATAAATTTATTTTGACTGATTAAAGAGAAACCATTTTCCTCAATACAAATGTTTTAAAAGATATTTGCTTTAAAATTTCGTAATTTGAGCATTTATATTCTAGCATACATACCTTTTAAATTTCCTGTTACAGAATAAGTTATTTCAATGACCAGTCCACTAGTTGTTCTCTATGGATCCTTTAAATTAAATATAAACACGTTTGCAATCAGTAGTAATCAGCTTCCATACTAATTTGCTTCCTATAAAGTGCTGGAATATCCAGAACCTGTGATTTATTTTTAATAGCTTTCCTCAATAATTGTAAGTGACTTTCATGAAATTAATAACCTTCCATTTCATTTGGACAAAGAGAAGTTAATTTTATCAGGTGTCACTGAAGCTGACTTCAATTTTAGTTATCATCAGCAAAACACATTTAGGCTTCTATGTCTACACCTCTCTTAAAGGACTTCTATGAGGTGACCAGTCGCCTAGAAACAGGTATATTCTGAGTCTCAAAACCAGTGCTTTTGTGAAGAAGACTATAAGTGATTCTCTCTCTCTGAGGTTTCCATCTGTCTTATTCCAAGGTATATGGAGGGGTGTGTGTGTGTGTGTGTGTGTGTGTGTGTGTGTATGCATGCACATACTAGGGTTTGGGTGCAAACAACTACTTTCATGTGAAAGCATAAGTCTATACGCTATGATATATGTGTATTTAGCATTTTTTCTGTGGTGGTTTGATAATTGGGTGGGATGTCACTGGGTGGGAAGCAAGGAACCCAGCTTGAGGTGATTACAATGGTCCTGGCAGAACACCAGACTGTGTCGCCATGGTTCCCCATCCACAGTGGAAACCAGAGACAAGCTGATTCCCACCAGCTTTGCTGCTCTTTGTAAAAAATTTTATATATGTCACTTTATCTCACTGCTATACAATTATGAGATGATAAGGCTTCTTCTTAGAATATATACATGCTTAATTCCATTCACACATTTACTTTTATGCTAATTATCTAAAATGTTCTCTATTCACCTTGAGGTTTTCCTGCAGTTGTTCCAGGTTCTTGTATTATTTCTCTAAAGAATTGCACATATACCTTGGGACTCCTCGGGTGGCACAAGTTGCAAAGAACTACCTGCCAATGCAGAAGGCATAAGAGGCATGAATTCAACTCCTGGGTTGGGCAGATCCCCTGAGGAGGGCATGGCAAACCACTCCAAAATTCTTGCCTGGAGAATCCTACATACAGAGGAGCCTGGTGGGCTACAGTCCACAGGGCCTCAAATAATCAGCCACAGCAGAAGTGACTTAGCACACACTTACAGATTTACTCCAAAACAACCTCAAGTTCACTTTTTTGTTTACATCTTAATCTCAAGTTCACTATTTTGTTTGTTTCCATCTTAACTTCCCAGTGACATCGAATCTCCTTTATATCAAAGATTTGACACAATTCTTTAAATATCAGATCAGATCAGATCAGTCGCTCAGTTGTGTCCGACTCTTTGCGACCCCATGAATCGCAGCAAGCCAGGCCTCCCTGTCCATCACCAACTCCCGGAGTTCACTCAGACTCACGTCCATCAAGTCAGTGATGCCATCCAGCCATCTCATCCTCTGCTGTCCCCTTCTCCTCCTGCCCCCAATCCCTCCCAGCATCAGGGTCTTTTCCAATGAATCAACTCTTCGCATGAGGTGGCCAAAGTACTGGAGTTTCAGCTTTAGCATCATTCCTTCCAAAGAAATCCCAGGGCTGATCTCCTTCAGAATGGGCTGGTTGGACCTCCTTGCAGTCCAAGGGACTCTCAAGAGTCTTCTCCAACACCACAGTTCAAAACCATCAATTCTTCAGTGCTCAGCCTTCTTCACAGTCCAACTCTCACATCCATACATGACCACAGGAAAAACCATAGCCTTGACTAGGCGAACCTTTGTTGGCAAAGTCATGTCTCTGCTTTTGAACATGCTATCTAGGTTGGTCATAACTTTCCTTCCAAGGAGTAAGCGTCTTTTCCTTCCAAGGAGTAAGTGTCTTTTAATTTCATGGCTGCAGTCACCATCTGTATGATTTTGGAGCCCAGAAAAATAAAGTCTGACACTGTTTCCACTGTTTCCCCATCTATTTCCCATTAACTGGACATTTGGAATGTCTATCACAACAAAATACGCATTTAATACATATTAGTGTTAAGCCTCTGTCCTGTGGCACTTCCATCTTAACTTCCACTTACCTGTTGAAAAAACTGAGGCTCAAATGTTCATACACATATATGGAAATAACAGCTAGAAGCGGCAAAGACGCAGTGCAGCACTTTGGGAGGTAATGTACTTTCTGTCACTATCACTCACAAGCAGACATGGGATAACAACTTGTAAGGATGCCACTGGAAGAAGTCAAGATTCACACTCAGGTCTTTAAACTTCTAAATCTGTCCTTTTTTCTCACTCTTATAAAAAAATGTAGTTTCATTATTGAGAAGCTAAATAGTGGTAAGGCTGCTGCAGGGAATTACAGAATGAGTTTCTCCATTCTAGTTAGTATTCAGAAAATCTAAGGTAAGCACTGACAGTAAAAGGGCTACATCTTATTATTCATTTTGACATTTAAGAATATCATGGAAATACTAGAGAATATGATTCATAGTGTTAATAACAAGAAATGTGGACTTGTCTCAATGTCATGAGAGTGAGCCATTGATTTGAATGGTAGGAAAAGGAATCATTTAAATACACTTAAGAGCTAGGGACTTCCCTGATGGTACAGTGCCTAAGACTCTGGGCACCCAATACAGGGAGCTCGGGTCCATCCCTGATCAGGGAACTTGATCCCACACGTCACAACTAAGACCCGGTGCAGCCAAATAAACACTGAAAATAAATAAATACCTGCACTTAAGAGCTAGTAAATAACAACTGTATACACTGATAACTTAAAAACCCTTCTCAGACATAGTATGATGCTCTTCCTATTAGACTATCTACAAATGACATCACTTCCTGTTTATACTGGGTTATTTTCTGACCTTGTGTGAAACCCTAATCTTTTAATTAGAGCATGATATAGTCCATATCCAGGGATAATCAAAGGTAATCCTAGTTAAACTGAAAAGTGTAAGGCATGTTTTACATGAGACAAAGAATTGATGTAAATTAGAAGAAGAAATATTTTGGGCACTTAGGAAGAATAAACATAAATGCAAAGAAAAATAATTAATAAAGAAACATAAGGCATGGTAACCTCCACAATATGCTTTTTTTGTCCCTGAAATGGAGTTGGTTGGGCAGCTGCTCACAGCGGGCATCTTAGTGTGGGAAGGAAAGTTCACTTTGTCAGAGGAGCCTTCCGTTTTCACTTTCAGGAAAAAAAAAGTGCAACTTGAAATGCCTACTGTTTTTCAGAGGTAAGAATCAAGAGATAGAATACTAAACAAATCTAAACCATGACAAACCTTAGTGTAGCCATATCCACTTGAGTTGGTCTGGTGTAAAGACTCAGCTTTAACACTAGCCAGTCTTAAAATACAATTAATTTTTATTTTTTTAATTTCACAGGGAACTCCATACTGGTCCCTAGTCCTTCAGTGATGCTTCATGTAAAACAAGGGGCACAGTGGGAAAGAATCCGCCTGACAATGCAGGAGACTCAAAGACATGGGTTTGATCACTGGGTCAGAAAAATCCCCAAGAGTAGGAAATAGCAACACACTCCAGTATTCTTGCCTGGAAAATCTCATGGACAGAGGAGCCTGGTGGGCTACAGTCCATGGGGTTACAAATAGGCAGACACAACTGAGAAGAGTGCAAGCGTGCACACACACACACACACACACACACACACACACACGAAAAACACCAGGCCCCTAGTATGGACTCGATAAATTATATGCGCTAGAATCCTTTTGGATATGCTTAGCAATTTTCATGCCCAATGCACGGTGAGAACAGTTTGATGTCTTTATGTAAGTTTTCTCATTTGAGAGAAACAATCATAGTCAGGGGTGTTGTATCCTTGAATGGCTCCAACATTCTTCCTCTTTAATTCTAAATTGTTAGTGGATTATGGGGAATAGTGTCTAAACTCTTGCAACACTTTTGCAGAACAATATAAAATAAAATTAAGTATTCATGCTTCCTATGACCCAGAGGTTCCATGTTTTTGCTTGTTATAAGCCCACAAAGGAATTCTCATACTTATGCAGAAGATAATATTCAAGGATGTTAATGGCAGCATTTATTTTAATTGTGATAATTAGAAGCAGTCAAAATGGCCATCAAATGGATATGTATAAATAAAGATAGATTGTTCCAAATTATAATGGAACAGAAGCCTACTGTAAAAGTGAAAGAACTCTTTTTAGGTCAAGATGCATAGAGTTCTTATTTCAAAAATTCCTCTGCTTAAAGTAATTATACACGGTGGTTACAATAAAAAAATAAAAATATAAAAGCAGTTTCTAATCTGAATATCAGAAAAGGAAGAGACATTCATGAATGGTTCTGCAACCATGGACTTGAGAGGTTCAGGATCCAAGTGCAGGTTCTGTAAGTCTAGACTTCACCTCCTTCAGGAAAAAGGGCTAAAAGTGACTTCACAGAACAGAGGGAAAGATTCAGGCTCCTTGCTTGATACTTGGGGACCATAATATATGGATAGTACCCCTCCAAAGAGAAGCAGCTTAAAAAACTGCTGCTGAGAAAGAAAAAAAAAAAAAAAGCCTGAGATTATAATCCTAGAGTAGCACCATACTATAGAACTGTCTGTCTGTGATGATGGGAAGAGCTGCCCATTAAAGCATCCATTAGACACAATGGCCAGTGTTATTGGGAAACTGCATTTTAAATATCATTTAATTTAGCTGGTTGGAAATTAAATAGCCACAAGTAGTTAGCGTCTACCTGTTAGTGGACAATATTGTTCTAAGGAATAAAAAGGCCTAGGGCGAATAAAGAACATAGACATGGAACTCAGGAGCTGATTACAGATTTATGCTGGTTTGGGGACTGAATCTGCTGCTGCTGCTGCTGCCAAGTCACTTCAGTCGAATCCGACTCTGTGTGACCCCATAGAGGGCAGCCCACCAGGCTCTGCCATCCCTGGGATTCTCCAGGCAAGAACACTGGAGTGGGTTGCCATTGCCTTCTCCAGTGCATGAAAGTGAAAAGTGAAAGTGAAGTCGCTCAGTCATGTCCTACTGTTCGGGACTCCATGGACTGCATACCACCAGGCTCCTTCATCCATGGGATTTTCCAGGCAAGAATACTGGAGTGGGATGCCATTGCCTTCTCTGGGGACTGAATCTACTTAGCCCAAATATCACAACCTTATTAATCCAGTTCTGGATTTTCTGAATCCAGGGTCAATCAGAGGTAATAGGCAACAGCATGACAGAGATGGATAGCATAAGGAGAGTAAGCAAGGGGAGGAGGGAACGAAGGCAGGAAGAGAGAGAGAACAAAAGGAAAAAGCTATATGCAATTCTCTCATCAGAAGGAGAATCAAAGAAAATATTAAAAACATAAAAATTGAATCTTATAAAAGACAGTCAGTAAAATTAATTCCAGAAAAAATGAATTTTATGGAACCAACAAACGTTTGGCAAGATGTTTAAAATGTTCAATGAGACAAAATATTAACTAAAATTTAAAAAATAAGCACAAAACAAAAGCACCCCCCAAAAACCCCCCCAAATCTTATGTCTTATGAAGAGGATTAATTAGAAATCATTGGGAAAATATAACAGTATTTAAATATAAGTTAGAAAGGGCAAACATAACTGGATATAATTAAAACACAAGTTAGTGAATTGAGAGATGGTCCTGGGAAACTCACCCAGAAAAAAGCCCAGAGGGACAAAGGGATAAATCGTATAAAACATGTAGGACAGACGGAGAGGCTGGGGCACATGCTCAACAGTAAACCCGGGGGGAAAGTGGAGGAAGTTACAGAAAAGAAATATTTGAAAAAATACTAGCTGAGAGATTTTCAAGACTGAAAAAAAGGTAACTGTTCTCTAATCAAACAACATGCTAAAAATATCAAAACATATAACTTCTCAAATAAACCAATCTGAGCTATAGTATAGTAAAATTGAAGAATATCAAGGATTAGGAGAAAAATCTCAAGGCCAATCAGAGATTGATTAAGAAAAAAATTCATAGAATATGAAATCCTTAATTGATCATGATGGCTACTTTGAGAAAGAATGAAACAAAAGGGTAATTTTTAAAAAGTTCTCAATTGTTTCTGTTTCTCAATTAAAAACAACAACAACCACCTCTAGTTAATGTGTGTGTGTGTGTGTGTGTGTGTGTGTGTGTGTGTGGCTCAGTTGCTCAGCGCTGCCCACCTCTTTGTGGCCCCATAGACTGTTGTTCACTGGATTCCCCTGCTGATGAATTTCCCAGGCAAGAACACTGGAGTAGCGTGCCATTTCCTACTTCATGTTATCTTCCTGAGCCAGGGATCAAACCCATATCTCTTGTGTCTCTGGCACTGGCAGGCAGATTCTTTACTGCTAGCGCCACCTAGGAAGTCCTGCAGTTAATATGCAAATAATTCTGTGATGGAACTGTGATGGGTGCCAATTCAGTCTATGATTTCTAAAATAGGCTATATATCTTAGCATTTCAAAGGTATACTTTCTTTAGATTGGGTGTTCTGAATAAAATATTCAGGATTAAATGAACTGTATATACACATATCATATATACATTGTTAGATTTATAAACCATGCTGTTGTATGGAAAAATACAAAGAAAGCTAACTTTGTATGGCGCCTATCAGCAGAGCACCAGCCCTGCATTGGGGCAAAAATGTAAATAAAGTCTTGTTCAGGATAAAGATTCACAATGAAGGAAAGTGATTTATACAGTGAAGGAAGAAAATGTTCAAGAGGATTTAGCTTTGTCTATCTAGTTTTTTAATACAATGATTTCTAAAGCAAGAATTGTTGATATTTATAAAGAATTACTCTATTCTGGAGGCATAATTGAGAAGAGAATGGGAACGTATAAAATGATTTCAAATCTCCAAATGCTCACTAGACTATCAAATTTTACATATCCTATAAGATTTTCATTTTTCACTTTGGGGAGGCAAGCTTTCTGTTGCCTTTACCAGTCACTGGCAGCATTTAACTTTGTACTCTGATTAGGTATCATAGCTGTGGAGATTGTCTCAAATCCCTAAGATATGCCTACATGCAAGAGGTTGAGATTAACAAAAGGTGCAGACAAAAAAAATATATAAAGGGAGTGGGCCATCGTCCAGGGTCGAAGTGGTGGGCTTGGGGGCTGGGTACAAGCTGTCCCGTAACTCCACATTCACATGTAGAACTCTGAAAGATCTCAAATTGTAAATATGAACCTGACCTTCCAGATCATTAACAAGGTAGGAGGGTAAACATGTTACTTAATAGCTTTTAGCTTGAATGCTGCTGCTGCTGCTGCTGCTGCTAAATCGCTTCAGTTGTGTCTGACTCTGTGTGACCCCATAGACGGCAGCCCATTAGGCTCCCCCATCCCTGGAAATCTCCAGGCAAGAACACTGGAGTGGGTTGCCATCTCCTTCTCCAATGCATGCAAGTGAAAAGTGAAAGTGAAGTCGCTTGGTCGTGTCCGACTCTTAGCGACCCCATGGACTGCAGCCCACCAGGCTCCTCTGTCCATGGGATTTTCCAGGCAAGAGTACTGGAGTGGGGTGCCATTGCTTGAATCAGTTCAATTCAGTTCAGTCACTCAGTCATGTCCGACTCTTCACGACCCCATGAATCACAGCACGCCAGGCCTCCCTGTTCATCACCAACTCCCGGAGTTCACTCAGACTCACGTCCATCAAGTCAGTGATGCCATCCAGCCATCTCATCCTCTGTCGTCCCCTTCTCCTCCTGCCCCCAATCCCTCCCAGCATCAGACTCTTTTCCAATGAGTCAACTCTTCACATGAGGTGGCCAAAGTACTGGAGTTTCAGCTTTAGCATCATTCCTTCCAAAGAACACCCAGGACTGATTTACTTTAGGATGGATTGGTTGGGTCTCCTTGCAGTCCAAGAGACTCTCAAGAGTCTTCTCCAACACCACAGTTCAAAAGCATCAATTCTTTGGTGCCCAGCTTTCTTTACAATCCAACTCTCACATCCATACTTGACTACTGGAAAAACCATAGCCTTGACTAGATGGACCTTTGTTGGCAAAGTAATGCTTTTGAATTCTGCTTTTGAATATGCCATCTAGGTTGGTCGTAACTTTCCTTCCAAGGAGTAAGCGTCTTTTAATTTCATGGCTGCAGTCACCATTCAAATTTTTTTACAAATGGTTGGCTTCTGGGGTTGTCCTTGGCTGGTCCCTAAAAACATTAAGAGCAAAACTAGCATAAACTCTGTGTAAGTGGTGGTTTGAGTGTCAACTGGGAGGTTGACTCTAGGAAAAATGAGTGGGATTTCACACTGTTATGCATACGCTAAAGTAAGAAATTCTTCAACTTTGGGTGGGTCACTTGAACCAATTTTTCTTTCCTCTCCTTTCATGTAGGTGGTAGAGATTAGAGTTATCTGCGAGTTTGCTTTGTTGCTGTTGTTGTTCATTCACTCAGTCGTGTCCAACTCTGCAACCCTGTGGAGTGCAACATGCCAGGCTTCCCTGTCCTTCACAATCTCCCAGAGTTTGCTCAAACTCACGTCCATTGAGTCAGTGATGCCATCCAACCATCTCAGCCTCAGTCACCCCCTTCTCTTCTTGTCCTCAATCTTTCTAGCATTAGGGTCTTTTCCAATGAGTCAGCTCTTTGCAACAAGTGGCCAAAGTATTAGAGCTTCAGCTTCAGCATCAGTTCTTCCAATGAATATTCAGGGTTGACTTCCTTTAGGATTGACTGCTTTGATCTCCTTACAGTCTATGAGACTCTTAAGAGTCTTCTTCAGTACCACAGTTCAAAAGCATCAATTCTTAAGCACTCAGCCTTATTTATGGTCCAACTCTCACATTCATACATGACTACTAGGAAAACAATATCTTTGATATAGGGACCTTTGTCTGCAAAGTGATGTCTCTGCTTTTTAATATGCTGTCTAGGTTCATCATAGCTTTCCTTCCAAGAAGCAAAGAATCTTTTAATTTCATGGCTGCAGTCACCATCTGCAATGATTTTGGATCCCAAGAAAATAAAGTCTGTCACTGTTTCCATTTTTGAGTTTGCTTTGTTCTACTTCAAATTAACACTGCAAGCCATCCTCAGCAAACTGATAAATTCTTTTTGAGAGTAGAGTTAGTACGATTTTAATCTCTGGAAAACACACTTATAGAGCTTGCAGCTTGGAATAGAGGAGGAACAGAAGTAATGGTAAAGGCAGAGCACAGTTCAGCCGAACTAAAGATATCCACTCACTTAATTAATAGTGGGTCTCACATTTGAGCCTCTATCAGCATCCTCTGGAGGACTTGCTAAAACAGACTGCTGGGTACTCCAGAGAGCCTCTGATCAAGACCCCTACTACTCACAACAAAGCCTGAGAACCAGCAGACTCAGCACTGTCTGGAATGACATGCAGACTCCTGGCCATAGCTCCAGACCTTCTAATCAGACTCTGCATTTGAACAAGTTCTCTAGCCAAGGCAGATGCACATAGAGGTGTCAGAAGCACTGTCCCAGAGGGCTTATCATGTATTATTGATCATGAAATTCAAACATCACAGAACCTGCCTTTCCCTTTACTATGGTTTTCTACTTAATATGAATTATGGTTTCTTCCACTCTTGTTTCTCCACCAAACTAGTTCAATATGCATTTGATGGCCACCCATACTTATTTGTGAGTACTATTATAAATTTATTCTTATTTTTGTGTTATTCTATCATTCAGTGATTTGGATGGGATAGGGCAAGATAGATGTGTCCTTGATAGAATATTGTGAGCATATTAGTTTATAAAGAAAAAGTTGAGCAACTATGTATTTTAATTATGAGTTGATTCAAGCCTAAAATATCAATATTTTAAAAACATTTGGATGAATGATCCTTTACACATGAACAAGCTAAGCTGTAAGCACCACTGAGAATAATTGTTAAGTAACATTTGCAAAACCTTGGAAGATGAGCGAGCTGCCAATAGACTGGAGGGGACTGTTGATTCTTATTTTGAAGAGATGAAGACAGACTTGTACCGAATAATGTACAAGGAGAAATGTAGTACTATAAAACTGTACTTTTTACAAAGTTCTCTCATGGCTTGGATCAATAGGACTAGCCATACCAAAACACCTTTCTCCTTTTCTATCTTTGTTAGACTAACAAACTAGAAGAATGACATAGAGCGTTTCTTGGATTTTAGCAGAACATATGATATCCTTGTGGACAAGATAAAGGGGTGTGATGAAGTCTGGATTTATAGATTTATACTTAACATAACCATCAACTGTCCCTCAAAAGCGTTAATTTATCAAGTCGGACGGAAGCCTTGAGCAGCATGCTGCAGACTTTGGCCTTGCACTTGTCCTTCATCACGTTTATATTAGTGATTGTGTTAAGGCCTGAATGGTGTGTGTGTGTGTGTGTGTGTGTGTGTGTGTGTGTGCAGGGAATATCGGGGATGGCATGAAAACAATGTAAAAGGAAGAGCTAACATGATGACTTTCAAACATATTCTCAGCAACAGAATCTGAAAAGAAGGATCAAAGGATAAAAGTTGACATTTCACAGGGTTTTATTTTTTTTTTGAAATACCACATTCATTTGGAAAACTCAATTATGCAAAGGTGGGGAAAAGATTCTTTGGATTTTGTATCAGTAAATTTGAGTCAGTTGAACTAAGGCAGATGAACCTAGAGCCTGTTACATAGAGTGAAGTAAGTCAGAAAGAAAAAAGCAAATATTGTATATTAACACATATATATGGAATCTAGAAAAAACGCTACTGCTGAACCTAGCTGCAGGACAGGAATAGAGATGCAGATGTAAGGAACAGACTTGTGGACACAGTGGGGGAAGGAGAAAGTGGGACCAATTGAGAGAATAGCACTGACATATATACACCGCCATGTGTAAATAACACCATGTGTAAATAACATTCAGCTCCCTGAATAACAAAGGGAGCTCAGCCTGGGGCTCTGTGATGACCTAGAGAGGTAGGCTGTGGGTGAAGGAGATTAGAGAGAGAGGGGATTTATGTATGCTGCTGCTACTGCTAAGTTACATCAGTTGTGTCCGACTCTGTGCAACCCCATAGATGGCAGCCCACCAGGCTCCCCTGTCCCTGGGATTCTCCAGGCAAGAACGCTGGAGTGGGTTGCCATTTCCTTCTTCAATGCATGAAAGTGAAAAGTGAAAGTGAAGTCGCTCAGTCATGTCCGACTCTTATCGACCCCATGGCCGCAGCCTACCAGACTCCTCCATCCATGGGGTTCTCCAGGCAAGAGTACTGGAGTGGGGTGCCATTGCCTTCTCCGGGATTTCGGTATACTTACGGCTGATTCACATTGTTGTGTGGCAGAAGCCAACACCAGGTTGTAAAGCAATTATTCTTCAATTAAAAATAGTTCTGGGGTTCAGTTAGTGGCATGTGACATATAAATCATAGATTTAAAACAATTTTTAAAAGACAATTTGCTTGGTATTAAGACAGATATGCTTCCCTCATTGATGGTGGCAAGTGAATAGTCACTGTGTATTGATTAATAGGCTGTTGGAAGCCTAAACAGAAGTCTGACATTCAGAGTTAAAAAAAAAAAAAAAAGTCTCCCACAGTTTTAGTTCCCATATGAGGACTCTGTGATAACTGTATTTTTCACCAGAACAATTAGGCATTGTTCAGAGAGAACTTCCTTGCTTAAGTAGCTGGGCCGATTGCCTTAGCCAGGGAACTTAGGGATTTCATAAGCAACATTCTAGAGCAAATCTCTTGATATGAAATGAATGATAAAAACCCTTTAGAACTGCACACTGAAGAAGTAAAACCTGACCCATAAAAGGGTCACATGGCACTTGATTGATAAGACTTACAGGACCCAAAACACACGTTTACCAATGCTTGTCATTAGTTCTGCCATTATTTCTCCAGTGAATAAAGGGTTACAAGAAACTTTTTTTCCCCTAAGAGTAATTTAGAGAATACTAGTTTCTTGATTTGTATCAGTGTTAATATCACATAAGTTAGGGTCAATGAGTATAAATTTGGGGGGAAAAACTGAGTCAAACAAAATGAAGCAGCCATCTTCAATTGTAAAATGTCTCAGGGTCTTTACTCTGCCAATGTATACTGTGAATTTTTAAGAAGAAATATGAAATGCCGTATTTTTCCTAGCTTACATAACCATGAAATCCCCCTTTAAACATATTCTGTGCAACTAATTTATTATAAAATACAGTTTAGAAAACACTTAACTAGAAATTTTCTAGGCTTCATAACATGTTAAATTTCTGTATATACTATCTTTCTACTCACTCAGATGCCTGTAAAGAAATAAACAGAGAAAAGAAAGTAAAATTACAAGAAAAATCAACAAGTCTCGGCAATAGAAATGGAGTGGAACCTGAACACATCATTATTATACATATACCACTGTTCTTAATACTATGTCAGTTATTACAATCTAAGAATTTGGCTACATTCAAGATATGTTTACCACATATACCTACATCTGATACAAAGTTTATATCTCTCCTTATTTACCCAGAAGATTCACTCTGGCAAAAGATACCTAGCTTAGTACACCCTGATCACTAAAGGGATCATCAAGAGAGCCATGGATTCTATCCGTGTTTGAGTCAGAGATGAATAAGCAAAACATCTGTGTTGGCTGGAATTTGCTGCTTCAGGATACTCTGAATGCCTCATGCTACACTGGAATTCTCGGGAGCCCTATGGTTCTGGGATCCTATCTGCTTCCTTCCAGTTCTCATGACATCTGCCTCATCACACTCCTCACTATAACTCCTCATTTTCTCAAGTCTTGTTTTTCAATCATACAGACACAGCGCTGGAGGGGTGGTTCGATATTCCTAAAATGAATGATTTCATGTGTATTTGCATCACTAGCTGAGTGGAAAGTACTATATCTCAGGAAAGTATAAAATTCTGTGGATGCTATTTTTGCCCTCAATTCCAAAATCAGTTCTCTGGACTCTGAAATAATAGACAAAACTTGAAAATAATTTGTTTTCAGAGACTGCTTTCAAATAATTTTTTTGTCCACATTTTCAGACAATTGATTGTCTCCATCTGACCTGTTTTCACAAAGACAATTCAATTGTTGTGGTCAGCATGTGAACAGAGGAACTATGGAAATCCATGGCACAATTTGCTTAGTATTTATTCACTTTTACCACATGAAGTACATCACGACCTGTAGGGTGACTTTCTCTTTAACACAGCATGTTTTTTGTCCTATGGCCAGTTTCATTCCCCCTCTCTCCCCTCTCAGTCAGAATCAGTCTCACAGAGTAATTCGGGCTGTATGCATGGCCAGCAACCATGTGGTCAAGAGGTCAGAAGCCTTGGCTCAAATCCGAGCTCTATCACTAATGTTTCTGTGAGACTGGCCAAGTTTCTTAGCCTCACCTCACTATGTTTATAAGTGAAGACACTAACATATCGCAGTAGGCCGGAATATTACATGCTAAAGAGAATGAGAAAGTTCTGCACTGAATAGGCACTCAAAATGTTAAGCCAATATGAATCTTGAGTTGTTTTCTGCCATGGTTTTCAAGCTTAATATCTGCAAATTAACATGATATGAGTGAAACTAAACATTGTTCTAAGATAATCTGCTTTAAAGCACTTAGAATAGTATAAAGTGCTGTACAAATATAAATTAATAACATTAACACTGCTACTCAGTGCAGTTCAGTTGCTCAGTCATGTCTGACTCTTTGCAACCCCATGGACTGCAGCACGTCAGGCTTCCCCGTCCATCACCAACTCCGGGAGTTTACTCAAGCTCATGTCCATTGAGTTGGTGATGCCATCCAACCATCTCATCCTCTGTTGTCCCCATCTCCTCCTGCCTTCAATCTTTCCCAGCATCACGGTTTTTCCAATGAGTCAGTTCTTCGCATCAGGTGGCCAAAGTATTGGAGTTTCAGCTTCAACGTCAGTGCTTCCAATGAATATTCAGAACTGATTTCCTTTAGGATGGATTGGTTGGATCTCCTGGCAGTCCAAGGGACTCTCAAGAGTCTTCTACAACAGCACAGTTCAAAAGCATCAATTCTTTGGTGCTCAGATTTCTTTACAGTCCAACTCTCACATCCTTACATGACTACTGGAGAAACCCTAGCTTTGACTAGATGGACCTTTATTGGTAATGTCTCTGCTTTTTAATATGCTGTCTAGGTTGGTCATAGCTTTTCTTCCAAGGAGCAAGCATCTTTTAATTTCATGGCTGTAGTCATCATCTGCAGTGATTCTGGAGCCAAAAAAAATAGTCTCACTGTTTCCATTGTTTCCCCATCTACTATTACAATTAAAATTTTTTCCAATGAAGAAAATGCTATATTTTCCTTATGTGAGTTGCATGCTTTTGAAAATGTTCATCATCCACATAGTCTATTGAAATGTTTAAGAGCATTCAATGGTCTCCTTGCTTTCACAGGACTCTATCTATACATTCCAAAACTAATATCAATGCTTTTGATCTTCTGTTTGATTTTGACCTATGAATATGTAGCCAGATTCTTTGAGATCCAGGCATCTCAAAAGACTCAAGTACACCATGTAATTCTGATCAAATTGAATGTAGGAGTGTGACAGATTTATGCTATGAATATAGGTTAAAGTCTATGGTAAAGGAAAAAAAGAATCCTGAATAGGTATTTTATAGTCATCAACCTTAGTAGCTTGCAAAAGACCAACTACACTTATAGATATGCAGGAAGGACCTACTAGGGAAGAGGAATTTGGCAAATCACTAATGGTAGAGAATTATCATTAAATGACTAACACTAACCTGCTTTCTAGTGGCTAATAATTGTTTACTGCAATGATTAAAATGTATCTAACTGTTACTACTCTCATTTCTTTTGATTTTAGAGTTTATAAAATTATCCTTAATATGTCATTTATTATAACATGTAGTTTCTCCTGTACTGTCCTTTTATATTTTCACTAAATAATTAACTCACAACAAAAATCTCCCATTTTTATAAAGGGAAATTGAAGCTCCAAAGTCAATGTGACCTAAAGCTCACTATTTTGGAAACAGAATTGCTTTTTCAAGAGTGGCTGGAGATGATGTGTTCTTCAATGTCCGTGAATCACTGATTCTACAGTATATCTTCAACTGATTGATTTTTTTTATTTGCTGTATATTTCTTTATTTATTCTGTCCCACTCCCTACGCCCGTCCTAGACAGGTTAATACTATATTTCAGGACACAGGATGTAGAAACAAACAGAAGATAATGTTGGGAAAAAGAACAAACACTCTGCCTGCATGTGGCTTATAAAGAAACTTTTATGACAAAACAGATGGTTTATAAAAAAGAAATGATTCTCAAGCCCAGCTGACATTATACTAATTAGATGATCAGAAGGCACCTTCCAAAAGTGATTTGATCATAATACCAACATTTATAAAACATCATGTTTGCCTCCACTTCCCAACAGCCTCTGTCAAAACCTAGCTGCAACTCTTTTCTTCAAGTTGAAATTCTTTATTCTTAAAATAAAAAGCTATGTCCTCTCTCTACCTCAGATGATCTAAGACACCCCCCCCCCAACAGGGAAAAATGGAAATTCTTGGCTCATCAAAGTGATGCATTAATAATCTTGGCAATAGTTCAGTTTAGTATAGTACTTTCCAATTTTCCACATGAAACTCCTTTCATATATCTAGTCTCCTGGAGTGACAAGCCTTATATGATTTCCAAGTTGGTTTTTCTTGGGTAGAAACTGCCAAAGTATTTCTCAGTCTATGATATAACACAGATGAATCAATTTCCAGTGTGCAATCTAACTTGGGACTTTGATCAAAATGATTTTCACTTTCAAGTGCTGAAAGCAGGTTCACATGAACCATAGCCAGCTGGGCCTCCACAGGTGAAATACCACATCCCTAATTGCACTTATCCTGTTGAATTTCTTTTTGAAGATGGGCAAAGCATGTTGGAGTTATCATGCTTCACCAACCATACTTCTCTGTCTTCAATCCTATTCTTTGTGTCTGAACTGATGCATAGACCAAGGTATGAATTCTTCTGACCTTGTTAGAAACCATGCCATGTACTAAAAATATACAAACATACACAAATATATTCACATAGACATACCATACAAATATGCCTCAATGTTTGAAAAGTCAGCAAACACTTTTGTGTATACTGTTTTGTGCTAGAGAATAATATGCAAAAAATTGCCTTCTTACTGGGGCCAGGGACTAGGGAGAAGGAACATATAAAGCATTAAATACAAGCAGATAATGTAAGTGAGTGGAAAATCTCACTCTGCTTAAGGGGGTGGGGCATTTGCTTAGGACTATTAGAAATAGATGCATTTCCCTAGCTAAGTATTAGATACAGAGCAACTTTTCAAGTAAGGAAAAAAAAAAAAAAAAAGGAATTGTCCAATGAGTTAGGACGGAGGCACAGTGTGTTAATTCTAGCTTAACAATGAAACAAGGATGCACCTACAAATGTGGGTGAAAGAGGAGGGATAAAGGATAAAGATGATCTTTGGCTGCAGCTAGATTGAGAAGAACCTTGAAACAATTTGAGCAAGAAGGTCCCCAGATATTATAATTAGTACTTAATTTCTTGATGAAATTTCTCTGCCTACTTATGGTTCTTCCTTCCTCCCTCCCTCCCTCCCTCTGTTCCTCCCCCTCTTTTCCCCTCTCTTCCAAATGCATTAAAGGAGCACACAGTAGGAACTTTCCTGGACTAGACAATCATTTCAAGTTCATTACAAGTTTATCTCAATGACATTTCAGGATGCCTATAGTACTGTCATATTTCAGGAAACTGGATTTGCATTGGTTCTTGGCAAACCCACTTTCTTTTGGTAAGAAAAGATGTCACAAAGGTTTTATGGTCAAAATCTCATGGAAGTTACCTGTAGACAGAAATGCCTATGAGACCAAAACCTTTTTACATTTAAGTAGGATGTAATGCAACTGTTGCATAGTAAAAAAAAAAAAAAAAGTACAGATCTTGCTGCCAAATGGGTTGAGGAATACTGTGGAATTTGGAGCAATTTTTGAGTACTATTTACAAGCATGCTTCCCTGGTGGCTCAGACAATAAAGCGTCTGCCTGCAATGTGGGAGACCTGGGTTCGATCCCTGGGTCAGGAAGATCCCCTGCAGAAGGAAATGGCAACCCACTACAGTACCCTTGCCTGGAAAATCCCATGGACGGAGGAGCCTGGTAGGCTACAGTCCATGTGGTTGCAAAGAGTCAGACATGACTGAACTTTCCTTTCCTTTCTTATAAGCAACAAAACTATTATTGATGCTTTCAGACTGTGGTGTTGGAGAAGACTCTTGAGAGTCCCTTGGACTACAAGGAAATCAATCCAGTCCATCATAAAGGAAATCAACCCTGAATATTCACTGGAAGGACTGATACTGAAGCTGAAGCTCCAATAATTTGGCCACCTGATGCAAAGAGCCAACTCATTGGAAAAGACTCTGATGCTGGGAAAGATGGAAGGCAGGAGGAGAAGGAAATGATAGGGGACAAGATGGTAGGATGGCATCACCAACTCAATGGATATGAGTTTGAGCAAGCTCCAGCAGATGGTGAAGGACAGAGAAGCCTGGCATGCTGCAGTCCATGGGGTTGCAAAGAGTCAGACGTGACTGAGTGATTGAACAAATTATAAGCAGTACTAAGAGCAAACACTATGAACCAGGTACTATATGTTTATTCTCATTTGTTCCCACAGCCATTCTATGAGATACTTATATGATTATTTCCCTATTTTACAAATGAAGACACACAGACTTTGAGAGGTTCAGGTTTGCCTGGGAGCAGAACAAGAATGAGGTGGAGCTAGGACTTGAACCTGAGTGTATAGTGAACAAAACTTTTCTTAATCACTATACTATGTCTCCACAGAACTAATGTGTATAATAGTACTTATGCAGATCAGGGAAAATGCTATTTACTCCCAAACTTTTACACTTATTTTTTTACAAATGTATTTTTTTAAGGCCTATCTTACAAAGTAAAAATTTTCCCTATTAGATTCTTAGATGTGATATACATATCTTGTGCCTCCTTAAGCACCATTTCTCACACTAATCAGTCTTACTACACAACCAAGTTACTTTTCTTCCCCTTGTTTTTCATGCTCAAACCAGAAATTCATATTTGTGCAGCTGACTTTATCCTGGTATTGTACAAACGGTGCATAATGCAACATTTCTAAACAAGAGGGGAAGGAAAAAAATGGAAAAGTTCAGTTGTGCTATGAATCCAAATACTCTATGGTTCTCCTTATTTACATGCTAGAAGTAGAAAGTGGGAAAAATATATGAAATTACTTGAAGATATTTAAAAATAGCTACTGAAGTACAGTTCTGTTGAGCTGAAAAACTGGTTGTTCTTTATTAATTTGGCTGCTCACAATGTCAGATGGATTTTCCTTGCCAGTCCTCTCTTTCATAAGGCAGGGCAGGTGTACTTCACCTACAACCCACTCAGTGCCAGGCTGTCACAGCCTCACAAAATTGCACATTGATTCCAAAGGGCAGATACTGATGGTTCCCTGGAACTCAGCCAATTACAGAGTGATGCATTCCTAACGACTTTCTGAAATCGGGTCTGAAGCCCTCTTTCCCTCTCAATTCCTTCCCCATAACCACTAAGGGACCTCTTTTCTCTGCTCCCCATCTCTTCCCACATATAGACACTGCCAAACCAATTTAACAGTCATTAAAGTCATGTTGCGGAGAAGGCAATGGCACCCCACTCCAGTACTCTTGCCTGGAAAATCCCATGGACAGAGGAGCCTGGTGGGCTGCAGTCCATGGGGTTGCTAAGAGTCGGACACGACTGAATGACTTCCCTTTCACTTTTCACTTTCATGCATTGGAGAAGGAAATGGCAACTCAGTCCAGTGTTCTTGCCTGGAGAATCCCAGGGATGGGGGAGCCTGGTGGGCTGCCGTATATGGGGTTGCACAGAGTCGGACACGACTGAAGCGACTTAGCAGCAGCAGCAGCAGCAGAGTCATGTTGAAAATGACGATATTCCCCTTGATGTTGGAGTTCCCATGAATTCTGTGGTTTGGTGGTAACCGGACAATTTATTCATCCAGTGTGTCAATGCTTTGGACAATAAAGTAATATAAAACTGGGTGAAGTATTTGTCTATACCCCTTAAGTCAGGTAGTGAAAGATGAAAATGCATGATCTTCTTTGAAGAGAGAGAGAGAGCCTAGGAATGAACTCTCTGGGGTCACAACAAGATGGCCAGCTGCCCAGGTTTCCTAGATGAGAATCAGATCAACTTGGCAACATGAAAAAATCTATAATTTTTGTTTGCTAATTTTTACTGCAGTATAGTTGTTTTACAATGTCGTGTTAGTTTTTGCTGTACATCAGAGCCAACCAGCTAAATATAAACATGTGTGTGTGCTCAGTCATTCAGTTACATCTGACTCTGCAACCCCATGGACCGTAGCCCACCAGGCTCCTCTGTCCATGGGATTCTCCAAGCAAGAATACCAGAGTGGGTTGCCATTTCCTCCTCTAGGGGATCTTCCTGACCCAGGGATCAAACCCATGTCTCCTGTATCTCTTGCACTAGCAGGTAGATTCTTTACCACTAAGATATGAGTTGGTGATGGACAAGGAGGCCTAGCGTGCTGCGATTCATGGGGTCGCAAAGAGTTGGACACGACTGAGCGACTGAATTGAACTGGACTGAAGATACCTGGGAAGCCCACGTGTATGCATGTGTCCCCTCTTCTTTGGATTTCCTTCATTTAGGTCACCACAAGCCCTGAGTAGAGCTCCCTGTGCTTTAAAATTGCACTCATCTCACATGCTAGTAAAGTAATGCTCAAAATTCTCCAAGCCAGGCTTCAGCAATACATGAACTGTGAACTTCCTGATGTTCAAGCTGGTGTTAGAAAAGGCAGAGGAACCAGAGATCAAATTGCCAATATCCGTTGGATCATGGAAAAAGCAAGAGAGTTCCAGAAAAACATCTATTTCTGCTCTATTGACTATGCCAAAGCCTTTGACTGTGTGGATCACAAGAAACTGTGGAAAATTCTGAAAGAGATGGGAATACCAGACCACCTGACCTGCCTCTTGAGAAATCTGTATGCAGGTCAGGAAGCAACAGTTAGAACTGGACATGGAACAACACACTGGTTCCAAATTGGGAAAGGAGTACGTCAAGGCTGTATATTGTCACCCTGCTTATTTAACTTATATGCAGAGTACATCATGAGAAATGCTGGATTAGAAGAAACACAAGCTGGAATCAAGATTGCCAGGAGAAATATCAATAACCTCAGATATGCAGATGACACCACCCTTATGGCAGAAAGTGAAGAGGAACTCAAAAGCCTCTTGATGAAAGTGAAAGTGGAGAGTTTACACATAGTAGGATATATATGTCAATCCCAATTTTTAATACATCTTTTTTTCAATCGGATCGCCTCTCCCACTCTGCTTCCTTTCAGCAGACTTTGGTGTTGTTTTCTGGCTTTCCTTAACACTTTCTTCTACTTCATCATCCAATAGTTTTGATCACCTTACACTTGTGCTAGTACAAGTATACTAGTACACTTGCGCATGTGTTATTTTATGTCAGTGGAATTCAACAAAAAATAAAGTTGCCTATTATAAACATGTATGTTTTTTGAATGTTCCTTAAAAAGAAGAGTTACATGAGGTTTAAAATATGAAATAGAGTGTTTACTCATTTAATCCATCTTTACGAGTATTTACTATGCATCAGCACCTGGTAACTGGACCATCACCTTTGAAGTTTTCAGCTTAGAAGAGGGAAACATGTAAACAAACAAATACAGTAAGATGCGCTGATGGAAGCACCTAGGGTGTGGAAAGACACACCGAGAGAAGGGCATCATAGATTCGTCACAGGCAATGATCATTGAGTAGCCCATTTAATTCGTATTGTGTCAGCAATCACACTGGACAAAACCGTGCCGTCCATTTTAATTAAAGATGGTAACATTCACTAAGACAAGGTCAAGTCTCTCCACTTGTGAGTTTTCTTTTGCCCAGGCAAAGCTGGATACATTCCTCTGAACACTTTCTCAAAGCCACAGACCTTTGGCTTGGTTCTCGGCATTGCTCTTCCCCCTTAACTGAGAGTTCCTTGAGGTGGCATGTGGCCGGCCCTCTCCTGGCTGCCAACTCTACACATCATGCCTATCATTAAAAGACTCTTAGAAATGCTGATCAAATATTTAGGAAAAAAGGTATTTCTTTATCCTGAGCATGGCTAGCTCTAGAGATTATGGGAATTGGTAAAAGAGGAATTTATTTTTTTCCCCAAATGACATTTCCCCATTGCGCTTCATCACTTCTGGGTTTATTCCCAACCTTCATCCCATTTCCTAATTCACCTCAAAGAATTTCCTTTCAGCATAATTCACAGTAAATAACAATGAATTATAAGGTCAAATGATATGACCATCTTAGTCATATATTTTAAGTACATGCAGGTATATTCTTATTATGAATTTGTCAATAACTCCTCTTTGTATAATGGAAACATTTTGCCACTGTGATGGTCTCTGGGAAAAATACTTTGCATGAAAAGGTCCACTTATACAAAACAGAGCACAGCTTGGTCTTACTTCTTGAGAGTCCTAATCCTGTTCTAAAAATAATAATATTGCATGGAAATTTAGGAAGATATCTCTAATGCTGGTGTATCTTTTTTTAGCAAAGAAAAGTGATTCTCTGTTTTGAGACTGCCTGCACTTGGGAGAGGCCAGTAATGGCTGTGAGGGATGTTGTGCCAGCATGCGAGGTAGGAGCTGGTGATATAATGGGAACAGACAACTGTCAAGGTGATTTAGTACAAAGCTGCTCAGGCTGGACCGCAGAGGGAGATACTGACTCAAAAAGGCTCAGGAGGAAGCTTACAGGTAAAGGTTTTAAGGGAGAGTGTCCCCCTACAAATATTGGAGAATGCATCATTTCAAAATGATGTAAGTTGAATTGTCATTTATTAAATAAAATAAAATGGCAGCCACATGACTTAGGAAGGATCAGAAAACATCTACTTTGGGGACTTTAAGAAAGCACTTATTAAAAGTTTTATCTAGTTAGTAGGGTATCTTTATCTTCTTACTATAAAAAATAAGCAATATACTTTAAAATTTGGGAAGTGAAGAACCATAGGAACAAAACTGAGAAAAGTTATCCTCCAGAAGTAATTAGTATTAAACTGACAGAAATATTCTTTAGACTTTATATTCAGTGACAGATTTTCAAGCCTGCGTTTTAGAAATCATTTCTGTGTGTGTGTGTGTAGAGAAGTGACACACACAGTTTCCACACTAATAGATGGAATCACTGTGCCTTAGTATATTTAGGCTTCCCATGAATACTTTTCCTCTGTACTATTTCAGTTCTTTGGTCTTATATATAATGCTGGAATTTATACTTTGCTATATTTTTTTTATTTATTATTTTCTGAAGCTAAAATATAAGAAATACAATTCAGTTCAGTTGCTCAGTAGTGTCCAAGTCTTCGTGATCCACAGCCTGCAGCACACCAGGCTTCCCTGTCCATCACCAAATCTTGGAGTTTACTCAAACTCATGTCCATTGAGCTGGTGATGCCATACAACTATCTCATCCTCTGTCGTCCCTGTCTCCTCCTGCTTTCAATCCTTTCCAGCATCAGGGTCTTTTCAAATGAGTCAGTTCTTCACATCAGGTGGCCAAAGTATTGGAGTTACAGCTTCGATATCAGTCCTTCCAATGAATATTCAGGACTGATTTCCTTTAGGATGGACTGATTGGATCTCCTTGCAGTCCAAGGGACTGTCACAATTACCCATCAGTTAAAACCTGGATGAGATACTAAATAACTATGGATTATGAGGCCAGAATATAGAAACGTCTTAATTATATACTTAACATATATACAAATTTTTATTATAAAATAATATAAACTTGATGTAGAAAATTTGGAAAATACTGGAAGAAAGTCATTCACATTCCTACAACTTATTTATAATCAATGATAATATTTTGGTGTCTATCCAAGGTACATATTCAGTTCAGTTCAGTCGCTCAGTCGTGTCCGACTCTTTGTGACCCCATGGACTGCAGCATGCCAGGCCTCCCTGTCCATCACCAACTCACGGAGTTTACTCAAACTCCTGTCCATTGAATCCATGATGCTATCCAACCATCTCATCCTCTGTCGTCCCCTTCTCCTTCCATCTTCAATCTTTTCCAGCATCAAGGTCTTTTCAAATGAGTCAGCTCTTTGCATCAGGTGGCCAAAGTATTGGAGTTTCAGCTTCAGCATCAATCCTTCCAGTGAATATTCAGGACTGATTTCCTTTAGGATGGACTGAATGGATCTCCTTGCAGTCCAAAGGACTCTCAAGAGTCTTCTCCAACACCACAGTTCAAAAGCATCAATTCTTCAGTTCTCAGCTTTCTTTATAGTCCAACTCTCACATCCATACATGACTACTGGAAAAACCATAGCTTTCACTAGATGGACCTTTGTTGGCAAAGTAATGTCTCTGCTTTTGAATATGCTGTCTAGGTTGATCATAACTTTTCTTCCAAGGAGTAAGTGTCTTTTAATTTCATGGCTGCAATAACCATCTGCAATGATTTTGGAGCCCCCCAAAATAAAGTGTGACACTGTTTCCATTGTTTCCCCATCTATTTTCCATGGAGTGATGGGACCAGGTGCCATGATCTTAGTTTTCTGAATGTTGAGCTTTAAGCCAATTTTTTCACTCTCCTCTTTCACTTTCATCAAAAGGCTCTTTAGTTCTTCTCTTTCTGCCATAAGGGTGCTGTGCAAATCTGAAGTTATTGATAGTTCTCCCAACAATCTTGATTCCAGCTTGTGCTTCATCCAGCCCAGCGTTTCTCATGTTGTACTCTGCATCGAACTTAAATAAGCAGGGTGACAGTATACAGACTTGCCGTACTTCTCTCCCTTTGGAACCAGTCTGTTGTTCCATGTCCAATTCTAACTGTTGCTTTCTGACCTGCATACAGATTTCTCAAGAGGCAGGTCAGGTGGTCTGATATTCCCATCTCTTGAAGAATTTTCCACAGTTTGTTGTGATCCACACAGTAAAAGGCTTTGGCAGTCAATAAAGCAGAAGTAGATGTTTTTCTGGAACTCTCTGGCTTTTTCAATAAACCAACGGATGTTGGCAATTTACTCTCTGGTTCCTCTCCCTTTTCTAAAACCAGCTTGAATATCTGAAAGTTCATGGTCCACATACTGTTGAAGCCTGGCTTGGAGAATTTTGATCATTACTTTACTAGCATGTGAGATGAGTGCAATTGTATGGTAGTTTGAGTATTCTTTGGCATTGCCTTTCTTTATTCAAATAGATATATCAGAGTTCCAAGGTACATATAGCTCTTGTTCAATGGGAATTAAAGTGTGTATATGTATGTGTATGTGTGTGTGTGTGTGTATGTATAAATTATGTTTCCTAAATATTATAAAATGTTCCTATTTCATGAAATTATTATTTGAGATGATAGTGGTTAATGGCTGCTTTGGGCTTCCCTGGTGGCTCAGATGGTAAAAATCCACCTGCAATGCAAGAAACTCAGGTTCAACCTCTGGGTTTGAAAGATCCCCTTGAGAAGGGACTGGCAACCCACTCCAGTATTCCTGCCTGGAGAATTCCATGGACAGAAGATCCTAGTGGGCTACAATCTATGGGGTTGAAGAGTCAGACACGATTGAGCAACCAAGAGAAACAACAATGGCTTATTTAAAATCTTGTTGATGTACCATATATTTTCTGCATATGTCCCTACTGGAATAATTCTGTTTATTTTTGTTAGGTTTTTAATATATTAAATAAGGTTCTATGAACCTTCATAAATATTTATCTTTGTTCATAGTTTTGTGCATAACCACTTAAGTTTAGAAAAATAAATTTATTCAAAGAATGTGTGCATTTTTTAGAAAACATATATCTTTAAAATAAAAATAGCAACAAGAAAAACTAACTCTTAGTAAGCAGTTACCATCAGCCAGAATTATGAGAAATTCATTACCTATATCTTTATTTCCACCTATCCATAACCATATAAAATTGGGATTATTTCCATTTACAGTAAGAAAACTGAAGCACAGAATTGTTTGGTAACTTACTCATGATCACACAGCTGAGAAAAGATGGAACCAGGATATGAACTGAGACAGGTTGGCTCCTGTGTCAGCGCCCTCCAAGTTTAAAAAATTATAGCATATTCAAAATAGAAGTATTCATATCTGGTGTTGTTGTAAAACTGGTAATGTATAATGACGGCTCCTTTTTCAAAACGAATTGAATGATAATCAACATTCATTAAAGAAAAAGACCCTTTCATTTTTTGAGTCTGGAAATATGGTTAAAAAATAAAATTTCCAGTTGTAAATTTTTTCATACTAGAAGATATCCCTTTGGCTTGATATCATGTACTGCATTATTTACTTTAGCAGACATGTAAAAAGAAGTTCTATAGCAGGATTTTATGCAAAGAGTAATCAGAAGGAAAAAACAATTATGACAAAGGAGAATATGATCAATTAGAAAGTAATTAGGAAGATCAAATATGTCAATAATTAATTGTGAAAGCATATACCCACACACTTTTCTCTTAGTTCTAAATCTCATGGTATATTTTTAAAAATGTTAAACTAGGTCTGTTCCTACATCTGCTTTCTGGTCCTATGTCTTCTTTTTAACAAGAGATGATAAACAAGCCATACACATTCTTTACAATCTGGTTTTCTCAGTTTTAAAAATAGAAATAACCATTGGCATTTATCCTTCCTAGTTTGGATACGTGTATGTGGTTAAGGAGAAGTACTGGATACATCTTATTCCAGGGGAGGCTTTACAGTGCGTGGATGTGTTTAGGTGTAATAATGTGGTTAGACTGAAATGCCTGCTCTATTCCAAGATTGTGTGCCTTTGCAACTTACTTGACACCTCTGGACTTTGGTTCCTCAGCAATAGAACAGGATCATAATATTTGTTCTATAAGCTTGTGTGAGAATTAAGTAGTAGGTAATAAGGCCTGGAGCAGTGCTTGACCCTGATTATGAGAGCGTCATAAGTTTCATCCTCTTAAGATGGTTCATATTTTAATACAGGTATTGGAGAGAGAAGAAGAAAATGGAGAGATCACTGTCCTCCACAAAAACAAACAAAACCAAAAGAAATCCCTGAAATTTATTGAGATTCTGTTTTATTTCCATTTTTGTTTCTGGTCTGCTCTTAACATCTCAAAATATGAATCTTGGCCCTATCACTGAGACAGAGCCTGCACTTACAGTAAGATCTAGCAAGTTGTAAGCAGATAGGATTTGAATCTGGAACTCATCACAAGTG
This sequence comes from Bos javanicus, assembly GCF_032452875.1. NCBI lineage: Eukaryota > Metazoa > Chordata > Mammalia > Artiodactyla > Bovidae > Bos > Bos javanicus. The sequence goes on along the minus strand of NC_083895.1, from coordinate 39,294,459 downwards.
TGAATGTAGGGGAGAAAGAGATGCTAGAGAAAACCAAATAAAGGTAATACTTAATTTTAGAACAATAAAATAATAATTAGGGACTTCCCTAGCAGTTCAGTGGTTAAGAATTCACCTTGCAGGGCAGGGGACACAGCTTCAATTCCTGGCAGAAAAAATTTGATCCCACATGCCTTGGGGCATCTAAGCCCACACACTCTACAAGGAAAGATGCCTCCTGCAGGAAGATGCTGCAGTTAAGACCCGACATGGCCAACTAAATACATTAAAATAAAAGAATAATATTTGAATGGATATAACATCATAAGGCAACAGGCAGGATCAAGGCCAAGAGCCCATCAGTTGAATTACTAATTACTGGCTTTCCTGATTGCTCAAGGGTAAAGAATCCACCTGCAATGAAGGAGACCTGGGTTTGATCCCTGGGTTGGGATGATCCCCTGGAGAAGGGAATGGCCACTCACTCTAGTATTTATGCCTGGAGAATTCCATGGGCAGAGAAGCCTGGTGAGCTACAGTTCATGGGGTCCCAAAGAATCATATGTGAATGAGTGACTAACAATTTCACATCAATCCTTCATAGTCCTTATATTATTTAGGAATTTCCTGGGGTGAGTGCAGTAGGAAATCAGGAAAAATTTGTATATCTTCAAAATGTTATACGTACTTTCACTGAGGGTTATTTAAAATCAGCTTTTTTTTTTTTTTAAGGTTGATCATGTTTCTCATTACTAGACTTCTCATTCCCAGGAATTCAAGTGACTAATAAGCCAGTTCCAGGTAAGGGGAGGGAGAACAGAAAAAGGGAGGGAGTAGAGAAGGGCTGGTGGGGGCGGAGCAGGGGAAAGTAAAGCAAAGAGACACACTGAAGGAATGGGTGAACGGGAAGAGACTCGAGGGAGATGGTGGCACTGAGAGATTATAACAGGAATTTAAGAGATGAGTTCTATCTTGACATCATTTTTCAAATAACTGAAGAAATAGAGAACATACAATAAAAATGACAGATAATAAAATACTGAAGGTCAAGTGAGAAATATGTCTCAGACAAGGAAAACTTTTGAGATGGTTCAACAAATATGGAAGAAACAGAAGATCAGCCCCATTACGGTGGTGAGTTGGAATGTTGTCAGTTTTATTGTACACAGATTCCATAAGTTTTCTATTTTTATATCCCCGCAAAAGTTTTGTTCAGTGTACATTATGACAGAAAAATTAGAACAGTGGCTTCTGTCTTATAATATATAATGATGTTTTTCTCTCATATTTTTGATAGTTACACATTTGCTAGGGGAAGAACTTGCAAGATAGAACCAATTCTCTCTCCATCTGCATGTAAAAATATGTCAATTTTTGAGGCTTAAGCCTTTGGAGGAGCAGATAGAGAGGCATTTCTCACCCATTCAGAGACAGAATGCGTGACAATTGCTTCTAGAGTTAAGATTCCCTAATGTTCCTGTGAAATGAAAAATTTAAAAAAAGCAAATACCAAATGTAAGGATATCACTTTAATGAAATCTAATTTTTCTCTAAATATATTTTCTCCCTTTTCATGTACATGCTTTCTTCTGGGTCATTCTACTGTACAGCTGAAGCTTTCTCTCTGACACAGTAGCCCATTCTCCTTACATGTGCAGAGCTGTGTTATGAAAATGAAGACAACTAATGGAGCAAAATGCTGCTATGTGGGCGTATGCTTCCTGTGGTAAGCAGCATGAGGAAAACACTTGGTCTTTTGAAATAGTTATAGGAAAGGGCAGACACTGGATTTCAGACTTGCATCCTGATTTGCCCCAGTTGGCAATGTATCATGGGAAAATGCTGGCAAGCAAGAATGAAGAATGTTTAAAAAAAAAAAAAAAAGAAAAAGTACAAAGTCTACTATAGTCTTTAAATCTCTTGTAGAAATATCTAGTGCTCACACCTACCTGATTTTCTTTTTTTTTTTCTCTACTCATTGTATTTCCCTTTTCCCTTCCAATTAAGTCAAATGATAGTTTTGGCCAATAAAATGTGACTGGAACTGACATATGTCATTTCCAACTGAAGCAATGAAAACTTGCATAGACACTCCAATATTCTTCTCTTCCAAATCTGCCCTGCAGTGTCACTCAACACACACTGAAATGTTAAGTCTAACTTAAATGTTAATTGCGTTGGGCTGCTATGACTGTGGGGCCTTTCTTGTTACTGAGGCATAACCTATCCTGACTAGTGTGTGCGTGCGTGCGAAGTCGTTCAGTCGTGCCCGACTCTGTGTGACTCCAGGGACTGTAGCCTGCCAGGCTCCTCTGTCCGTGGGATCCCCCAGGCAAGTTGTCATGGAGTGGGTTGCCATGCCGTCTTCGAGGGGATCTTTCTGACCCAGGGACTGAACCAGCGACTCTTACATCTCCTTCATGGGCAGGCAGGTTCTTTACCACCACTACCACCTGGGAAGCATGTGACCAGTACAGGTGCTCAACCGAGGCTTGGCTTATCATTCCTGAGCCTCTGGTGGGCTCTTACAGTCATCATTAATAGCAGATCCAATCACTGAGTTTCCTTATTCCAAATGTGACTCAAATTACATGCATTAACTGATTAATGGAAACCATTCTGTTTATTCTGCCATGATGTGGAGAGTATGGAGAACATACCTTTGTTTTTTCAGATTGCAACTGCTGTTATAAACATACACTACATACTCAATATGGCAACATTTACATCCCAGTTCTTTCTCAGGTATCATTTGCAATTACCTGAAGATTTTAAGGGGCTTCCCTGGTGGCTCAGAGGTTAAAGCATTTGCCTGGAATGCGGGAGACCCGGCTTCGATCCCTGGGTCAGGAAGATCCCCTGGAGAAGGAAATGGCAACCCACTCCAGTACTCTTGCCTAGAGAATCCCATGGAGGGAGGAGCCTGGTAGGCTACAGTTCATGGGGTCGCAAAGAGTCAGACACGACTGAGCTTTTTTTACTCCCAAAGAATTGAGCCATAAATAGAATGAATCATATGAAAGCGCCAACATTTGACCAGTTTTGATTAATAATTTTTCAAAGTCTCACCTAATGTTTTATTTTCAAAAATAAAGCATTTTATCAGTACTTTATCTAAGCATGTTGGATCCCTTCTCAACAATCAAACACATTCTCTCTGCTGAATGGAGACTGGAGAGGGCTTTAAAGGATCAGGGATTCAAACATACACATTAGAGTGTTGTATTTAGGGCTCTTTCTGTCTGTGGAAAATTACATTGTGGCTTTTATATGCTTAAACAACTTCAAAGTCTATCAGCAGCAGAAATCAATCTATAATATCTAACAACAAAAAAGTGTATGGAAATTATAACTAAAATTACTGAGGCTATGTTTTCATTTCTCACTAAAAAAGACTTATGGATTAGTTCTAGGTGAATGCCATTCTAAATCACTTGATTTATAAACCTGCTACTTAATAAAATTCTAATTTATATGCAGAAATTTGTTTACTTCTTGGGAAATAAATATTATTGTGATTCAGGAAACTGAAATTAGCTCATTAATTGGAAGCGTTCAGTAAATCCTTTCTAAGTGAATGACCAACAACCACAGGAGTGATTTTCTATAAATAATTCTGGCCCTAAGTATCTTTAAAAGTATTAAACAACAAAACCTTGAATACTGATTAAAGAAAACTCTCCAGTAGAAAACATTAATTAAACAATAACCAGTCTGATTATACCACCAATTTTCAAGATTTTCTACAGTAAAAAAAAAAAAAAAAATTGCAGTGATTCTCCATTCAAAGCCCTTGGACTGATGTTGACTGAGTACGGCTACCTTCCAGCACCACGAGAAACTTGATGAATACACACTTCACTGAACTCAAGTCTAGGTGGCAGGTTAGTAAGTGCATAAATAGAACAGGCTGCAGTAGGTGCTATAATACAGATATGTATGGTCAATGACACTGGATATGGATGTGGGGGCGGGGGTGGTGAATAATTATGCCTGGGGAACTATACACACTATGAGATATTTTATATGTATCTTAAACCCTCTGTAGCAGTCCATAAGTGCACTCAAATGGTGGAAGATCAGAGGAGGAGAATACAAGGGTGGTGATATGGGGATAAGCATGCATGGTGAGTTCAATGATTCACATGGTGTTAGATGGGGCTAAAATGTGAGATGCATGGTGAGAGAGGGATGACTGATGATTAGTTTAGAAAAATCACTTGTGGGGGGTCCTACAAAGTTGAAAATGGCAGGGAAAATAACATGAAATTTAGCTGATAGCACGGAAGATTCACTGAGAACTCCAGAGTAGGGGAAAAACAAAGACCGTATGTGGGGAGGGAACTGTCTGCTGGATGGCTGGTAGTTTGAGTCTGAGTTAAAGGTATGGAGACGGTTCTCATCAGTTATCTATTTTATACATAACTGATGAGAACAATCACCATATAGCACAGGGAGCTCTACTTAATGCACTCTGGTATAGGAAAGAAGGAAAATAGGAAAGAAGTTCAAAAGGGAAGGGATATGTATGTGTGTGTGTGTGTGTGTGTGTGTGTGTGTGTATATATATATATATATATATATATATATAACTGATTCATTTTGCTACCTGATAGAAACTAACACAGCATTGTAAAGCAACTATACTCTAATAAAAATAAAAATGGATTAAAAAATAAAGGTGTGGAGATCAGCATATTCTAATGTATATCAATGAGAAATAGCAATAGGTTCATATATGTAGATGACACCACCCTTGTGACAGAAAGTGAAGAGGAACTAAAGATCCTCTTGATGAAGGTGATAAAGGAGAGTGAAAAAGCTGGCTTAAAACTCAACATTCAAAAAAAGATCATAGCATCCATTTTCATCATTTCATGGCAAATAGATGGGGAAACAATGGAAACAGTGACAGATACTTTCTTGGGCTCCAAAATCACTGCAGATGGTGACTCCAGCCATTAAATTAAAAGACACTTGGTCCTTGGAAGAAAAGCCACGACAAACCTAGACAGCATATTAAAAATGCAGAAACGTCACTTTGCCGACAAAAATCCATATAATCAAAGCTATGATTTTTACAGTAGTCAGAGACAGATGTAAGAGTTGGCCCATAAAGAAGGCTGAGCCCTGAATGATTGATGCTTTTAACTTGTGGTGCTGAAGAAGACTCTTCAGAGTCCCTTGGACTGCAAGGAGATCCAACCAGTCAATCCTAAAGGAAATCAACCCTGAATATTCACTGAAAGGACTGATTCTGAAACTGAAGTTCCAATATTTTTGCCACCTGATGCAAAGCATCAACTCATTTGAAAAGACCCTGATGCTGGGAAAGATTGAGGTTAGGAGGAGAAGGTGATGGCAGAGGATGAGATGGTTGGATGGCATCAGACTCAATGGACATGAGTTTGAGCAAACTCCGGGAGACAGCGAAGGCCAGGGAAATCTGGCATGCTTCAGTCCATAGGATTGCAAAGAGTCAGACTCAACTAAGCAGCTAAACAACAACTGTGGATCTTATTCTTTCACCCCTGCCCTTGTTTTACTCTCTAAATCCCTTGATGCTGTACCTACACATTCCCCATACATGCATACCCACACAACTGGGTTCCTGCCTTATCTTTGCTCACAAGACTCCCCTGCACTGCAGCAGCTCCACTTTCTATCTTTCCAAGCCACGGCCACTCTGTAAGATTTAGTCCATTTTCTACTTCTGACCAAGAAAAAAAAAAATCACAGTAAAAGGTCAGATTCAGAGAATGAAAAATTAAGTCTAATAATACTGAAGTATATTGAAGAGTTAGGTCAGAATTATTAAAATGATCTGGTTTATTCCTGATGGTCAAGGAAACAAAGATGATAATAAAGAATAATTATAAGCAAGAATAAAGTGACATGGAAATGTTAATTGAGCATTTAGGAACAGCCACCAGGCTCTCCTTCTCTTGTAGAGAAAAACATAAAAGCTGACAGTCAAATGGTTGCCTGCTGAGTAAAAGCACAGAGCTTGGTAAGACTCGATGTGAACCTGGGAAAAGTACATTTTGAAGCCCATTAAGCCTTAGGAAGACTATAAATAAGAAAGTCTTAAGATGAATCCAAAGTGGTTAATGAAGCTAAATGTCTCAATTGACCTAAGATGTCTGCTCCAGAGGGTATGATGGCTTACTTACTGAGAATGGAAGCTTGTCAGCAGGAATGCTAAATTGATTCTACCTGTGTTTCTTTAACATGAAGCCATCAGGACCTGAGTGCTTGGTTCTCTGGGAACCCACAAATATGCTTCATTGAGTTCCATCGTCCATTCTTCACTGAAATTTATATCTCCCAGCCAGCTTTACTTATTCTCTTAGGAATCAAAATATTTACTTCTTTTATACACCCAGGATATATATGCATTGATGAGACTGTAGGGATTTCCCCAAAATCAAGTTGAAAAGGCATCTTATTGTGTGGAAAATGAATAAAAAGAAAATATATCAACATGAAAGGCTCTGAGGATTCAAATACAGGCATTTCAAATCCTGAGCTGACCATGTTGAGTCAAACATATATATACATGGCTTTCCAGGTGGTGCTAGTGGTAAAGAACCTGCCTGCCAATGCAGGAGATCTAAGAGAGACAAGGGTTGGATCCCTGGGTTGGGAAGATTCCCTGGAGGAGGGCATGGCAACCCACTCCAATATTCTTGCCTGAAAAATTCCATGGATACAGGAGTCTGGCGGTCTATGAACCACGGGGTCACAAAGAGTCAGACATGACTGAAGAGACTTAGCACACAGCATATATATATACACATATATATATATATAAAGCTGATCTCTCTTGTATGAATAATAATAGCAGAAGGCTTTAAAAGTGTCTAATGTGCTCAGCTAAATGCTTTACATGTTCACTTCTCTCTAATTTTCACATGATCCTATGTGATAGTCACCATCATTACTCCATGTTATATATAATGGAAGATAATAGTAGTACTTGTCTCAGAAAATTGTCCTGAAGGGTAGATGAAACATAAGTCTGATGGGGCCATGCCTAAGACAAAGTTCATATTAAAAAAATATGAGCGATTAATATAGTTGTGATCATTTCTATTCTCCAGGATTGGAATAGAACTCTCCTGGTTTGGAAGGGAACATAGACAAGCGCAGGTGCATGTACAAGCACATTTGAACATCGATAGAGACAGATTCGGAGAAGGCAATGGCACCCCACTCCAGTACTCTTGCCTGGAAAATCCAATGGATGGAGGAGCCTGGTAAGCTGCAGTCCACGGGGTCGCTAAGAGTCGGACATGACTGAGCAACTTCACTTTCACTTTTCATTTTCATGCATTGGAGGAGGAAATGGCAACCCACTCCAGTGTTCTTGCCTGGAGAATCCCAGGGATGGTGGGTCCTGGTGGGCTGCTGTCTATGGGGTAGCACAGAGTTGGACACAACTGAAGCGACTTAGCAGCAGCAGTAGCAGCAGCAGAGACAGATTCAATGCAAGGTAGCATTACAAACCCCACACCCAAGAAGCCGTGGCTGCGTAGGCGCATGAGGGCCTAGAGGAGCTATCCGGCATTGAAGGTCAGGAAGGGCGGTGGTGAGGAGATACCCTTCGTCCAAGGTAAGGAGCAATGGCTGCACTTTGTTGGAAGAGCCGTGAAGAGATACCCCACGCCCAAGGTAAGAGAAACCCAAGTAAGACAGTAGGTGTTGCAAGAGGGCATCAGAGGGCAAACACACTGAAATGATACTCACAGAAAACTAGTCAATCTAATCACACTAGGACCACAGCCTTGTCTAACTCAATGAAACTAAGCCATGCCTGTGGGGCAAACCAAGACGGGCGGGTCATGGTGGAGAGATCTGACAGAATGTGGTCCACTGGAGAAGGGAATGGCAAACCACTTCAGTATTCTTGCCTTAAGAACCCCATGAACAGTATGAAAAGGCAAAATGATAGGATACTGAAAGAGAAACTTCCCAGGTCAGTAAGTGCCCAATATGCTACTGGAGATCAGTGGAGAAATAACTCCAGAAAGAATGAAGGGATGGAGCCAAAGCAAAAAGAATACCCAGCTGTGGATGTGACTGGTGATAGAAGCAAGGTCCGATGCTGTAAAGAGCAATATTGCATAGGAACCTGGAATGTCAGGTCCATGAATCAAGGCAAATTGAAAGTGGTCAAACAAGAGATGGCAAGAGTGAATGTCAACATTCTAGGAATCAGCGAACTCAAATGGACTGGAATGGGTGAATTTAACTCAGATGACCATTATATCTACGACTGTGGGCAGGAATCCCTCAGAAGACATGGAGTGGCCATCGTGGTCAACAAAAGAGTCCGAAATGCAGTACTTGGATGCAATCTCAAAAATGACAGAACGATCTCTGTTCGTTTCCAAGGCAAACCATTCAATATCACAGTAATCCAAGTCTATGCCCCAACCAGTAATGCTGAAGAAGCTGAAGTTGAACGTTTCTATGAAGACCTACAAGACCTTTTAGAACTAACACCCAAAAAAGATGTCCTTTTCATTATAGGGGACTGGAATGCAAAAGTAGGAAGTCAAGAAACACCTGGAGTAACAGGCAAATTTGGCCTTGGAATATGGAATGAAGCAGGGCAAAGACTAATAGAGTTTTGCCAAGAAAATGCACTGGTCATAACAAACACCCTCTTCCAACAACACAAGAGAAGACTCTATACATGGACATCACCAGATGGTCAACACCGAAATCAGACTGATTGTATTCTTTGCAGCCAAAGATAGAGAAGCTCTATACAATCAGCAAAAACAAGACCAGGAGCTGACTGTGGCTCAGACCATGAACTCCTTATTGCCAAATTCAGACTTAAATTGAAGAAAGTAGGGAAAACCACTAGACCATCAGGTATGACCCAAATCAAATCCCTTATGACTATACAGTGGAAGTGAGAAATAGATTTAAGGGCCTAGATCTGATAGATAGAGTGCCTGATGAACTATGGAATGAGGTTCGTGACATTGTACAGGAGACAGGGATCAAGACCATTCCTATAGAAAATAAATGCAAAAAAGCAAAATGGCTGTCTGGGGAGGCCTTAAATAGCTGTGAATAGAAGAGAAGTGAAAAGCAAAGGAGAAAGGAAAGATATAAACATCTGAATGCAGAGTTCCAAAGAATAGCAAGAAGAGATAATAAAGCCTTCATCAGCAATCAATGCAAAGAAATAGAGGAAAACAACAGAATGGGAAAGACTAGGGATCTCTTCAAGAAAATCGGAGATACCAAAGGAACATTTCATGCAAAGATAAGCTCGATAAAGGACAGAAATGGTATGGACCTAACAGAAGCAGAATATATTAAGAAGAGATGGCAAGAATACACAGAAGAACTGTACAAAAAAGATCTTCACGACCCAGATAATCACGATGGTGTGATCACTGACCTAGAGCCAGACATCCTGGAATGTGAAGTCAAGTGGGCCTTAAAAAGCATCACTACAAACAAAGCTAGTGGAGGTGATGGAATTCCAGTTGAGCTATTCCAAATCCTGAGAGATGATGCTGTGAAAGTGCTGCACTCAATATGCCAGCAAATTTGGAAAACTCAGCAGTGGCCACAGGACTGGAAAAGGTCAGTTTTCATTCCAATCCCAAAGAAAGGCAATGCCAAAGAATGCTCAAACTACCACACAATTGCACTCATCTCACACGCTAGTAAAGTAATGCTCAAAATTCTCCAAGCCAGGCTTCAGCAATATGTGAACCATGAACTTCCTGATGTTCAAGCTGGTTTTAGAAAAGGCAGAGGAACCAGAGATCAAATTGCCAACATCCATTGGATCATGGAAAAAGCAAGAGAGTTCCAGAAAAAACATCTATTTCTGCTCTATTGACTATGCCAAAGCCTTTGACTGTGTGGATCACAATAAACTGGAAAATTCTGAAAGAGATGGGAATACCAGACCACCTGACCTGTCTCTTGAGAAATTTGTATGCAGGTCAGGAAGCAACAGTTAGAACTGGACATGGAACAACAGACTGGTTCCAAATAGGAAAAGGAGTTCGTCAAGGCTCTATATTGTCACCCTGTTTATTTAACTTATATGCAGAGTACATCATGAGAAACGCTGGACTGGAAGAAACACAAGCTGGAATCAAGATTGCTGGGAGAAATATCAATAACCTCAGATATGCAGATGACACCACCTTTATGGCAGAAAGTGAAGAGGAACTCAAAAGCCTCTTGATGAAAGTGAAAGTGGAGGGTGAAAACTTTGGCTTAAAGCTCAACATTAGAAAACGAAGATCATGGCATCCAGTCACACCACTTCATGGGAAATAGATGGGGAAACAGTCAAAACAGTGCCAGACTTTATTTTTCTGGGCTCCAAAATTACTGCAGATGGTGACTGCAGCCATGAAATTAAAAGACGCTTACTCCTTGGAAGGAAAGTTATGACTAACCTAGATAGCATATTCAAAAGCAGAGACATTACTTTGCCAACAAAATTTCGTCTAGTCAAGGCTATGGTTTTTCCATTGGTCATGTATGGATGTGAGAGTTGGACTGTGAAGAAGGCTGAGCGCCAAAGAATTGATGCTTTTGAACTGTGGTGTTGGAGAAGACTCTTGAGAGTCCCTTGGACTGCAAGGAGATCCAACCAGTCCATTCTTAAGGAGATCAGCCCTGGGATTTCTTTGGAAGTAATGATGCTAAAGCTGAAACTCCAGTACTTTGGCCACCTCATGCGAAGAGTTGACTCATTGGAAAAGACTTTGATGCGGGGAGGGATTGGGGGCAGGAGGAGAAGGGGACGACAGAGGAGGAGATGGCTGGATGGCATCACTGACTCGATGGACGTGAGTCTCAGTGAACTCCGGGAGTTGGTGATGGACAGAGAAGCCTGGCGTGCTGTGATTCATGGGGTCGCAAAGAGTCGGATATGACTGAGAATGATCTGATCTGATCATTACAAAAGAGGACTGTCAGTCAAGCAAAGCAAAGTAAGGTATTTGTTAAACACTCTGAACAATACCTGCTAAATAGTAATCCCATCATAAATATCTGCTAAGTTGGTATAACTGGTCTGAAGAGGAGAGGATCACAGAAGGCTTGCTGGGAAGATGCTTGCACTGGTGTCTGGTCAAGGGTGACCAGAAGATGAGAAGGGAATAACGATGAGCAGAAGAAATTATATGTGCATGGCCCTTTTGAAAGTAGAAGTCTCTCAGTTTAACTGGACTCAGTTCCAGGGCAGGAGAGGTCTGTGGGTACCAGAAAATCCTATGTGCCATGAAATGGAGACAGAATTCAACTGCAGGACATGGAGAAGGGTCATCGGAGGTTTTTAAGCAGGAGAAGTAGAAGAAATATTCTTGTTGCCAGGGTTCTACACTGGAGAGAGAGTATTCATGGACAAGAAGTAGGTAGGTGACCTATATAGGGAATGGTGACTGGCCAATGAGGTCTTTTTTACCTTGTCCTTTCTGGAATCTCTGTACTACAGGTTCCTAATGCCGTCTTCAGGCCACCAGCCCAACTGTACCTATTTCCTCTGAATTAAAGCAGAATTGAGTTTGAACTCAACAAGAAACACACGAGGCCATTTTCTTTCACTAATTCCTTTTCTTCTCTCCCACTGCAGTATACTTTCTATAATTTATCCATCCTAGGGTGCACTTACATGGTGCATCTGCTGCATCATTTTTTTTTTTATTATTTCTTCTTGCTTTAAAATTGCATGAGCCACTGAGAAGCAGAGATGATGAATAGCGAAAACAGCTGGGTTCTTGCTAGATGACACTCTGGTTAAAGGTTGGGAGCCTCTATCTATCCAGTCATCTATAGTCTTGTCCATACATCTTTCATATTCTTTTGCTCATTTATCTTTTCATATTCAAAATTAAAGACTCTAATTTCTTAGACAAACTTCCTTCCCCTCCTCATATTAATTTTTCCAAATTCACTACTATCAAGTCATATCCTTGTTGAAAAATACTGTAATTGTTCTGAAGTCTGATTCCTTATTATGACATTCAAGCCCCTTAAGAATTTACCCAATTCTGTTTCCTGGATACTTTCTACAATTTCAGTTTAGTCAAATTGTTTCTGGAACCACTTCTGTACCTTTGCTACACGTGTTTTTTTTTCCTCATGTTCCTTCATTCCTCTCTTTAGCACAGGGCACAAATTTGAGCCCACCTCCTCTATGGAACATCTTCTGTCTTCTCAAGTTCTTCTAGAACTTTTATCAAGACGACAATCTTTTTCTCCATCAGTTACTTAGAAGACGTACTTGGAATACAGTAGAGCGTTTTCCTAACCTACTCTTTGGCTTAGAGAGAATCATATATGATGGGACTTAATTATCAAAGCTAGAGGAATGAAAAACAGTAATATTAATCAAAATTTGCTGTTTCCTCTGCTCCATTAATGATAATTAATTATTGGCTTACTTCTAGAATTCAACTTGAAATTTGGTTTTCAGTGGCAGTGAAAGATAGACTTCTATTTAAAGATCAATCCCTTAAAGCATCTACTAACATTATATACAGTTGCTTCTTGGTTCAATTTTAATCTTTTTTCAAGAATTAGGAATGATGTAAAAAGACATGTTAACTTGACTTAGTTTGGAATCATGCAGCCATCAGATTTGGTAGAAATGAAAATGTGAATTTCATCCACTGTGATGCAATAAAACTTCTAATTTATTTACTTTTTTTTAAGAGAATGATTAGATTACCCATTAGACCTGAGGGAACAGGCTGCTTCCTCAAATCTTCTGCTTTAATCTCTGTGTCTGCACTTATTAAAATATATTCTTGTATCCAAATATAATAGTATTACCCATCTATGGGGAGCTACTGTTATGTTATTGCTTGTTGTGATCTCTAGTCCAATACTTAAAACAATGAGCACATGGGAGGGACATTTAAATGTATACACAGAAGCAATTTTGCAGGAAGCATCCACTTGCAAAGATGTGAACTCAATTCAATAGTATGCAGACAAATTGCACGTCGGGGCTCTTGCCCATAACTAGCGTTTTCCTCAATACCTATTTGCCTGTGCCTAGATTAAGAAAAAATAAAGAAAAATAAGACAAGCAAGCAAGTTGGTTTTCTAGCTCAATCCCATAGCAGCTATGCACTAAAATAACTGCATCACATTCTCTTCTGAGACCATAACAATTTCACCATCAAAACACAACAGCTACTTACAAAAACTACATATGAGAATGTGTATTTCAATAGAATGGGCCAGCAAACTTAATTTACAGTGTCTTTTTTTTTTTTTTTTAAATCACTCCATGGATATGTATAAGTCTACATTGGATCAACTAGTTATAGTTCTTCCATTCATGGAACTTTTGCTCAAAGTCTCATTTGACTTTTAGACATAATAAAAATGGAAGTACAATAGAAATTATTTTAAAGTCTCCTCATTTAAGCCATTTTAGCAATTTGTCTAATATTAGTTTAGAGGTATCAATTTGAGTCTGTGGAAACATAATAATATTAAATTAAAAACAAAGTAATTATTTAATAGTGGCAGACTTTATTTTTTTGGGCTCCAAAATCACTGCAGATGGTGACTGCAGCCATGAAATTAAAAGATGCTTACTCCTTGAAGAAAAGTTATGACCAACCTAGATAGCATATTCAAAAGCAGAGACATTACTTTGCCAACAAAGGTCCATCTACTCAAGGATATGGTTTTTCCAGTGGTCATGTATGGATGTGAGAGTTGGACTATAAAGAAGCGCCAAAGAATTGAACTGCGGTGTTGGAGAAGACTCTTGGGAGTCCCTTGGACTGCAAGGAGATCCAACCAGTCCATCCTAAATGAAATCAGTCCTGAATGTTCATTGGAAGGACTGATGTTGAAGCTGAAACTCCAGTACTTTGGCCACCTGATGTGAAGAGCTGACTCATTTGAAAAGACCCTGATGCTGGGAAAGATTGAAGGCAGGAGGAAAAGGGGACGACAGAGGATGAGATGGTTGGATGGCATCATCAACTCAACGGACACGAGTGTGATGAAGTCCGGGAGTTGGTGACGGACAGGGAGGCCTGGCGTGCTGTGATTCATGGGGTCACAAAGAGTCAGACACAACTGTGCGACTGAACAAAACAAAACAAATACCAATAAAAAGGGCATTTTCAATGAATGTTATAGTAGGGAATTTTTATCCATTATTAATTTAATGTGTCTATTTCATGAAGCTAGTATATGCAAAGTTATTTCGTAGGCATTGTAATCAAGGTTAAAAAAAAGAAAGATGAGTGGGGAAGGAAAAGATAGGGAAGGGAGAAAGGGAGAAAGGGAAAATTAAAACATGGTCTGTATCTTCACAGAACTACTTAGGAGGGTCAGTGTGTTGAACGTCTGTTATATTCTTCCCATAGCATCTTTGCAACGATTTTCAGTTTTTGTCCTATATAAAGAAATGGAAACTGGAAATTATAGTTTATGTATAAAGATTATACTATGTATACCATTCATATAGATATATAGTGAATCCACTGAGTAGGTCACTACTCAAGAAAAGCCTTACATATACTTCGAAAGATTGACAACTAAATTTATATGTCTCAAGAAAACATATAATATTTGATAGATAAATTTTAGAGGGTTTTTTTTTTTTTTCTGCTTAGTATACATTTTAAAAAGTCAAACAAGCAATGAATCAACTAATCAGCAGTCCTCATCCATAGAGGGGGTATCTCTGCTAAGTTGTAGAGTATCACTCGACTAGCACGTGCATTGACACTACTTTACCCTAAATCAAGCTGATTTTAAACTTTAAGATGTCCTATCACTAGATCAGTGTAAAACTGTTCTCTATCTATCTACCTATCTCTAAGTGAACAGTATATGATGTTCACAAACACACTGGAAGCTCCGAAAAGGCACGTGATGAGGATTGCGAGGACAGAATCATGCTTAGGTTGGAAACCAGCGGTATATGATAAACCATGAATGGTGAGAGGAAGTGCTTCAAATGGAAGGGTACTTCAAAGTCTTTTTGTTTCCCTCCTCCTACTCCAGTCACCTTCCTAAATCGTTTATTCCTTAAATTTTCTTCTGAATGCTTGGCTGTCATCACCATTAAAAGCTGTCCCTATCTTTGAAAGCCCTGCTTCTCCCTCCCTGTATCCTATTCAGCAAATGGTCACTGATAATCGAGGTCATCCAAAACCTGTGCTGGGTATGCGGGAAAGAGAAAAAAGGGGATTAGTGTCTTATTCTGAGGAGCCTAACAAGCCCTGGTGTATTACAGGAGATGCAAACAATGGGAAGAGAGGACTGTAAATCACCAAATATTTACTATGTGCCTGTTGTAGACCAAGCAGTATTCTAAGCACTCCATCAGCCATGGAGGAGAATATCTACCAGAAATCACCCAGATCCATGTTAGTTATTAAGTCAGTTCGCTTATGAACATATCATTAATAGCAAGGAAACCAAAAGAGTAACTCCTTCATTTTAGAGTATATCACTTTTTATTGACAAAGGATAAACATCTGTCCATTTCAGGATACTATTAGGTCCTAGAAAAGGATAATAGAGCCCAGATATTCTACTAGTCCCAACTGAGGTTTTCAACAGCTTTCACCAAAAATACTGGCCTAAGATTTCCAACTAGACTGAAGTGGGAAAAGAAGTTTCCTCTTATTCAGACATTGATCTTCCTATTTTAATTTTATTTAGCTGACAAAATGATTTTGGTTGCTAATACTTACTGAAACTTCAATCACTCTAGGTATTTCACATTGATAACATCATAGCCGTATTACTACAATCTTTGGATGTAGGCACTCTTACAATCTCTAGTTTACACAGGAGGAAGCGTAGTCTCAGAAAGTCTAGTATACTGCCTGGCCTCAGTCAGTTACACAGTGAGTGGTAGTATCAGGATTCAAACCAGGCAATTTGGTTCCAAAATTGAATAATCAACACTCTTGATTATTGTACTGAATGCTACCCAAAAGGCAGTTTTCTGCCCACAACGTCTCTTATCCCAAGTAAAACTTACCAACTAAAAATAGTTCCCCAATTATGTTTCAACATTATAGCCTTCTTTAAAATATATAGTCTGGTAATATCTTATCTAAAACCTAGGTTGCAAGGCTACAGAGAACATAGCATGAACAACTTGAAAAGAAATATACTTGTCCCATAGCCAGGACTTTAAACTTGCCTGGAACACCTTAAAGCTTAAACTCCAGCAGCCACCATGGTCATGTGACAAACACCCCTAGGTAAGGAACTTTCAGCCACGGACTGGATGATAACTAAATTTGAAGCTGCTTGTAATTATCTGCATAATACTGTACCTTCAAGTTTAATTCTACAGACACTACATCATGAAACCAGAGTATGTGTTTCTAGTAAAAGGAATGGCTCTAAATAAAGCTTCATCACAAACACAATCATACTGAGCTATCTGAGTATTCAGTGCAAATATAAGCTTTGTGAGTTCACACCATGATCAATGGTAATTCATAAACACTGAATATCTTGGTCTTTACTAAGCAAGTCCAGAGAACAAAAACTCAAATTATTTCAAAAGAAGAAAATGTGGTCTGGGAAGGAGTTCAGAATCGAGAGGAAGTTTTAGCATTCCTTAGAATATTTTTTAAGCATTTTAAAAGGTGTATGTATTCCTGTATTATTTACATAAATAAAAGTTTAATTTTCAAAATTAAACTTTTCATTACTATTCATTACTTCACCAAATACTGATTGGTTATCTAATGTGTCAGGCAGTCTGTTCGTCATAATTCAGCAATGGATAAGATTAAAAGAATGACATATCTGATGCCTCTCCCAGTCAAGAGAGGAGCAGAGGGTTGTCTTAGAATCCAGCCTCTGGCATCAGTCTACTTGGGTTAAAATTTTAGCCTCAAAAGTTCTTAGACATGTGGCTTTGCTCAAATACTTATATTTTAATTTCTTCATCTAAAATATAACCATACTAGCACCAACTTCATAGAACATTAGGGAAATGTATAAGATAGTAACACAGATAAGGAGGCTGGAATAGCTCTGTTTAGTACTTGGTAAGTTCCATATAGTGCTAGTATTTTAAGCTACATGGATAATACTTTTCAGTAGCGCTTTCTCTACTTGGACAAGCTAGGGCACTGATAATCAAATAGAAGAATACAGTACATTATATGACCATGCCAAAATACAGATTTTCATAGCTCTGAAATAATGTGGCTAAAATGATTTTGAAGCTAAAAGTTAGTACATAAATTAAAAACATTTTTTAAGTAGACAAAGACATAGTCTTTAGACACATATTGCCTGAGTGGAATTCAGCTTCACTACTTCCTGTCACTGTAACCTTCAACGAATTAACTTTTCCCTGTGTATCTCAATTCCATTATCTGCAGTGAAATTATAGTTTCTATCTCAAGAGGCTGATGTGGTGATTGAAACATGTGACCTATGCAGTTATACATGGTCCTGTGCTTTGAAGGGCCTTGAGCTTTGTTTGGAGAAGGCAATGGCACCCCACACCAGTACTCTTGCCTGGAAAATCCCATGGATGGAGGAGCCTGGTAGGCTGCAGTCCATGGGGTCACGAAGAGTCGGACACCACTGAGCGACTTCACTTTCACTTTTCACTTTCATGCATTGGAGAAAGGAATGGCAACCCACTCCAGTGTTCTTGCCTGGAGAATGCCAGGGACAGAGTAGCCTGGTGGGCTGCCGTCTCTGGGGTCGCACAGAGTCGGACACGACTGATGCAACCTAGCAGCAGTAGCAGCAGAACTTTGTTTAATGCTTTGACATCATCATATACTACCAATAATTTTTGAACAAGGGCTTTAAACTTTTATTTTGTACCCAGTCCTACAAATTATGTAGCCAGTTACAGCAAGAATTAAATGGACTACTATGTAAAAGATTGAAATAGTGACTGATGCATAAAAAGTGCTATGCGTTAACTATTATATTATTTTGTTCTCTTTATTTTTATATTAGAGAGTCTTATTTCCAAGTTATTATAAAAGTCCAAGATTCTGCTTCCACTGGAACAAAAAATTATATTTGTACATTCCTTAAATGATTATTTACCTTGGCATAAGGTAAATAATGCTATGCCACCTGCTATGGAATGTCACTTTTCATGAATGATATGCTAGTTTTGTGATAGATTTGGTCACAAAGTTCTTGCCTATGCCAGTGCATAGGCTGTCCAGATCAAAGTGGGGAGTGGAAAAGAGGGTGGGTCCCTGGAACTTACTGAGCATCTCCGATGTGTAAAGCAACACAACTACCATCTCTTCCCATCCCTACAGTGTTTCTACAAAGTATCATTATCCTACTTTTGTAGATAATGAAACTTAAGTTCAAGGAGTTCCATACAACCCAGCCAGAATCACAAAAACAAGAATGTCAGCATTTAACCCAGCTCATTCTATTGTAACTACCAAATTTCCATTTCTGTCCATGTTAGAGAGTATGTCAATGAGTGGCATATTTGTAAGTCCCTCATTTTATATACGGGCTTCTCTGGTGGCTCAGGTGATAAAAGAACCTCCTGCCAAGGCAGGAGATTCAAGAGATGTGGGTTCAATCCCTGGGTTGGGAAGATCTCCTGGAGAAGGAAATAGCAACCCACTCCATGATCTTGCCTGGAGAATCCCATGGACAGAGGAGCCTGGAAGGCTACAGCCCATAGCGTTACAAAGAGTTGGACATGACTTAGCAAACACGTGCACACACACATACATTTTATACACAAGCACATATACATAAGATTTTATGATGTGAAAGGAAATTTCTTGAACAAGCTATTACATAAGAACTGAGAATAGCCCAGTGTCCAGAAGAACACAAGATAGAACTGTATTCTGAAATAATGCCTTTATCTCTTGAACATTCTTCTGAAGAAACACCTTCTGAAAGCGCCACCAGGTACTAGAGTCCGTGGTCCTGGCTGTGTCCGGGCCACGTGCCCACAAACCAAAAGTGATCTAGACAAGAGCGCTGAGTGCTTCCACTGTTCTTCTACAATTTAAGCAATGTTCAACTCCATGAAAAGACATTCAGGGGGGAAATAACAATAGGAAGAAGATGGTCCATGAGGGAAGAAAAGTCAGAAAGAAGCAGAAGATGTTCTTTTCAAGATCTTATTCCATAATAAAAAAGGACAGAGTCAGAAATCCACTCTGGAGAAAATGAAACGAAAACAAAATGAAACTCTCAATGACTCCATGCAAGCTCAAATGAAAATGGTTATGAAGAAGGGAAAGATTAAAGGGACATTGGCTAAAGACCTTCTTGAGAATAAACACTGCACAATCGAAGAGTGGGGAGATGTAAGAAAGCAAAGAAGCCGGATCGAAGCTCCCTGTGCCCTTGGATGACACAGAGACCAACAAGTGCGTTAACTCTCCCTAAAAGCATCTCCAAACTACAAAAGAAACACTGTTCAAAGACAAAATCAAAATTCAGGGGCTTACAGCAAGAACAACAAACGGAAATGGCCGAGAAAAGGATTCTCATCCTCTTCTGTGGTCTGATGGGACTGCGCGGGTTCCCCCTGATGCTTGTCACCTTTAGACGAACAAGGAAAGCAAACACCCTGAGCAGGAAGAGAAAACTTGAGTCTTTTATAAGGCTATCTAAATGGATGTTTTACTTTTCTGTCAGAGTAGCACTTTATATGCTATAATTACTCATTTTCCAAATAAAGAGACAAATTCAATTTTGCTATTACAGTAGTTTTTAAAATGTACACAGGCTATCTAAAGAATTTTGCTACCGATTTGAACAAAACCGAGCTATTTTGATGCATACGGCTAAAAGATAAACACGTCTTTATTGCCTATGTTTTTTATTTTCCTTTGAAAGTCTTATCCAATACAACTGAAAGAGGGAGTTCCAGAAGCTTTCATGGGAATGAAATTTTGGATCCATAAAGTCTTGCCACCTACTTAGACCTGCCTAGGCATGTAGACAAAAGAACTTCTCTGCCTGTTCACAAGTGAAGGATGGTACATCACAGAGTGCAAAACTCACTGTGGGGAACAAACTGGACTTCATCTGAGAGACGTGGGACTTTCCATCAAGAATAGAATCAGCACCTTTTGTGAACATATTTCCCTCAGAACTGGTGCTCTAAAGGTAGCAGATGTGAGGAGACTGATTGATGAGCCAGCCTCTCAATATTGATAGATTCAAATGTGTGCTCCGGTGCTCAGTCACTCAGTCATGTCTGTCTCTTTGAAACTCCAGGGACTGTAGCCTGCCAGGCTCCTCTGTCCATGGGATTTTCTAGGCAAGAATACCAGACTGGGTTACCATTTCCTCTTGCAGGGGATCTTCCCAACCCAGGAATCAAACCCATGTCTTGGGTACTGCAGGCAGATTCTTTACCAGTGTGCCAACTAGGAAGTCCTAGATTCAAATTAGTGGTACACAAAAGGACCATTCATTGCTAAGGTCATGAAGGAGACTGTATTCAACCACTTATTAAAAATCTAGAGACGCGAATGTCTAAGGCATATTTGGGTATCACTGAAAAGGCAAGTATAACTCTACAGAACTAACATGTGAGTGGTAGACTAAGAAGATAGAACACATGGACCAAGAAAGGTTTTAAATTCCAAGCTAAGAATTCTAAACTTTATCCTAGATAACTGAGAGCCACTGAAATTTTTCTGAGCGTAAAAAGTGGCAAAATGAAGAAAAGATATAGTGTGGAAAGTTTATGTAGCAGTATGTAACAGAAGATTGATAGGCAGAATGTATATTAGACGGCATTTTCTTATTAATTCAATATGCTAAGGTCTTTTGTCTCCCGGTTTGTCTCCCTGTTTTCCTAGGATGTATAATTCCAACCTGAGTAAATTGAACTACCTTCTTTCCCTGATTTGCAGCCCAGGGTCCAAATCTGTATGTGTTGCTTCGGTATTCTATCTTGCTAGCACCCTTTAATCCTGAAACGTTTCCCAGTTTCGGCAATAAGTGGCATGGCCATCCTAATAACCACCAGTCACTATCGAGTCAGTTTTATGTTCCACTGATCAAATCATTCTCCTAAACTTCCCTTTTATTGTTAACGTTCCAAGGTTGGGTCTTAAGTCCTAGACTCTTTTTCTCATGGCTCTGTATTCTTTCACTATGAGCATCTGCATTCATGCCACTGGCTGAAGCTGTCACCAACCTGAAAGAGACCATTCATATTTTCAGGGAAAACCTCTCCTTTGAGTTCCAGACCTAACTTTCTATTTATCATCTTCACGTAGATTCCTCAGAGTCACCTCAAGTACTTCCTGTCTGAAAGCCAAATGAAAATTCATAGCTGATGCTGCCTCCTCCCACCTCTATCCCCGCAAACCTTCAACTGTCTCCCTCGTGCTTCCTGGGAAGCAGTAAAGAACCTGCCTGCCAATGCAGGAGACATAAGAGACCTGGGTTCAATCCCTGGGTCAGGAAGATCCCTTGGAGAAGGGAATGGCAATCCTCCTCCAGTATTCTTGCCTGGAGAATCCCACGGACAGAGGAGTCTGGCAGGCTACAGTCCATAGGGTTGCACAGAGTCAGACACGACTGAAGTGACTTAGAACGCATACGCACGTACCCTATCTTGGTGAGTCTTACTCTGCCCCACCCAGTTCCGAAGCCAGAAACCTGCCTTGACCCCTTGCTTTCCTTAATTCTCACATCTGATATCTTAGGAATCTCTCCCACTTTGAAACTCTTCATCTGGCCAAGGCCTACTTCTTCCCAAATTTTCTGTACTTAGAAGACAGTGTCTTAAATTTCTTAACCATGTTATCATCTCTATTTTACAAATTCACAGAATCAAGTCCTATTGGCAATATACAAGCTAGGTAGAGTGAGGGAAATAAGGCAAAAAGGAGGTCACCATCTGGAGATGGAGGTTATGGCCTAAGCGGGCCTGAACTGGAAAAGCAAATCTGCAAGTGTCAATAAAATTACAGATAGGCAATGTGAGAATACATGGGAAAAAAAAACATAGTAATTCAAGTTTGAAATTTGGAGAACATCCCTACTCAGCTGTGAGACAGAAAGATAGAGGAAAGAGGAGATTAGAGGTAAGCAAGAAAGAGATCACATTCATTTAATTAAACTCATCAAAAGTTTACCTATGGTGAATGGATGACGCCAGAGAAGGCAATGGCACCCCACTCCCCTACTCTTGTCTGGAAAATCCCATGGATGGAGGAGCCTGGTAGACTACAGTTCATGGGGTCACGAAGAGTCGGACCTGACTGAGCGACTTCACTTTCATTTTCATGCATTGGAGAAGGAAATGGCAACCCACTCCAGTGTTCTTGCCTGGAGAATCCCAAGGATGGGGGAGCCTGGTGGGTT
This sequence comes from Bos javanicus, assembly GCF_032452875.1. NCBI lineage: Eukaryota > Metazoa > Chordata > Mammalia > Artiodactyla > Bovidae > Bos > Bos javanicus. The sequence goes on along the minus strand of NC_083895.1, from coordinate 39,272,133 downwards.
GCCATCTACGGGGTCACACAGAGTCGGACACGACTGAAGCGACTTAGCAGCAGCAGCAATGGATGACACTTGTTCAAGTTATTTCCGGATACTGCCTAATCATAATTTCCCAACTCATCTTGTGCAGCAATCACACATGTGGCATTGGAACATCCTAAGGCAGCTTTACCTTGGAACAGGTACGTACCTTCAGCTGAGTTGGTTCACCAGTCTGATCAGCTCCTCCACTACCCATGAAGTGCCCCTAAGCCCACTTTACAAAAGACCAAAATAATGATGAGAGAAGTGCAGTCATATGCCTGACAGGGGAAAGTCACATGGCCAGTGAAGGGCAGGGGTGGGATAGGAAATCAGATCTGTGTAACCCCAAGTGCAAGCCCTGAACTCTGTACAGCAGAACCCTCAAAAGACAGGACTTACCAAGCCCCTGCCCTTTGCACCCTCTGTGGTCCTCAGAGTATGAAAAATGACAAGTTCAGGCAAAAGCTCTCAAGGCGATCTGCTGCTGAATTAGTGGTCAAAGATGCTTGCTCTGGGCAGATTCTGAAAATTACCTAATCTCTATTTTGATAACAACTGGTCAGAATTTGCTGGTCTTTTCAGGTCACACAAAGATACCACAACAAATAGGACTGATGCCACCCAGGGTACGTACCCAGCCAGATGTTCATCTAAGACAATGGGCCTTACTGAGAGTGAGGTAACTGAGAGGGAGGTGCTGACATCCCAGGTTTTGAAAATGTTTGGAGGCTTCCATGCCCTGGAGCATGACAGGTTTGCAAGGTCCTGAAGAGAACTTGGGACATGGGGACCATGGACTGCCAGGAAGCTGGTCTGATGCATTAACAAGGGAATCTGTCGCCTCAGACCCATCAACACAGCCACTCTCCAGCTAAGCAGGAAACCAGGAATTTGGGCAAAATACCCATTTCAGGTGGATTTACCAGGCAGTGAATGAATCTGCTTCAGGACCCATCTCTTGCATGATCCCCTGAGGAGCCTGGGAGTTGATGGGGAATGCAGTGTGTTCCAGATGGAGAGGAGAAGCCAGGTTGCATTTAGGAAACTTCCTATGTAAGCATTTTTAAAATACATTACTTAAAAAGAGTGCAAAACAAGGAGACCTGGATCTCTAAATCTCCAGTAATTTGATGTGAATTCTTTTTACATGAGTAAATCTGTGTTCTCTTCTTAAAGAGGACCATAGAATTATATAAGCCTCAGGATCCACAGGGGAAGAGCCCTAGTTGTAAGTCTTATGACCCTAAGTTTCTCTTCAGTTTCACATTTAATATCATCTTGAAATCAACTGCGAGACTAACAAGCTGAGGGAGGAAAGCAGTGACTGGAGTGTTTAGTGAGACTGGGGGATCTTTTTCCACAGGTTCCAAGAAAAGGAGGAATTCTGTCCCCAAATCTTTGCAACCGTGCTTGGACATTTGGGAACACAAAAATGACGCTGACCCAAACAGCAAGCACGACTGAGTTCTCTAACAATTTCAAGTATCACTCCATCTCTAACAATTCACTAAGAATCTGGGGAAAGGGAGTTTGTGTGTGCATGCGCACTTCTGCTGTATATATCGGTGTTTCTGCCGTGTGTATTTCTGCGTGTTTGTACACTGTACAGAAAAGTGGGGACTAAGAAGAATAGTTATTGATTTGTGAAGGAGAGATGGACACAAAGAGAGATTTAAACAGAGATATGACAATTCAGGGCAAAGAGACAGAGACAGGGAGAAATGTGAGTAACAAGAGAGGAGAGTGGGAAGAAATGATGGATAGAGGGAGGGAGGGAAGGAGGAATGGACAAAGTCAAGGAGAACAAGTAAGATTTTTTTAATCACCAACAGCAGAGTTATCTTGAACCTTTTAGGAGACAAATGTATTCACTTAAAAAATTCTTACGGCGATTGTGACAAAGTGACCCATAGTAAAGTAATCTCTACTTAGAAAAGTCTTCTCTTTTTAGCAGGGCACCAAAAAGTGAAAAATCAAAAGCAAACCCCCCCAAAAAACCAAGCCGCCATATGTTACAACCTTTTCATTATTATTTCACAGTTTTGATAAGTATGTCTAATATGGACCTTTTCTGCCAATAGCAAACTTTATTGCCTTCTAGCAGTTAAACTGAAGAACCAGGAAAATTAAGTAGGAAAAGTTGACTCTTTGTTCAACAACAACAACAACAACAAAAGATCATTAGAAGATTATATATTGCTCTAAAACAAAACTCTTAGCTCTGGGATGCATCCCCAAGTATCTTAATGTCACAATAACTTTATATTCACATTTCCACTTCCAAACAAGTATCTAAAAGAAGTGGGTACTCAAATTTTTGAAATGCTACCAGTTGTGTCTCTAAAACTTCCTGCTTGTGTGTGTGTGGGTATGCAGGTGCACTTTTGCACATATAAATGCTAAGCTATCTGGGACGTTACAACCATAATGTCTCTTGAGAGGGGCTCTGGGGGTGACTGAGGACTTGTGAGTGGAACCATCAAACGCATCAATGATTCTGAGTCCTGTCTTTGCAAGGTAGAGCAGGAAACAGGCACACATCAGCTTCCTGATTCCCTTTCCAGGAGTGAGGCCTGAGCCACTGGCTGTATACCTTCTCCTCCTCCTCTCTCAAGTCTCCCCCACCCCTCACCTTTTTCTGTTGTTTTTTTTTTTTGGCTGCATCTGGTTTTAGTTGCAGTGTGCAGGCTTAATTGCCCTGCAGCGTGTGAAATCCTAGTTCCTGACCAGGGATCGAACCTGCATCCCCTGCATTGGAAGGTGGATTCTTAATCACTGGACCACCAGCTAGGCCCCCTCCCCCGCTTTTTTAATTTGCCTCTGCTTTTGAGAGTCTCTCCAGTCTGTGAGTTAGACAAAGATAAGCCTTTCTTCCTAGCCAGTGGTGCTTAGTTAAAACATCTGAGCTAAAGAGCTTGACAGAGTCCGTGGAAGCCGTGGGCTGAACCCTCCACCGTGGAGAAATCCAAGTCACAGCTGGGAGGCAACTTTAGCTTCAGATCATCAGCCGTACCCCTCGTGGTGAGGATGTCATTCTTCGTGTCCACCGTGGACCTAAGGCATTAAAGGGCCACTTCTGGGTAGTATTTATACTCTGAATCCTCACACTGCCCCAGGCTACTGCATGTTTTTGTAGAAAGACAAAAAAATCTGTGTGCCACACAGGGAGGGGATGGCCGTGAGAATCTTCTCACAAGCCTGTCAGCTTCCATGAGCCTGAGGCTATGCTCTGACCACCCTGCATTCAGAGGACTGTAGTCCCTCATCTCTGTATCAGCGTTGAAACCTGAGCTGAGGAGACTGGACGGAGAGGCAGGGACACTGTGTCACGGACTCAGAAGCCCAGAACTCACTTTTCACTTCAATTTGGTATTGTCAAACCTCCTAGCCATGGAAACAATGTCTCTTTAGCATCCCTGCTGCATAAAAGTGTTTATATGATTTGCAAGAACCTCACGAAACTACACATCATGTAACATGTATTTGTTGTCAATCCACACATATTTATTAGCATGCTTAAGTAAAATTAAGAGTGAACAAATACCTAGAGTACTGAGAATAAAAAGCTATGGCAAGATTTGCCTCGGGAAAATACAGCTGGGTAACCACAAGCCACAGACGGGTTTTAATGGTGGAGAGGGAAGGGTGAGAGTCTGAGGTTCGTATCAGACTTGCGGTTTGAAATGAACGTTAGCAACAGAGAAGAAAGGATGAAAAGGATTAAACGTGGCATTACTGGAGTGGACATTACCCAGCATTAGTCCACAAAATTATAAAAGGCAACTGCGACTATTAGGTTGGAAACAAAAAATGAAAGGAAGTGGATGGATCCAACAGACTGAAAATTAAATTTTTAAGATGACAAATAAGACGGAGCGTGGTGTCAAAGAGAAAGCTTACACTTTTAGCCTATGGAACTTGATGGAGAATGGGTGTTAGCTTGAGAAGTGAACAGTGGAAGATAACCAGGTTAAATAGGATCATTGGGATTTCATATGTCAGCAAGTTGAATTTAATGTGGCGTTGAGACATTCACAGGACTATATTATGAGAGTCTAGAGTTCACAGGAGAGTTTGAGCTCTAGATAAAGATTTGGAAGTCTTGCTCACATAGATGGTAAAAAAAATGTTGCCAAGGAAGAGAGTAAAAAGTGATATAAGAAAGGACTTGAGAGAGTATGTGGAAGTGCTCTAACATTTAATGGCTGAGGAGAAGCAGTGGAGCTTGCAAATGTGACTGGAAAGGAGTAGCCAGGGGATAGGAAGCAAGTGGATGGAGTACAATATACCATGGATGTCCAGAGAAAAGGGAAGACAGCACAGAAACATGGATTCAACAGGATAAAATACTGCTGAGATGTCAAATGAAATGAGGACTCAGAAATGTTTATTTTTTATTAATATACTCTGTGATATGCAGACACACTTGTACTATTGTACTGATGCACCCACAATCACAGCAAGATAAAGATGGAAATGAAGATATTAGGATTGTCTGCCTGATGTACAAAAGGGGGGATTAAGAGAACAGAGAGGCTCATGAGGTTAATAAAAGCAGACCAAGGTATATGTAATTGAATGAGCCAGTCAGGAGGAGGTGAAGATCTCTGTGTGCAGAGCGATGGAATTAATATAGAGGTGATGGTTATGTCGAGGTGTGACCATGGAAATGACTGGACATGATGGAATGACAGGAAAAATATTTGGAAATGAGGCTGTCAAGGCCACAGTGTTGAAATGCAAGAATGTCAACATTGCAATAAAAAATGAAGGATGAAAAAGTCTGTAAATAACAATAACCAAGATTAGATTCATTGTTTTATAATGTATCTCAAAGAATAATTTGTCATTCAAGAACCAAAAGAGTCAACATTATCAGAAGGGCAAGGGGCTATCAGCAGGACACCAAATCCACTTTCAGAGCATGAGAGGCATGGACAATAACACAAAAATCAGCTTTCTCCGGAGAAGGTATGCCAAGCAGTGGACAGTCACATTTCAAGAAGGGAGGAGGTTGTGGAGAAAACACTCAGAAAAATGTCTGAGAATGGAAATAGAAGGACATTTGTTCAATACAAAGGCACAATTCCATCCCCGTGGATGATTTTGAGACAAAGGGAAGCATAGGTCAAGGTGAAGAGATGAAGGAAGCAATAAGAAGAGATGAAGAGAGAGCGCGGGCTGCATTAGTCCAGGTGTCTCTTCAGCTCCGCCGTGGGTCTGACCCACATAATGACAGGCCTGCACCACCATGTGGTCACAGCAGGCGCTGTGCTCTGAGGTCTCAGGTGACAGTGATGCTGAGACTGCTGCTTATTATACATATCAATCATCATGCACACTGTTGAAAAAGTTACAGAATAGATTTTACCAAAACTTTATGAGTTCCTGGATCCCCTGAAGATTACCCATCCATATACCTCAATTTAATTACCGTGGTCGACCTTATTAGGGGCTTCCCTCGTGGCTCATAAAGTAAAGCATCTGCCTGTCTGCAATGCAGGAGGCCCAGGTTTGATCCCTGGGTCGGGAAGATCCCCTGGAGAAGGAAATGGCGACCCACTCCAATACTCTTGCCTGGAAAATTTCATGGACAAAAGAGCCTGGTAGGCTACAGCCCATGGGGTCACAAAAAGCAGGGCACGATTGAGCGATTTCACTTTCTTTCTTTCTTTCTACCTTATTAGGACCCTGTGCTGCTTAATTTTGTTGCTAATATGCTCACTTTAAATAGCTTCTGCCTGGTGGGCTTGGGACACATTCCCAACAGTCATTAATCGGGATGAAACCAATGCTCCTTTCTATTAATTAAGAAGTGTCTTTTCCCCAATAATTAAAGGAAAGTCTTCATTAGCAAACTGTTACTAATCCACCACTGATGAAAAGACAACTTGGGGAGTGTGTCTCTCCAATGTTTCACTGGTTAGCAGATTTATTGGCAGGATTTTTTTTAATTATCTAGTACTAAGAGAACTGATGTACAGGATGAAAGTGCATGAAGGAGAGGGTGTAGCACAGAAAGGAATGCTAAAAACTTTGATGATGATACTACTCAGAGCACTTACTAGTCCAAAGGTTGAAGTAGCTCCAGAACCACTGCCATCAGTGGCGATTTATATTGTGGCCCTAAAAATTCATTTAGGAGTCTGTGGGTAAAGGTGTAAGAGAATGGGATGTAAGCACAGACAAATATCAGACTGTAAGCCTGGGGCTTTGCCAGCCCAACCACAAGCAAAGCATCCCCTGGGAATGGGCATGCCATGGGTTAGCTTAAGCTGACCAGCCTGATGATTTAAGCTTCCAGTGAAACCTTACATTCAACTGAGGTCAGTGACCTAGCAGGTCAGTTGTCTTGGATATAGTTCCTAGCCCTGGAGATACCTCTTATCATTGGTTTTTCAAAGTCCAGTTAGGATTTGGGTACAGAAGGTTGGCTATAAACATACTCATCATCGGTAGCTGACCTGAAGCATGGGATGATGTGACTGCAGCTTCAAGCATCTTCATGCAGACCTCACACTTCTAAGGTTTGTGGTGACAGTCCCTCTTGATGGTCTCACTGAGCTCAAGGCACACTGGGTTTTCAAAAGGTCACTTAGGTACCTTCTTTCCCATTCCATGCTGATGTAGGCCAACCAGCTTAGCCCTCATAGAATTCCTCTTCACCTTTGTCAAATCCCTTTATGACGTGAGGTGTGGCTGTGGGCTTAAGGGGCTATTTGGGGGGAAAGATCATTCCAGACAGGTGACAGTTCTTGCTCACATTCCCTTTGCACATCCATTCGGTCCACATTCTCTGTACACAGTGGCTGTCTGGTTTGTCTCCATCCAAATATTTTAATTCTAATTGGCTTATGTAACTCAGCCTCTGTTAAATGCAATGGCAGAGGAGCTCAAACAAGCATTAGGCCCGCTTAGATTCAAGCTCTGACCTTGGCGATTCACACACTTACTGATTTTCCTCATGGAAAAGTCTGTCACCATTTTCTGGGTCAGTGATGACCTTGGTCTAGTTCGTTTATCTCACCGAAACTCAGTTTTTAATGGGGATGCTTATTCCTGTCTGGCCAGAAGCTGCTACATATCTATTCATTATCTTCTCCCCTAGTTGTTCGTTCAGAGAACATAATATTTTAATTTGTAATGATAATAATTGCAACTAAGAGACTACAGGTAGAAGTCACTAAATGGGGCTTCAAGAAGCTCTTTTTGCCCCACTTGCCCTTTCATTATTCCTACCTGGGATGCAGTTATAATGGCTGGAGCTCTAGTAGCTATTGTGTGACTTGGAGGATAGAAGCCATGTGCTAGGCAGAGCAAAATATAAAGTTAAAAAACACCCTTAACACCACTAACTTGACGGAGCCTCATACTTGCCTTGGACTCTTACCAAGAACCCTATGTGAGAAAGAAATACACCTCTATCCTAAGGATCTTTGGTCAAATCATGAGGCTCTAAATGATACGCTCCTTCCCAGTGATGGCATGAGGGTGAAATGTGAGTATATATGAAAATGCTAAGGCAGTAGCTGGGACTCTGTGCTCCTGCACATGTCCTTGTCCCACACTTTCAGCCTGGCTTTTCTGAAACATCATGTGGCCATCTGAGCTGTGATGAACTCTGTCCCTGGCCTGAGAACTGAAGCTGTTTCTGTGAGTGGTTTTAAGGCAAATACCTTGGCAATTCCAAGGTCTAGCTTCATGTATACACATCTTTTAGAGGAAAAATACACTAAGTGTTAGTCTCTCAGTCGTGTCTGACTCTTTGAGACCCCATGGACTGTAGCCTGCCAGGCTCCTCTGTCCATGGAATTTTCCAGGCAAGAATACTGGAGTGGGTAGCCACTGTATTCTCCAGGGGATCTTCCCAAGCCAGGGATCGAAAATGGATCTCCTGCACAGCAGGCAGACTCTTTATCATCTGAGCCACTAGGGAAGCTCTTTTCTAAGGATACCGTGGGCCTCCCATTAGTTACAAACACACTCTGTGAACAGGCTCACGTGTATTGATGATTTAAAAAAAAAAAAAAAAGTCTTTTAGAACCTTGCTGGTGGCTTTGGAAGTTTTCTAAGGCAGAGTGTGATTCTGTCTGATGGACAAACAGCCCGTCGCCTACAGGGCACTCAACACCACTCCCCCACTCCTCTTCATATGCTCCTTTGCATTCACACATCAAAGCCACTTCAAAGACATAATAAATGAAAGAGAAGGAAAGAGACAGCCATGACAACACACAATGCAGGTCTATTATTTTAGAAACAGAGCTATGTAGGTACAGCGAACATGACACCCATATCGCCAGCAAAATCAGTCATGTCTGGGTCTGGGCTCTCCTTCCTAGCTTTTAAAAGCCTGCTTAAATAAGGGTATGGAGAGAAGGGGGTGCTTGTTCTCCAAGCCCTCTACAAAACATCCCTTTACAGCAGACAGAAAACCTAGCCCTGCCCGCCGATGAGGCTTCTGTAGATCTGTGTTTGTTAGTTGAAAGGCCTGAAGCATTAATGACCCTGGGGTCTTTGTTTAATGCTCTTATTTGGATCATCTCTTTTTGCTTCTCATCGCAGACAAAGGTCTGATTAAAGTACGTGTGTGTTTTGTTTTGGAAAGCACTGTGTTAATCTCCATACCACCTCAGCAGCCCACCGTGACTCCCACAGACCTGCCTATGTAATATACCACATACACGGTTCTAGCTCTGGTAAGAGACTTAAAATCACTCAACTCCTACCCACCACACATACACACACACGATCAGTCGTGTAAGCTCTGGAGATCCTCCTTCCTATAAATCCTATTGATCTGAGCACAACTAAAAGTAAACAGAATTGACAATTGAATGAAATGCAACAATTTTTAATTGAGCTGCTGTTACTGCTTGCCCAATGAATATGGCTACACTCTGGCTATACACCTCAGGGTGTATACTATGTATCTGATACATACATACATATATATACTTATCAGAGTACCTACTAATAGAAATGCATGTGATAAGTTAAAAATCTACCCCTACTGAGTAGCACAGTTAATAGGCACAAAAATGAAAGTAATTCAAAACATGTATCTCTATTTCTCCATACACACACACACACACACACACATATATATATATATATTTATTTATATATCCTGACACATATAATATTTGCCATAGGAAAAACCTTTGAATAAAAAAATATAATTTAATAGTTCTATCTAGGTTTAACTGACATACAATAAAATCCAGATATTTAAAAGAAATATTTGATAACTTTTGAAATATGTATACACCTATGAAATCACGGACCACAACCAAGACAATAAGCGTAGGCCATAAACAAAACAAAAAGACAGTCCATGGAAGACAATATTTGCAAATTATGTGACAACAAGGTTTAAATTTCCAAAATATACAGCTCATACAACTCAGCAACAGTAGAACAAACAGGCCAATTGAAAATGGCCAGAAGACCTAAATAGACATTTCTTCATAGAAGACATACAGATGACAAGCAAGCATGAAATTATGTTCCAACACTGCTAATTTTTAGAGAACTACAAATTACCATGAGATGCCACCTCACACTGGTCAAAATGGCATCTTTTAAAAAGCTACAAGTAAAAAAATTTTTCTTTTTGGTTGCAACAAGTGGCTTGCAGGATCTTAGTGCAGTGACCTCAGATGGAACCTGGGCCCCCTGCAGTGAAAGTTTGGAATCCTAACCACTGGACCACCAGGAAATCCCCTAAAAATTCTACAAATAGAAATGCTGAGAGAGGGTACGGGGAGAATAAAACCCACTTACCTTGTTGGTGGGAATGTAAATTGGTGCATACTATGAAACACAGTATGGAGGTTCCTTGAAAAACTAAAAATAAAATTACCATCAGTTCAGTTCAGTTCAGTCTCTCAGTCATGTCTGACTCTTTGTGACCCCATGGACTGCAACACATCAGGCTTCTCTGTCTATCACCAACTCCCAGAGCTTGCTCAAACTCATGTCCATCAAGTTGGTGATGCCATATAACCATCTCATCCTCTGCTGTCCCCTTCTCTTCCCACTTTCAATCCTTCCCAGCACCAGGGTCTTTTACAATGGGTCAGTTCTTTGCATCAGGTGGCCAAAGTGTGGGAGCTTCAGCTTCATATGAAATTACCATATGATCTAGTAATCCCATTCCTGGGCATATAAACAGACAAAACAATAATTCAAAAAGAAACATGCATCACAAAATCCATAGAAACACTGTTCACAGCAGCCAAGACATGGGGACCAGCTAAACACTGACAGATAAGTGGATATAAAAGATGTGGTACATATATACAATGGACTATTAGCCATAAAAATAAGGAAATAATGTCATCTGCAGCAACAAGGATGGAACTAGCGACTGCCACACTAAATGGAGTAAGTCAGAAAGAGAAAGACAAACATCTTTGATATCACTTCTATGTGGAGTCTAAAATATGACACAAGTTAACTGAATCTACGAAACAGAAAGTGATTCACAGGCATAGAGATTAGACTTGTGTTTGCCAAGGGGGAAGGAGGTGAGGGCGGGATGGACTAGGAGTTTGGGATTGGCAGATACAATCTAACATACACAGAGTTGATAAAAAACAAGGTTCATAACATTGTACAGGAGGCAGTGATCAAAATCATCCCCAAGAAGAAGAAATGCAAAAAGGCAAAATGGTTGCCTTAGGAGGCCTTACAAATAGCTGACAGAGAAAGAGAAGCAAAAGGCAAAGGACAAAAGGAAAGATACATCCATCTGAATGCAGAGTTCCAAAGAATAGCAAGGAGAGATAAGAAAGCCTTCCTAAGTGGTAAATGCAGAGAAATAGAGGAAAACAAATGAATGGGAAAGACAAGAGATCTCTGCAAGAAAATTAAAGATACTAAGGGAAAATTTCATACAAAGATGGGCACAATAAAGGACAGAAACAGCATGGACCTAACAGAAGCAGAAAATATAAAGAAGAGGTGGCAAGAATACACAGAAGAACTATACAAAAAAGATCTGTCACTGTTTTCAGTCCCCCAAAAAAGGCAATGGGATTTCATTCGAATCCCAAAGAAAGGCAGTGCCAAAGAATGTTCAAACTACTGCACAACTGCACTCATTTCACATGCTAGCAAAGTAATGCTCAGAGTCCTCCAAGATAGACTTTAACTGTACTCAGACTGAGAACTTCCAGATGTTCAAATTGGATCTAGAAAAGGCAGAGGACCCAGAGATCAAATTGCCAACATCTGTTGGAGCACAGAAAAAGCAAGAGAGCTCTAGAAAAACATCTACTTCTGCTTCATTGACTACACTAAAGCCTTTGACTGTGTGCATCACAACAAACTGTGGAAAATTCTTAAAGAGATGGTAATACTAGACCACCTTACCTGCCTCCTGAGAAATCTATATGCAGATAAAGAAGCAACAGTTAGAACTGGTCATGAACAAGAGACTGGTTCCTAATTGGGAAAGGAGTATATCAAGGTTGCATACTGTCATCTTGCTTATTTAACTTATATGCAGAGCACATCATGCAAAATGCCGGGTTGGATGAAGCACAGGCTGGAATCAAGATTGCCAGAGGAAATATGTATAACCTCAGATATGCAGATGATACCACGCTTATGGCAGAAAGTGAAGAGGGACTAAAGAGCCTCTTGAGGAAAGTAAAAGAGGAGAGTGACAAAGCTGGCTTAAAATTCAACATTCAGAAAACTAAGATCATGGAATCCAGTCCATTCACTTCATGACTAATAGATGGGGAAACATCGGAAAACAGTGACAGACTTTATTTTGGGGGCTCCAAAATCACTGCAGATGGTGACTGTAGCCGTGAAATTAAAAGATGCTTGCCTCTTGGAAGAAAAGCTATGACCAACCTAGACAGTCTATTAAAAAGCAGAGACTTGACTTTGCGAACAAAGGTCCGTCTAGTCAAAGCTATGGTTTTTCTAGTAGTCATGTATGGATGTGAGAGTTAGACTATGAAAATAGCTGAGCACTGAAGAATTGATGCTTTTGAACTGTGATGTTGGAGAAGACTCTTGAGAGTCCCTTGGACTGCAAGGAGATCCAACCAGTCCATCCTAAAGGAAAATCAGTCCTGAATATTCATTGGAAGGACTGACACTGAAGCTGAAACTCCAATGCTTTGGCCACCTGATGCGAAGAGCTGACTCATTGGAAAAGACCCTGATGTTGGGAAAGATTGAAGGCGGAGGAGAAGGGGACGACAGAGGATTAGATGGTTGGATGGCGTCACCAACTTGATGGACATGAGTCTGAGCAAGCTCTGGGAGATGGTGATGGACAGTCCATGGTGTTGCAAAGAGTCGGATATGACTGAGCAACTGAACTGAACTGAAGGCCCTACTGTATAGCCCAGGAAATTGTATTCAATATCCTTTGATAAATCACAATGGAAAGTAATATGAAAAAGTGTGTGTGTGCATAAAACTGAGTCAGCCTTCTTTACAACAGAAATGAAGATGACATTGTGTATCAACTATTTTCCAATAAAACAAATTTAGTATTTTTTTAAAAAGATAATGAGCATATAAATCACTCTCAAAAGTTTCTAATTATCTCTTTGTAATTCCTCCTCCCACCCCTCCCCATTCCCTCTTTCTCATGCAACCACTGGTCTACTTTCTCTTATTATATATTAGATTGCATGTCCCAGTGTTTAATCTAAATGGAATCATAAGCATATACCCTTTTTTTTTCCTTCTGGTTTCTTTCTTTTGGTGTTATTTTCCTTGAGATTCACCTGTTTGTATTGTGTAACTGTAAAGCCATTTGGTTTATTTGCTGATTTTCTTTATTACAAATAAAACTTGTGTGAATGTTCATGACAAGCTTTTGTATAAACGTAAACTTTAATATCTGAGTAAATACTTATGAGACCATAGGCGTAAATTTAACATTTTAATAAATTACCAAAATATTTTGCAAACTGACTATACCATTTCATGCTTCCATAGGGATAGATGAGACATACTACCTACATATGTTCTTCAGTGATACATCTCTTACGATCTTTTGCCCATTTTCTAAGTTGTGTTGCTTGCTTACTTATTTAATTTTGTGGATCTATCTTTTTAAGACTGCTTTAGCTACTTAAGGTCTTTTACATTTCCCTACACTGCAGAGAACTAAACTTCATTTTATGTGTTCTTTTGCTTTTTCCCTTAAAATTGTCTCCTCACTAAGAAAATATAAAACTAATTCAATTATTTCATCATGTTCTTTTGTGGTGCTGTTTTTTTAACAATTTAAATCCATTTGAAATGTTTGTGGTATATAAGAAATAAGGCCATGTATGATTTTAAAGCTAAATGACTACATTTTATTCAATATATTCTCTATAATAGTTGCCACAAATAATCTCATACTACTTAAGTGGATAATAATCTGCCTTCTTCTTCTTCTTCTAAATCGCTTCAGTCGTGTCCGACTCTGTGCGACCCCAGAGACGCCAGCCCACCAGGCTCCGCCATCCCTGGGATTCTCCAGGCAAGAACACTGGAGTGGGTTGCCATTTCCTTCTCCAACGCATGAAAGTGAAAAGTGAAAGTGAAGTCGCTCAGTCATGTCCGACTCTAGCGATCCCATGGACTGCAGCCTACCAGGCTCTTCTGTCCATGGGATTTTCCAGGCAAAAGTACTGGAGTGGGGTGCCATTGCCTTAGATCCTTCTGAGACTGCCCTAGCAACAGGTTTTTGGTGGTAAGTATTAATACATAAAAATATGTTTTTTTTTCATGTATAGGTTTCTGTATTAGCCAAAGATTTGGCCACCCCAAAATTTCTTCTTTTGTAGAGGAATTATCCCCCATGGTGTTTGTCTTTAACATACCATTTATTTATTACATTGCTGTGTAAATTTTTCCTTGCTGATTCCTTAACAGATTTTAAATTTCTTGGGAAAGTAACCACATTTTATTTATCTCAATATCAACAGAGTAAGTCACACAGAACAAGTAATTAATCAATATACAATAAAATAATTTATAGAAATCTCTGATAGACACATTAAATGATGTTTGCTGCTGCTGCTGCTAAGTCACTTCAGTCGTGTCCAACTCTGTGCGAACCCATAGATAACAGTCCACCAGGCTCCTCCATCCTTGGGATTCTCCAGGCAAGAACGCTGGAGTGGGTTGCCATTTCCTTCTCCAAATGATATCTAGCCACATATTTATCGTGCTCTGATCATTTAAAATGATGATGTAGTAACAAAATTTCTTTATACCTTAAGGATGCCTGTTTGTCTGGAATGAAAGTTTTTTTTCTGAAAGCTTAGATATTGCATATGCGGTAAGAATGAAACAACAGGTATTTCTGAATTCTTTTTAGCGCAAGGTTCAGTCAACACCATATTCCCGCTCGTTATATTAGAAAACGACACCGAACTATTCTCCTAAGCCTGCACACTACACAGTCAGTGAGCACATGACTCTCTTTATTTTCAAATGATTTGCATGGAGTCTTAACTACCTGCCAAAAGCCTGGAACGAGAGATAAAATGCTTGAGAATAATAAAATGCATTTTAAATCCTCTCATTCAACGTAGCTTCTCTAAGCTTCCTTTACGAGGGAAGACAGTCGGGTCCAGTCCACACCGTGATGTACTGTCACCTAAAATCACATCCCATGAAACCTCGGGGAAAATGGTGTTTGTAAACTCAGTCATAAAAAAAGAAGGAATTGATCTGCAGCCACATGGAAGCAACTAGAGAGTACCATACTAAGTGAAGTAAGTCAGAATGAGAAAGGCAAATACCGTATGACGTCATTGACATGTGGAATCTAATATATGACACGAATGAGCCATAGATAAAACAGAAATGGACAACAGACTCCTGGCTGCCAAGGGGAGGAGGTTAGGGAAGGGATGGAGTGGGAGGTTGATGTTAGCAGATGTAAGCTTTGACAAATAGAATGGATAAACAACAAGGTCCTACTGTGCAGCACAGAGAACAATATTCAGTATCCCAGGATAAACCAGAATGGAAACGAATATAAAAAATAATGTGTGTGTGTTTAGATATGTATATATATATGTATAACAGAATCACTTCACTGTAGAGCAGAAATTACCAGTGCATTGTAAATTAACTATACTTTGGAAAAAAAAAAAGTATTTGTAGTTTCATTTCACAAGCCCTAAAAAATACACAAATAATGTACTTCCCTTGTCTATTTGTTCTATGCAACTTGCTCTCCAGTTGCCAATCTTGGCTGCCCCAGGGTCTCTTTGAAAGGTAAAAGTTCACAGTAGTATGTAATTTCTGGCACTACATCCCATTGCCCTACTACATATGTGTGTGCATGTATATATGATGCATCTTTGTATGTTATGCATTTTTAAGGGCTGGAGCTTCCAGTCTTGTTTCTATGACTGTGGTGTGGCTCAAAGAAACCTTATCTATGCAGTCCGTGGGACCCTCACTGTCAGGCACATTTCATTACCACATTGTTCATTCTTTGCAGCTATTACAAATTGTTTCCTTTCCCTTGTTACTTTCTTTTTTTTTTCCCTTGGGTATGATAAGATTCTTTCTTTTATTATTATTATTATTTTATTTTTTAACTTTATAATATTGTATTGGTTTTGCCATATATCAACATGAATCCACCACAGGTATACACGTGTTCCCCATCCTGAACCTCCATTCCCAGTATCTTCAAATGTTGGTAGAATTTTGGGTGACCCTTTTAGAATTTTTTTTTTTTTCCTGCACAGCCCAAATTAGAATGGAATCTTCTTTCCTTTCTCTAATTATCAGTCTTATCAATGTAACTTCTTCCCAGCCCTGAGGTCTTATGAGAAAAAAATGTTACCCTACATCAAGCCCTTCCATTTTCTGGGACTTTCTTGGTAGTCCAGTGTTTATGACTCTGTATTTTTAGGGCTTCCAGGGTGTGGAGTGCAGGTTTGATTCCTGACCAGGAACTAAGGTCTCACATGTGCTCAGTCATGTCCAACTCTTTGCGACCCCATGGACTGTAGCCTACCGGGATCCTCTGTCCGTGGGATTTTTCAGGCAAGAATATTGGAGTGGGCTGCTATTTCCCACTCTAGGGGATCTTCCTGACCCAGAGATCAAACTTGTACCTCCTGCATTGGTAGGAGGATTCTCTACCACTGAGTTACCTAGGAATTTCAACATCTCACATGCTGCCAGGCAAAAAAAAAAAAAAAAAAGGGCCTTCTATCTCCTATTGGCAGTTTGTTATTCATATGCAGAATCTCTGGCCTCTTGTTACACTTTCTGAATTTGAATCTGCATTTATGTAAGCTATTAATGGAATTTGTCTGTAATCACATTGTCAGAGCTCTGGCCTGGACCTCTTTGCTCACTGAAGACTTTATTTTTGATTGAACCCTCCACTGACATTTACAAAGATATCTGCATCATCTCTAAAGAAATTTTCCTCTGTCCTGCTAGCTTCTCCATCTCATTTCACTGTTTCATCTGTTAATAATGACTTATCTCTACCTACTGATTCTATAATATCTCTCAGCCTCCTTCAACCCCCTAATTTGTTCCTGGAAATCTTGGAAGTTACTTGGAAGTTATCTTTCTCCCAAGATCTATTAAACATACAAGTTTCAATTCTATCATACCAATGTTATAATTATCAGTAGTTGAGGCTTTGGTAAGACTCAGAAGCTATGATAATTAACTCTATCACCAAATCTACTATTCTGCAGAAATTGTTACTCATGTTCTTCTTGTGCTTTTATGACCTCCAGCCACACTTCACATTCCCAGCCTGATTCAATTCCTTAACATATGAGTTCCCTTGCCCTGAGACATATTTGGGGTGGGGGGATGTATTAGATATTCATTACTGTATAACTATCACCAAAATGAAGCAGCTTAAAACAACACATATTGATTAGCTTATAGACTTTTGGGAAGTAAGAAATCCAGAAGCAGCTTATCTGGGAGGTTCTGGCTCAGAATCTCATGACATTGCAGTCTACCTGTCAGCAGGGCTACAGTCATCTGAAGGCTTGACTGGCTTTAGAGCAGGGATTTTGGGCTGAGTAATCCTTTGTTGCTAGGAGATTTCTTCACCAGGATAGGATATTTAGCAGCATCCATGGCTTCTACTCTCAAGATGCCAACAGTACTTCCCCTCCCAATTGTGACAACCAACACATGAACAGAAATCCCTGTCTCCTGGGCAGCAAAGTAACCCCTAGATGAAAACAACTGAGCAAGCAACTATACTCCAATACAAATAAATATTTTAAAAATCTGGATATTAATAGAAATAGCTGGTTAAAATATAATTTAAAAAGGACTCCTTTGTGATTGCATCAAAACTTAAAATATATAGCAATAAACAAGATATCCTTAGATCTTGCATTTTAAAAACTATAAATATTTACTAAGAAAAATAAATCAAGAAGAGCTTTGCAATATATTTAAATGGGTGGAATAAATATTATAAATATGTAAAAATCTTTAAATAAATTTGAATAAACATTCCAATGGCAGAAAGCAAGGAAGAACTAAAGAGATAGTGAAGGACAGGAAAGCCTGAGGCACTGAAGTCAAGGGGGTCACAAAGAGTTGGACACAACTGAGCTACTGAACAACAAGAATCAGTTAGAGAGGGCTTCTCAGGTGGTGTGGTGGTAAAGAATCTGCCTGCCAGTGCAGGAGACACAGGTTTAATCCCTGGGTTGGGAAGATGCCCTGGAGTAGGAAATGGCAACCCACTCCAGTATGCTTGCCTGGAAAACTCCATGGACAGTGGAGTCTGGCAGGTTACGCTGAGTCGTGAAGAGTTGGACACGACTGTGTGACTAAGCACACACACATCAGTTAGAGATGTTTGTATGCAAACTTGAGTAAAAGCTTCTCTGGTCAGAGGTAGAAAAGGGTCTGAAAGAGTACTTTGCCAGTGTGTGGAATTGAAATGTCTGCATCAGAATCATTGGATGAAATGTAGAAATTATGTGTCTGGACAGTCTCACCTATCTGTGGGTGGGGTGTCAGCATCTATTTCTTTTATAAAAGCTAAACAATTACTTAATATTTGGTTTTCCTCTCAATAACCATATCAAATAAATGATTATATGATTATGGAGATATTCTTCTGGAATTCTAAGAGAAAAAATTCTGTATCAGACTCTGCCTCTGAAAATGACGTGACCAGTTAATGACTGTTACATAAATTAAAGTGGATGCAGGGCCCAGCAATTAACATTCTGAATCTTACAGTGGCTATGATACTCAAAGTCAGAATCACTGGAGACATGCCCAACCATGAACACACCTTCTCACCAAAATTTGGACCTCACGTATGTGACTTCCTTTTTATTTGCTAGTGAGACAGAGATGACTCTCTCATGCTGACAGAGGAGAGGTAAAACAAGCAACACTAGGCATTTCGCTGCTGCTGTTGTTACTGCTTTTAATGAAATATTACAAATCAAGACAGCATATTAAATACCAGACTGTTTTAAAGGAATTAGTAGCTCTTTGGGAGTAGATATCAGCTCCCAGTGTAGCCCAGGGCCAGTATTCTCATATACAGTAGTCCAGGCAAACTCCTAAGTCAAGGTTGTTAGAACAACAGTAAGGGTTGGGCAGACACTGTACATCCTAAAAGGAAAACACACACAGAGACATCATGAAGTTGGAGAAGTTTGGAATTTGGGAAAGTAGATCACACCAGTTTTTTCTTTTTAATGTGTTGAGTTCCACGTACTCTTAGGGTACTACCTTGTCCAATGCTTATATGGTTCGATTGACTGAACAGGGTTAATTTTCTGGGAATTCTTGGGCTTAGTTGAGTCTCTGAGAAGCTTACAGGGATATAATGTGCTTGAAAGATATTCTTTCACTGCAAATGTCCACCATTACTTCAATGAGGGCATCTGTGGGTTAGACTAAAAAAGCATTTCTACTGAGAATTGCAAAATACTCTCAGCACATAACCAGTCTATCCAATCTCCTGTACTATGAACTTCAGCATGGTTTCTAGCAGCTTAAGGCTGTGTCCCTAGGATGAACCCAGCCCCCCTTAAAATGCCTGTCTAAGAAAACCCAGTGATGCCAGGAGAACTTATTTATCTGTTCTACTCAAAACATAAGAATAGGCTAATAGGCCTCTGAACTCCCAGTTAGAGTAGATAGTTGAGAAAGCTTCTGATTACAGAGCCCTACCTTGCCTTAGATGGACTTACATCTTGGTAACCTGTCAAAAATTGAGAATACTGTAAGTCAAAAATGCATTTAACACACTTTGCCTACGGAATGTCATAGCTAAGCACAGCCTATCTTAACAGTGCTCAGAATGCTTACCTTAGCTCACAGTTGGGCAAAAGCATCTAACATCAACCCTATTTTATAACAAAGTGTTGAATATTTGATGCAATTTACTAAATACATTGGAAAAGACTCTGATGCTGGGAGGGATTGGGGGCAGGAGGAGAAGGGGACGACAGAGGATGAGATGGAGGGATGGCATCACTGACTCGATGGACGTGAGTCTCAGTGAACTCCGGGAGTTGGTGACGGACAGGGAGGCCTGGCGTGCTGCGATTCATGGGGTTGCAAAGAGTCAGACAGGACTGAGCGACTGAACTGAACTGATACTAAAGGTAAAAGAACAACTAAACAACAGCAATCCAAATGTTTGTATGGGTACGGACTGGCTGTAAGGGCGTGAGTAGTTTCTTTTGTGATTGACAGGGAACTGTGGCTGGTTGCCATTGCTCAGTATCAAGAGAGAGTATCTTATTGTATATTTTCAGCTTGGGGAAGACCAAAATTCAAAACTTAAAGTAAAATTTCTTTTGAATACATATCACCTTCACACCATCCTAAAGTCGAGAAATTCTAAGTCAAAACGTTGCAAGTCAGGGAACATCTGTAAATCTTTTATCTTCCCTTTGAGATGTAAATCTGCTACTTAAACTGTCTTCTCAAAGACTTAGGAGCCTTCTCTCTTTGAGATGCAAACATTCAAGGAAATAGCTCTTCTCATTCCTTTGGGAAGGTAAGGGCCTATCCTTGTGGGCACCTTGCTCTAACTGGTAGCACTCCCTGTTTTTAAAGACAGAAAATTTGTTTTCCTCCAGATAAGTGTCATACCCAGATGGCCCAGTTACATGGACCAAACCACCTCCTGCTTACTGCCCTTCAGTGTCTTTCCTTCAGAATACCCTAGCATTTACAAAGGCTCCTCGTGGCTACTGTAAACAGAGCTGCATTCAACATTGGAATATATGTGTTTTTATGAATTATGGTTTTGTCAGGGTATATGCCCAGGAGTGGGATTGCTGGGTCATATGGTAGTTCTATTTTCAGTTTTTAAGCAACTTCCATACTGTTCTCTGTAGTGGCTGTATCAATTTACCTTCCCACATGTAGTGCAAGAGGGTTCCCTTTTCTTCACATCCTTTCCAGAATTGTTTGTAGATTTTTTGATGATGGCAGTTCTGACTAGAATGATGTGATACCTAACAGAGATCTTAGCTTGGTACTCTGGGATGACCTAGAAGAGTGGGATGGGGGGTGAGGTGCAAGGGAGGTTCAAGAAGGAGGGGATATACATATACATACAGCTGATTCACTTTGCTGTAAAGCAGAAACAAACACAGCGTTGTAAAGCAATTATACTCCAATTAAAAAAAAAAAGTTTCCTGCCTTTTAGTCTGGTGAAGCTGAGCTCAGTTTCCACAGGACTCTTCCCTACTGCAATAAACACTGCTATATTTATCACATACAACCAACAAGGACCTACTCGATAGCACAGGAGACTCTGTTTAACATTCTTTAACAACTTAATGGGAAAAGAATAGATACATGTATATGTACAACTGAATCACTTTACATACATTTGAAACCAACAGAACATCGTTAATAAACTATACACCAATATAAAATAAAAATTAAAAAAAAAAATCTGTCTTGGCTGCCTTTAACCAGTGCCCATCTTTGTTTATCTTTGACAGCACATTTACTCTAATGTCAAGTTAAGTCCTATTTGTCTTATTACACTTGAAAATCAAGGGATAGGTTATGGTGTCCTTCTAAAAAGACCGTGTATATAAACCACGTGTGAACAGTAATAATGTTAAACTTCATATGGGCTCTGTATTCCCAGAAGTTGGGACACAGTGAAGGTTGAGAACTACCCCCTCTCTATTTTCTTTTCCATTTCTTAAAATGAGAAGTGGCTAAGTGCACATGACCACCCTGTGTTTGCATATTGTAAGATAAGACCCACTCCAAGATGACATCTGTCCTCATTACTTCTATAGACTTGATAATGATTTCTTTGTCGACTGGCCTCTATACAACTCCAGCCACGTTCTTCTCTGAGTTGTGCTTCAAAGGATAAAGTCAGCTGCAGAGCGTAGAGGTGGCTGGGATGGGAGGAGGAGAGGAACACACATCCCAGCTCCCAATACTACTTACCGCTTTGTTCCCTCCCATTCTTTGTTATCAACAATCGTTTCCTTCCCCTCTGTTATATGTAAAAGTGTCATTTTAAGCACTATTTTAATATTCCCCAAGCCTCATTTCAGCCAAACTGTAAACCTTAAGCCCTGATTTTATAGAAATTTTGGAGCAGGCAATGAACTATGTTTAAATTGCATTTTGTTGCAAGATGACAGCTTTTACCGCCAGGTGCTACAGCTGAGGGAAGGGGAGTTGCTCCATGAGACAGGAAAACTATCACAGAGGAAAGGGATTGGAAAATCAGAGAGACTTTGAGGCACAGCTCAGCACAAGTCTTATTTGCCTGTTCTTTTTTTTTTTTTTTTTTTTTAATATGTACAACCAAGAAGGGTTGCAAACTTCTTTGCAACCTTAGTGGAAGACTCAACGAGAGGACTGTAAAAAGCACAAGTGTTTTTAAAAAAGTCTATTTTCACATATTCTCTAAGTTTTGCTTTGCCCTGAATTTGTGTACTGGCGATCAGAAAAGGAAGTAGCGCAAACAATAGAAATATATTTGCTCATCTGGTGATGGTCGAGGCAGAAAGAGTTTTATGCACTGAAGAGTAACTTTGGAGCAACTATAGATGAATAATTTCTGAAAAGAACTGGAACAATGATGGCAGGCTGGGCTATAAAAATAGATGAGAAGGATGAGCAGACCATATAGGTGTGGCATGTTAAGGCAAGTAATAATTGTGACCGGGCCAGGACAGTGACTTTCACCAGCCACTTCAGGAATAAAAAAATTCAGTGATGTATTTCATCTAGTTTTTTGATCTGGTGCACAGATAGAATAATCCCACACCTTGCAAAAGGTGCTAGAAAAATTATTCTTCTCTAGCTGTGACAAGTCTTGAGTGAAGTAGAGCCTTCAATTACAAGTGAAAAGCTTTTCAATTATTGTTCAAATGTTGGTAAAACCACGCAGATGAGATATTTCTAAGAGTATTTGAATTTAGATACTTCTAATTTAATAATTTTGTTATGGCACCCCTGACTCATTAAAATAATAGGGAGAAACAGGAGAATATGAAAATGCATGGCAGAGAAATAGAAGTCATATCAGTTTTATTATAATATCAATAGGCTCTACTAAAACTTTAAATCTATTATTTTGGATTAAGAGGAAAACATGCAGGATTCATTTCATCATATTAAGCCTATCTGAAAAAAAAACAAACAACAATAAAAAAATTGGTTGAATTCTTTCCTTTATCCTTGTTTACACCCAATAAGGGAAAAATTGTGTTTCGTTGGGAAACACATTTTTTTTTTTAACACACTTCTGCAATTCCTGATTCTTTGGGGGTTGTTTTACAGCTCTGTAAATTTGCAGATAACTAATGGCAATGCAAAATGATTCTGGTTGGTAAGCATGCACATTTTGTCCTGGCTGGTAGAGGTTCTATTGATTTTCCTCACTCACTGTGGAAGAAACTCGTTTTATGTCTACTTGCATATTTATTTCAGTACTCCCAATTATAAATGTGTTCTTTGTTCTTCCAACTGGTTGTAAAGTCTCGCTAGTTTCCTCATTAACAAGTTAAATAAAAATGTTAACAAGTTGAAAATCATGATTTTACCTTATTCTACAAATTATATCTAACAACACAAAACCTAATTAAGCAACAGTTTTAAACAGTAGAAAGAAAAGGCATGAGACCTCAAACTTAAACAAAAATAAGCAGAGATGAGAACAGTTGTTTGGAAGCAGAAACTAGTTATATCTGATTTAGGAAGTGAACATCTTAGAAATTTAATAACTATGCACATAGAAAGGGAAGCCAAAAAGAAAAAAAAGAAAAAGCATTCCTATATGTAAACGAAAAGCATCAGGAATTGAAGGAATTCAGGTACCCTCTGAAGATGGAGTAGAGTGGAAAACACGGTGGCATAAAGCTTGTGAAAGGACAATTGGATACCCTGCCCCAAGTCTCAAGGAGAGCTCTTCTGCTAGCTTCTAGAAAGCTGACACCCAACCACATAAGGCAGAAGACTGGAAGATTTATTCTTGTAGAAGCTGATCCACCAAAGAGAAAAGACCTACTGCTGCTGGTGAAACCCAACTGACCCTACATTCAGAGCATCCAATCAGTTCTTTTAATGATTTTATACACACATGGTTAATTAAGGATCAGACATTTGAGACATTCTCCAATGAGAGAGAGAGAGATGAAGAGGCAAAAAAAGAAATTAAAAAAAAAAAAACAAAAACAAAAATAGAGGAAGTATTTAAGGGAGACAGTTAACTGACAAATAGGTTAAACCTAAGATTATCACTGAAGAAGGAAACGGCAGCCCACTCCAGTATTCTTGCCTGGGAAATCCCATGGACAGAGGAGCCCAGTGGGCAACAGTCCATGGGATCACACAGAGCTGAACACGACTGAAGCAACTTAGCACAAGATGAGCTCAGGGACATAATGGAGAACACAAATTGCACACAGTATATTTGAATATAGCAACAGAATTATTTCACCATAATGAAAAAGATAGATTATTTAATAATTGGAGTTTGGAAAACTGATAGGTTTGGAGAAAAATGCAATAAATTGGGACACACAAATTCTAAAAGGATTCAAGTCTTTTCCAAGGTGATACAGTTTATAGGTCTTAGATCTTATGATCCACTTGTGCATGTGTGTGCTCAGTCACTCAATCGTGTCTGATTCTTGGTGACCACAGGGACTGTAGCCCATGAGGCTCCTCTGTCCATGGGATTTCCCAGGCAAGAATACTGGAGTGAGTTGCCATTTCCTTCTTCAGGGGATCTTCCCAACCCATAGACTGATCCTGCCTCTCTTGCATTGTAGGTGGATTCTTTACTGTCTGAGCCACCAGGGAAGACCTTCAAAGAGCTTTGCTAGATTACTGTTCACGTCATGGGATACTTTGGCAATCATATCCTCAACAATTATTCTGTTATAAGAAAGAATAGTCAAGATCTACACATGTACTGCTTGATTGCCCCATGATTAAGGAGATAACAGATAGAACAAGATAAAAAACTATGAGTTTTTTAAAAACCATGAATTGATTCACAATACATATTGCATATTCACATTACATATTGTGTAATGACACACAATACATTTTTTAAAATTGTGAATCCATGGATTTTAAACACATTTGATGTGTTTGGATTTATTACAGCTTATTAACTTAATGCTCAAATTGTCTGACATTAGGCCAGTTGGATTCTGACTCTGCTGTAGCTTTGGCTCTGAACTGACTTGTGGATACTCTTAATGGGTTCTTGTAGTTTCTGGTTTCCTTACTACCTGCCACTAGAATATTCCAGACTCATAATTAATAATACTTAATATATTTAAGTGACTATGACATATAAGGCAATATAACCTAAGACTTCAATTTTATAAAAGAAATACACACACAGTTCAAAGATATGAGCCTAGGAGGCCAAATGAAAAATTCCAAAGCATTAACATAGGTTTGCTCTGATTTGTAATGATTAATAATGATTTTCTTTTCATATTTATAGGTACCTATATCTTATGATAAGTATATGTTACTTCAAAGAAGGAAAATCAGACTGAAAAATAAAAACAGTTCAGATATTATAGTAAGGATGTTGTATTATGGCAAATAAAATTACCATAACTGTTCCTGTTAAATCATACAAGCTGTCCTTGAAAGAATAATAAACATGAATTAATTGATATTTGCAAGGAACTTTAAAAATAATAGGTCTGTGTGGTATTATTCCATTTAGTTTATGACATATTAATAATGCATTTTATTTATTTGTCATTTTAAATAGAGCTTAATGATTAATAAACATAATATCCAATCATGTTTAATGAAGACTTTTCAAATGACTCATCTAAATGATTCTGTTATAAATTTTATAATAATAATTGCATTTATCACTTTTATTTCATTTGTTCCTTGAAATGTATTTTGCAAATACAAAGTTAGTTAATACAGCTATCTTTAGGTAAAATGAAATAAAGGTATCCTTACTCTATTCCTATTAATAGTCTAGTCTAGACAAAAGATGAGCTGAAAAATCTGCTTTTTTTCAGTTTATAGAGGAAACTTACTACTATGTGATTCTGGATTTGAGTTCTAGATTAAACATGGGTAGGGCTCAGAAAATAATCTTAAGAAATGTCATGGCATTGTAAGTAAAGCTTCTCTAGTTTTCAATAGTAGCATTAAAAAGTCCAGACCTTTTGGCAGCTTTAAACAATTTCACCAAAAATTGAGACATATATCCCCAAATTCTTTCAGCTAAATATCCCATTGAATTTCTACAAAGGTTGCGACTGACAGGTATTGTGACTGCCTTCATAATTATCAGTCTGCTCTTTAGATAGGTAAATGATATATCCTATGGTCAACTGCTGACCCACTCCAGTACTCTTGCCTGGAAAATCCCATAGATGGAGGAGCCTGGTAGGCTGCAGTCCATGGGGTCGCAAAGAGTCGGACAAGACTGTGCGACTTCCCTTTTACTTTTCCTTTTCATGCACTGGAGAAGGAAATGGCAACCCACTCCTGTGTTCTTGCCTGGAGAATCCCAGGGACGGAAGAGCCTGGTGGGCTGCCGTCTATGGGGTCGCACAGAGTTGGACACGACTGAAGCGACTTAGCAGCAGCAGCAGCAGCATGGTCAACTTAGGGGGTCTTCATATATAAAGATACACGGAGTAGCTTATTCAATATGATCTTTTCATAAGAAGACAACATAATTCTAGGGAATGATTCCAAATATAATATGTCAATTTGCCCGGCTTATGAAGGTAATGGTTATATGATAATAATAAAAATATAAGAAAGTCTGGTTTCAGGAGTCCCTTGGTGTGTGATTTTGGATATTCAGATCTCAGGTATGTGGCAAGAAATCATTCACAGCAATGGGTATAATCCAATCCTTTCCAGAATATGGTAATACCAGCTGGGGCATTAGTCACAATTCATTTCAGCTTCCAGGTCAGAGTGGGCAAATGCAAGCCTGTGTTAATAATAATTACCTTTAATAGCGAGTGTTTTAAAGAATTTCAAAGTATTTCCAAGGACACAGTGCAATGTAATATTTTACTTTTAAAGAGTATTTATATTCAAAACAGAACCAAACTCTAAAGTTGCTGCTGCTGCTAAGTCACTTCAGTCGTGTCCGACTCTGTGTGACCCCATAGACGGCAGCCCACCAGGGTCCTCTGTCCCTGGTATTCCCCAGGCAAAAACACTGGAGTGGGTTGCCATTTCCCTCTCCAAAGCATGAAAGTGAAAGTGAAGTCGCTCAGTTTATTAAGTCCATCTAGTTGTTTTATGCTTAGACTAATTCCAAGTCTCCAACCTAGATGTAATGTATCATATACTGCATAATCAATTTCACCTTTGAACATGGTGTGGAAAATGGGTGTGTTGCTACTATTAGCCATCATGAGAGAATGGCATAGTCAGCCTCTACAGCAAGAGCATGTCATCCCAGAAGAGCACTTGTAATGTGATGCCTGCGCTTAATTCAGCGTTGTATCTTTTCTCACTTCTATTTTTTCCCCAAATATTAAAACAACTCTAAAGTTACAGGCAAGTTGCCATAACAGAAGAAAGAATACTTTTTTCCTGAAAATTTTGAGAGCAAGTTGCTGATATGATCTTTGCCATCCTCAAGTACTTTACTGTGTTACTGACAAGGGCATTTTTGTACATACCATAACATAGCTGGAAAAATTAGCTGGGTAATTTGCTACATTGTCTTATAATCCACAGACATGATTCAAGGTTTACCAATGTTTGCAACAACTGTCTTTTGTAACAAAAAGACCTAAGTCAGAATTAAGTATTGCACTTAACTGTCATACTTCTTTCAGTTCTCTTCAGTCTGGGGCATTTCTTCAATTTTTCCTTTACTTTCAAGATGTTGACACTTTTTAAGATTTCAGGCCAGTTATTTTGTACAATATCTCTCAATCTGCATTTTCCTGATGTTCCCTCATGATTAGATTCAGGTTATACATTATAGATGGATGTAATGTCCTATTTCTCTGATTACATCCTATAGGGCGCTGAATTTGTCCCAATTGCTAATGATGTTCACATTGATTACTTGATTAAAATGGTGCATGACAGGCTTCTCTACTGTAAATTTACTCTTTCTTTTTGTGATTAAAAATATTTTGTGAAAAGTCATTCTAAAACTATATAAATATCCTATTCCTCATCAAATGTTTATATGTCAGTTATTTATATCAGAATAGACTCAATTTTTTTTTCCTATTTTATTCAATGAGCTGTATCTACTATTATCACCCCACTCCTCACCCGTCTGGCTCTGAAATCCAATACAAAGAAGCCCCCCTTCCCACTGTATGAACTCCTTCCCATCTGTGCTCCAAAACCCAACCTTGGCCCACTGTGGTGCCCCCTCCCCCAACCATCTTGGACAGGGCCACATACTTTGCCCTGTTCCAACTTAAGGTTTTAGAACAGAATCATTTGAGAAAGGAAGGGAAAGATGAGAAAGTTCCAGTTTTGTTTTGCAGTGCTCATGTAGTCACTCTACAACTAATACTATGTATGTCTAGTCTGTTGTTTAAGGTGACAGTTTTTACTCCTGGTGTCAGGAGAACAACAGAACGGGAAAGACTGGGGATCTCCTCAAGAAAATCAGAGATACCAAAGGAACATTTCATGCAAAGATGGGCTCGATAAAGGACAGAAATGGTATGGACCTAACAGAAGCAGATGATATTAAGAAGAGGTGGCAAGAATACACAGAAGAACTGTACAAAAAAGATCTTCATGACCCAGATAATCACGATGGTGTGATCACTGACCTAGAGCCAGACATCCTGGAATGTGAAGTCAAGTGGGCCTTAGAAAGCATCACTATGAACAAAGCTAGTGGAGGTGATAGAATTCCAGTTGAGCTATTCCAAATCCTGAGAGATGATGCTGTGAAAGTGCTGCACTCAATATGTCAGCACATTTGGAAACCTCAGCAGTGGCCACGGGACTGGAAAAGGTCAGTTTTCATTCCAATTCCAAAGAAAGGCAATGCCAAAGAATGCTCAAACTACCGCACAACTGCACTCATCTCACACACTAGTAAAGTAATGCTTAAAATTCTCCAAGCCAGGCTTCAGCAATATGTGAACCATGAAATTCCTGATGTTTAAGCTGGTTTTAGAAAGGCAGAGGAACCAGAGACCAAATTGTCAACATCCTCTGGATCATGGAAAAAGCAAGAGAGTTCCAGAAAAACATCTATTTCTGCTTTATTGACTATGCCAAAACCTTTGACTGTGTGGATCACAAGAAACTGTGGAAAATTCTGAAAGAGATGGGAATACCAGGCCACCTGATCTGCCCCTTGAGAAATTTGTATGCAGGTCAGGAAGCAACAGTTAGAACTGGACATGGAACAACAAACTGGTTCCAAATAGGAAAAGGAGTTCATCAAGGCTCTATATTGTCACCCTGTTTATTTAACTTCTATGCAGAGTACATCATGAGAAATGCTGGACTGGAAGAAACACAAGCTGGAATAAAGACTGTCGGGAGAAATATCAATAACCTCAGATATTCAGATGACACCACCCTTATGTCAGAACGTGAAGAGGAACTAAAAAGCCTCTTGATGAAGGTGAAAGTGGAGAGTGAAAAAGTTGGCTTAAAGCTCAACATTCAGAAAACGAAGATCATGGCATCTGGTCCCATCACTTCATGGGAAATAGATGGGTAAACAGTGGAAACAGTGTCAGACTTTATTTTTCTGGGCTCCAAAATCACTGCAGATGGTGACTGCAGCCATGAAATTAAAAGACGCTTACTCCTTGGAAGGAAAGTTATGACCAACCTAGATAGCATATTCAAAAGCAGAGACATTACTTTGCCAACAAAATTTCATCATCAAGGCTATGGTTTTTCCTGTGGTCATGTATGGATGTGAGAGTTGGACTGTGAAGAAGGCTGAGCGCCGAAGAATTGATGCTTTTGAACTGTGGTGTTGGAGAAGACTCTTGAGAGTCCCTTGGACTGCAAGGAGATGCAACCAGTCCATTCTAAAGGAGATTAGCCCTGGGATTTCTTTGGAAGGAATGATGCTAAAGCTGAAACTCCAGTACTTCGGCCACCTCATGCGAAGAGTTGACTCACTGGAAAAGACTCTGATGCTGGGAGGGATTGGGGGCGAGAGGAGAAGGGGACGACAGAGGATGTGATGGCTGGATGGCATCACTGACTCAACGGACATGAGTCTGAATGAACTCCGTCCGGGAGTTGGTGATGGACAGGGAGGCCTGGCGTGCTGCGATTCATGGGGTCACAAAGAGTCGGACAGGACTGAGTGACTGATCTGATCTGATCTGATTAGTGTCATATGTGTATGGAACAATTCAGAGACTATGAGAAAGTGTAAAGTGCAGCCAAGAAGGGACATGCTCTCCACCAAAAGACAGACCATGAATCCTGCCCTAGCACAGAAACCTATTTTATTTGGGCTTCATATATGTGTCCAACAGAAGGATACTTCCTCAGCTGTAGAGCTTCCTCAGAAGACAGAGACAGGATCCCTCTTGGGGGATAAGAAACACCCCAAGGGCTCCAACAAGGGCATGCATTTCTACAGAATCTCAAGAAAGCCTTTCAAACAAGAATAAGGGTTCTTACCCAAGGAAAATGTCAGATAAGATAGAATCACTGGACAAAGGAGAAGACAAGAGTCAAATGAAAGGCACAGTTAGGGACTCTGAAGAGGTTAAGACTCAATGTACAACCATAGCCTCTCCTAAGATTCATGTCCTTGAACCGTTTGGTGTTTGTTGCACATAAAGTCATAATATGGAAGTCCTGATCTTATGATCACCTTGACACATTTCAAAGATATACATATTCATTTTAATTTGGTTAAGAAGCAAATCCTATATTACTTCAAATCTTCCAGGGCACAAATGAGCAGAACCTGACTGACCCCATCCTTTTTCTTCAACTCAACTCATTTATATTATAGAAAGTGCCTGTGATTGCTTCTCTTGTCTTCTATCCCCTATGATGTGTAACAATGTAATATTTTAACATACAGCACTCTACACACCCTCCACTTGCTCTGCATACTGAAGACAAATGAGTAATTAAAGATGTGTTAATTAACAAATGTGAAATATCTTCTGTTTTCATTTAGTGGTTTCTTAACATTTTCTCCAAAGTATTTTGCACTGATCAATGTTAGATCGTCTTTTTAGGATAGAGTATCAGGCTGATTTCTGCCAGATGTAATGAGTATATTCCTCTCATTAAGATATTTTCATCTTTTGAAAATCATATTTTTTGAAATCATTTTCATATTTTTGAAAATCAAGTAAAATTTTCTCATATTTTGAGATTTTTCATATATTGGGGGGAAATTATGATTCTCTTCTGGGTCCATTTCATGGTGGGTGGGGGGACTGAAAACTACTGAAGAACCCTATTTTCTTTGAACTTTCTATATGTATGTCACAATTTGAATTGAAATTAGATATTCTGTTTTAAACACCTGTAAATATGGGAGGGATTCCCTGGTGGCTCAGATGGTAAAGCATCTGCCTGCATTGTGGGAGACCTGGGTTCAATCCCTGGGTCAGGAAGATGCCCTGCAGAAAGAAATGGCAACCCACTCCAGTATTCTTGCCTAGAAAATCCCATGGATGGAGGAGCCTGGTGGGCTACAATCCATGGGGTCACAAAGAGTCAGACACGACTGAGCAACTTCATGGATAAATATGGGAAGATCACAATTTCCCATTTAGTATAAGAAAAGAATAATAAAGGGAGACCATAATTTTCTTCTTTCCAAAGAAGACAGTAATAATAAAGGGACTCCACAATTTCTGTTTTATGTGTAATACATACATACTTATGTATGTTTCTGCTGGTGTTTAGTCACTAAATCATGTCCAGCTCTTTGCAACCCCTGGACTGTAGCCTGCCGGGCTTCTCTGTCTATGGAATTTCCCAGGCAAGAATACTAGAGTGGGTTGCCATTTCCTCCTCCAGGGCATCTTCCCAACCCAGGGCTTGCAGGCAGATTCTTTACCACTGAGCCACCTAGGAAGCCCATACTTACGTACTGAGAGTGAAAGTGTTTGTAGATACAGTTTTACATATGCACTGCCAGGCCTTGCTTCGTATCTTGCTTTACACTGATCACCCAGCCAGGACTGAACGCTCTCTCCAGTGCACTGCTGCCATAAGCAAAACAGCTCCACTACTACCTTGAATATGACTCATTTGTGGGCAAGCCCTCCTATAATTTCAAGGAAGTATCTTGACTCTTAGTCCAACATACTCAGATGATTCAACACCAAACAGCCTTACTACTAATGCATCAGTAACCAATTGGGTATTATGACCATTCTTCATTTCTGCCCAAGTTCCAATCACTATGGTTTTGTTATCAGCATTTTTTACTATCTTTCTTAAACAACCTAACTAGAAATGCAGCTTTTCTAGGATTGAACCCCTGCTTTTTTCTTGCCAGTTCTTCTTTCACAATTTAGAGCAACACTCACCAAAATGTATTTAAGCTGGATTATGCTCATTAGCTTCTCTGTGTACTTGATCTACGTTCAAATCATTTTGGGAAATATTGACCACTACAAACTCACCTTGTAAATTCACAGTACATTATTGGTACATTAATAAGTCCAAAGAGCTCCTCTCCCACCCTTAGCCATAGCCTGCATTTTCCTAATAACATATATGGAACGAATGGTCCATGAACACTTTGGATAAGCTAGTTACAAGTCCTACATTTTTATAAACACCAATCTGCTGAAATATTTCTGATACTTGCATATCTGAATGTTTCCATTTCCAGTTTTCTGGGCCATACTTCAAATCTTTATTGGACCTCAATAATACTAATTATCTCTATAAAATGCATCTATTCCTTCTCTTCTCATTCCCTGGGCAATGGTTAATGGTGCTCCATTTGTCTATTTTTATCCACCTTCCCAACTTTATTAGGGTATCTGGGTTTTGTGTTGTGTTCCTGTACTGGTGCATTGACTTGTGAATATGTCATACAATTTGACCTACAGGACAAAGTGGCCTATCAGCTCAGACATGGCTACTTACTAACCAAGAGCTAATCCCTTCATTGCTTTGCTAAGAGAAACTTGGTCTTGTTTATAATGATACTAGGCTCAGTCTGGGTACAATTAATGACTGGTTTAAACAAGTCATGAAGATTCTACTCTTTGATGCCCCTTTTTGCCACTAAGTATATTTATGTGACTCATTTCCAGTAAATGCACTGTAAGAAGCCTTCTCTAAAGTTTCCAGAAAACAGTTTTCTCCTAATAAAATGAAACCTCTGCCCAGAATTTTTTTTTTTTCTTTCTTCCTTAAACATGGTTACATAAAGATGTGATGCTTGGAGCTGCAATAGCTATCCTGTGATCGTGAGACCATTGACATGCCTGTGAATGGCAGAGTGAAAAGACAGAATGAGTCTAAGAATTTAATGACACTGATGAGCCACCACATCCAGGACAAAATAACCTATATCCAGATATCTCAGCTACAGGTTTTCTGGTATTGCAGCCAAAAGCATTCCTAACTGGTGTAAGTTTCCCCTCAAGTCACTGTAACAATATCTTGCACAGAGCAGAAGCTGAATTAGCTGTATTAAATGTAACCAGTCCTAATCATCAAGAAAAAGATTAAACAAAATAAATAACAACAAAGTAAGTTGATAAGAGCAGAGGGCTTGCATTAGTATGGTTCAAATGTAGTTTTGAGTACATAAAATGTGACTCCCACTTTAATTGTCCGATTACAATGTAATACTGCATAGGCTTTCTTCTGAGAAGCTCACCAAGGAACACACAAGGGGAAGACAGTTATACGTTATGAGTCTTCGTAAAGGAAATTTCTGACGGCGAAAAGTTCATAAAAAGTCATAAAAATGTGATATTTGAACGGATCCTTGAAACATAAGTGCTTTTAGTAAGAGAAAGTGTGACATTAAGGAGGTAGAGACATTGAAGAACATTCAAGGTAAAGGGGAAAACATACAGGTATAAAATCTCTTGAGTCCCCCAGGTAAAACAGATGCCTCAAAGAAAGTCTCTGGATGTTTTATCTAACTAAACATGAGCAAAGCATATCTCTAACTCCTTGAAACAGTAGCTCAGTGTATATCCTGTAGGCCTAGAGGCCATTTTTCATCAAGGGACACCCATCTGGTTTTTAACATTGATATTTCACTATGTACATTACTAGCTCACAGGAGGAAATACACACTGAAATATTGAGAGATACAAGGCCACTGATGGATTGAAACAAAAAATCATGTATTAATCAATCGACTGATTGACAGATTACAGATGGTAAAGTGAGGCAACATGTTATCAATAGCTGATTTTATGTAAGGATATATGAGTGGTTCTCAAATACTTTTATTTTTGCACCTTTCAGTAAGTTTGAAATTATTCCCAAAAGTAAAAAATGACAAGGGCAAATCCAAAAACAAAAACCTTGAACACTATCAGAGCTATAGCAAACTATCCTGTCTTATAAGAATTTGAAATCTAAAAGGAAACGCTAAACCAAAGTGGAAATCTGGGTTACTTGTTAATTGTACTGTATGTGAAGACTAAAGAACAAGCTGAAAGCATCTAGTGATACCTCCAGATACATGGGAGAAAACGCTGAAGGGGAATTAGACACAGGAGCTTCAAACATCATTGCCAAGATTATGTAAAGTTTATCTTTACCTTGAGATTATGGAGAATTCATACACTGAAAGGTTGATGCCTAGAAAACACAAGAACTGGAGGAGGAATCCCAAATTAGAACCAAATGTTCTCATGAGCGAAGACATGAGAAATATGGGGCATGGCAGATACAGAAGCCCAAAACCCTCCAGTAAACCTCAGGAGGGAGCTGTATCATATTTAGAAGATATCATAATCTCTAGCAGAAGAGCACTCCTGCATCTGTGGAATGTGACTTGGTATCTGTCACATGGATTAATGACATTTCTTAGTCAACAGTAGGGACAATTCTGGTCTGGCTCTCATTAGGGAGTTGGGAGGATTAATTAGCTGCTTTCTGCAAAGTGCTGCATGTTTGTTCTCTTCCTCAGGAGAAAGACTAATGACTAACTCCCAGAATTTATCGTAAAGGGAAGGTTACAGTAACTACCAAAATCCTGCCTTGGAGAGGTGCTAAAAAGTCATGCACTGTATTTGCTTATCTGAATGCAATCTGAAAACTCATTGTAATATTATACACCAAAACCTTGATTATGTTCATACCCAGCAACTCCACAGTAGTACAAATTAAGGAATAAAAAAAAGAGCTTCCAAGCTAAAATGTAGGTTTTAGGTTTAAAATCTAGGTGTTTTTTTTTTTTTTTTTTTTTTAGTAATAAAAATAATGGACACAAACTTCATTGTCCGATAGGAAGATAAATTAGTGTGTCTAGTTAAGGTGGTTGCTGTTTAGTTGCTCAGTCATGCCCAACTCTGAGACCCCATGGACTGTAGCCCGCCAGGCTCCTCTGCCCATGGGACTTTCCAGGCAAGAGTACTGGAGTGGGTTGCCATTTCCTTCTACAGGGGAAACTTCCCGACCCAGCAATTGAACTCACATCTCCTATAGGCAGATTCTTTACCACTGAACCACCCGTATTTTTAAAGGGTTTATATTATAAAATTGTATTTTAAAGGGTTTATAATAACCATGAGAAATACCTTAGAATCAGTTGAAAATAAAATATAAAACTGGCTGCTAAAGCTAGTTTTAACTAAAAAATTCTTACTTTGAAAACAGAGGGAGGAAATACACCAATAGTACAAAGAGGTGCTGTTTGGACGATAGGACTGTAATTGACATATCCTGATTCTACTTTTCTTTCTTAATAAGTTACTCTATTTTTATTAAGAAAAACAAACAAACAAAAAACAGAACAATAAGAAAACCGTTCATTTTGTCTCTGACCACAGAGTGTGGCTATGTCACCCTAAGTTGAAAGGGTTTTGATATTGCTATTATTTCTTAAAATTACTTCTTTCTTTGCTTTTCTTAGACTTGACTTTATGGCCCTTTGCAATTTCTTCTTATTTGTATTCCTAATTAATACAAGATTTGGAGTTCAAATCTGCCAACTAAAAATTGTCACCTGCCATCTGCCTCTATAAGGATGAGGTCACTAGCCACTGCAGTAGCTGGCCTTCAACATCTTCTGAAAGGAGTTCAGTGTGGAGATCAGGAAATGAGGCCCTTTGTGCTCTAGGAAATACTGGCAGAACAGGCCCTGAGATAGATACTTTCAGGAGAAAAAATTTTAAGACCAATTACTGCATCTTCCCATGTCTAGACAAGCTCTACAATCGTAAATGGTGATTTATGCTCCTTGTAACTAACAGCCATCTTCTACAAAAATGTGTATTTGAGTGCACATACCTCCTTCACCAAAATCACATATGTGCTGACCTTCCTCCATGCCTCTTTGGAGCTATCTAGAATGCTGTCTCTCAGGATACAGTCCTCATTTTGCCCCGAATAAAACCTAACTCACAACTATAAAATTGTACATTTTTTTTTTCCAGTTGAGAAATCTTTCTGCTGAAATGCACACTAGAATAGGGCCATCATTTGTGCTGGCTTTTGCTGGGGCTTTGGTTTGATTGTTACCAGTCTCCTCCCCCCATTTTCTGCTAGTAAAATAGGGTGATCTGTGGCTCCTGCTCTGTGGGTTCCCTTTGGCTTTGTTTCCCCAGAATCATGCACAAACACATCTTCCATTGGGACGGCTGGTTAAACACCTTTCACCCCATTTCTCGTCACTGACAAAGAGGGAATATTAATTTCAGAATACCCAGGAGGCAAAGACACTCTTGAGAAAATCGTTTTATTTTGTTTCTGTCCCGGTTATCAAGCTGATCTTTGAGAATACTCCCAGTTTAAATGTGATCAGTCACAGACAGATCTCTACTTATCCCAGTTTTTAAGTCCTGAAATATAATGGAATCATGGTAGAGAGGAACTTTTAAAATCTACTTTTAGTTCAATTCCCCAGTGCAAATGGGGATGCTCTTGGCA
Source organism: Bos javanicus (assembly GCF_032452875.1). NCBI lineage: Eukaryota > Metazoa > Chordata > Mammalia > Artiodactyla > Bovidae > Bos > Bos javanicus. The sequence goes on along the minus strand of NC_083895.1, from coordinate 39,235,578 downwards.
ATATCCTCACCCAGGGATGGCTTGATAGATCTTTAACCTACTCGGAATGCATCCACAGTAGGAATCTCATTACCTCATGAGGATGCCCTTTTTGGGGGGCAACTTGCTTGGGAAGTTCTACTGAGAAATGGAATATTTCCTGCCATATCAGTAAATAAGGATGTCACAGTCACCAGCAATCACAGCCACCACAGCTGGGCTGGTGAGCCCTGAGGGAACTCAGTAAGGAAAATAAATACCTGCCATCTAACAGCCATCAGATTGCAGCCACCCCTCATGGCAAGCCCTAAGGAAATTCAGGATGCGAAAACACAGGATACTGGCCCAAGATAGCTAAGGTGCATATAAAAATGAATGATTTCAGTGAACCCAGAATCTTGTGTCTTCCCAAACACAGAAAAGTGCTAAAGTCCTTTATCTTGACATATCTGTTTTTTTAATTAACATGAACTGTGGTGTTGGAGAAGACTCTTGAGAGTCCCATGGACTGCAAGGAGATCCAACCAGTCCATTCTAAAGGAGATCAGTCCTGGGTGTTCTTTGGAACGAATGATGCTAAAGCTGAAACTCCAGTACTTTGGCCACCTCATGCGAAGAGCTGACTCATTGGAAAAGACTCTGATGCTGGGAGGGATTGGGGGCAGGAGGAGAAGGGGACGACAGAGGATAAGATGGCTGGATGGCAGCATCGACTTGATGGACATGAGCTTGAGTGAACTCTGGGAGTTGGTGATGGACAGGGAGGCCTGGCGTGCTGCAGTTCATGGGGTCGCAAAGAGTCGAACACGACTGAGTGACTGAACTGAACTGAATCTGTTAATGTTCCTGACTATGTGCCCTTTGTCGCAAAACTCCTATATAACCTGGCCCCTCCTCTTGCTGCCTCAGAGCACTTTCTCAAAGCTATCCAAATGCTGTTTCCTAAGTGGCAGTCCTTATTTCCACCCAAGTAAAATTTAACTCACAACTCTCACACTGTGCAAATTTTTTCAATATACCATAGACTGAAAGACTTTTGGCCCTCCTATATCTTCTGCTTACTGGTAAAAATTTCATTTAAGAATTTATATATTTAAAACAGTTTCTCTCTCACTGGCCAGATTTGTGTCTACATGTTTTGGCCAGAGTTCTTAAGAAATTGTCTCTAGGAGATAACATTAAAGTGCACATATTCCTCAATTTATTGTTATGTTTCCAGCTCGAGCTTCCTAAAATCTAGACTGAGAAAATGTATTTGATTCATTGTAATCATGTGAATCCCTTAATAGGCTATGGGGAGAAGAGCAGATATTTTAGTTTTTCATAAAGTTTTCATAACGTTCAAATGTTGGAATTTCTTCTATAGGTTTATTGTCCTTTTGGGTTCCCATTCAGCATTCCCAGAAAAAGGCTGCACAGCCTCTACTATTCTCTTGAGTGCTCCTCCCAATGTTAGTATGAGTGTTAAATGCTTTATCTTTCAGTATTTTTTTTTTCTTCCCAACTATAAAGCAGAGCTTTACTATCCCCATTCAGTACCAATAAAGTAAATTTCAAACAGGCTAAACAGCTAAACCTCCTGGGAAACATCACGGGAAGACAGCAGCAGGGCTAGGGTACCAGCTCAGCATCAAGAGTCCTACATAAAACTCCTTTGCTCTTTCAAGTACACTACTTGCCATTTCAGGTTCTTAATAACAAGCCAAATCTCTTTCTCTTGTTTTTCCTGCACAAAATAAGCCTAATTCTTATGCCACAAAAGAGCTGTTCAAACAACCAAACTACAGTAGTCCCCAAAGGTTCATTTGTACTCTCACTTTTTTCAACTCCTCTTTGAGATGACAGAACTTTCAGTTCCTTGTCTGTACTGCTCATCACTTCCGGGTCCTGTCCAAAGGGTGCCTAGAACTCAACAAGATGTTACGGGTGAGTATGGGGCAGTGTGTATGTGGAACTACTTTCCTTGCAATAAAGTCGATATTCAAGCCCAGCTCATGGCAGTAGCATCACCAGAGGGATGGGCAGGAGAAACTATCAGGGGTCCCATCCTGTGTGGACTAAGATTATCATTTGATAACCTAGAAGTGAGTTTTGAGTCATGGCTTGAATGATGGACGAAATGCATAAGGTCTTGGAGGAAGAAATATGTGTGAACATTCATTTGGCACCTGTGTTAGAATAATTTCAAGACCAGGACACTGTCTGTGGGCTTTTCTGGAAAAGGTAAATTTTTGTGAATGTTCTGGGAAACAGGCTTTAAAAAGATTCTTTCAGTATAAAATCATTTGAATATGTGAAAAAGTTTATCATTTTGATTCCAAGAAACTGCATGCCATTTGTCTTCAAACTATGTATTTTTTTCAGTGTACTACTTTTTTATTCTTTCATTTTTTCTACAGCAAAAATAAGCCAATGTAATTTTTCCCTGTTCTTCCTTTCACATTGTTGACTACATGCAGTCAAGATGCTAATTACAGCCATTTAATTTAAATGCCAAGTTTGCCCTGAAATATATGCCTGGTAATTTTGCAAAATTACTACTGGGCATGGAGGATGCAAAAGATATGATCAAATAACAGGCATTTTGCTTAAAATGATTTAAAATGGAGAACTCCAGCATTTTCATATTCTATGCCTGGTGGAGTACATTGAGTGTGTTCCGGAGGGTAACCATGGCTGAAGTGCACTGATAAAGGGAAAGTTCAGCTCCAATAGCAGAGTCCAAAAACGCACTAAGGCTCCTTATGTTAACTGTGGCATAACAGTCAGAACTTTTGTCAGGAGCAGGCTTATAAAAATATAATCACTGCAGAGTTATTAAACTATGATGAATAGCAGTGTGACCAAACAGTGGTTAAACCAATCTTTGAATCGTCTTCTGTCTTTCTCAAGGTAGCTGGTAATAAAATAAATGTGCATAATACAAGGGAACTAAGCAGTATGGGACTATGCCAGAGATCTAGTAAAACTGACACCAACAGCTCAACTTTGAGTCTGATAGAGGAGAATTTCCTAGTATTGGCAGAACCTAGCAAAAAAAAAGTCTTAAGGAATGAGAAGGAGCAGGCCTCAGTTCTTGACTGTCATGAGTCTAGAACTGGTTGATGTCAACTGATGTAAAATTTAATATTCTGGGAATAAATGGATTTAGAAGTTATTCTATTTGGAGATGTGGTGAAGTGGAGTGGTAACTCGAAGGAAGGAGTTACCAGTTAACTGGATGGAGGAAGAGTCAGACTAAATTCTCCCTGATCTCCTTTATAACTCTTTTAATCTATGATTTTTAAAGTCAATGCTCTTCACTCAAGTGAACTCATTTTTATAGACCAAGGAAAGAGTTTTGAAAATGATTTTTGTGCATGGGGATATTTCTTTATTCCTGCTTTTTTGCATACTTTCCCTGATAATAATGGAGGCTGTGGGTTACTGAAGAAGTTCACAGCACTCTTCACTGTCAGTATGGAAAGCCTTTACTGGGCTCCTCCCCTCCCCAGGGCACACACATATCTCAAACATTCCCAGGATTCACACAGTTTGCAGATTACCCACTGGTATATTTTGGTCCTTTTTCTTTTTCATAACTTCATAATTTGAATAATCTCACAAAGAAAACTGCTAGAGTCCATCAAAAACATATAATCAATTCACAAGCGTTGATGCATTATCGACAACTTGCAAAGATCTCCTTTTCAGATAGCTGATTCACAGTGTAAGCAGAGTCATTCAACCACTGATGGTAAGTCTGAGTGAACTGGTGATGATGAAGGTCCCTAATATAGCACCCATCAGTTTCAGTGATGTGAATGCCTCATCTGCAGAACTCATCATAGACTCAGCTGTATCACTAAGACAGCATATTAAAGCCAGTGAATGACAGAATGAAAAGTCCAATCCATTTAGCTTTTCAATGGTGTTTATCACCTATCAGGATGCCCATAATTTCCAAAGCATATTTGACAACCTCTACTTTCTCTTCCTTATCTTGTGGGCCCAAACATGTGACAATAAGGAAATGGAAAATTCACATTTGCATGGTCCCCTTTTGCATCATCATTGCTGCTGCAGTGATAACACATTTCACCATTTATACATATTGTGACCCTATTAGGTAACATTTAGAATGTTTTCCTCTTTAATTCAGAAATGCTTTTGACATGCCGTGCATCTGCCACCAACTCAGATAAGACTGAGAGAAATGGCTGGGTCAGTGGTGCATGAAATCTAAATGAATGGCTTGGAACTCTTACACTTACATCTGCTCTGCTTTCCAAAGACCAGATAGATAGAAAACAAGGATGGAGGTTGAAACAGTCAGTTTCTAAAGTGCCCAAGCAAAACTGGGCCTTTTGTTTTTAAAAGGATCACCTTAGACTAAACGCTTGCTTCCAAGGATGCAATTCCATGTTTTACAAAAATTATTTTTAGACATTGGTCTTTCTGTATTTCTATTAAAAAATGGAGTATTTCTTGTTATATCAATAAATAAGGATGTCACAGTTATCAGTGATTCTAACCCTACAAAAGTGAGCTCCCGAACCCCAAGGGCATTCAGGAAGGAGAAGAATACTTGTGATCTGGCAGCCATCAGGACTGCAGCCACTCACTGAGGTGAGTCCCAAGGGAGCAAAGGATGTGAAAAATGCAGGGTACTGGCCCAGGTTAGCTGAGGTGCATAGGTAAGGAATGATTTCAATGAGCCCAGACTCTTGCATCTTCCCATACTTAGAAAAGTGCTAAACTCTTTAACTTGGGATATCTCATTTTCCTTCACTAAAAATAATATTTTGATGTTCAGATTGCTTGCTTTTTGTTGCAAAACTTCTATATAACCTGGCTCCTCCCCTTACCTCCTCAGAGTAGTTCTCTCAGGGTTACTTGAGATGTTTGTCTCTCAGGCTTGAAGTCCTAAAAATTTCCACCAAATAAAACATAACTCTGAAGTTTTAGGTTGTGACTGTTTTTTAAGTAAGACACTATTCATAAAGGGCATATTAGTTACACTGTCACATAAAGAAACTTAGTTGTGACAGTTATTTGTATGTTTAATTGAATTCTGGATAATAAAAGTACTGTTCATTGTTATAAATGGTTGTTATAGATTTGAGATGCGTTTTTTAAAACTAAAAGGAGTGTGGGAAATAGAAAAGTACACGAGCTAGGTTCATATAAGTCTCTTTTGACCACTTACTAGCAATGAGAGGGAAAGTAATCTTTGAGATCAGGCTCCTTATCCTTAAGTGAGCATATTAACACTTTAAAAATGGGGCTTCTGCAGGATTCAAGGAGACCAAGACGCTTAAGCAACCAGAACACTATCCAGAAAGTACTATAGGCACTCAACATGTGTCAATATCACTTCTGGTCTATAGAGTGAGAAAGATCTTTAAGGTCCTTTGAAGCTCAATGATCTAGCAATCCCTTGACATATATTCATGCTCAAAAATGTTTTATCAAATGTACATTTTATACATATTTCCCTTTTTGAATTTAATGAGGGGTTTGTGGCTTTTCATGCTTTTGAACCGTGGTGTTGGAGAAGTCTTGAGAGTCCCTTGGACTGCAAGAAGATCCAACCAGTCCATTCCGAAGGAGATCAGCCCTGGGATTTCTTTGGCAGGAATGATGCTAAAGCTGAAACTCCAATACTTTGGCCACCTCATGTGAAGAGTTGACTCATTGGAAAAGATTGTGATGCTGGGAGGGATTGTGGGCAGGAGGAGAAGGGGACGACAGAGGATGAGATGGCTGGATGGCATTACTGACTCGATGGACGTGAGTCTGAGTGAACTCTGGGAGTTGGTGATGGAGGGAGGCCTGGCATGCTGCGATTCATGGGGTCAGGAACAGTTGGACACGACTGAGCGACTGAACTGAACTGTGGCTCCCAAGTAATAAGCTGGGTCTAATATTCCATGAATTTATGAAGCAATGTATTACATTTATTCCTTATAAAAACTAAAAAAAAAAAAGATGTGTCAAGCTGGTACATCATGTTCTTTTAAAATTAACTTTGTATTAAACATTTAATATGTGTTTGTTTTGTGTATTTAACAGTAGAAATAATAGAAAATATAGGCTTATAATTTCCTAGAAAGAATGTTAAATATATTGAATTTTTTAAAATTGATTCAACATTTTTAACTGATAAATATTTTATTTTGTAATTTATGTTATAACTTGGATAAGGCAGAGTATGACTTTACTATGCATTTCAGAGGCAGAGATTTTTCACTGCAAATTAATTGCTTATGATTAAATATGGGAGTCACCAGATTTTGCCAACATGGAAAAATGAGAACTGAAAACAGTTAAGAAAGAAAAAGGGAGGGAGAGGAAATTTGGTAATAATTATAGCAAAAGAGTTTCTATTTCAAATGTGAAACGTTGTGGTGTCAAATATGAGCTGCATAGCAATTCAGGAAAATAGAAAATTTATGAAAGAGGTGATTTTTCTTGCTGTTGCTTTTAATGAAACACTAAGAGCTGACTTTTTTCAAAGTCAGACTAAATAAAGAAATAATACTCATACATATGAAATGCTGAAGTGATTTTACATACATGATCTCATTTAAATTTTACAATAATGCTGTAAAGTTATGTCAATTATCCATATACACATTTAATATGACAAAAATAAATCAAGAAGTTGTTAACTAAAGTCATGAAGGTGGTAACACAGGCCAGGTCTTTCTGTCTCCAACCCCACAACAGCCCAGTGCCTTGCAAGGGAGTCCTATTAGGAGTCATCAGGAAAGGCCAGGTAGGAGTATGAAAATTTTAATGTGGCTGCAGTAAGCTCTCTGGGGTTTCATCCCTATTGCACCTGTTTCTGAAAAAAATCATGTAACTATGGGGGAAAAAAAGGCAATAGTCCAGGCAGGGCCATGGTAATGAGTTGTTTTGACTGGAGCTGAGAATTCTATCCTGTGCGCATGCAGATGTATTCCCAAAACACAGCTCAGACAGTATAGGATTGCAAATAATGTTCATAATTATTTAAAATCTATTGCCCATATGAGCTCCCCTTGTGGCTCAGAGGGTAAAAAATCTGCCTGCAATGCGGGAGGCCTGGATTCAATCCCTGGGTTGGGAAGATCCCCCTGGAGATCAACCCACTCCAGTATTCTTGCCTGGAGAATTCCATGGACAGAGGGATCTGGTGAGCTACAGTCCGTGGAGTCACAAAGAGTCAGACATTACTGAGTGACTAACACACACACACACACACACACACACACACACATTGCCCATTTTAGAAGGAAAAGGTTTTACCTTGCAAATGTTTGTCTCTTCCAGTTTCCTTCCTGCTTTGCAAGAAGTGCTAGGCCTTTCTCTTTCACTATGATCATACTGTGATTTGACTGAGAACTCCAGGAAGGCTGAGGCCATGTCTACTTTGTTGAGCCCTGTCTCTATCCCAGAAATCTAACAAAATGCCTGGTACAAAGAAAATGCCAGAGCAGAGGGTGATGTAAGGGTGGATAAATGAAAAGCAAGTCAAATTTTGAAAATCCCTGAAACCAGGAGGAGAACAAATCTTATTGAGAGTCTGCACTGGAGGAGAGACAAATGAACTAAGCAGATTTTGGAGGAGCTGCCTCGGCAAACCCCCAAGGGCAATAATACACAGAAGCACAGGCCCTTTATGAAACGGTAGAAGGAGCCTGGGGCCAAGGGATTGGTTTGGGCATTTCAGTGTTAACAACAGGGTTTCAGAATTCTCAAGGCCTACCCTGAAACTTTACCAGGAGGAATCCCCAAAGTGACAAATTTCCCCCTCCTTCTTAATCTGGTGAAGGAGTACAAATAATGGAATAGAACGTCGGGATTCCAATTCATGTTATTGCTGTGATTGTTGGAACTCAGTGAATTGCAGTCTCCTCCAAATGCAATGAGGAATCCCCAAACTTAAGGAAAAGTCCTGCAGAGATTATGGAGTAGAACTATGACACACGCAGCATTTTTCATTTTAGGTTTGACCCATCAATAGAAAAGGGGGCAGAGATAATAGAATGAACATGGCATCTGTGTCAGATAAATGATTTTTTATCAACTACACTGTTACACACTCTCTGTGTCTTTTCTCCAAAGAAATTAACACCCTCCACTCAAAGACCATGTTGTTGTGAATTTCAGATGGATAAAATAACATTTCAAGAAAGACAGTGTACTTCTAAGTCAGAAGAGGCAGGACCACCATTGTACAGAAATGGCACTGGCTTTATGACAAATAGCATAGCAAACTTTTCAGGTCCTTTCTAGCTTTCTAAATGTGAAATTACATTTTAGTGAAAGGAAATGCCAGAGATAATATATATGCAGTTCTATCCCCTTAAAGAGAAGGCTTTGAAAGGATGTTAAATGTGTTTGGTTCTTTCTCAGAAATAGCCATGTTTTGGCTGTCTGCTGACCCAGGTGAAAAAAGGAGCTAGCAAAATTCTATATCCCTCCCACATGGATTGTACTGACACATGGATTGAGAGAGGAAGGCTTAAACCTAGCAAATGGTTAATATGTGCGTTCTACTTCACCTACTCCAGGCACAGGCTCTGAGAACCCGAGACAGACATATGGACATGCTGAGAGGTAACAGACTTGCATCAGGGTTTGGCTGCACTAGCTGTGAAAAATATGAATGTTGGTGTCAGGTACCTGAGCTTCCAACTTTACTGTACTATCTAATAGCTGCTTGACCTTGGGAATTAGCTGAAGTTCAATCATCTCTGAAAGGAGGTTGGTAAGGATAGCTTCATCTTAGGTTTTTCATGAAGATTAAATGAGATTTTTACTACTTCAATCTAATGTAAGCTGTTTCAAGTTAATCAGATCAATTTTATTTTATAGTCACTGAGAACATGTTAATGGCTTTTAGTGGGATCTCTCCCTTTTGGGAGAACAACGAACCTTATGTAATCTCAGTTAATACTAACAGTTGACACGTACTATTTATTCTGTGTCAGCCACTCTGCTATTACTCCTGCATCTAATCATTCATTCATCACACCTTCATAAAGCAGTCACTATCCTCACTTTAAAGAGAAAAACTGAGGCTTCTAAACCAGAAAATAGAGCTGGTCAGTTGTCAGAGCTGGATATTTCCCCCCTCAGTGTGTCTCCAAGGCCCCTGTATTAAGTTGTGCTGAGGGTATTAAGATGAGCTAAACCTATGAATCTATTTTTCACCATCAACTATGGTGTCATCTTCCAGCAGGTTTCACTTTACCCTGATCAATAAGACTTAACCAGAGCGAAAGGGGAGGCTTGAAGGGGCAATCCTTTAAGTTCTCAAAAAATATTCAAGATTTGAACTCTCATAATTTACGCATGAAATAATAAAAACTTAAGCAGAACTGTCATCTCAACACTAGAGCATCAGTTCTCAGTGATATTGGGCAATTTAATTAAGCTCAGATGAGCTGAGATGAAATTAAGAATTTCGATGGAAGGGGGGTTTGAGGGAGAATGGCTACATGTATGACTGAGTCCCTTTTCTGTCCATCTGGAACTATCACAACATTGTTAATCAGCTATAAAAAATAAAATCCAATAAAAAGAAAGAAAATAAATAAAATCCAATAAAAAAGAAAAAGTTAAAAGAATATCCATCTCACTGAGAGTTATGGATATTAAACAATTATACTTATACATATATTTATATATATAATGCCCTTGATATTGCCAATTGCAATAAGCGCATAAGGAATTGTTATTAACCTGCAGACAATAACATATATATATATATATATAAATAAAATGAAGATATATATTATATATAAAATAAAACAAAGTCCCTTTCAGGCTCACACAAATACACCCCATGGCATCTGGTCCCCAAGGAAAGATGGAAAGTTGAGTGGGAACACAAGTGAGGTGGGGGTGGATCCAAGTCCTTTACTTCTTTATTTTGTTTCAAAAACTTTTGTCCACGTCATGCAGTATGTGGGATCTTAGTTTCCCAAACAAGGATCAAATCTGCTCCCCACAGTGGTGGAAGCATACAGTCTCAGCCACTGGACTGCTGGGAAGTCCAGAATATACAGTGGAACAAAGACAGCCTCTTCAGTAAGTGGTACTGGAAAAAATGGACAGCTACATATAAAAGAATGAAGTTAGAACTCTTCCTAATACCATACACAAAAATAAACTCAAAGCAGATTACAGACCTGAATGTAAGGCCAGAAACTATGAAACTTAGAGGAAAACATAGGCAGAACACTCTTTGACATTAATTGCAACAAGATCTTTTTTGATCCACATCCTAAAGCAAAAACAAAAATAAATAGTATCTAATGAAACCTAAAGTCTTTTGCAGAGCAAAGGAAATCATAAATAAGACAAAAATACAATCCTCAAAATGGGAGAAAATATTTGCAAATGAAGTAACAGAAAAAGGATTATTCTTTAAGATATACAAACAACTCATGCAGCTCACTATTAAAAAAATGAAAAAAAATGGGCAAAGACCTAAACAGACATTCCTTTAAAGAAGACATACAGATAGCCAGCAAACATATGAACATTAGTGATGCTCAACAACACTAATTATTAGAGAAATGGAAATCAAAACTACAAGCAGATATCGACTCACACTGGTCAGAATGGCCATTATCACAAAAGCTACAATTAAATGCTGAAGAGGGTGTGGAGAAAAGGGGACCCTCTTGCAATATTGGTGGGGATGTAAATTGATACAGCCACTATGGAGAACAATATGCTGCTGCTAAGTCACTTCAGTCGTGTCCGACTCTGTGCGACCCCATAGACAGCAGCTTGCCAGGCTTCCCCGTCTCTGGGATTCTCCAGGCAAGAACACTGGAGTGGGTTGCCATTTCCTTCTCCAATGCATGAAAGTGAAAAGTGAAAGTGAAGTCACTCAGTCGTGTCCGACTCTGTGCGACCCCATGGATTGCCACTCACCTGGGATTTTCCAGGCAAGAGTACTGGAGTGCGATGCCATTATGGAGGTTCCTTAAAAAAAAAAAACTAAAAGGAGAACTCCATATGACCCAGCAATTCTACTCCTGGACACATATCCTGAGAAAACAATAATTCAAAAAGACACACATATCCCAAGTTTCATTGCAGCACTATTTACAATAGCCAGGACATGGAAGCAACCTAAATTTCCATCAACAGAGGAATGGACAAGGAAGATGTGGTACACACATACAATGGAATATCGCTCAGCCATAAAAAGGGAACAAAGTTGGGTCATTTGTTAAAACATGGATGGACCAGAAAGAGTATCATATGAAGTAAAGTAAGTCAGAAGGGAAACCAAATACTGTATATTAACGCACATATATGAAGTCTGATAACATTGGTGTAGACAATCAATCTTACTTACAAAGCAGAAATAGAAGCATAGACATAGAGAACACATATATGGAAACCAAAAGGGCGAGGGGAGAGATGGGGGTGGGAGGAATTGGGATTGACATATGTACATTATTGATACTATGTATAAAATAGATAACTAATGAGAACCTACTAGCTCAGGGAACTCTACTTAATGCTCTGTGGTGACCTTCAGTTCAGTTCAGTTCAGTTCAGTCACTCAGTCGTGTCCGACTCTTTGTGACCCCATGAATCGCAGTGTGCCAGGCCTCCCTGTCCATCACCAGCTCCCGGAGTTCACTCAGACTCATGTCTATCGAGTCAGTGATGCCATCCAGCCATCTCATCCTCTGTCGTCCCCTTCTCCTCCTGCCCCCAATCCCTCCCAGCATCAGAGTCTTTTCCAATAAGTCAACTCTTCGCATGGTGACCTTAACGGGAAGCAAATCCACAAAAGAAGGTATATCTGTATACATATAGCTGATTCACTTTGCTAAACAGTAGACACTAACAGAACATTATAAAGCAACTGTACTCTAATAAATTAAAAAAAAATTTAAAAATGGCTACTATTAGAGGAAAATAAGAGCTCAAGATGTTTTTTGGGGGTTATTTTTTTGCCTATTATTAAGCTACTTCCCAGAGAAGGCAATGGCACCCCACTCCAGTGTTTTGCCTGGAAAATCCCATGGACGGAGAAGCCCGGTGGGCTGCAGTCCATGGGGTTGCTAAGAGTCGGACACGACTGAGTGACTTTTTTTCCACTTTTCACTTTCATGCATTGGAGAAGGATATGGCAACCTACTCCAGTGTTCTTGCCTGGAGAATCCCAGGGACGGGGAGCCTGGTGGGCTGCCATCTATGGGGTCGCACAGAGTCGGACACGACTGAAGCAACTTAGCAGCAGTAGCAAGCTACTTCCTCCTCTATGCCTCCCCGTGTATTATGTACTTCCATCACAAACTCATTATCCATTATGGGCTGAATTGCATCCCCCTTCCTGAAATTTAAAGGTTGAAGTCCTATCCTCTAGTATCTAGGAATATGACTGTATTCTGAAGAGGTGATTAAGTTAAAAATAGGTCAGAATCCAATCTGACTGGTATCTTTATAAGAAGAGGAAATTTGGGGACTTCCCTGGTGGTCCAGTGGTTAAGACTGCACACTCCCAGTGCAGGGAGTTTGGGTTCATTCCCTGGTCAGGGAACTAGATCCCACATGCCACAGCTAAGACCCAGTGCATCCAAATAAAATAAATAAATAAATATTAAAAAAAAAAAGAAGAGGAAATTTGGATACACAGAGATACCAGTGATGCACACGCACAGAGGAAAGGCTATGTGAGGACACAGTGAGAAGGCAGCCTCTGCAAGCCAAGGGGAGAAGCTTTAGAAGAAACTAAACCTGCAAGCACCTTCATCTTGGACTCCCTCCAGAACTGGGAGAAATAAATGTCTGTTTAAGTTAAAAAAAAAAAAAAAAGAAGAAGAAGAAGATGACCAAAGGCCCATACAGATGTGGAGGAAGGCGAGTATTTCTTAATCTTATACGACAGTGGTGAGTAGGATGACTTGGTGATTGTATTTGTTTCCTAGAGCTCCCAAAACAAACTACTAAAGACTTCATGGCTAAGGCCACAAGTTCAAGATGAAGGTACTGTCAGGGCTGGTTTTCTCTGAGCCTCTCTCTTTTACTTGTAGGTATTGTCTTTTCTCCATGCCCTCATGTGGCCCTCCCTCCCCAGTATCTGTCTCAATATACTGTGCTTGTAAGGACACCAGTCATATTGGATTGGAGTCCACTTTAAATGACCTCATTTTAACTTAGTTTCCTCTTTAAAGACCATCTTGAAACACAGCCCATTGAGATGCTGGGAGTTAGAATTTCAACATATGAATTTGAGGGGTTCATCCAATGAAGGGGCATTAATTAGGATGCTTTTGAGCATATGGAAGTTTGGTAGATAGAGGAGTTTCACATTGTCTTCAGGTATTTTTCTTTTTAAAGGTTTATGGGAAATCTCCACTTTTTATATGTCCAAAGAACAATCCCAATTATCTAGGTAGTTTCCATGTTCCCTAGGAACACAGAAACAGGAAGAAATCTTGTTGAAGGACCTATGTGTCGGAGTCTTAGTTCTTTTCAAGCCACATGCCTTTCTTGCTCTCCAGCTCGCCTGGGTTCCATATCCTCCACTTACCCCTTCAAAGGACAGTTGGGAGCTAATGTGCTTTTGCCCTTTACTATTCATATGGTGACACAGGATTTGCAAATTTCTGGAGCAGACATTTAAAAAATGTTCTACTCTATATTTTATTTTTCTTAAACATTGACCCCCCCACCATCTCCTGTAACTGACATGGGTGGAGTTCCTAAATATTGTAGCCATAGTAAAATCTAAACGGAAAAAATATCGACAGTTATTTGGCTCAACCTTGTAGATTGTGCCTTTTAAATGTTAATACCCACAACTTCACTCATTCTTTGATTTGTACTAGAATTTCTTTAAATAGTTTATTTTTCTGATTATAAATGATTATACCTTTATTGATATAGAAATTTAGAATATATAGCAGTACTCTTGCCTGGAAAATCCCGTGGATGGAGGACCCTGGTAGGCTTCAGTCCATGGGGTCGCGAAGAGTCAGACACGACTAAGCGACTTCACTTTTACTTTTCACTTTCATGCACTGGAGAAGGAAATGGCAACCCACTCCAGTGTTCTTGCCTGGAGAATCCCAGGGACGGGGGTGCCTGGTGGGCTGCCATCTACGGGGTCACACAGAGTCCGACACGACTGAAGTGACTTAGCAGCAGCAGCAGCACACATTTAGAAACAATAGTAAAATAAATAAGATAATAAGTATCACCCCTAATCTCTCTTTCTAGAAAGAAACACTGTTAAAATTATGCAAACTTATGCACTATTCTAGAAAAACATCAAACATGTACATGGATATTCTTATAGTATTAAAGGTGTGCAAAAACTGGCATTGTATCATTTAATATCATGCTTTTATACTCAATATTGTAACAATATAGTTATGACACTACAAGTCACTGAAAATGTGACTTTAATGAGTAACATTTCATGGTATAAATACAATTGTATTTGTTCAACCATTTCTCTAAAGCTTGCCACTGGAAGCATTCATATATTTTTTTTAATATGCATATTTTTTCCAAGGTGGGTGATGCATTTTTATCCCTTTATTTTTGCTATGTTTGGTGATAACACATATAGGAATGTATATATTGATATCAAGCCTAGGAATGTATATATTGATATGCTTAAGGAAATGTGACCATATTTTTCTTTTAAAATGTTTAATTTGTTACCTCAGGTAAGCAGTGGGAAACAGGTCCAAGGTGATATAGGCATATTTCTTCCTGAACCAATTAATAGAAATTACCTGGCAATCAGGAAGCAATGTTAGTACTTGATTCATCTTATATCTTGACTATTTCTGAATGATCATTGGATCAACTTGGTGCATAAAGCCTCTTTTTCCTTCCCTCTCCTTGCACTATCCATCACTGTCCCTACCAGAGCCCCTACACACAAACACGCACCCCCCACACTCACACGTATTTTCTATCTGGTTGGACTGACTGTCATTTGTGTAATGTCTGGCATTGCAGCTCCAGCTGGCTGACTGGAGATGATGACAAAGAATCAAGCTTTCTGCCAAAGTCAAAGACAAATGTCACTCTTGTAATAAAACTCAATTATAGCCAAATTAATCACAATAATGTTGTGGCCTGTAGTGAAAATAGAGCAGTTTGGAGGAAATCTGTCTAAAACATTGGGAGAACCATGTAATTGCAGAAACTCCGGCAGCCCGACAGGCAGGAAACACAGATCACAGGTGGACTTCTTGGCCAGGACATGGGGTCTCACTGGGGACCTGAGACATTTTGTTCTCTCCAATAACGGTGTTTGATTTTTGTTGACTGCTTTATTAGAAGCAGTGAATAATCAGAATTAAGCAACCTCACTGTACATTAGACCTGTTTGTCCAGTGTAGACAGAGGTGCCCTAGCTCCCTGCATCAATAAATCCCCCAAGCACAACTGAAGACCTGAGGAAACACGTGGATGGTGCAGAGGAAGAAACTGTGACTTCCTTGCCAATCAGCCTGTGGCTTCTACAACGCCCCCGTGCTTTCGAAGTTCTCTCCCTTTGCTTGGTCTTGGCCTCCTGCCAAGCTGTACACAGAGCTCACTTTGACCTTGTTTTTCATAAGAAATCACATTTCTCTTAGCAATTTGTGGTTTTCTTTTTAGACTTCACAGGCAGATTCCACAGAGAGAGCAGTCAAGGGAAGCCTATCACATGGGGTAGGATTTTACTAACTCCCAGCCTCTGCCCCAGCCTTGCAGGCTCCCCAGAGGTCCTGAGCCTCTCTTTGCTCCCTGGTGTCAGACTCCACTCTCATACACGCTTCATCCTTCTCCATGAACTCTGACTGGGTGTCTCTATGCATGTGTGTGTGTGTGTGTGTATATGTGTGGGTGTGTGTATGCAGAACAACTTCTCCCAGGCTTGCACAGTCAGAGCCCTCACCCATTATAGCACTGGTAGAGGATGCTCTTCTACCAGGATACTCAGGAAAAACCAGGGGTTTCCAATCCCCCAATGCATATGCACAGAATACATTTTACCTTCAATTTTATAATCTAAACAATCTACTTAGCCTCTCAGGTCTTCAGTCTTTCCATAGACAAAGTGAAAACAATTCATAACTCTAGCAGACATGAAGACAATCTATACATGTGTCTCACAGAGGGCTTGGGCCAGCAACAGTACTCACTGAAAAACAGCATTCTTCCTGCCCTATTGATGGAAAGAGGGAGAGACATGAGACTACAGGAAATAGAAGGGAACATCCAAGAAAAATACAACCTACTGATGTCAAATGTTACATGTTATGATAACATTTTTAATGAGTACTTTATGAAAATGCTTCAAAAGGAATGGAGAACATTTGTGTAGAATGGTAGAATTATTTATCAGGGAGGGTTTCACATGGGACGTGGTGCTTTGAGCTGGGACATGAGACAGTCTGGGCAGACGGAGGTGAAGAATAAGCATGTTTAGTCTGAGACTTGATGTCAGTTAAGTTCCTTTGTGGAAGCCTGGGTTTAAGAGGGCGGGGAAAAGTGCTAACTATTACTTCTGGCCACAAGCAGCATTTGGTTTGTCTATATTGTGAGCATACGGGTTTTTAAAGAGTTGGGCAAATGTAGAAAAAAAATTGCACGCAAATGAACAATATAAAAAAAATACTTCTTTATGAATGAATGAAATGTTGATACCTATTCCTCAGTGTTTATATCCAAAGTCTTATCTCTTTAATATTAAATGAGAACAGAAAGAGTACATCTAATTAAATCTATGTAATAGGACAATAAAATAATCCATACCCTAGACAGCAAGAGTAGGTTGTTTTAATTTTGAATACCAATCCCTTTCAAGTTACTGTGGCAATAGTGTTCTCTGGGAGATTATAACAGATTTTTCAAAACATGTTGAAGTGCATTGCCTTGGAGAAGTTTTTCACTTTGTGCCTGCATGTGGACACTCATGTTGGTGTGTACACCTCTGTGGGTATGAGTCCTGTGAATGAAGGTAGCATATGGGTACCTATTTAAAGTGACTGTCATTAAGGCTAAGTACACTAGTACTTAAAATAATAAATAATATCTAAAGCACATTCGTGGTATTCTCCTTAGTCTTTTTATCTCTCAAGAATAGTCACAGGGAAAGCTCAGGTAATCAGCATTGAATAGTTGTTTATGTTTGCATATTTGACTACTTAATGGTACCTCTCATCTGTCTCCTTGTCCCTTTTACATCTCCCTCTTCAAGGATAAAAAGGCTAGCTTTTATCAGATCCCTTCACACACAAAATTTTGTTATCTCTTTTTGCAGTTGTGATGAGTCTTAAGGCCTGAAATACATTAAGCACACTTGGAAGTCAAGGATCCTGCCCATCACAGAAGCACCACTTCTAATGTTATCTACTGAGGTCCTGTAACCTTGTGTTTCCTGCTAAAATAATTTAAAATTTGCCTAGATAGATTGGTAGCAAACTACTTAGTTATGTTTAATGTTGGGGGTGTTAACTAAACCTGTAAATAAACACTACAGGAAAGTGTTGTTGTTGTTGAAATAGATACATTTAAAGTATAAAATAAAAAGGACAATATTGAAAACTCTGTATACTCTGAATAGTCTACAGGTAACATAATAAAGAAGAAATATCCAACTGACAACAAGGAACAAGAGATAAAGATACAAAAATAAAATTAATTTGAGTATGCATTCTTAAGTAGAGTTCTTAACATCTGTAGTAGAAGATTCTAGATATGTTCATAGCCAGACATTTCCCCTTATTCATCTTCCTATGTGCTTAGTTGCTCAGTCATGGCCAACTCTTTGTGATGTCATGGACTGCAGCCCTCCAGGCTCCTCTGTCCATGGAGTTTTTCAGGCAAGCATACTGGAGTGGGTCGCCATTTCCTTCTTCCTATAACCAGGTAATAGATCAGTGAATTCTCTAGGATACATTTCTAAATTCACAAACTATGTC
The DNA here is from genome assembly GCF_032452875.1 of Bos javanicus. Lineage (NCBI taxonomy): Eukaryota > Metazoa > Chordata > Mammalia > Artiodactyla > Bovidae > Bos > Bos javanicus. Next base: position 39,217,666 of record NC_083895.1, on the reverse strand, counting down.
TAGACTGACTAAACAGCTCTGCACAGCTACAGTAATGAATAATAAATTAATCAATTAGGACTTTTATGTGATAGGTAATTAACGAGAGCTTTAAGACGGTACTAGAATATTTAACATCATCTTCAAATCAATGACATCTGGACTCACAGATTTCCAGATTTAGCTTAACTAAAGCAGGTGTATAGAGTAATAATAGATTCCAAACAAAGGCTACCACCTGTTTATCAATAAACACTAGAGACTATACAGCAGCGATTTTCAAAACATGGTCCCTGGATAGGTAGCATTAAGATCACCTGTGCTTGTTAAAAATATAAATATCAGGATCGGTCCACACTTCCTGAATCACAGACTCTGGGATTGCACTCTAACAATCTGTGTTTCATGTAAAGATCTTCTAGGAGATCTGAATGCAGACTGAATTTTGAAAATCACTTCTGATAGGTAATGTTATAAAAGGGGAGGGGAGAAAATGAGCAGTTTTAGGGCAGGTAAAATAATGGTTAAGACTGTGAGCTCTGAACAAATACTGGATTCAAATCTTCTTTCACAGACTTCTGAACTTCATGCAAGTCATTTATCTTTCTTCAGTTTTAGTTTCCCTCCCTGTTAAAAAAATCTTAATAAAGCATTAACTGCACACAGTTAATGCTCAGTAAGTACCTATTATTAATGATTTTTCTAAGCCACAAAATTAGAGTTGGCAAATGCTTATTAAATTCAATTTCACTTTTTAAAAAGCAACTTATTCACATTTTCCAATTTGTAAAAATTAATTCTATCAGCATAAAGCTCTAGTATTTATACTGCTTTGCCCACAATTTGTGAAATAAATAAGATTAAAATGAAAAGAGCATAAACATGCCAAACTCATTGGAAAGTGCTGTTCTATTCATCTGCACTAAAAGAAAGGTTTTCAAACTTGGCTCCTATGAACATGAGAGTTCCACAAAGCGGCCCAAGGTAGTCTTCTAAAATAAAATAATGGTGCCCCTTCTATTTTTTTTAATGATTGACTAAATATTCAAATTAACTATACAAATGGCTCAAATTATAGATATAAGATCCCCCAAATATTAAATGCATTATAGGAAGAACTGCATGCATATAAAATAGAAATATTTTCTGCAATATGTATTATATATATAAAATCATCTCATAAAATGACTAACTATAGTGTTTTTGAACATTTCACAAACTACATCCTGAATTGCAGCCTCTCAAAGACTGAAACACAATTCTTGAAGTGTATTCATCTCTAATTGGATGCTGAATTTTCTTGGTTTTAATCTGCTAATCAACAGCAATATGAATACCATGGATGTTCAATGTTAATTTTTAAATCACTGAACTCAAACTCTATGATTTACATAGATACATAGAAACAGGTACACTTGAAAACAAAGTCATTTCATATTCTAAGAGATATTAGTAACGCTTCATGCTTCTTGGCCACAGAACGTTTCCCACAGCACCCAGCATTGCTAAGCAGTACCTTTGGAGTCAGAAACATATTTTAGAACATTAATACATATTTTCAGTGTCAAACTCTTCAGCTGAGAAATGTAGTGTTATCAGTGCTGTGTACTTGTTTGAAATATACATTGCAAGAATATGACCATACAAATCTTATAGCCTGAGAACAGAATTCTGAATGCTCTGGGTAAATGCCAATAATTCATAAATAAAAGAATGTATCTCACTAAACATCAGATAGTTTTCTCACAAAAGATATTTATTTTAAACTTCTGTGCACAGGGAAATTTTTAGTAATATCAATTTTGACAGCTTCCAGAATCTGTGGCATTGCTTATCCTGGTAAATTAATGCCACACATCTCTCTTCACTGATTCAAAAATATCTGTATGTCGCTGGAATAGATCTCACTAACATAACTTGCTTCTATTTTGGGATCCAGAATGAGAAGCAAATTGACCCTTCATTTAATATCAGTGTTATACATATGTATGTGTGTATCTTACACTATTTTCTAAAGGAAAAAGAAAAAAAGGTGAGAAGAGGACAAACAAAAAGAGGAGGAGGAAGAGAGGAGACAGGAAGAGAGAAAAAAAAAGAGGAAGGGGAAAGGAAAGGGAAAGGAGAAAATGTTAAATAGTTTAAAAGAAGACAAGTCTATTCTAGATGAAAACTTATTGAAAACAGATAAAACTCTTTGACAAATGGCTGCTTAATAAGATATAAAATATCTTTAAAAAACCATTAGGCAGCATTATAATGAAAGTATATTCATCATTTTTTTTCTGGGTCTGACAAAGTAAAATAGACATTGTTGTAGAAGATTGATGAGAATGTATAGTAGAACATTCTTTCTGGGTAGCAATTTGACAGTAAATATTACTAATCAATAAAATAGTTAAATTTTAGTCTTAGTAATTCTTCTACACAAAGATGTGTTTGCAAAACATTACTAAGTTGTACACAAATAGAATTTCAAAAATATAGATTTTGTTAAAATGTCTGTCCTTCAGCACAATGGAATACAACACAGTCATTAAAAACCACACCTCTTTCAGATTAGAGCAAAATTTCTCAGTCTTTTTCTCGTCAAGATGTATACCCTGAATAACATTCAGATAAAAGTCAAGAATGGCTCCCAGCATGAGAGCTGTGCCCTTTCCTCCCTCTCAAGAAAGCAAAAAAAAGAAATATAATTTAGTCAACGTGACTGTGTATCACCAACCTTGAATCCCATAGAACTTTTAAGATGGTGAATTGTTCCAAGTAACTCATGTGTTTTCTGTACTATGGTATGAAATTATGTGGTACTCTTCACTCCTAACCAAAACACACTTATGTGCTTGGGACAAAGGCCAAGAATGAGGACTGAACAGATTATTTCAAAACATTAAAATGTGGTATTAGAGGACTTCCTGATAGTCCAGTAGATAGAATATGCCTTGCAATACAGGGGATGTGGGTTTAATCTTGGTCACAGAACTAAGATCTCACATGCTGAGGGGCAGACTAAGCCCCTTTACCACAACTAGAGTTTACATGACACATGAAGATTTCTCATGCCACAACTAAGATTCTAAGCAGTCATATAAAAAAAGAAGTGGCATTAGGCAGAATGCCCCCAAAATAGTCATACCCTATTCCCTGCAATTTGTGAATGTTACTTTTACACAACAAAGAAATTTGGAAGTAGAATTCATAGATTTTAAAGTAAAGAGATTGTCCAAGTTGGTCCAATTTGGTCACATAAAAGCCTAATCACTTAAAAGCAAAGAAATTTCTCAAACTAGAGGCAGAAGAGATGAAGAAGTAGAAGTTAGAGTGACTGAAGAATAAGGATTTGAAATCACCATCTCTAAAGATGGAGGGGCAACACAAGAAAAGCAGGAGCATTAAGGGGTTGAGAGAAGCTCACGCGGACAGACAGCAATGACTCAGGGAACCCAGCCCTACAGTAACAGAGGACCTGAATCTTCAACCACCTGCAGAAAGACCTGGAAGCAGAGTTTCCTCCAGGCCCCTGAAGCAAGAGCCCAGTCCAGCAGACACTTTGATTCCAGCCTTGTGAGATTCTAAGCAGATGGGCCAGGCAAGGCCACCCAGAATTTTGACCTAAAGAACTACTGGGTAATGAATTTGTTTTAACCTGCTAAATTTGTGGTAATTTGTCATAGTATTAATAGAAAACTAATATTATAGGTATATTAGGGTTATGAGAGGAAGTCAATTTTATTTTCTTCTTTATCCTCTTGACTTTTTGTAAAGGTAAAATGAGGGGAATGAATTTTAACTTAGTTAAACTACATGGGCTATTCATTGAGGTAAGGTTTAGTACATTTATGGAAATTCCATTACCAAACCAACTGTGATTCTTAGCAGCTGAGCTTTTCAAATAAAGTTTTTGCAATCTGTTTTCTTTCTGGAACTATGATCCATTGACATATATAACCCTTCAATGTTTAAATCAAAGTTGTTTTGTAATTCTCCCAACTGATTTATCAACATTATTCTGGCACAGAAAATAACACTTCCACAGTTATAAAGTAGAAAAAGATAAACATTTCTTTCTAAATACAGCATTGTCCTGAGTGACAGACAGTGTCAAGGATGCCCCTCAGACTTACCTACGAGGGTAAGTCATAACACTCAGTACTGTGATGTCACACCGAATCAGTGCAAATGAAAGTCTGGGCCAGGGCCTGGCACACTTTGAAAGGTACGGGCTACTTTCATTGATAGAATCTCGTTCTCTCCCCATGTAATTACAAAGGAAGAGCCAAGGAATTTGTGAAGCTCATTATAAAGGCTTTTGAATGGGTCATGTTGATTCTTCAAATCTTATTTCCTGGCACACCTTCAGAGTTGGCTTCTTTCCCTAATGTTGTACATCTGAAAATAGCATATAGTAAAACTTTAGGACAAAAAAGATAACAAGGTCCTATCATTAAAAAAGGAGGGAGACACTATAATAGAATATATTTTTCTCTTAATTAAAAGCAATAGGACTACCAGGGTAGGAAACATTCAACTATAACAGATGAACTGTTTGAGGCTCAGTGTGGACAAGTCTAAGAGTTAAAGATGTGAGGGAGGTCCAGTCATGGGGTTTCTATACTTTTGTGTTTTACCTACAAGATTTATATACGTTCTCATAACGAAGACTGGAAAAAATTACTTGATACTTGCAGCAGGAAAGAGAAGAAACTTAGCCATTTTGAAATATATGCAGAGCATTCTGTTCTTACTAAGACCTGCCCTCAAGGGAAACTATTTTGCCAGAGCCTAACTTATCTGGTGGAAGTAAGATACCCAACCCTAATACAACTTTCCTTGAGGAGGAAAGGAACTGAGAATTACTTGTGAAATTAATAGCTCAGAGGTACAAGTTCACTAAAGACTGAGATCCAATAATAGGACTACAAAAGTCTTCCCCTCTCCAAAGCTCACCACCACATCAATGGGGGTAAATCTTACACAAAAAAGAGAAAAAAGTCAAGGACACCAGAGGAGGTCATAGCCTAGACACCTACAGCTACAGCAAGCGGTGTAATGACATTTGAAAGAGAACTTGGATAAGTTGCAGATCTATACTGCAAATCATGTCCTTTCCTCACAAATATATCATTTGTATGAGACCCAGTTTCAGGTGTATTTAGAAACTTAGCAACTCTTTCATCTTTATGTTGCGTCTCATTTACTTTATCTAATTATGTGAATTAATTCTAAATAGTCAAACAATTATTTCTAATAGAGCTTAGGTGAATAATTTAAAAAAAAATGTAACCTCATCCTACACTCTTTTCCAGAAACAAATTATATTATAGCATCTACTGTTACTTTCTCTTAAGTCCAGACTCGAACAACAAACATTGACTTTGAAAGATGAAATTGTGAGTGAAAGTCTCTCAGTCGTGTCTGACTCTTTGTGACCCCATGGAATTTTCTAGGCCAGAATACTGGAGTGGGTAGCCTTTTTCTTCTCCAGGGGATCTTCTCACCCAGGGATTAAATCCAGGGCTCCCACATTGCAGGCGGATTCTTCACCAACTGAGCCACAAGGGAAGCCCATGAATACTGGAGTGGGTAGCCTATCCCTTCTCCAGCAGATCTGCCCCACCCAGGAATCAAACTGGGACCTCTTGCATTGCAGGCAGATTCTTTACCAACTGAGCTTTGAAACTGTGGCTGATTACAATTAAAAGGAAAGCATTAACACAGGGTTGAAGCTGTGGGAAACGTGGAGACTTGGATTTCTTGTTGTGTTGTTCAGTCACTAAGTTGTGTCTGACTCTTTGCAACCTCATGGATTGAAGTGCGCCAGGCTTCCCTGTCCTTCACTATCTCCCAGTCTGCTCAAACTCATGTCCATTGACTTGGTGATGCTATCCACCCATCTCATCTTCCATTGCTCCCTGCTCTTCTTGCCCTCAATTTTTCTCAGGATTTCTTTCTGGACTGCAATTAAAGTTCACATATTGCCTCACACTTATTTGCCATTCAATCAAGAAAGTTTAAGTGATATTGAAAGATGCCCAGTTGTGAGGCCCTTTACTTTGTGAATTATACAAATGAGGAAAATCTTTCCAAACATAAAAGGAAACAACCACACTTCACACTCATGGTACAAAATGATGAGCATAAAAAAGAATGATAAACTATTTTTATTTCAGTCAGCTAGGTAAATATTACTTATTCTGCCTCGCTCATCTTCTTCACGACACATCATGCTAGCCCACAAAGTAGGCTGATTCATATTAAACTTCCAAGAAATGTTGCACCAATTCTTTGCCTTTGTTCCATTAACCACAGCTAAGAAAACATTGAAATATAGAACATTAATTACATTAAAGAAGACCACATAAAGCAATGAACATAAAAATAATACCATAATAGACATATCTTACAAGAGCCAGTTTCTGACTTTAGACCCCCAAAGCTAGCAATATTTATCAATGTGCTTGACTGCTTGCCCTCTTATCTCCTACCTATCACCTCAAGTGAACAGTTTTTTAACCTTTTGCGGCAGATGGGAACAAGAAATGGTTCACTGACATTCTTGTTTTTTCCTTAAAGAAAGATTGCAGATTCATATCAAACTCAATTGTCCTCCTAGAGTTCTGTAGCCCAGTTCAGATTCTGGAAGGATGAACGACCATCCTCCTTAGCCAAAGGGCCATGATGCATTGGCTAGCAGGGGGGATGTTACTCAGGTGTATCTTGGTTCACTCACCTGCTCACTCACTCTACTCCCTAGGGAGATGGGCAGTGTTTATTACATATCAAGAGAATGAAAAGTTGAAGTGTTAGTTGCTCAGTACTGTCCAATTCTTTGAGACACTGTGGACTGTAGCCCACCAGGCTCCTCTATCCACGGAATTCTCCAGGCAAGAATACTGAAGTGGGTAGCCATTTTCTTCACCAGAGATCTTCCCGACCCAGGGACCAACCTGGATCTCTTGCATTTCAGGCAGATTCTTGACTGTCTGAGGCACCAGGGAACTAACACATATCAAGTACTTACTGTGTCCCACCAACTGTAATTGCAAATGTGTATAAAATCTTATTTAATTCTCAAAACAATCATATTAGGTGGACATATTTTTCCATAGTCAACTGTTGGGAGCCTTGAAAAACTTAAAAGCATTTATCTTAAGCTTCTGGTAGAGGGACCAGAGATCAAACTGTCAACATCCGTTGGATCATAGAGAAAGCAAGAGACTTCCAGAATAAAAATCTACTGCTTTATTGACTATGCCAAAGCCTTTGTGTGGATCACAACAAAGTCTGGAAAATTCTTAAAGAGATGGGAATAACAGACCACCTGACCTGTCTCCTAAGAAATCTGTATGCAGGTCAAGAAGCAACAGTTAGAACTGGACATGGAACAACACACTGATTCCAAATTGGGAAAGGAGTACGTCAAGGCTGTATACTGTCACCCTGCTTATTTAACTTATATGCAGGGTACATCATGTGAAATGCCGAGCTGGATGAAGCACAAGCCGAAATCAAGATTGGTGGGAAAAATATCAATAATCTCAGGTATGCAAATGCCACCACCCTAATGGCAGAAAGTGAAGAAGAACTAAAGAGCCTTTTGATGAAAGTGAAAGAGGAGAGTGAAGAAACTGGCTTAAAGCCCAACGTTCAGAAAACTAAGATCATGGCATCCGGTCCCATCACGTCATGGCAAATAGATAGGGAAACAATAGAAATATGAGAGATTTTATTTTGGGGGCTCCAAAATCACTGCAGACGGCAACTGCAACCATGAAATTAAAAGATGCTTGCTTCTTGGAAGAAAAGTTATGACCAACCTAGACAGCATATTAAAAAGCAGAGACATTACTTTGCCGACAAAGGTCCGTCTAGTCAAAGCTATGGTTTTTCCAGTTGTCATGTATATATGTGAGAGTTGGACTATAAAGAAAGCTGAGCACTGAAGAATTGATGCTTTTGAACGGTGGTGTTAGAGAAGTCTCTTGACAGTCCTTTGGACTGCAAGGAGATCCAACCAGTCCATCCTAAAGGAAATCAGTCCTGAATATTCATTGAAAGGACTGATGCTGAAGCTGAAACTCCAATACTTTGACCACCTGATGTGAAGAACTGACTCGTTTGAAAAGACCCTGATGCTGAGAAAGATTGAAGGCAGGAGGAGAAGGGGATGACAGAGGATTAAATGATTGGACAACATCAGCAACTCAATGGACATGAGTTTGAGCAAGCTCTGGGAGTTGGTGATGGACAGGGAAGCCTGCAGTGCTTCAGTCCATGGGGCCTCAAAGAGTCAGACATGACTGAGCAACTGAAGTGAATTGAATCTAGGTAGTGGTGGAGCCTATATCTGAAATGTGTTTTGTCTTCAAAGTTCAAGCTATGCTAAAAAAAAAAAAAATCTAAATTCAATAAATACAACCTACACATGATAAGTAGCTCTACACATAATACAAGAAGTGGGTCATTCTCTAACTGTAAACATGTTACATTTTCTTATCACATCATTCTCCTGTGATGTGACTGGAAATGTACCATATTCCTTGATCCCTAGTAAATCTTAAGCAAGCCTGGATAGAGAACATAATAGCAAGAATGCAGGTACAAAGTCATTACAACAAATCTTACTGCAAACCCGGCAGGCTAGAAAAGACAGTATTTTAGAGGGCAGACTTCAAAGAATGGACAGCAGACAGTGAACTAGACATTTAATCTTCAGTTAGGAACAAAATGTCTAGAAAAGGAATTGTACATACTAAGATCAGATATCACCTCTTACTTTTAAAATGCATTCCTTACAAAGGGAAGGAAAGCAAAAAAGACTGATACAAGAAAGAAATGATTACCCTATAGACTTAACATACATGATGAAATGTCCAATGCTCATAAGAATGTAGTGAAATTAGTATTCCAATAGATTGCTAGTACAGGTAAATCGGTACAACTTTCAGAAAACAATCTGACTAAATGCATTCAGTACAGGAAAACAGCCATGCCATTTGATTTTGCACTTCCATTTCTAAAAGAAAACACTAACCAAATAATAATGTCAAGATGAAAAAGTTTAATGCCTGAAAATGTTAGTTTTACCTTTTTGTGACAGCCACAAATTGTAAACCTAAATGTTTTCAAAATGAAGTATATCAGAGGAGTAAGTATTATATCTGGGCTTCCCAGGTGGCTCAGTGCTAAAATACCTGCCTGTAATACAGGAAACACAGGTTTGACCCCAGGTCAGGAAGATGCCATGGAGAAGGAACAGACAACCCACTCCAGTATTCTTGTCTGGGAAACCCCATGGACAGAGGAGCATGGAAGGTTGCAATCTATAGGGTCGTGAAAGAGTCGGACATAATTTAGTTACTAAACAACAACAGAAACTATTATATCTATGAACAAACCCAGAAAAGTATTTACTATATAGTGCTAACTGAAGAAACAGGATGGACCCCATGGACTATACTATCCATGGAATTCTCCAGGCCAGAATACTGGAGTGGGTAGCCTATCCCTTCTTTAGCGGATCTTTCAGACCCAGGAATTGAACTGAGGCCTCCTGCATTGCAGGCGGATTCTTTACCAACTGAGCTATCAGGGATGCCCCAGAAACAGGATAGTAACTTATTTATCTGTGCTGGGAATGAGGGACACATGATCCACATGCCAACAACATAAAGTAACTTATACTAGATGGCTTGCAATCAATTCAATGATGCAAACACGAAGATGGTGTTCATCAGAAGATACCTGCCCACTGCATTTTTCTTTTTCACAAAGCACTACACTAAGGGAATTTGGGGAAGAATGGATACATTTCTATGTATAGCTGAATCCTTTTGCTATTCACCCGAAACTATCACAACATGGTTAATTGGCTATACTCCAAAGGTCCATCTAGTCAAGGCTATGGTTTTTCCAGTGCTCATGTATGGATGTGAGAGATGGATGGATTGTGAAGAAAGATGAGAGCCAAAGAATTGATGCTTTTGAACTGTGGTGTTGGAGAAGACTCTTGAGAGTCCCTTGGACTGCAAGGAGATCAGTCCTGGGTGTTCACTGGAAGGACTGATACTGAAGCTGAAACTCCAATACTTTGGCCACCTCATTCGAAGAGTTGACTCATTGGAAAAGACTCTGATTGGAGGCAAGAGGAGAAGGGGACGGCAGAGGATGAGTTGGCTGGATGGCATCACTGACTCGATGGACATGAGTTTGATTGAACTCTGGGAGTTGGTGATGGACAGGGAGGCCTGGAGTGCTGCGATTCATGGGTTCACAGAGTCGGACATGACTGAGCAACTGAACTGAACTGAATATAGAATAAAAAGGGTTTTTTTGTTCTTTTTTTAAAAAAATGTATTGATAGATTTTGCATCTCCTAACTTGTATAGAACACTGGGTTATTGAAAGAGCTGATGGAGATTCTCTCTCTGAACCAGTAGATTAGGTTTTTGAAGCAGTTGCTGAAGGAGGTCTATGAGGATAGGCACCTATACCAAGTGGACACTGTGAGACAAAGGGCCTCCTCCCTGCCGTAGCAGGGCTTAATCCAACGCTGGGACAACATACCCGGAAATGATAAGACACCACCATGGCGGGTATAGACAGCAGATGCTTTAAGGAATCAGAAACTAGGCTTGATTGTACCCCCAAAGTTCCCAAAGTTTTTGTTTTAATGCAGGGGAGAGGAGAGGAAGAAGTAAAATTCCCATATGACATCCACAGCACCAGTTTCTATCAAGTGCCTGGACAACTGAACCATTAATAGGGGAACCCATAGAGCAACTATCTATTTACAGCTTCCTGCATAGCTCAGTCAGTAAATCATCTGGCTGCAATGCAGGAGACCTGGGTTCAATTCCTGGGTAGGGAAGTTCCCCTGGAGAAGGAAATGGCAACCCACTCCAGTATTCTTGCCTGGAGAATACCATGGACATAGGAACCTGGCAGGCTACAGTTCATGGGATCACAAGAGTCAGACACGACTTAGCAGTATCTTTCTTTCTTTCTATTTACTATTTGACATGGGACTTCTCACAGGATTCACATGGTCAGGGAAACAAAAGAACATACCTTTGGATGAAATATCAGCTTGGATTCACCTTCCCAATTCCACCATGAGTCAACAGAAATATAAGAATGTAGGGAATATGAAAACATTATACAACATATAATTGCATAGTAAATTCTAACACTTCAAAAGGTTTGAGTATTTTTCCCCCTAAAATTTGAAAACTCCAATACTTTGGCCATTTGATATGAAGAAATGACTCACTGGAAAAGAACTTGATGCTGGGAAAGATTGAGGGCAGGAGGAGAAGGCGACAACCAAGGATGAGATGGGTGGATGGCATCACTGACTCGATTAACATGAATTTGAGCAAGCTCCAGGAGCTGATGATGGACAGGGAAGTCTGGCATGCTGCAGTTCATGGGGTCACAAAAAGCCAGACATGACTGAGTGAACTGAACTGAATCTGTCCTATTATTTTATATTTATTAACTGTATAACTAAATTATAACCCCAAACCACAATTTATTGAGTCAATGTATTTACACAGATCCATAAACTTTCCATCCTAAAAGATAAGGGAATTGCTACATTTTCAATTTTCCTCATCTTTTCCTCTTTCCTACCTGTCCTCATCTGATTTCTGGCCCAGATTTTTCTTGTGAAAAATCTAAATATAGAACTAATAACATTGAATACCTATACATCACCTGGACTCTATAATTCATACATACAAATATCCCTTATTTTATCATTTTATTTAATTTTTAAAGAATTTCAAAGTAAACTGTAAACAGTATACTTTACTCTTACTCAAAGTTCATATAATTACCTACAATTCAATCCTGTGGGTATGTTTTCCATGTAAAACTTAACATTCAGTAAAATACACATATTTTAAGTGTAACACCAAATCCTATTTTGGTTTATTTTGTCTTGTTATAAATTTTCTAGGAGTTAACTTTATACTTTGCCAACAAAGGTCTGTCTAGTCAAGACTATGGTTTTTCCAGTGGTCATGTATGGATGTGAGAGTTGGACTGTGAAGAAAGCTGAGGGCCGAAGAATTGATGCTTTTGATCTGTGCTGTTGGAGAAGACTCTTGAGAGTCCCTTGGACTGCAAGGAGGTCCAACCAGTCCATCCTAAAGGATATCAGTCCTGGGTGTTCTTTGGAAGGACTGATGCTAAAGCTGAAACTCCAATACTTTGGCCACCTCATGCAAAGAGTTGACTCATTGGAAAAGACTCTGATGCTGGGAGGGATTGGGGGCAGGAGGAGAAGGGGACGACAGAGGATGAGATGGCTGGATGGCATCACTGACTCGATGGACTTGAGTTTGGGTGAACTCTGGGAGTTGGTGCTGCACAGGGAGGCCTGGCGTGCTGTGATTCATGGGGTCGCAAAGAGTCGGACACGACTGAGTGACTGAACTGAACTGAACTTTATACTTATAGGGGATAACATTTTTCTCTCTCACTTAATATGCAATCCTTCAATATTAAAGGTAAAAAAAAATCAGTGTGCTTATACTTTATCCTCCCCCCATCATAATATCCTGACTTTTGCTAGTTTTATTATTAATTAAATGTTGTTGATGATCTTTTAAGTTGGTGTTTTGGTTTTTTTTTTGGCTGTACCATGTGGCATGTGAAATTCTAGTCCCCCAACCAGGAATTAAATGCCCCCTGTAGTGGAGTAGGAGTAGGAAATGGAAACTCACTCCAATGATCTTGCCTGGATAATTCCATGGACAGAGGAACATGGCCAGCTACAGTCCATGGGGTCACAGATTCAGACACAACTGAGCAACTAAAATTTTCACTTGCCCTGTAGTGGAAGTATAGATTCTTAATCTCCAGACCAGCAGGAAAGTCCCAACATCATCATGGTTTATCTTTGCTTCTATGACTATGATTCTTAAAAACATTTAGTTTTATTTCTATATTTAAGAAGAAATCAACAGTATCATCCTTTATATCACTGCTTTTCCTTTCATATCTTGTTTGGCTTTCTTAGTTCTTTCTACTCACGTTTCTGCAAATATATGTCTACTGTCTTTGTGGTTAATGTATTATACTTTATACTTGGCTTGTACCATAATACTCTCAGAGATGACAATTGCATCATTCTCACTCTCTCTTTAAAACTCCAGCTGTTTCAGGTCTCCCTCCTGTTGATGACCTTGTCGAAACCAACTCTAAGTGTCAGGCAAGAATGACCTCATCTTTCCACCACCAGTTCTAGCAGCGTACATGCCTCTCCTCCTACTGACTTTACTTTTCATCATGTTAAAATGAAAGAATATGTGTGCTCCTTCTGGAGGCCAAACATTACCTTTGTTCTTTCATATTTTCATGGATGTAAATGTAGCCTTATCTCCTCCAGCCTCTACCTTATCTGTCAATTATCTTCAGAAAAATTACTCAACTAATACCCTCCTGTGCTTACTGCCTTTTGGCCTTCTTCTTACCATTTCCAATTGGACTTTCATACTCACAACTTCAGTATAATCAGATCAGTCACTCAGTTGTGTCCGACTCTTTGTGACCCCATGAATCGCAGCATGCCAGGCCTCCCTGTGCAGCACCAACTCCCAGAGTTCACTGAGATTCACATCCATCGAGTCAGTGATGCCATCCAGCCATCTCATCCTCTGTCGTCCCCTTCTCCTCTTGCCTCCAATCCCTCCCAGCATCAGAGTCTTTTCCAATGAGTCAACTCTTCACATGAGGTGGCCAAAGTACTGGAGTTTCAGCTTTAGCATCATTCCTTCCAAAGAAATCCCAGGGCTGATCTCCTTCAGAATGGACTGGTTGGATCTCCTTGCAGTCCAAGGGACTTGCAAGAGTCTTCTCCAACACCACAGTTCAAAAGCATCAATTCTTTGGCACTCAGCCTTCTTCACAGTCCAACTCTCACATCCATATATGACCACAGGAAAAACCATAGCCTTGACTAGATGGACCTTTGTTGGCCAAGTAATGTCTCTGCTTTTGAATATGCTGTCTAGGTTGGTCATAACTTTCCTTCCAAGGAGTAAACGTCTTTTAATTTCATGGCTGCAGTCACCATCTGCAGTGATTTTGGAGCCCAGAAAAATAAAGTCTGACACTGTTTCCACTGTTTACCCATCTATTTCCCATGAAGTGATGGTACCGGATGCCATGATCTTTGTTTTCTGAATGTTGAGCTTTAAGCCAACTTTTTCACTCTCCACTTTCACTTTCATCAAGAGGCTTTTGAGTTCCTCTTCACTTTCTGCCATAAGGGTGGTGTCATCTGCATATCTGAGGTTATTGATATTTCTTCCGGCAATCTTGATTCCAGCTTGTGTTTTTTCCAGTCCAGTGTTTCTCTTGATGTACTCTGCATACAAGTTAAATAAGCAGGGTGACAATATACAGCCTTGATGAATTCCTTTTCCTATTTGGAACCAGTCTGTTGTTCCATGTCCAATTCTAACTGTTGCTTCCGGACCTGCATACAAATTTCTCAAGAGGCAGATCAGGTGGTCTGGTATTCCCATCTCTTTCAGAATTTTCCATAGTTTATTGTGATCCACACAGTCAAATAGTTCTTATTAAAACTACCAAAGACAATATTTTGCCAAAACAAATGGTCATTGACCCATTCTCTTTTTAAAATTTTTTTCTTTGCAGCACTTGATACAGATGACCACTCCAATCAGCCATCAGTCTAATGTCTATTCATCTACTGAACGAGGTAAAACCATCTTCTCTTGGCTTCTGTGACACTGCATTTGTCTGGTTCTCTTCATACTTCATTGTCTATAACTTCTCTGCTTCTAGGGCAGGCATTCTCTTCCCTACCAACTTCCTGAATGTCTTGTGCACAAGAGCTAAGAGTTATTTAGAGAATCTAAAGATTTAGAGGAAGCTTTTGTCCTTTCTCATTCATAGATTATATGTTTTCCTTTGCTGTGAACTGTCCTCTGGGAAGAAGAGAGTCAGGCATAATTCCATGTGACTGCCTTCTATTAAACCTAATTTGATTGCTCACCTGTAGATATTTACATGCATATTATCCCAAGAGAAGTGTATAGATTTATATACCTGAACGGGAAGTAACTGAGATGTCTGCTAGTTATCTTGGTCCAAGGACAGCTTTCAAAACAAGATCTTTAGTTGTGAGTAAAATTTCAAAGAATATATACTGTCAAGTTGCTCAGGCCTGTCCATAACAATGAAGAATTTAAATAATTTTCAATCTTAATGATTCAGACCACTGTGTTAACACAGCATGGCTCTTGGGAGATTCATGTGCAAGCCTAGAGAGACTACAAATCACACCTTATCATCAAGGTACGTCCATTATAAAGTGCATCGTAAGGTCACTGTCATAGATTAAAGCAAGTAGTTTTGAAGAGCACATGATGAGATAAAAAGCAAAAGAAGAACATTTTAGTAGCAAAGTACATACAGTTTATTAAAGATATATTTTATGAAGAAACCCGCCACCTATAATTTGCCTAGGAGCCCAAAACTTTATCTGAGATAGATATATAGATATATATATATATAGATATATATATATATAAAACTTGTGATAATGTAAATAAATAGGTATTCTATTCTATTCTTTTGCCCACACCTTAAACAGAGGCTTTCCACAAGGTTCAGGCAGAGTCTTTTCTTTGTTCACTGTTGATTGTCTCTCCAGATGACTTAATTCATTGGAATAGTTTTCAATTATCATTGACTCTTTGTTTTTGGCCATGCTGCATGGCATGCAGGATCTTAGTGCCCCAACCAGGAATCAAATCTGTGCCTCCTGCAGTGTTTAAGAGTGGAGTCTGAACTACTGGACTGCCAGGGAAGTACCTATCATTGATTCTTAAAACGGTATCAGTAGGGCAGATTTTCTATCCTGTTGGATATCTCCTTCCAATAGATCAAACTTCAGTCAGTCAGTCAGTTCATTCAGTCATATCCGACTCTGTGTGACCCCATGGACTATAGCACGCCAGGCTTCCCTGTCCACCACAAACTCTAGGAACAGATCAAAATTACCATGATTCACATGGAATGCATTATCATCCCCACCAAAACTATTCTCTTAGTGACTTGGACAGAAACAACATCTACCCAGTGGACCCAGACAGACATCTGTGTGTGGCCCCTACCCTTTTCCTCTTATATCACTCATATCTAATCAATAATGAAGCTGTACTGAATCCATGAAATACCTTGCTCATAAATTCAACCTATCCTTTACTCTGCCATCATTTACTCTTGCTCAGCATCCCCCTCACATGGCGACTGCTTTTATCATTCTGACACTGCTGCTGCTGCTGCTGCTAAGTCACTTCAGTCGTGTCCAACTCTGTGTGACCCCATAGATGGCCTCCTACCAGGCTCCTCTATCCCTAGGATTCTCCAGGCAAGAACACTGGAGTGGGTTGCCATTTCCTTCTCCAATGCATGAAAGTGAAAAGTGAAAATGAAGTCGCTCATTCGTGTCCGACTCTTAGCGACCTCATGGACTGCAGCCTACCAGGCTCCTCCATCCATGGGATTTTCCAGACAAGAGTCCTGGAGTGGGGTGCCATTGCCTTCTCCGACGAGAGTTTAAAAGGCAAGAAGAGTGGCTGGGTAAGTTGCAGATAGTAGAGAATCATGTGTTTGGCAGTTACTGCCAAGAAGTTTCAAAACTGTCTCATTTCTTCTGTAGGAACTTTCCTAAGTCTTTGGAGGTATTCTGGCTGACTCCTTTCTGACCATTCTTCCATGACATGGACATTTCCTCATCTTCAGCTGCTTCTCCTGGGTGTCCCAAAATCTCTTCCTCTGGTATTCATGTCTTAGCATTTTACTTCTGGAATTTCATTAGCCTAACACAATCTCTTTCATAAATATAATTTCTTAAAAATAATCCCAGGCTGATAAAACCTATGCCAAGATTTACTTCTGGCATGAGATTTTAACCTTCAGTCTATCATCAGAATTGATTACATACAGTGACTTTTCCATTTGCAATCAGCCCTGTATACTGGGGTCGGGGTATGTTCAGCCTTCTCAAGGGTAAGTCAGACAAATTTCCCCATGGCCCCTAAACACAGAGGACAAATATCAAGTAAGAACATTCACACAGAGTGGTTCTGTTGCAGCCCCTCTCCATGGTCTTGAGTAGAAAAGACACTCAATCACTTATTCCACAGCACAACTTTTCACATATATACAAACTTCTTCATAATCCTACCCTCTCCACAAAAAAAGTTTAAAAAGCTAATCTCTCTCTAAGTTGCTCAGTAATGTATGACTCTTCACAACCCCATAGACTGTAGTTCACCTGGGTCCTCTGTCCATGGAATTCTCCTGGCAAGAATACTGGAGTGGGTTGCCATTCCCTTCTCCAGGTGATCTTCCCAACCCAGGGATCAAACACTTACCTCCCACATTGCAGGCAGATTCTTTGCCTTCTGAACCACAAGGAAGCCCAAAAAGCTAATCTACTTTCTCATTTAGTGAAAGAAATACATAAAACATTTTAAGAGTCACAGGAAAGTTCTCCATTATTTCCTCGGTAAGTCTGCATTTATTCTAATACATGACTTGGAAATTGTTAGAAATCTATTATGGGCTTCAATTTATCTTCTCACAGTAGTCTTATGCATATTGCCAAATCCCTCCTACTTAACCTATTTCTAGATTTCCCTTACCATTCATCACACACACAAACATATACACAGAAGAGAACACACTTTCATAGGTCTCGTTGTTTCTTTAGGGTTGCTTAAGATTTGGGGGCAATCACTTTAAATTAAGACTCTAAACTGAATGCTGGGAATTATTTTGTTAAGACCTATAGGGTAAGGAGGGGGAAAGGAAGAACATCACACTCAGAAACAAAGCCAAAAGTGCTGAAAGATGATACTGTTCTGATGTCAGAAAGAGCCATGGGAGAGAAGAATGCCAGGAAGTGTATACAATAAATTCAATAGCTAGTTAAGGCACCACAAAGCCTTCCTCGGGAGTCAGAAACATAATGGAAGGGAGCAAACGGGAGGGAAAGAAAGGAATTTGAAATCATTGACTATATTTGTATTTTGACTTTCGCAGTCTCTTCCTCTGGACTACTGCCATTATTTCTTGAAGACACAGTCAGATTTGCAATAAACTGACCTCTGTTATCTGATTATCTATCTTACATCCCCCGAGGAGGGTATGTGTTTATGAGGAGAGGCAGAAAGGAAGATATGTGGGCTGGACACCTTTAATAGATTAAAATCAAACTCCTAAATTCTTTCCTTTTGTTCTGTGTGGACTGTAGTTAAACAAGTTGTCCAATTCACATACTCTCCAGGGACTACCTGAGTGCGTTACCCCAGGGCTTGAATTTTTCATCCAACTGACTTCTCCTGACTAAAATGAGCCCAGTCGTCATGAAGCAGTCAAACCTTCCCCTCCCACTTAAAGGAGCAGACATCAGACAGACATCTCTTCCCTGCCTCACCAAATCTTGATCTTTTTTGCTCAGTAATACCTACCATGATGCAACTGCCAATCACGAATCTCCCCCAAAACACCTGGCCCTTTAGTCTTCCATTTCAGTTCTACTCTGGTCTAACTTCCTCAATTTGAAGCACTAAATGGAGAACAGTAGTATTTAGGTTATGTGGCTCCTGACCCTGTGATAATAGGGTCTTAGCCTCTTACCAATTGTACAGGATTCTCTAGGAGGTAGCAGAAGATTCATTTTGCAGGCAAGCATGCTCATTTTAATCAAGTGTAGGAACCCAAAGAAATCACAGGTATTTAAACATAAGGATAACCTGAATACCGTTCATTCGCTCATTCATTCATTTGTTAATTTGTTAAGTATTTAATAAGTTCCTTCTACAAAAGAAAATAAGTATTATTAAAGTATTTATGGTAAGATAGTATTAAAATCAATTAATAACCCACAAATGAAAGCATTTTTCTCTTTCTTTCCCTAGAGCAGCTACTCAATAAACTCTGGAGTCATGAAAAGGAAACTGAGTGTCTCTTACATAGAATTATTATTTTGTTATGGAAGACATCTGACCATTGTAGGGCCCAAAGGCAAAGCAGATGAAACCAGAAAGTAAGAACAAAGATGGATCCAAGAAGTTCTCAGGGCCACAGGTAGATAGAATGTATTTTTCATAGCTCCAGGAACTGAGGAAAACTGTGTAACTAGGATCCAGCAATCTAGCTAGACATAGGAAAGACTTGTACAAGAAAAGAATATCTGAAATATTTGGAAAAAATTATTTTAAATGTTTCTCATATAGGATCTGTCTGTACTTTGTATGTATGGCTCTCAATGAGTTTAGATCACAGGGTTCGGGACACTGGGAGGGAAAGAGATCTAGGAAATCTTTAGTTCTTCTTCTACAGGAAGAGTGGAAGTGACCAGCAGACACAAGGCAGAAAATATTTGCTTCAACAGTTCTTGGACAAGCAATTAGGAACACTTCTTTGGGAACCACTAATGAACTGGGATAAAATAATGCAGCCAATGTTCTGCTCAAATGAAGGTATTTTCAAAAGTGAACAAGTATTCTGCTCACCATAAAATACAGCAAATCATGTATTTTGAAGAGTGTTCTCTCTTCTAAGCCATAGAACAAAAGGTTTTTTAACTACTGTAGAACATGTTTACGTATATGTCAGGGGCTTCCCTGGGGACTCAGACAGTGAAGAACCTGCCTGCAAAGCAGGAGACTTGGGCTCAGTATAGGAAGATTCTCTGGAGAAGGGAATGGCTACCCAATCCAGTATTCTTGTCTGGAGAACCCATGGACAGAGGAGCCTTGTAGGCTACATTCCACAAATTACCTTTAATAAGATTTCTGACATGTACATGATGCAAACACAAAATGTGATGATAACCACTGTTGGGCATATAATAAATGACTGTCCTATGCCTGATCTTTACAGTGCTTTGAAAATCGGGTGAAAGTCCTCTAGAAACTCCACCTCCCAGTCTTGACCCTTGTTAATATTATTGTCCAAAATTTCAACCATTTTCTCCTTTACTATCTACCTGATATTCAGGTAGGATAAATCCTACCTGAATGAAGTGGGCTTGCCTCTTTAATACCCTCTAGTTGAACTAAACTGAGTTGACCTGGTGAGAGAACATAATCTTGATAAAAGGATGCGTAGTTATTTAACAAGGATAATCCTGACCTCAGTTCAGTTCAGTCACTCAGTCATGTCCAATTCTTTGCGACCCCATGGACTGCAGCACACCAGACCACACTGTCCATCACCAACTCCTGGAGCTGACTCAAACTCATATCCATTGAGTCGGTGACGCCATCCAACAATCTCATCCTCTGTTGTCCCCTTCTTCTCCTGCCTTCAATCTTTCCCAGAATCAGGGTCTTTTCAATGAATCAGTTCTTTGCATCAGGTGGCCAAAGTATTGGAGTTTCAGCTTCAGAACCAGTCCTTCCAATGAATATTCAGGACTGATTTCCTTTAGGATGGACTGATTAGATCTCCTTGCAGTCCAAGGGACTCTCAAGTCTTCTCCAACACCACAGTTCAAAAGCATTGATTTTTTTGGCACTCAGCTTTCATTGTAGTCTAGCCCTCACATCCATAAATGACTACTGGAGAAACCAAAGTTTGACTACACAAACTTGACTACTTTGCTGGCAAAGTAATGTCTCTGTTTTTAATATGCTGTCTACATTGGTCATAACTTTTATTCCAAGGAGCAAATGCCTTTTAATTTCATGGCTGCAGTCACAATCTTCAATGACTTTGGAGTCCCCCAAAATAAAGTCTCTCATTGTTTCCATTTTTCCCCATCTATTAGCCATGAAGAAATGGGACCAGATGCCATGATCTTAGTCTTCTGAATGTTGAATTTTAAGCCAACTTTTTCAGTCTCCTCTTTCACTTTCATCAAGAGGCTCTTTAGTTCTTCGCTTTCTGCCATGAATGTGGTGTCATCTGCATATCTGAAGTTATTGATATTTCTCCCAGCAATCTTGTTTCCAGCTTGTGCTTCATCCAGCCCAGCATTTCTCATGATATACTTTGCATATAAGTTAAATAAGCAGGGGGACAACATGCAGCCTTGGCATACTCCTTTCCTGATTTGGAACCAGTGTGTTGTTCCATGTCCAGTTCTAACGAAGGAGGAAACAGACAGAGCTGGACTCCATCTTAAGCCAGTCTGTGAACATTAGGGACATGCATGGTCGCCCTCCCAATGGACTCTGAACTTTGTGCCCGGTGTCTATAGAAATGGCATACCAATGGGAAACCAGACCCCCCAGATAAAAGAGTCTCAGGACTTGTACTTGGACTCTCCGTTGCCTAAAAGAATATGCTAATTATCTCTGTAACAGAACAAAGTTGTAAATTCCATTATGTTTATCAAGATATGACCACAGTCCTATTGATAAATGTTCACTGTTTATCTAGTCTTGTGACACATGAATCATGGGTTAACTTTGATCGTATCTCTCTTTTACCTTGTCCAGCCTAGTTTCAAGGAATTTGGGGAGGTGGGTTTAAGCAAGTACACTTAAGGTATATAAGGTTTTCACAAAAACTGGTTAGGGTCCTTGGCCAAGAGGAGACTCTGCCTTGGGCCTGCCGGTGTAATAAACTGCACTCCACTATCTGCATTGCCTTCTGAGTGAGTTTGTTTCCCGGAACGCATGGCTACAACACTAACCGTTGCTTCTTGACCTGCATACAGATTTCTCAGGAGGCAGGTCAGGTGGTCTGGCATTCCCATCTCTAAGAATTTTCCACAGTTTGTTGTGATCCACACAGTCAAAGGATTTGGCATAGTCAATAAAGCAGAAATAGATGTTTTTCTGGAACTCTCTTGCGTTTTCCATGATCCAGCGGATGTTGGCAATTTGATCTCTGGTTCTTCTGCCTTTTCTAAAACCAGCTTGACCATTTGGAAGTTCACAGTTCATGTCTTGCTAAAGCCTGGCTTGGCGAATTTTGAGCATTACTTTACTAATATGTGAGGTGAGTATAATTGTGTGGTAGTTTGAGCATTCTTTGGCATTGCCTTTCTTTGGGATTGGAATGAAGACTGACCTTTTCCAGTCCTATGGCCACTGCTGAGTTTTCCAAATTTGCTGACATATTGAGTGCAGTACTTTCACAGCATCATCTTTTAGGGTTTGAAATAGATGAACTGGAATTCCATCACTTCCACTAATTTTGTTTGTAGTGATACTTCCTAAGGCCCACTTGACTTTGCATTTCAGGATGTCTGGTTCTAGGTGAGTGATCACACCATCGTGATTATCTTGGTCCTGAAGATCTTTTTTGTACAGTTCTGTGTATTCTTGCACCTCTTCTTAATAGCTTCTGCTTCTGTTAGGTCCACACCATTCCTGTACTTTATTGTGCCCAAATTTGCAGGAAATATTCCCTTGGTATCTCTAATTTTCTTGAAGAGATCTCTAGTCTTTCCCATTCTATTGTTTTCCCCTGTTTCTTTGCACTGATCATTGAGAAAGGTTTTCTTATCTCATTGCTATTCTTTGAAACTCTGCATTCAAATGGATATATCTTTCCTTTTCTCCTTTGCCTTTCATGCTTCTCTTCTTTTCTCAGCTATTCCTAAGGCCTCCTCAGACAACCATTTTGCCTTTTTGCATTTCTTTTTCCTGACCTATTCTGATTTTATTATGCATATCTATTATAGACTAGCCTGTTTTTCTGGTCTGGTTGATTTCAGGTTCATTCTTTTCAGCCTTCTATTATAATGACTTTGTTGCTGAATTTGCTCTCTATTCACCTGCATTCCAAAGCTCCTTGATTAACACTTTGCCTTACAGCTCTTCTCTATAGAGAGAAGACCCTTTTCAACCTGGGAAATCTTGCTAACCCAGAGGAACTGGGCCCTGCCCTCAGCGTAAGAAGATTAGATCTTGTGCATTATCAAAATTTTAGGATTAAGTTCAAGTCTCCTTAAAGACTTGCTCATATGCACCACACTCCAATTTAGTAAGTGCTTTATTATCACCTCAAGGGTAAAGGCTCCGGCATTTCTGGACGAGAATCATTTTCTTTATCACTAAACACAAGACTGAGGCAGACAACCACATGAATCAAATTGCTATTATTTATATTATTTCTATACCTTGAAAATATTTTGAACATTTATGGAACACATGATGTTGTTGATGATGAAGATGACTTCAATTATATACCCATTTTTCTGAAGATCACTCTTTCCACCATGCTCTAAGAAGACTGAGCTACTCTTTAATGCACCAGAGCTTCTTCTAAATGTTGCATTTATATAATTTTAACTTGAAACTGTTTTACCACTCTTATTGAAAGAGATATCATACAAAATGTACATAATCGGTGCACATCATAGCTGCCAGTAGAGGTGGGACATCAAGATCCAGAGCTCAGTTTCCAAAGGTAGATATCCTGGATTTGCTGTCTAGCTTCACCAAATCACATACAATATAATTCACAATATAACCTTTGTTCTATATATAAAATGGGATTAAATAGGATGTATATATGTATATATATATATATATATATATGTATCTCATGTATATATACATATGTGTACACAGCTCAGAAAGATGTGGAAGTTACCCTAATTAATTTGAAGAGATTAACATAATAGTTGGTATGCTCTTTTTTAGAGTTGTAAGTCATGACCCATACATGGGAAATATAAAAAATAACCACTGACAATAGAAATATTTGAATACTAGAACTAGATATGCCTAGTATGGATACGGGTGTGTGCTCAGTCATGTTTGACTCTTGGCCAGCCTATGGACTGTAGCCTGTGATGCTCCTCTGTCCCTGGAATTTTCAGACAAGAACACTGGAGCAGGTTGCCATTTCCTCCTACAGGGAATCTTGTTGACCCAGGGATTGAATCCACATCTCCTGTACTGGCAGATGGACTTTTTACCACCAAGTCACCTGGGAAGCCCAGATACAGCTAACAAAACATCATAAAATTTTAAAACTAAATTTGAGACATTTTTTTGTACTTCAATAATTATAAGATATGTTATGGGAACAATACTGAGGAACACAAAGGCCTTACTACTATAATATTTCTTAGATATTTTGTTGTTATTCAGTCACTAAGTCATGTCCAACTCTTTGTGACTCCATGAAATGCAGCATGTCAGGCTTCCCTGTCCTTCACTATCTCCTAGAGTTTGCTCAAACTCATGTCCAATAAGTAAGTGATGCTATCCAATCATCTTATACTTGGTCATCGCCTTCTCCTCCTGACTTCAATCTTTCCCAGCATCAGGGTCTTTTCCAGTGAGTTGGCTCCTTGCATCAGGTGGCCAAAGTACTGGAGCTTCAGCTTCAGCATCAGTCCTTCCAATGAATATTCAGGGTTGATTTCCTTTTGGAGTGACTGGTTTGATCTCTTTGCAACCAAAGAGACTCTGAAGAATTGAAAGCTTTACTCTACAGATCTTTGTCAGCAAAGTGATGTTTCTACTTTTTAATATGCTGTCTAGGTTTGTCATAATTTTCCTTCCAAGGAGTAAATGTCTTTTAATTTCATGCCTGCAGTTACCATCTGCAGTGATTTTGGAACCCAAGAAAATAAAAGCTATCACTGTTTCCACTTTTCCCTCTTTTATTTGCCATGAAGTGATGGGACCATATGTCATGATCTTTTTTTTTTTTTTTTTAATGTTTACTTTCAAACCAGCTTTTTCATTCTCCTCTTTCACCTACATCAAGAGGCTCTTTAGTTCCTCTTCACTTTCTGCTATTAGAGTGGTATCATTTGCATATCTGAGGTTGTTGATATTTCTCCCAACAAATTTGATTCCAGCTTGTTATTCATCCAGCCTGGCATTTCACATGATGTGCTCTGCATAGAAATTAAGTAAGCAGGGTAATAATATACAGCCTTGATGTATTCCTTTCCCAATTTTGAACCAGGCCATTATTCCACGTCCAGGTCTAATTGTTGCTTCTTTACCTGCATACAATTTCTTCAGAGACAGGTAAGGTGGTCTTGTACACTTATTTCTTTCAGAATTTTCCACAGCATTTTGTGACCCACACAGTCAAAAGCTTTAGCATAGTCAATAAAGCAAAAGTAGGTGTTTTTCTGGAACTCCCTTGCTTTCTCTATGATCCAGTGAATGTTGAAACTTTGATCACTGATTTCCTCTGCCTCTTTTAAACTAAGCTTGTACATCTGGAATTTTTCAGTCCATGGCCTGTTGAAGCCTAGCTTGAAGGATTTTTAATGTAACTTCACCAGCATGTGAACTAAGGAGAACTGTATGGTAGTCTGGACATTCTTTGCCACTGTTCTTCTTTAGGATTGGAATGAAAACTGATCTTTTCCAGTCTTGTGGTCACTAATGACCTTTCCAAATTTATTGACATATTGAGTGCAGCACTTTAACAACATCATCTTTTAGGATTTTAAATAGCTCAGCTGGAATTCTGTCACCTCCACTAGCTTTGTTTGTAATGATGCTTTCTAAAGCTCACTTGATCTCACACTCCAGGCTGTCTGGCTCTAGGTGAGTGGCCGAGCACAACATCATGGTTATCCGGGTCATTAAGACCTTTCTTGTATAGTTCTTCTGTGTATTCTTGCCACCTCTTCTTAATTTCTTCTGCTTCTGTTAGGTCCTTACAATTTTTGTCCCTCATCATGCCCATCCTTGCATGAAATATTCCCTTGATATCTCCAATTATCTTGAAGAGATCTCTACTCTTTCCTGTTCTATTGTTTTCTTTCTTTCTTTCTTTTTTTGAGTTGTTCATTTAAGGAGGTCTTCTTATCTCTCCTTGCTATTCTCTGGAACTCTGCATTCAGTTGGGTGCATCTTTCCCTTTCTCCCTTGCCTTCTGCTTCTTCTCTTTCCTCAGTTATTTGTAAAGCCTCCTTAGAAAACCACTTTGTCTTCTTGCATTTCTTTTGAGATGGTTTTGGTCACTGCTTCCTGTACAGTGTTACAAACATCTGTCCATAGTTCTTCAGGCACTCTGTCTACCAGATCTAATCTCTTGAATATATTAATAACCTCCACTGTATAATCATAAGGGATTTGACTGAATGGCCTCATGGTTTACCCTAACTTCATCAATTTAAATCTGAGTTTTGCAATAAGAAGTACATGATCTGAGCCATTGTCGGCTCCAAATCTTATTTTTCTTTACTGTACAGGGCTTCTTCATCTTCAGCTGCAAAAAAACATAATCGATCTGATTTTGGCATTGTCCATCTGGTGATGAACATGTGTAGTCTTCTCTTGCACTGCTGGAAAAGGGCCTTTGCTATGACCAGTGTGTTCTCTTGACAAAACTCTGTTACCCTTTGCCCTGCTTCATTTTGTATTTCAAGGCCAAACTTGCTTGTTATTCCATGTATCTCTTCACTTCCTCCTAGGATGAAGAGTATCTTTTTTTTTTTTTTTGGTGTTAGTTCTAGGAGGTATTGTAGGCCTTCATATAGTCAACTTCAGCTTCTTTAGCATTAATGGTAGGGGCATAGACTTGGATTACTGTGAAGTTGAATGGCTTGCCTTGGAAACTCATTTGGTTATACTTGGCTACCATGAATTTATATAGAGATGGTGTTATAGTATCTTTATTATATGCAGAAAGTTAATAAAACACAGGCTTACTTCTTACAAACTCAAATTCATCTTGAAGGAATCATGTATCTCCTTCAAATTCTCAGCATATATTATGACCATTATTCTAGCAATCCATCACTTTGGGTTTCTTAGTTGGAAAATCAGTTTGCCAAGAATCATTTTCCCACCCAGCTGTGATTCTTTAAAGCCTCAAAAAACAACCTGAGCATAAATCAAAGGTGCACTGAATCTGACATAAAACAAAAACTAGTTCTGGAATGAAAATAATCTGTTGTAAGAAAGTGGATTTTCTAAAATCTTAAAAAAATATGATTCAAATATCTAAATGACTTAGAAATGAAAAAATTTTATAACTTTCAGGGTTGAGCCATCAGCAGTAGAAACTTAAGAGAGGTGTATAGTCCTATTACAGTCCTGTTCATAAAATGATTACATGAATTAGAAAATACTAAATATGTAATTATATATATTATTTAGTGGCTTCTAATGATATATGCAGATGCTGATTGCAGCTATGAAATCAAAAGATGCTTACTCCTTGGAAGGAAAACTATGACCAAGCTAGATAGCATATTAAAAAGCACAGATATTACTTTGCCAACAAAGGTCCGTCTAGTCAAGGCTATGGTTATTCCAGTGGTCATGTATGGATGTGAGAGTTGGACTGTGAAGAAAGCTGAGGGCCAAAGAATTGATGCTTTTGAACTGTGGTGTTGGAGAAGACTCTTGAGAGTTCCTTGGACTGTAAGGAGGTCCAACCAGTCCATCCTAAAGGAGATCAGTCCTGATTATTCATTGGAAGGACTGATGCTAAGGCTGAAACTCCAGTAGTTTGGCCACCTCATGCAAAGAGTTGACTCACTGGAAAAGACTCTGATGCTGGGAGGGATTGGGGGCAGGAGGAGAAGGGGACGAGAGAGGATGAGATGGCTAGATGGCATCACCAACTTGATGGATATGAGTCTGAGTGAACTCCGGGAGTTGGTGATGGACAGGGAGGCTTGGCGTGCTGCAATTCATGGGGTTGCAAACTGTCAGAAACAACTGAGAGACTGAACTGAACTGAACTGAACTGAATGATATATGGGAAAGAAGACAAAAACAGACGTTCTCTTGGAAGTTATCTATCCATCCATTTTTTCAAATCACTGAGAGTCAATAATAATAGTGATCATAATGGACTAGTATGCTAAATGCTTTACATATATTAAATCATGAAGACTGAGCCTAGAAATGTTAATTAATCCATTCAAGGTAACTCAGGAAGTGTGATTAATGTTAACTTGAGCCCAGTTGTGACCCTATAAATATTTTCACCACAGAATGTTTCTCTTTGTAAATAAAGGGAGTTGTTACTAAATGCAAATACTGACTGTGACATTTCTACTATCCTATGTGACATATCTAATATTAGAAGCTCAGATTATAAACAATATGAGTTTGTCAGAATCAACCGAATCCTCGTTGGCATATATTTAGCCAACAGGGATCCATCCAATAAGATCACTAGCAAGGTTTCGGGCCCATGTCTCCCTGGGAAACAAACTTTTACCGACCTTTCAGCAGGGTGCTTTTCTCATGGTGTTCTTCAGTTACTACTCTTCCACTCTATGTTACCAGCTTGATCTTTACCATAACAGTAGGATCCAAGCTTAGACTGTGCAACTAAGAAGAGACAGACTTGGTAGAATTCAAGAAAACTAGACGTGAGGGAATTAAAAAAAAAAAAAAAGAATAGAAAATTGAAATTTAGCTTTGCAATTTTTTGTGTATGCATCAGTCTGTCCCACTGGCCCCAAGCTCTTCAAATGGCTAGAAGATATTAAGCAAGTGTTTAAGTCTGGGCCAAACCCAATAGATCTTAGCACTAGATGGAAAGGATGAGCTAGAATACAGCATAGAGTACATTTCTATGCTTAAACCTCTTTGTTTAGGCCAACCGTCACCCCCCATACATTCAGATATGTACATAGGCCAGGGGTGCTCAGTAAAACAGCAGTGTGAGTTCAAAGATCTGTTTTCTTCAGTTGGATATGGTGAAGGTGTATTGTCACTGAATGACTAGCTGTGTGAAGACCATCTTGTCATTGGCACTGGGCATCACAGCTTTGCCCAGGTCACTGTTGGTGGTGGATGCTGTCCTGTGGGAATGAGCAGTATCAGTGACTGCCTTTGCTAGGTTTTGGTACCACTGCTTCCAACTGGATACTGACAGCATCAGAGAGAACACCAGTTCATCAAAAATGCTGTAACCTGGCACAGCCACTATGGAGAACCGTATAGAGGTTCCTCAAAAAACTAAACATAGAGTTACCATATGATCCAGCAATCCCACTCCTTGGCATATATCCAGAGAAAACCATAATTCAAAAAGACACATGTACCTCAATGTTCATTGCAGCACTGTTTACAATAGCCAGGACATGGGAGTAACCTAAATATCCATTAACAGAGGAATGGATAAAGACTGGTATACATATTAATATATACAATAGGATATTATTCAACTGTAAAAAGAATGAAATAATGCCATTTGCAGCAACATGAATGAATCTAGAGATTTTCATACTGAGTAAGGTAAGACAGGGAAAGACAAATATCAATATGATATTGGTTATATGTGAAATATAAAGCAATGGTACAAGTAAGCTTATTAACAAAGCAGATATAGAGCTACGGACATAGCAAACAATCTTATGGTTACCAGGAGGGCAGGGGGAGGACAGACTGGGATATAAGACTGACGTAAGCATACTACTATATATAAATAGATAATTAAGAAGGACCTACTGTGCAGCAAAGGGAACTTGACATTCTGTAATGAATAAGGAGTAGAATCTTAAAAAGAGTGGACATGTGTCTGTGTGTGTGCCTGTGTGTGTGTGTGTATAACTGATTCACTTTGCTGTTCAGCAGAATGTAACACATTATAAATCAATTATACTCCAATAAAAATAAATAAAAACTAAAGTCAGATACAAAATATCCATTTCCTCCTTTGCTGGATAAAAGACAAACTATATTCCTGTTACTGCCTAGCAATTTGGTTTGGCATGTGACTGAGGTCTAGCCAATACAAAGTGAGGAGTCATAGTTCATATAATTCCCTGGCTGGTCACTGGAAAGCACCCTAAACGTGCTCAGCCACTATTTTCTTCTCCTTTTCACTGGTTGGGCTGATGATCTTTCGAGAGATCTTAACAATCAGATGCTAAAGATGGCAGAGCTGCCATCATTCAGAACCACTGAACAATTGTGTGGCAAGGGTCCCTATTTTCCCTGCCCTCTGCTTTATCTGGAATCTCTCTGAATTTTTATAGAGAAATAAATAATCTCATATATTATTAAGCCATTAAATTTATTCCCACAGTTTTGTCTATCCTTATTAAGTCACATAGTGACCATAGAAAACCAGAGCATAAAAGGAAAGGAAAATCACATAGTCCATAGCAGTGAATAGAATTTAATCATAGAGTGCAATGGATACGTCCTCTAGTACACCCCTGGAATACCTGTTTAGCATTGGAGAAAGGCAGATGGGATCAAAGCTGGAGAAGCAGTATTTTTGACCATTTCTATCACTCTATTTTTTATCTACAGGTTCCTAGGACCTGTAAGATATAAGTGATTAAATGGAAAAGTGCCTAGTAAAAGGAATGTTCCTCATTTAAACATCTATTACCTCACATGTGTCTTCATAATAGCATTTGGAATTCTTAAGAAATGGTAGTGTTCTGGAAAACCTTTAGAAAAATTTTTGAAAAAGCTGAGTTTTACTGAAGATGTTATGGCCTTGGGAAAGTCCCTTAATCTCCATAAGTCTCAGTTGAAATGAGAGGCTAAGAATATTTACCTCATAGTGTGGGTGAAAGGGTTTAAGGAAATGATATAATCAATGAAAGTCAATAGTACTAAGACTTCAGCTTATTGAAAAGAACAAAACACACAGAGCATTAGAACACTCTTAAGAACACTGAGTATTACGATTGCTCAGGATGTGACTTTGGATAGAATTGAGTTTACTGATTTCAGGCTTTGCTAACTTTTTGGTTGTTACCATAGTTTAGATCTTATTAAAACTATAAATGTTTATCATGGGATTCTGCCAACTTGGACCTCCTTTTAAAATATTTTGTCCATTTAATTTATGAAAATTAAAAGGGTAGGAAGCCTATTCTCTGCAAAGTGCTATAACTGGGAGCAAATATTTTTATTTCTATTTGTATTTTGGAGCTACTCTTTATTGAGATGTGTGCACCATGTTCCACCACCCAAGGCTGAACAGTCTGAAGCCCTGGCAGCAGCCAGCTGAGCTTTTATGACTCATGAAAACCCATCGCCCAGGCTATAATTCCAGCAGAGCCTAAGAATGCCTTTCCCCAGTGAGAAAAGTCTATAATGTGGTCTCCAAGGTTGAAAATGCAGGTGCCTCAGGTGAATCCCAGGCATCCTCTAGCCCTAACTCAAACTATGTAGCTTTAGTCTTGAAGCCACTTTTATTTTGATGCCTTGATAACTTTTGAATCACACATTTTGGGCTGTGCCCCTGCCCTGATTCTCATTCTGGTAGACTACAGCCTGACTGGGTTCATAGCCTTTCTGTGGCCCCTACAGGTGTGGGACCTCTTTCTCTGACACTGACTCTCCCAACCCCTTGACAACTCATTAAAACTTTTCAGTCCAAAGTCCAAGTGAAACACCAACCTGGCTCCTACCTGGTACTGAACATCAACAGTGCCAAAATCCCAGGTGCCCGATGCTAGCTAGCTGGTGCTCCACTCCAGTCCAGTTTGAGCAAAGACGTACCATAACCCCTTGTGAATAGAGTTTTGCACTGTGCAAACCCCCTAGGCAGACTGTTAAATTAATCAATAGGACTGGGGTAGAGAGTGAGCTTCTACTTTTCTAGCAAGCTCTGAGTAGATGTCAATGCCACAGGTCCACGGACCACATTCTGAGTAGCCAGTAAATCTGTGACTTCCCTCTTTGGTATCCTTCAGGCTGCAGAATTCATCCCTCAGCTCCATATGGAGCTCTCTTAGCTTCTTCTGGTGACTCACTGACTCACAGCTTTAGTTCTTCATGTCTCATAAGAAGTTACACACAAATGTGGATGTGCTCAGATACAGAAACATGAACTCTCTCTATGCACATGCCCACTCAAGGGTCATAATTCATACTTACAAGATTCCTGATGATCCCTCTTAAGTGCTGCTAGAGCCTAAAATTAAATACCTCACCTCGTTACTATTCCTTCCGCTGGAGGACAGATTTCCTTCACAGATCAGCATAGACATCAATAGTTGGCATTCATTTGGGTGGGAGATACAATAATACTCTTGGTAAAGCTTCAGTTCTCGTGAAAATATTGAAAAACAACCTAAAAAGTCACTAGCAATTAACACAGGTGGAAGGCTGGAATTATATGCAAGAAAACAAGCATTTTTCAGTGACTGTTCTGCAACTACATCTGGATGCAAACTATTATACTCTCTAAACATTTCTAGAAATAAGCCATTTCAACGGCTGCAGAACAGAAATTCGATACTGATTTCATATTATGTTATAGTTAAGGAGCAAAACAGATTTTTTAAGGTTCGCTCAATGGAATTGCCAATTACCCCAGTCAATGGGAAACTGCAAACCTACAATATATGAAAAAGTGAATCCCAAGGTAGTGTCAGTGCTGAAAATAATGGTCTCTCAGCTACCTGGATGAAAGCGTTTCCAGGCTTCTGGAATCGGTATATAGCTTCCATTTAAATGAAGGGAAAATCAAAACCCTTTGTCCATCAAGTTAATACACTTTTTTTCCTCAGACACAGAAGGGTGTCTCTAGCCAAAGGTTCGAGTAGCAGATTATATAAATATGTAAATCAAGTAGAACTGTCCCTCATTACCAGTCCTTCAGCAACAACGTGATCTCACACCTGGAAAGCTCCACACCTGATGTTTCAATAGGTTCATTATGAGAATCAAAACTAGAGAAATGTCTCCCCAGTAGCAGCTCCATGTGCCTGAATGAACATCTGGTGGAGAATGCAGCTGGCAATGCCTCAATCCCTAACTGGGTGACGCCCTTCAGTTCGTGCCGTTTCCTCAGGGTTTGAGTTTGTGCTTTGTTTTTCCCAGGTGTGTGCCCAGCATCCTAATGAGGAGGTGCACTAACCTCATAATTAACGAAGGCCATGTTGGATTGGACTTTGTTCACCATTTCTTACCTAAATTTTGGAAACTCATACGTGGTTTCTGGATGAAGATTGTTGTCCAAGCTGTGTGTGGGAGAGACCAGGGTACTAAGGAAGCCCTGGGATAAGGGGTAGTGGAGGTGGGCCCCTTTTACAACATGAAGGCTGGAAATACTGAGTTGTGAAGAGCAGAACCAAGCGTGCATCAATTCTCGGCCGATAGTCCTGACATCAATAACTAAATATGAGGAAGCTTGAATGGAGGAATGTCTCTGGGAGATCAGACTGCTTCTGTGGGAATGAGAGCCCCTAGCAAACCTACTAAATCTTAATATTGCATGGTCTTTTATAACTATGTGATGAGTCCCCCGATCCTTACATCTTAAAGGTACAAGACTCCAGTTATAAGTTATAGGGATGTCAGATACAGCATAGTGACTATGGTTAACACATTACTAACCAGAGATACATTATGGCAATAGATGTTAGTTTTGGCAAAAACTCCCCAGTCAATAATATTGTATTTTTGAAAGTGGCTAAGAATAGATCTTAGAAGTCTTCATCACAAGAAGAAAATAAAGCTTGTAACTATGCATGGTGACAGATGCAAACTAGATTTACTGTGGAAATTGTTTCACAATATACACAAATATCAAACCATTATGTTGCACACTTGAAACAAGTATGCTAATTACACCTCAATTAAAAACCCAAAGAAAAGGATAAAAGAGCACTGTGTGTTCATCTTCCATACAGAGGACAGCTTCAAAGAAGGGCAATGATAGCAGAGAAAGATGATTCATTAAAAAAATATTGTTACAAGTGAATAGTTGGCATTTTATAGAAATGGTGTGCAAAGAAACTTCTCTGAGCCAAGTTTCTTTCTCCAGCAAAACAACCTATGTTTCAATTATGGGTGTGGGGTTGGCGTAAGTAAATAAGCTTAAAAAAATCATGAATATTAAGGCCAGCATGAATATTGATAATCAGCAAAAATTTCAGAAAATAAAACATATGCAATTTCATACAAATGAAAACTAAAGTTTGTAAAGTATAATCTTGGGTCTTTCAAAGTGAGGCTTTCTTTATTCATCAACTCAGAATTTGAAGCCTAATTTAGACACATATGATATCTATTGCCTAGAAGGAATTTAACCTCAGTTTTTCTGGCTAAAGGTTAAGAGGAAGCTACTAACACCCAAAAAAGATGTCCTTTTCATTATAGAGGACTGGAATGCACAAGTAGGAAGTCAAAAAACACCTGGAGTAACAGGCAAATTTGGCCTTGGAATGTGGAATGAAGCAGGGAAAAGACTAATAGAGTTTTGCCAAGAAAATGCACTGGTCATAGCAAACACTCTCTTCAAACAACACAAGAGGAGACTCTACACATGGACATCACCAGATGGTCAACACCGAAATCAGAGTGATTATATTCTTTGCAGCCAAAGGTGGAGAAGCTCTATACAGTCAGCAAAAACAAGACCAGGAGCTGACTGTGGCTCAGACCATGAACTTCTTATTGCCAAATTCAGACTTAAATTGAAGAAAGTAGGGAAAACCACTAAACCATTCAGGTATGACCTAAATCAAATCCCTTATGATTATACAGTGGAAGTGCAAAATAGATTTAAGGGACTAGATATGATAGAGTTCCTGATGAACTGTGGACTGAGGCTCATGACATTGTACAGGAGACAGGGATCAAGACCATCCCCATGCAAAAGAAATGCAAAAAAAGCAAAATGGCTGTCTGGGGAGGCCTTACAAATAGCTGTGAATAGAAGAGAAGCGAAAAGCAAAGGAGAAAAGGAAAGATATAAGCATCTGAATGCAGAGTTCCAAAGAATAGCAAGAAGAGATAAGAAAGCCTTCCTCAGTGATCAATGCAAAGAAATAGAGGAAAACAACAGAATGGGAAAGACTAGAGATCTTTTCAAGAAAATTAGAGATACCAAGGGAACATTTCATGCTAAAATGGGCTTGATAAAGGACAGAAGTGGTATGGACCTAACAGAAGCAGAAGGTATTAAGAAGTGGTGGCAAGAATGCACAGAAGAACTGTACAAAAAAGATCTTCATGACCCAGATAATCACGATGGTGTGATCACTGACCTAGCGCCAGACATCCTGGAATGTGAAGTCAAGTGGGCCTTAGAAAGCATCACTATGAACAAAGCGAGTGGAGGTGATGGAATTCCAGTTGAGCTATTTCAAATCCTAAAAGATTATGCTGTGAAAGTGTTGCACTCAATATGCCAGCAAATTTGGAAAACTCAGCAGTGGCCACAGGACTGGAAAAGGTCAGTTTTCATTCCAATCCCAAAGAAAGGCAATGCCAAAGAATGCTCAAACTACCACACAATATCTCACATGCTAGTAAAGTAATGCTTAAAATTCTTCAAGCCAGGCTTCAGCAATATGTGAACCATGAACTTCTAGATGTTCAAGCTGGCTTTAGAAAAGGCAGAGGAACCAGAGACCAAATTGCCAACATCTGCTGGATCATGGAAAAAGCAAGAGAGTTCCAGAAAAACATCTATTTCTGCCTTATTGACTATGCCAAAGCCTCTGACTATGTGGATCACAATAAACTGTGGGAAATTCTTCAAGAGATGGGAATACCAGACCACCTGACCTGCCTCTTGAGAAATTTGTATGCAGGTCAGGAAGCAACAGTTGGAACTGGACATGGAAAAACAGACTGGTTCCAAATAGGAAAAGGAGTACGTCACGGCTTTGTATTGTCACCCTGCTTATTTAACTTTCTTATGAGTACATCATAAGAAATGCTGGGCTGGAAGAAGCATAAGCTGGAATCAAGATTGCCAGGAGAAATATCAATAACCTCAGATATGCAGATGACACCACCCTTATGGCAGAAAGTGAAGAGGAACTAAAAAGCCTCTTGATGAAAGTGAAAGAGAAGAGTGAAAACGTTGGCTTAAAACTCAACATTCAGAAAACGAAGATCATGGCATCTGGTCCCATCACTTCATGGGAAATAGATGGGGAAACAGTGGGTACAGTGTCAGACTTTATTTTGGGGGGCTCCAAAATCACTGCAGATGGTGACTGCAGCCATGAAATTAAAAGATGCCTGCTCCTTGGAAGAAAAGTTATGACCAATCTAGATAGCATATTCAAAAGCAGAGACATTACTTTGCCAACAAAGGTCCGTCTAGTCAAGGCTATGGTTTTTCCTGTGGTCATGTATGGATGTGAGAGTTGGACTGTGAAGAAAGCTGAGCACTGAAGAATTGATGCTTTTGAATTGTGGTGTTGGAGAAGACTCTTGAGAGTCCCTTGGACTGCAAGGAGATCCAGCCAGTCCATTCTAAAGGAGATCAGCCCTGGGATTTCTTTGGAGGGAATGATGCTAAAGCTGAAACTCCAGTACTTTGGCCAGCTCATTCAAAGAGTTGACTCATTGGAAAAGACTCTGATGCTGGGAGGGATTGGGGGCAGGAGGAGAAGGGGACGACAGAGGATGAGATGGCTGGATGGCATCACTGACTTGATGGACGTGAGTCTGAGTAAACCTCGGGAGTTGGTGATAGACAGGGAGGCCTGGCATGCTGCGATTCATGGGGTCGCAGAGAGTCGGACATGACTGAGCGACGGAACTGAAATGACTGATCAGATTTAAAGTGGTTAAGAGCAAGCAGTATCAAAAGAGGGATAAAGTTTTAGGTTTATTGTACTCTTATCAAGAGTCAGCCATTGTGTTAGGCTAGGGTCACACGATTTATACCCGAATTTAATCTTTGATTCAATCTTGGAGTGTTTCCTGTTGAGCCTAAACAGGGTACCTCAGCCTAAATAGCATCCATCACACATTGTTCTAGACAAGTGCCTGAAGTTGGCTGCTGATATTAAAACTGTATTTGTCTTATCCTAGTTAGGCTTTTTATATGTTTTACTATATCCAATCATCATTACAGTTCTATGAGGTAAATAGTTTTCATCCCCATTTTATTATTAAATGGAACAAGCTCTTTAAGGCCAACTAGCTTGTCCAAGTGCAAGCAGGTATAAGATCCAGGGAAGAAATTGAAATCTTAGTCTATTTGTCACTGAACTTTTTATTGCAACCTACAAGACCAGTTACATGATTTGTGAGGCCCACTGCAAAATGAAAACATGGGGTTCTTGTTCAAAACTTGTTAAGAATGGCACACATTGATAGCAGAACACTAAACCTATCTGAGGCTATCTGAGCATGAGGCCCTGTGCAATGAGTGAGTAGCATGCCCATGAACCTGAAGTAAACCCACTCAAGAGTCCCATGCTATAGGAAGAATAATACAATATGTTTCATTTTTTATAGAACATAAAGCTTTTACAGAAATAATAAGCAGAGTGTCTGAACCCAAACTGTAAGACATTTGGCTTACAAGCAGTTATGAGAATCATGGGACCAAGTACTTAAGACTCGAACAAATCCAGTCAAACACAAACACAGAATTGACAAGAACAGAGTATAAAATATCAGCTTCTTTCCTCTCTTGCCAGCGCCCCACACATCACTGTTAATTTTCCATGGTGAAAAATGACGTGCCCTCATGGAGTGAATTATTGATGGCAATGGTAGGAAAAATTCATTTGGGATGTAGATTGTCTCTGAATGAATACCATCTTTTTTATTGGAGTAAGTTCTAAAGCAAAATGATTTCATATCACCTACCATTGATTATTTTGTCAAACTGAAAAGCACAGATATTTTAGGTACTGCCTTGATGATCCATGTTGTACTAGGTCTTCTCAACCCATTTTGGCTACTGCTCCTCCTCTCTCTTCCAGGTATTTGCAGAACAATTGCTTTAAAAATACAAATTCCCATCAAACCCATTCAAATGTTTCTTTCCCCACAACAGCTAAGTTCAGAATTTGGTATACCATTCATATTTCAGTTCCTTATCTGCCATTTGATTTGCTGAATTCTCAGTCTGCTGGGCTAGATTTAATGGCTTCTTATCTGTCCTAGAGGAGAAAATGACTTGCCAGGTAAAAAATATGTTCAAATATTTGAATTCCTACTCCAAAAGTAAACTTCTGTTTTGATGTTAATTTAAAAGAGGGAGCTTTTGCCCCATTAGATTAAATAAATTATTAAACGTAAAAGCACTTTGAGCTTAATACTACATAAGTGCCAGCTATTTTATCATAAATATTGCTAAGATAGGAAAGAACAAACAAATATATGCATATATAAATGCAAAACACTTGTATACAACAAAGGTCCATCTAGTCAAAGCTATGGTTTTTCCAGTAGTCATGTATGGATGTAAGAGTTGGACTATAAAGAAAGCTGAGAGCCAAAGAATTGATGCTTTTGAACTGTGGTGCTGGAGATGACTCTTGAGAGTTCCTTGGACTACAAGGAGGTCCAACCTAAAGGAAATTAGTCCTGAATATTCATTGGAAGGACTGATGCTGAAGCTGAAACACCAATACTTTGGCCACCTGATGTGAAGAACTGACTCATGTGAAAAAACCCTGATGCTGGGAAAGACCGAAGGTGGGAGGAGAAGGGGATGAGAAAGGATGAGATGATTGGATGGCATCACCAACTAGATGGATATGAGTTTGAGTAAGCTCTGGGAGTTGATGATGGACAGGGAAGCCTGGCATGCTGCAGTCCATGGGGTTGCAAAGAGTCAGACACAACTGAGTGACTGAACTGAACTGATAAGTGTACAAATATGTGTATAACACATATACATAGATACATTTCTTTTTTCTCTTTGGCACCCCTTTATAGTCCAGATGCTGGTATATGTTGTAATTATTTTTAAAAACAGCACTATCTTTAATGAAATTGTTAGAAATATAGCCAAGTATTCCTCCCCAAACATCTGATTTTTAAACTGAGTAGATTTCTGAGTACTATCTAACTGGGAAAAATAATAATGCACGTATGGTGTTGTACCATTTGAAGGAAATGGTCAGCAGCCATAAAGAAGAGGCTGTAGCCATATCCACTTGCTTACACAGCTCCCACAACCTTGTGAAAACAGCATGTTACACACGATAGGCTCATCATCTCCTGCAGCTGCTATAATGTAGCTGTATGTCCTTGACTTCCTTTTGAATTACCATTTTTCTTCTGATATGGAACCCACATTATGAAGCTCTTCCATCCATGAATTCAAGTACTTTCACACACTCAAATCCATCCCGTTCATAGCAGCCCAAGGGAGTAGGATTGGGAAAGAAAAATTTCTGCTGACAAGTGTTAATGTTCAGCCAAATGCTTGATACTAAATTCCTCCAAACTATTGCCTGGATACTAAATTCCTAGGAGTGAGGATATGGTGAAAAGACCTTCAAACATAGGCATCTTGTGTGCTTTTCAATTTGGAAATGTTGATTTGAAACTATAAATATCAACAAATAAAGTAGCAAATAAAAAGTGAACTTAAATATGCTGTAATAACTGGACATCCACACGCCAAAAAAAAAAAAGAGAGAGAGAGGGAAAGAATTCAGATGATCTTGCATCTCTCACAAAAATTAGGTCAAAATATATAACAGATCTGATATAAAAAACAAAACTATAAAACTTCTAGAAGACAACACAAGGAAAAATCTTAGTGACCTTGTGTTTCACAATGAGTTTTTATATAAAGTATCAAAAGCATGATCCATGAAAGGAAAATTGATTAGTGGGACCTATCATTTAAATTTAATTATGTACATCTTTAATTCTGTGAAACATACTGCTAACAGAAAGAAAAGGCAATCCAGAAAGTAGGAAAACAAAACAAAACGAATTTAGGCTACACAAAGACTCCTTAACATTCAACAATAAGAAAACAAATAACCTAATTAATAAGCGGAAAAAAGATCTAAACAGACACTTCAAAGGAGATGGGCAAATAACAAATAGCATATGAGAAAATGCTAAACATCATATTTGCCATGCTTAGCTGCTCAGTCGTGTCCAACTCTTTGTGACCACATGGACTGTAGCGCACCAGGCTCCTCTGTCTATGGGGATTCTCCAGGCAAGAACGCTGGAGTGGGTTGCCATGCCCTCCTCCAGGGGATCTTCCCAACCCACGGATGGAACCCAGGTCTCCTTTATTGCAGGTGCAATCTTTACCATCTGAACCACCAGGGAAGCCTAAACATCGTATGTCATTAGGGAATTAAATGAAAACAATGAGATACAATTACATACCTATTTAAATGGATGAAATCCAAAACAATGTCAATATCAAACGCTGGCCAGCATGTGGAGCAACAGGAAATTCCATTCATTGATGGTAGAAATGCAAAATGGCACAGCCATCTTGAGAGACAGTTTGGTGTCAGTTGGTAAAGAGCTCAAGTGGTAAAGAGCCTGACTGCAATGCAGTAGACCCAGGTTCGATCCCTGGGTTGGGAATATCCCCTAGAGAAGGAAATGGTAACCCACTTCAGTATTCTTGTCTGGAAAATCCCATAGATGGAGGAGCCTGGCAGGCTACAGGTCATGGGGTTGCAAGGAGTTGGACGCGACTGAGTGACTAACACTTGGTAATTTCTTAAAAAACTATATATATCCTTATCATACGACCCAACACTCACCTGTTTAGCTATCAACCCAAAAGAGTTGAAAATGCATGCCCACACAAAAACTTACACATAAACTGTTTGCTTTAGCTTTATTCATAGCTGTCAAAACTTGGAAGTAACCAAGATGTTCTTCAACAGGTGAAGTGAAATAATAAACAGTTAACTTACAGAGAAGCAAAATTAGTTACTCCCAAATATTTCTCTTTGGCATGAGAATCTAGTCTGATGAGATTTTAAGAAACAGAAGGTTCAGGAAGTTTCTGTTACCTCTGGCTTGACTGCTAAAAGGAATTTAGATAAAGGGCTTATTCTCAGAACAGAGGAATCACTAGAGATGTCTGTGAAGAAACCACACTGGGTGTGCTGCTGGAGACTTGCAGGGAATAGAAACTCCATTCCATCCTCTGTTGCATTGTGTCTGAGCATCCAACTAACATTTGTTTACCTAATATTTGCTTTTTCCATTTTCACATGAATCATCTTCCTCCCCTTTGAAATCCCAAAGAACTATCTCCAACATCTTCATTTGTCCTCAGAAAAAACTTAAATTTAAGTTAAGGGTTTCACTTGATTTTGGCAATTTACTATTTTCCTGGGTCTCCCCCATGTATATGTTATTAACCTTTTGTTTGATTTTTCTCATGTTAATCTGTCTCATGTCAGTTTCATTCTTCATCCAGCCAGAAGAACTTAAGGATAAAGGAAAATGTCTTCCTCCCTCAAAGAACAAAGTGTACTACATCATTACAATGGGATATTATTTAGTGATAGAAAGCAATGAGCTACCACACTATAAAAAGGCATGGAGGGAATCAGTGTGCTTCCCCTAACAGTCATGTTGACTTAAAAAAGATGCACAGAGGCGGTCCTAAGATGGCGGAGGAATAGGACGGGGAGACCACTTTTTCCCCCACAAGTTCATCAAAAGAACATTTGAACGCTGAGTAAATTCCACAAAACAACTTCTGAATGCTGGCAGAGGACATCAGGCACCTAGAAAAGCAGCCCATTGTCTTTGAAAGAAGGTGGGAAAAAATATAAAAGATAAGAAGAGAGACAAAAGAGGTAGGGACAGAGATCCATCCTGGGAAGGGAGTCTTAAAAAAGAAGTTTCCAAACACCAGGAAACACTCTGACTGGTGAGTCTGCTGTGAGCCTTGGAACCAGAGAGGGCAACATAACCGGAAAAATAAGTAAATATTTAAAACCCAGAGATTATATGCCCAATGGTAACTCCCAGTGGAGAAGCAGTGCAGATGCCTACATCCGCCATTAGCACTGGGGGCTGGGCAGGGAGGCGCGGGATGCATTGCTTACAGTAAGGACCAAGCCTGAATGCCCCAAGGGCAATCTGAGGGAACTAACGGGATAGCAAACCAGACTGTGGGATAGCTACATCATGAAAAGCCCTAACCTAAGACACCGCCAGGCCCGCTCACAGAACAAGGGACTGAGCAGAGCTAGCTGGCTGTGGACCGGCCCATCACCCTCTGGAGAGAGGCAGGAGAGGGCAGCCAGAGTAGGAAGAGGGCAACTGTGGCCCCAGAGAGGCATCATCTACCAAACTGCAAGCAGGCTTCATTGCTAACCAAGACTTCATGGGATTCTGGACGGTCGACATCCGCCTGACAAGGTACACCAGTTGTACACCCAGAAAACCAAGCGGCAGGGACGGGGGAGGCGAAGTCACAGCAACCGCGCTCGCCAAACACCTCATCACCTGAGCTGCTCGGGCCTGGGAAGGGCGCAAAACGCAGGCCCAACCAAGTCTGCACCTTTGTAGAGTACCTGAGAACCTGAACCCGAGCAGCTTAGACCTGGGAAGTGCATACAACCCAGGGCCAGCCTCAGACAGTTCCCGGCAAAGCAACCTAGAGCCTAAGCAGTGTAGACTGGGAAAGCACACATGCCGTGAGCAGGGGCGAACCCAGTGTGGCCGAGACACTGCAAGCACTCCCTACACATGCCAGTGATATTTGTTTGCAGTGTTCCTCCCTCCCCACAGCACAACTGAACAAGTGAGCCTTAAAAAGTGACCACCACCGCCCCCTTGGGTCAGGATTGAAATTAGACACTGAAGAGGCCAGCAAACAGAAGAAGCTAAAACAAACAGAGGGAACTGCCTTGGAAGTGACAGGTGCAATAGATTAGAACCCTGTAGCTAGTGCCAACTACATAGGAAGGGGCCTATAGATCTTGAGAAGCATAAGCCGGATCAAGGAACTATCTGAAAACGAACTGACCCCACACTGTCCACAACATCTCCAGAGAAAGTCCTAGATGTATTTTTACTATTATCATTCTTTTAAAACATTTTTTATATATTCAAATCCTCTATTACTACTTTAATTTTAATTTTTATAACCTACTATTACTTTGCAAAAAAAAGACCATATTTAAAGTAAACTTCATATATATATATTTTATAATTTTTGTGACTTTGTTTTTATTTTTTTTTTCCTTTAATAATGTATTTTTGAAAATCCAACCTCTACTCTAGATTTTTAATCTTTGCTTTATGGTATTTGTTATCAATTTTGTACCTTTAAGAACCCAATCTTCAGTACCCATTTTTACTTTGGAGCAAGATTACTGGCTTGACTGCTCTCTCCCCCTTTGGACTCTCCTTTTTCTCCACCAGGTCGCCTCTATCTCCTACCTCCCCCTTCTATTCTCTACCCAACTCTGTGAATCTCTTTGTGTTCTGGACAGTGGAGAACACTTAGGGAACTGATTATTCACTGGATCTGTCTCTCTCCTTTTGATTCCCCCTTTTATCCTCCTAGCCACCTCTGTCTCCTTCCTCCCTCTTCTCTTCTCTGTATAACTCCGTGAACATCTCTGAGTGGTCCAGACTGTGGAGCACACATAAGGATGTGATTACTGGCTAGCTTGCTCTCTCCTCTTTTGATTCCACCCCATCTCATTCGGGTAACCTCTAACTCCCTCCTTCCTCTTCTCTTCTCTGTATAACTCCATGAACATCTCTGAGTGGTCCAGACTATGGAGCACACATAAGGAAGTGATTACTGGCTAGCTTGCTCTCTCCTCTTTTGTTACCCCCTCGTCTCATCCTGGTCACCTCTATTTCCCTCCTCCCTTTTCTCTATGTAACTCTGTGAACCTCTATGGGTGTCCCTCACTGTGGAGGAACTTTTCATCTTTAACCTAGATGTTCTATCAACAGTGCTGTACAGATGGAAAAGTCTTGAGGCTACTGTAAAAATAAGACTGAAAACCAGAGGCAGGAGCCTTAAGTCCAAATCCTGAGAACACCGGAGAACTGACTCCAGGGAACATTAATTGACAGGAGCTCATCAAATGCCTCCATACCTACACTGAAACCAAGCACCACCCAAGGGCAAACAAGTTCCAGAGCAAGATAGCCCTAAGCTTCAATATACAGGCTGCCCAAAGTCACACCAAACCCATTGACATCTCATAACTCATTACTGGACACTACATTGCACCCCAGAGAGAAGAAACCCAGCTCCACCCACCAGAACACCTACACAAGCTTCCTTAACCAGGAAACCTTGACAAGCCACCCATACAATCCCACCCACAGTGAGGAAACTCTACAATAAAAAGAACTCCACAAACAGCCAAAATACAGAAAGGCCACCCCAAACACAGCAATATAAACAAGATGAAAAGGCAGAGGAATACCCAGCAGGTAAAGGAACAGGATAAATGCCCACCAAACCAAACAAAAAGGAAGAGACAGGGAATCTACCTGATAAATAATTCCAAATAATGATAGTGAAAATGACCCAAAATCTTGAAAACAAAATGGAGTTACAGATAAATAGCCTGGAGACAAGGATTTAGAAGATGCAAGAAAGGTTTAACAAGGACCTAGAAGAAATAAAAGTTAATATATAATGAATAATGCAATAAATGAGATAAAAAAAACTCTGGAGTGAACCAACAGTAGAATAACAGAGTCAAAAGATAGGATAAGTGAGGTAGAAGATAGAATGGCAGAAATAAATGAAACAGGAAAAAAAAAAAAAAACTAATTAAAAGAAATGAGGCCAATCTCAGAGACCTCTGGGACAATGTCAAATGCCCCAACATCCTTTAATCATAGGAATCCCAGAAGTGGGAGACTTATCATAGGAATCCCAGAAGAAGAAAGACCACGAGAAAATGCTTGAGGAGATAATAGTTGAAAACTTCCCTAAAATGGGGAAGGAAATAATCACCCAAGTCCAAGAAATCCAGAGAGTCCCAAACAGGATAAAACCAAGGCAAAACACCCCAAGACAAATATTAATCAAATTAACAAAGATCAAACACAAAGAACAAATATTAAAAGCAGCAAGGGAAAAACAACAAATAACACACAAGGGGATTCACATAAGGATAACAGCTGATCTTTCAATAGAAACTCTTC
Source organism: Bos javanicus (assembly GCF_032452875.1). Classification (NCBI taxonomy): domain Eukaryota; kingdom Metazoa; phylum Chordata; class Mammalia; order Artiodactyla; family Bovidae; genus Bos; species Bos javanicus. The sequence continues at coordinate 39,172,925 of NC_083895.1, read as the reverse complement.
AGGCCAGGAGGGAATGGCAGGGCATACTTAAAGTGATGAAAGAAAATAACCTACAGCCCACATTACTGTACCCAGCAAGGATCTCATTCAAATCTGAAGGAGAAATCAAAAGCTTTACAGACAAGCAAAAGCTGAGAGAATTCATCACCACCAAACCAGCTCTCCAACAAATGCTAAAGGATCTTCTCTAGACAGGAAACACAGAAAGGGTGCATAAACTCGAACCCAAAACAATAAAGTAAATGGCAACAGGATCATACTTATCAATAATTACCTTAAATGTAAATGGGTTGAATGCCCCAATCAAAAGACAAAGACTGGCTGAATGGATACAAAAACAAGACCCCTATATATGATGTCCACAAGAGACCTACCTCAAACAAGGGACACATACAGACTGAAAGTGAAGGGCAGGAAAAAGATATTCCACGCAAATAGAGACAAAAAGAAAGCAGGAGCAGCTATACTCATATCAGATAAAACAGACTTTAAAACAAAGGCTGTGAAAAGAGACAAAGAAGGACAGTACATAATGATCAAAGGATCAATTCAAGAAGAAGATATAACAATTATAAATATATATGCACCCAACATAGGAGCACCGCAATATATAAGACAAATGCTAACAAGTATGAAAGGGGAAATTAACAATAACACAATAATAGTGGGAGACTTTAATACCCCACTCACACCTATGGATACATAAACTAAACAGAAAATTAACAAGGAAACACAAACTTTAAATGATACAATAAATCAGTTAGACCTAATTGATATCTATAGGACATTTCACCCCAAAACAATGAATTTCACCTTTTTCTCAAGTGCACACGGAATCTTCTCCAGGATAGATCACATCCTGGGCCATAAATCTAGCCTTGGTGAATTCAAAAAATTGAAATCATTCCAAGCATCTTTTCTGACCACAATGCAGTAAGATTAGATCTCAATTACAGGAGAAAAACTATTAAAAATTCCAATATATGGAGGCTGAACAACACGCTGCTGAATAACCAACAAATCACAGAAGAAATCAAAAAAGAAATCAAAATATGCATAGAAACGAATGAAAATGAAAACACAACAACCCAAAACCTGTGGGACACTGTAAAAGCAGTGCTAAAGGGAAGGTTCATAACAATAGAGGCACACCTCAAGAAACAAGAAAACAGTCAAATGAATAACCTAACTCTACACCTAAAGCAACTAGAAAAGGAAGAAATGAAAACCCCAGGCTTAGTAGAAGGAAAGAAATCTTAAAAATCAGGGCAGAAATAAATGCAAAAGAAACAAAAAAGACCATAGCAAAAATCAACAAAGCCAAAAGCTGGTTGAGAGAATAAATAAAATTGACAAACCATTAGCCAGACTCATCAAGAAACAAAGGGAGAAAAATCAAATCAATAAATTTAGAAATGAAAATGGAGAGATCACAACAGATAACACAGAAATACAAAAGATGATAAGAGACTACTATCAGCAATTATATGCCAATAAAATGGACATCTTGGAAGAAATGGACAAATTCTTAGAAAAGTACAACTTTCCCAGACTGAACCAGGAAGAAATAGAAAATCTTAACAGACCCATCACAGGCATGGAAATTGAAACTGTAATCAGAAACATTCCAGCAAACAGAAGTCCAGGTCTAGACAGCTTCACAGCTGAATTCTACCAAAAATTTAGAGAAGAGCTAACACCTATCCTGCTCAAACTCTTCCAGAAAATTGCAGAGGAATGCAAACTTCCAAACTCATTCTATGAGGCCACCATCACCCTAATACCAAAACCTGACAAAGATTTCACAAAAAAAGAAAACAACAGGCCAATATCACTGATGAACATAGATGCTAAAATCCTTAACAAAATTCTAGCAATCAGAATCCAACAACACATTAAAAAGGTCATACATCATGACCAAGTGGGCTTTACCTCAGGGATGCAAGGATTCTTCAATATCTGCAAGTCAATCAATGTAATACAATACCACATGAACAAATTGGAAAGTAAAGCCATATGATTATCTCAATAGATACAGAGAAAGCCTTTGACAAAATTCAACATCCATTTATGATAAAAACCCTCCAGAAAGCAGGAATAGAAGGAACATACCTCAACATAATAAAATCTATATATGACAAACCTACAGCAAACATCATCCTCAATGATGAAAAATTGAAAGCATTTCCCCTCAAGTCAGGAACAAGACAAGGGTGCCACTCTCACCACTACTATTCAATGTAGTTTTGGAAGTTTTGGCCACAGCAATCAGAGCAGAAAAAGAAATAAAAGGAATCCAAATTGGAAAAGAAGAAGTAAAACTCTCACTGTTTGCAGATGGCATGATCCTTTACATAGAAAACCCTAAAGACTCCACCAGAAAATTACTAGAGCTAATCAATAAATATAGTAAAGTTGCAGGATATAAAATCAACACACAGAAATCCCTTGCATTCCTATACACTAACAATGAGAAAATAGAAAGAGAAATTAAGGAAACAATTCCATTCACCATTGCAATGAAAAGAATAAAATACTTAGGAATATATCTACCTAAAGAAACAAAAGACCTATATATAGAAAACTATAAAACATTGGTGAAAGAAATCAAAGAGGACACTAATAGATGGAGAAATATGCCATGTTCATGGATCAGAAGAATCAATGTAGTGAAAATCTATAGATTCAATGCAATCCCTATCAAGCCTCCAATGGTATTTTTCACAGAGCTAGAACAAATAATTTCACAATTTGTATGGAAATACAAAAAACCTCAAATAGCCAAAGCAATCTTGAGAAAGAAGAATGGAACTGGAGGAATCAACCTGCCTGACTTCAGGCTCTACTACAAAGACACAGTCATCAAGACGATATGGTACTGGCACAAAGACAGAAATATAGATCAATGGAACAAAATAGAAAGCCCAGAGATAAATCCACGCACCTATGGACACCTTATCTTTGACAAAGGAGGCAAGAATATACAATGGAGAAAAGACAATCTCTTTAACAAGTGGTGCAGAGAAAACTGGTCAATCACTTGTAAAAGAATGAAACTAGAACACTTTCTAACACCATACACAAAAATAAACTCAAAATGGATTAAAGATCTAAACATAAGACCAGAAACTATAAAACTCCTAGAGGAGAACATAGGCAAAACACTCTCTGATATAAATCACAGCAGGATCCTCTATGACCCACCTCTCAGAATATTGGAAATAAAAGCAAAAATAAACAAATGGGACCTAATTAAATTTAAAAGCTTCTGCACAACAAAGGAAACTATAAGCAAGGTAAAAAAGCCTTCAGAATGGGAGAAAATAATAGCAAATGAAGCAACTGACGAAGAATTAATCTCAAAAATATATAAGCAACTCCTGCAGCTCAGTTCCAGAAAAATAAACAACCCAATCAAAAAATGGGCCAAAGACCTAAACAGACATTTCTCCAAAGAAGACATACAGATGGCTAACAAACACATGAAAAGATGCTCAACATCACTCATTATCAGAGAAATGCAAGTCAAAACCACAATGAGGTACCATTTCATGCCAGTCAGAATGGCTGCTGTCCAAAAGTCTACAAGCAATAAATTCTGGAGAGGGTGCAGAGAAAAGGGAACCCTCTTATACTGTTGGTGGGAATGCAAATTAGTACAGCCACTATGGAGAACAGTGTGGAGATTCCTTAAAAAACTGGAAATAGAACTGCCATATGACCCAGTAATCCCACTGCTGGGCATACACACTGAGGAAAGCAGAAGGGAAAGAGACACAAATTTATGTCACAAAATTTAAAATGAGGAATCAGAGGGGAGAGCGGCAGGAGGAAAGAGTCAAGATTATCAGTTATAGAATCTCCTGGATTTAACTGAATTATATTTGATCAGATTAAATTCAACCATATTGCCATATGCATTTTACCTTCACTCAAGGTAAATACTTTTCTTCATGGTATGCTGATCTAAACTGGGTATTTTTCAATTCAATAGGAAAAAAAATACCAAGTCTTGCACTATACAATTTCCTTAATTTACAGATTAGTAATTACTCTTCTATTGGCATTGGTTGCTGTTTTTAGGACGATTTTAATTAGAAATTCTAATTAACTGCGCACCACAATCACGCTTTTTGCCTCTTCATGAAATTACTTCTCATAAGGTAGAGTGAATGGAAACGAAGTTACAATCAAAGTAAGACTGAAGATTAACAAATAAGCATTGCAAATCTGGAAGCATCCACCAGAATTCAGAAGTTCTTTAAGCGATCATGGTCCTTTATGTATTTGTGATGTCAATGGGGTCACATTTAAAGAATGATTTTATTATTTCAGTCATTGAATTAAATAGAATATGTTAATTTGGAAAAGAATTACTTTTTTGGTTCTCCTCAGAAGATTTTCTTAGATTTCCCAGGTGTGGGTTTCTCATTTGCAACAGTGAATGCTAATCGTACCTATGTCACAGCAATCTTATAAGGTAAATGAAGTAATAGACACAAACAGTTTAGCATACTGCTGCTGCATTAAGCACCTATTATGCTAGTTACTGTCATCAGGTAATGGTTAATATTGGTTAGCAGTCAGGCTCTAGAAAGAGGGAGACTGGGTTCTGGGTTTCAATTCAGACTGATGTTGGGGTATTTAAATTCTCCAAATCTCCATTTGCTTATCTTTAGAATGAATATTGGGCTACGCTGGTGGCTCAGAGGGTAAAGAATACACCTGCAAGGCAGGAGCCCTGGGTTGGGAAGGTCCCCTGGAGAAGGGCATGGCAACCCACTTAAGTATTCTTGCCAGGAGAATTCCATGAAGAGAGGAGCCTGGCAGGCTGCAGTCCATGGGGTCGCAGAGTCAGACACGACTGAGCAACAAAGCACAGTATGACTATTACCTTTACCTTATAGAGTCAAAATTAAATTGAATGATACATGAAAATTTCCAACTGCCTAAAAATATGCTGGAAGCTACAGACTAGGGGCAATCCCAGCTTATTGCTTTTTTTTAAAATAAAGTTTTATTGTAACAGAGCAAAATTCATTTGTTTTACTGGTGATGACTCGTCACAACAAAGAACATACGGCCTGCAAATCCTGAGATATTTTCTATTTGGTCTTGTACAGAAACATTCACTGACACCCAGACTAAAATACCAATTTTATTCAGAGAAAACATTCTCATAAGAGTGTATACTAAGTAACATGCAACATTTATTTCTAAGTCAACGATTATATCACTATATAGTTCTATGCTTTCCCTATATTTTTATAGTGGATATAAAAATGTTTGTGTTAATAAATATTCAGTGCAAGACTACTGCAGCCCTGATCACTTTTGCTGTAATAAATATTTGCATGTGCATTAATTCCTATTGGTCTTTGTTTGTGTTTATATGGTAGCATTGGTTCTACCTCTTTATGAGAATGTGTAGAGCTTATTATGGTTGCCATGGAAATAGAGACTGGCACTAGAGTTTGCTGTCATCAATTTACTGTGACTGTTTTTTTAAAAGCTTGGCAAAGAAATTTTGTAATAAACTATCTAATTTAATAAGACCATGAGAGAAAAGGTCCAAACAAAAAATAGTGGAGGAAAATAAGCTACAAATACAACAAAAGCTTAGGTCAAAACAAGTGTTGCATATTTATCTTTTACTAATGAAAAACAAGGATGCTTAAGATGTAGTTTATGCATCAAAGGGAAAGGACCCAAGATCATTGTTCTTCTATTACATTAACACTCAAATGAACAACATCATCCCAAATATCGATGAAACCCTTTGAGAGAGGCTTTTGAGAGGAAACACTTCCCATTTACCAGTGTTCTCCAAGTTCAAAATCATGGAAAGATTTTTTTTTTTTAACTTATCCTAACAAGTCAACTTGATTACTGTCACCCATGAAATTAAAAGACGCTTACTCCTTGGAAGGAAAGTTATGACCAACCTAGATAGCATATTCAAAAGCAGATACATTACTTTGCCAACAAAGGTCCGTCTAGTCAAGGCTATGGTTTTTCCAGTGGTCATGTATACTCCAGTACTATGGCCACCTCATGAGAAGAGTTGACTCATATGGCTGGTTGGCATCACCGACTCGATGGACGTGAGTTTGAGTGAACTCTGGGAGTTGGTGACGGACAGGGAGGCCTGGTGTGCTGCAATTCATGGGGTCGCAAAGAGTCGGACACAACTGAGCAACTGAACTGAACTGAACTGAGATGTGAGGACACTTCAGATATGAAAAAGCTTTCCTTCCCAAACAAATAATATCCAAGTATTAATATTATATTTCACTTCACTTTTTCTCCCAAAGACTTTTTTCTTCTAGTGGATATGTTTGACAGTATAACTCTTAGATTAACCTGTATTTTAAAATGATTTCTATGACATTGATTTCTTTTTTACAAGTTTTAAAAATTTTAAACATTTAAAATATCATGTATGAAACGAGATGCCAGTCCAGGTTTGATGCACGATACTGGATGCTTGGGGCTGGTGCACTGGGACGACCCAGAGGGATGGTATGGGGAGGGAGGAGGGAGGAGGGTTCAGGATGGGGAACACATGTATACCTGTGGCGGATTCATTTTGATATTTGGCAAAACTAATACAATTATGTAAAGTTTAAAAATAAAATAAAATTAATTAAAAAATTTATATTGAAGTGGAGTCTAATTGATTAAAAAGGATATGTTAGTTACAGGTATACAGCAAAGTGATTCTGCTATACCCATACAAGTATCCATTCTTTTTCAAATTCTCTTCCCATTTAAGTTATTATAGAATATTGAGCCAAGTTCCCTATACTATACAGTAGATCCTATATCTGTTTCAAAAAGACTATTGTGAATGTAACATTGGTTCTTATTCCTATTCCTGTATAAGTTTTTGAATAAAAATTCAGTTTAATCCAGTTTAATTTAATTCAACTCAGAAAACAGCTGAATTGTCATTCTTAAGCTCTCGAGAAGTATTACCACTAGAAATTCAAATGTGATAGTTATTTATAGGAAACTACAAAGTAAAAAAAAAAAAAAAAAAAAAAAAGGCCTGGGACTGACTCCCTGTGAACTAAGACATTTAAAATGTAGGGAAAAAATGATACAGCAAAGTAGAAGAAGAATGAAGAAAAGTCCATTAACATCAAGAAAATAAAGCACTGGAGAAGAAATTTCCTGAAAGCTGATTCATGGCTTCTCCTCTCTCACTGTAGTTTTCTCAGACTCACAATATTGGTTCAAATAACAGTAATATTTTCCCTGAAGAGGACAGTGTGTTCTTACACTTAACTAAGATTCATGTGGCTCTCTTCATACCACCCAAACGACCCTCAGAACAGATTTCAATCTTCTTCACTTTAATAAAAAGAACACAGAGGCTCAGAAATCCATCCATTTATTCCACAAACATTACAGAGAGTCGCCTATACATGAGGAATTGTTTTAGGCTCTTGGTATACATGGAACTTACATCCAATGGGAAAGGAGCACCTTGCCCAATATCACATACTGCAAAAATGAGAGAACACGAAAGAAGACCCAATTCTTCTGACTTCAAACTCTCTATTAAATATTTTGCATTAGCCTTTACATCTGGCATCTTAGGGAATGCTCACCTGAAGTTTTTAAGGTGTCAACCCATAAAGCAACTGCTGAAGGAACAAAATCATTAGAACAATTTTTCTCCATCAGAAATCTGATCAAATCTGATCCTATCACTTCTGCTTAAAAGTCTTCAAATGGCTCTCAGAATAATATCTAAATACGCAGCACTTCATAGGGCTCCCCTGGGGGATGGTAAAGAGCCTGCTTGCAGTGCGGGAGACCTGAATTCAGTCTCTGGGTCGGGAAAATCCCCTGGAGAAGGAAATGGCAACCCACTCCAGTGTTCTTGCCTGGAAAATCCCTAGGATTTTCCTCCTAGGATGGAGGAGCCTAGCAGACTACAGCCCGTGGGGTCGCAAAGAGTAGGACACAACCGAGCAACTTCACACAGCACTTCATAATCTGGTACCCGACCGTGTGTACACTCTGTACTTAGTCTTCGCCATCTTTATCTATGCATCTTTTTTGCCCCCAAAACTATTTAATACTTGCAATTCTCTCAAGACCTCAAAGCCTGCCAGAGTTCTGAATCTTTATCTGTGCTTTGCTCTCTGTCTGGAATGCCTGACCTTTCCTCTTTTGTCAGCTTCACAAATGCAAGAGCACCGTCAAGTTGCATCACAAGTGAGGTCTTCTCTGTCACTCGCTCCATTTTCCCTGAAGCCTGTGTACTCCCATTCTCAACAGTGCCGCCACTGTGTCTGGCATGACCTGCTCATGTGTGACAACGACACAGTACTATGGAGGCATGTTGTCTATCTTTCCTATAGTCTTTGAGCTGTATAAAGTAAGGACACTTATCTGTGGATCTTTGTAAACTCAACATCCCCTACACTTTACACAGTATACAACAGATGGGAAGTGACTAAAAGTGTATGCCGCATATGCAATTGAATCTGGAAATGGATATATGAAATAATACAAAAAAGCCATCTATTATGGGGAGAGATATATATGAAAAAGAGGTTCTAAATTAAATCTTCTCAAAATATTTTAGATGGTATTTTATACATAAATTGCTGTGAGGAGAAAAGCACAGGTGTCAAAAGACACCTCCTCTGGGAATTTGAGATGAGGAAAATGTTTTCGGAAAATCATTTAGCTTGATTAACAAGACTATCTTAAACAGACTTTCAAAAATTAAAACCAGCAACTTCTCAAAATTGCCACAAGGCTCCATTTAGAATGACAGAATACTAGGTCCTCTGAGAGGCTGGCTTAAAGAGTGAAGTGTCATCTTTACTCCAGGGATTGATCAATCTTGGGTCTCTAGCAAAGGAGATACAATAGATTTAGGTAGCAAACACACAAGTCTACTTTACACTCAATATTCAGCATTTTGGTATATATTACCAAAATCAAAGAAAAACACAATTTCATGTTACATATTCTCAAGTCCCTCCATTGCCAATGTCTATGTATTTTCTAGTTTTCTGGTCACAAAAACATTCTTAATGTATTCTTGAATGACAGCTGCCTATCTGATGGGATCCTCATATCCCACCTCCCACTCTGCTTGGACAAGCTGCACCTTGGCATCAAATTGAATGCCAGATAAGCAGAATTCTTACATGTGCAATTAAAAGCCACTGGAGTGGAGATAACCGCATCCCATGGTTAGCTGAATAATTCATGGCAAAATGTTCTCTCTTTATTCATAGCTCCTCACACCCTTGACTTGTTAAGCAGCTAGCACTTTCACCGAAGTGCTGGTTTCAGCTGAGACATTTCTTAAGCAACTCCTCTGATCAGGTATTTTACATTTTTACATGACTTTTTATCAGAATCTCTGGAAACATAAAAAGAAAAGAGAAATTGGGACAAATACAAACAAAACATATAAAAAAGGTCTAATGCAATGTGGACAAAAACAGATTCTGATTTAGGTGAGTGCTTTAATTTCAAAGGACAGGAAACATTTTCCAGGGTTTAAGTAGTTTATTTCTGGCTGTGTATCACTTGGTCACTTGTTCTTAAAGCAGTGATTACAATTTTAAAGCATGGTACTTTGTTTAAAGGTCAAGGGTGGTGGAAAAAATAATGCTGAATTTAGAGGAGGTATAGATATGCACAATTACTGCAGAGATCATACAAAAATTACAAAGAAAGATAAGAGAGGACATTTATTCCTTTTCAGGTTCTATAAGTAGGTCGGCTACCTGTCCAAAACCAACCATCAGCCTTAGAGAATATTATAATATTATAATCATTAAAAGCCTTTCATGAAAAAGGCTGCCTTTAAGTACACAATTCTAAAATACCAAAGATTTCCTCACAGCAGAATTAGCATCTTAATAAAGATGTATCCAGTTTGTGAGATGCAGGAAGGAGTAAAATAAAAATGCTGAGGGTAACATTTCAATAAAAGTGGAGAATGTTTACAATACTAAATATATGTAAGTTTAGGATACACTTTTATAAAATGGGGGAGAATTTTAACACTTTAGCTTTAGAATTTTTTTTCATGAAAAAGTAGGAATGAAAATAGCTAATATAAGGGTTTAAAAAATTATTTTACAAAAACAAAACAGTAACACCCATACTTAGTAAAAAAATATTAAAATAGCATAAAGATATTTACAAAGTGAAAAAAATAAGCTATTCCTCCCTTATTTTCCACCTCAACTTCTCCCAGAAAGGTGGTTGTTTTCAATATATTTTAATAATATATCCTTCAAGAATCATTATTTCATGTGTATTTTTACATAAATATGTGTATATTTTATTTATGCAAAGTGATCACACATTATTTACCATGGATTTTCCTATATTCCTTTTTCTTAATGATCCCTATTTTTATTTCAATTATCTGACCATCTGTATATTGTTTACTGACCAAATCTATATGACTTAATCTAACTATATGTCTACTAATGCTTGTTTAGCATTTTTACAACTTTTTTTATTGATACTTCAAGGAGCAGTAAAACAGAAATCCACATAGAAGTATTTTTTTTTTTTTTGCTATTATTAAAACAGTGCTTTTAATATATTTTGCATATCCAATATTTTTTCAGTATTCTGACATTTATTTTCTTATTAGATATTTTAAGTTATGCCCTTTGCTTCAAAGCCTTGGAACATAAGTTAGATAAACTTTCATTAAATATTTAAATAAGAAGAAACACAATCAAACAGCAGCATAATAACCAAACAAAAAAGCTCCCAGCATAAAACCACAGATTCACTTATTAAACAGTCTCCTTATAGTAGAATATTGTATTTAGAATAAAAGTGTATGGTGTCCTCAGCATTATGTATTATTTTTTTTTCTTTTTTTTTTTTCTCAAAACATCTTCCACTGGAGCTGAGGACTTCCCATTCAGAAGCCTAAGGGAATGGCCCTGGGAGCTTGGCATGAGGTTTTCTTTCTCCCAACAGGTTTTTCCTGGTAATCTTTTTTTTTTTTTTTTTTTACTGAATTCTCCAGACTGATAATGATATCTACAAACTCTAGTTATTTTTTTTTTTTTGCACATTTTTAATTTTTAATGTCAAGCTTAAAGAAAAGTTCCAAAAATAATACAAATAATATCCATATAACCTCTGCCCAGATTTTTCACTTGTTCTTATCATTTCACCCCATTTCTTTATTATTTGTCTGCTCCCCACCCAAAAAGTTTTTTTCTAAACTCTTGGAAGGCCTGCTGCAGATATCATGGTTTTTATTCCCATGAAGTATCCCACATACTTCAGTACATATTTCTGAATTTCCTAAGAATAGGGATATCCGGTTAATAACTGTAATAGTACAGTTGTCAACTTCAGTAATTTAACATGGATAAAATACTTTTATTAAATCTACTGTCTGTATTCTAATACTGTTAACTGACCCTCAGTGTCCTTTTTAGCACTTTTTCCTTCTAGTACAAGATCTAGTCCAGGATCAGATATTGCATTTCATTGTCATGTTGATAAAGTCTCTTTTAATCTGGAACACTTTTACAGCCTTTCTTTGTTTTTTATGATATTGTCATTGTTAAAGAATACTGCCCCTACTTTGTTTTTTTTTTTTTTTTTGACAGCTTTAATTTTTCAGCACTTTATTTATTTATTTTTTTTGATAAATTTAACACCTTTTATTGCCATACCTCATTTTACTGTGCTTTGCTTTAGTGAGCTTTAGAAATACATGTTTGTTTTTTTTTTCCTTGTTAATTTTCTGTTTAGTTGATCTATCCATAAGTGTGAGTGGGGTATTAAAGTCTCCCACTATTATTGTGTTATTGTTAATTTCTCCTTTCATACTTGTTAGGATTTGTCTTACATACTGCGGTGCTCCCATGTTGGGTGGATATATATTTATAATTGTTATATCTTCTTCTTGGATTGATACTTTGATCATTATGTAGTGACCTTCTTTGTCTCTTTTCACCGCCTTTGTTTTAAAGTCTAATTTATCTGATACGAGTATTGTGACTCCTGCTTTCTTTTGGTCCCAATTTGCATGGAAAATCTTTTTCCAGCCCTTCACTTTCAGTCTGTATGTGTCCCCTGTTTTGAGGTGGGTCTCTTGTAGACAACATATGTAGGGGTCTTGTTTTTGTATCCATTCAGCCAGTCTTTGTCTTTTGGTTGGGGCATTCAACCCATTTACGTTTAAGGTAATTACTAATAAGTATGATCCCGTTGCCATTTACTTTATTGTTTTGGGTTCGAGTTTATACACCATTTTTGTGTTTCCTGTCTAGAGAATATCCTTTAGTATTTGTTGGAGAGCTGGTTTGGTGGTGATGAATTCTCTCAGCTTTTGCTTGTCTGAAAAGCTTTTGATTTCTCCTTCATACTTGAATGAGATCCTTGCTGGGTACAATAATCTGGGCTGTAGGTTATTTTCTTTCATCATTTTAAGTATGTCTTGCCATTCCCTCCTGGCTTGAAGAGTTTCTATTGAAAGATCAGCTGTTATCCTTATGGGAATTCCCTTGTGTGTTATTTGTTGTTTTTCCCTTGCTGCTTTTAATATTTGTTCTTTGTGTTTGATCTTTGTTAATTTGATTAATATGTGTCTTGGGGTGTTTCTCCGTGGGTTTATCCTGTTTGGGACTCTCTGGGACTCTCACATAGAAGTATTTTGATGTGATTTTGAATATATATTTGCTAGATAAATTCATAACCAGGGAATGGTTTATACAAAAAAATATATACAGATTTTGACAGATAGTTTTAATATATTCTTCAAAATTCTATTATATTCTGGGCTTCCTGTGTGGCTCAGCTGTTAAAGAATCCACCTCCAATGCAGGAGACCTCGGTTCGATCACTGGGTTGGGATGATCCCCTGGAGAAGGGGAAGGCTACCCACTCCAGTATTCTGGACTGGAGAATTCCATGGACCGTATAGTCTATGGGGTTGCAAAGAGTAGGACACGACTGAGTGACTTTCACTTTCACCATTCTATATTAATCTGCAGGCTGAAGAATAATGTATAATAAATATTTCTCAAAAATCTACATAAAATATTAGTTTCTAACCTGAGCAGATGAGAAATCTTTTGTTCTTTTGATTTGTACTTCTTTAATCATGAGTACAATGAAACATTTCTTTTCTAGAATTATTTATTATTTGAATTACTTTTCTGTTTAATCCTTTGTCTAGTTTCTTGGTCTGTGTATATATTTTCTACTATATTGCCTGGAAAATCCCATGGACGGAGGAGCCTGGTAGGCTCCAGTCCATGGGGTCGCTAAGGTCCGGCACGACTGAGCGACTTCACTTTCACTTTTCACTTTCCTGCATTGGAGAAGGAAATGGCAAGCCACTCCAGTGTTCTTGCCTGGAGAATCCCAGGGACAGAGGAGCCTGGTGGGCTGCCGTCTATGGGGTCGCACAGAGTCGGACACGACTGAAGCGACTTAGCAGTAGCAGCAGTATATAGTATAAATCCAAATAAGATAAGGAAATTATCCCTTACATTAAATGTTTGCAAATTAATACAGTTTATGGAAGGCTTTCCTTAATAGAATTTTAAACCTGGAAGCCATAAAGAAAATATTAATAGATTTGAGTCATATATATATATATATATGGCAACAATTATAATAACCTGAGCCAAAAAATGCACTTAAAAAGTTCAAAAAAGCATAAGAAGAAAAATCCAGATCCATCTATCCATCCAAACACACACATATACACATCCACATGCACAGACATACCTATATAAAGACAATTCATTAATCACTAAGAAAATAAAACAATTTTAAAGAATTTTCTATGTACAAGGCAAAATGTTATACAATTTCCAAAAATTAATTATCATAATTAGTCTTGATGTTGCTAACTATATTTTATTTTCCTTATCTGACAGTCTAAATCATCAGCTGTTAGTATTTTTAAGTTTTATCATTTGAAATACAAACTTTTCCATAAATGAGAATCTTGCCCCCAAATAATTAATATTTAAAATGAATTAATGGATTATTGCTCTGGTAGAAGTAAGGATAGATGGTTCCTCTTCAATATTGATCTTGGCAATGGCCCATGCACTGTCTCAAACCCACAGAGTTCTTTGAATCACAGCTTGAAAGCCATCAAACAGAAAGGTAATGAGCCCACTAGATCTTTATATAAAGCTCAGAATAGTCAAAGGGAGTCATAAGGCGGGAAAACAGTAATTCTAATTGCATCCATGACGCATATACAAACTAAATATGAGTAAAAATGAAATGGCAATCTGCATGACCAGACTAAACATCAGGCAAGAGGAATACAATTTTTACAACTGATGTAGGAACAATAAATGTTCATTATTTACTAGTGAACATTTATTCATTAGTAAATATGAGCTATTTACTAGTCAAATAACCTTGAGAAAGTCACTTAACAAAGTTTAGCCTTAGTGTTCTTACCTCATAACAACTTTATAAAAATTGAATGACATTTGAAAATACTGAAAATAAGGAACACAATGCTTGGTACATACAAAACCACAAATGAAGAAAAAAATTACACTAACTATTCTCAACACAGAAAAGGGAAATTTATATTATTGGAAATTTGTCTAATATTCTTAAGACATAGGTGAAGAATGAAACATACGTGATGAAATGTGTGGTCACTGAAAGAGACCCTGTCACAGAGAGGGACAGATAACAATGAGGAACAGATATGAGCAGATCATGCAAATTCTTGAAGACCAGGTTAAGTGACTTAAACTTTATTTGGAAACAATGGGGACCTTTTAAAGTAAGACTAAAGAGCCTCTTGCTGAAGGTATAAGTGGAGAGTGGAAAAGGTGGCTTAAAACTCAACAATCAAAAAACTAAGATCATGGCATCCAGTTCCATTACTTCATGAAAAATAGATGGGGAAACACTGGAAACTGTGACAAACTTTATTTTTGGGGGCTCCAAAATCACTGCAGATGGTGACTGCAGCCATGAGATTAAAAGACACTTACTCCTTGGAAGGAAGGCTATGACAAACCTAAACAGCATACTAAAAAGCAGAGACATCACTTGGCTGACATAGGTCCGTTTAGTCAAATCTATGGTTTTTCCAATAGTCGTGTATGGATGTGAGAGGTGGACCATAAAGAAGGCTGAGAGCTGAAGAATTGAAGCTTTTGAACTGTGTTGTTGGAGAAGACTCTTGAGAGTCCCTTGGATTGCAAACAGATCCAACCAGTCCATCCTAAAGGAAATCAATCCTGATGATTCATTAGAAGAACTGATATGGAAGCTCCAATATTTTGGCCACCTGATGCAAAGAACTAACTCATGCGAAAAGACGCTGATGCTGGGAAAGTTTGAAGGCAGGAGGAGAAGGGGATGACAGAGTATGAGATGATTGGATGGCATCACCGACTCAATGGACATGAATTTGAGCAAGCCCTGGGAGATGGTGAAGCACAGCGAACCTGGCAACAACAAATAAGATATAGTTTGAAAAATGTAGTAGAGGTAATACATTGACAAGGGATAGAACTACCACTTAGTGAAGTATTTCTATGGAACCTGTGAGGCATGGCAGGGCTTTCTGTCAAAATACTGTTAATAGAGATAGCTATGGACGGGTGTATAGTATGCCAGTACTTGCTGATATTGCAGATGAAGAAGGTAACCCAGATTTTGACACTGAAAACTAAGTAGATGGTGGTACCTCTTGCTGAAAAATGAGTTCCAGAAAATAGCCTTTTCTGTTGCTATTTCCTATTGCTCTCAACATTTATGAGAGCAAATGTGAGTCAACAGTATGGTTTTGGCAAAGTTGTGCTTGAGATATGTTGACAAATCCAAGTGGAGATATCAAATAGGCAGCTGAATTTAAAGGTCTATCGTTCATATGAGAAATCTGAGCATGAAGTAGA
The DNA here is from genome assembly GCF_032452875.1 of Bos javanicus. NCBI lineage: Eukaryota > Metazoa > Chordata > Mammalia > Artiodactyla > Bovidae > Bos > Bos javanicus. The sequence goes on along the minus strand of NC_083895.1, from coordinate 39,157,011 downwards.
CATTTGTGAGTTATATGTAGATACATGGAAATTGAAGTCATCAGTAAGAAACAACTCATCTAGCAAAAGAGTATAGAATAATATGTGAGGAAATGAGAGACAGAGAGAGAGAGAGAGAGAGAGAAAGGTAGTGATGGCTAAAGCCAAGTTTGAGAAACTCCAAAATACAATGACCATATAAAGGAGAGGTAAGCAAAAAACCCAGAGCACAAAATCCCTGAGATCCAAAGGCTAACTCGATGTTTTGTGAAGAAAGGGGTGGTAATCACAATTAAATACTTCTGAAGAATTGATTAGTTGAAGATTTAAAATCAGAGTTCTACTTCCACATAAAATAATGAGGACAATTTATACAAAATGCTGTCACATACTATGACCTAATGTTTGAAGAAATTAAAGACAAGGAGTTATAATTACCTTCGTTTTGCAGATGCAGAAGCTGTGGTTCCAATTGGTGAAGCAACTTGTTCAAGGTAATATTGTTAGTAACCGGGCAGTAAGTAAATGACAGAATTTATCACTAGTCCCATGCTCATTATGATATAGTGACTGTCTCCTCCATTAATTCAACACTATTTATTGAACTGCTATGAGTAAGACACTCAGAAGAGGAGCTACAGAGATGAATCAGGCATGCACCCCACCTTCAAAGAGTTTTCAGGATAGAATAGGACAAAATTCTGTTAATATAATGTTGGACTTCATAGTGTTATAAAAGTTAATAGAACATTGCTCTTATGGAAACTCAAAGTGGGAATTAAAATTTAGAACTTTTGAACCTGATGGGTAGAATTATGAGAAGGCATATGACCTGTAAAGACTGTGTAAAAGCATTTAGGTTGAAGCAATAGTACAAAGATACAGAAACAAGCAGTAATTGAAAGGAAAAGTAAATAATTCAGCTTGACCAAAAGTAAAGTTAAGAGAAATTGACCAAAAGTAAAGTTAAGAGAAATAGATGATATGAAGAAAAACACAGGATTTACATCATAAATGGTATTAATGACAATAAGGAGTTTGGATGTTTATATGAATGGAAGAGTAGAGACAATAAAATAACTTGAACAGAAAAGGAATGATCAGAATATTCCTTAAAAATTATTAGAGCAATTAGCAATGGGTAAGAGTGTGTATAAAGACATTACCATGCCAACCAATATGCCCAACTCATCTCTCCTGAGCACACAAAAAGACTGCACTTCTCTGACCCCTTGAAGACAGTATGGCCACGCAGCTTGCTTTGGCCATCTAGCCATGCACAGAAGCAAGAGGCGCCGCTTTCAGGGAAAAGTGTTTTAGAACTGATGGACAAATTTTCAGGCTCCCTTCCCCAGCCAGGTCCATGCATTGAGAGTGGAGAATCAGCTGAAATTGTTCACAGATTTTATGTGGGTGAAAATTTTGTCAACATCTAGTGATTCAGGATCATTTGCTACCACAGCATCACCTAACCTAGGCTGATTGTACACTGTGTTCAGTGTTTTCAATGAGTTAACGAAAGCGGATGTTCAGCTGGTAGGTAACTTATATTAATGTTAAAATATTAAACGTCTGCTTAACTGTTGACAAATAACTATTGTCCAAATCTAATGTAATCTCTTCTATGCCTTTGCCTCCTTAATCCATTCTCAGACATGCTGCCAGAATCCCCCATGAGCAAGGCATTAAATTCTCTTAGTTGATACTTCAAGTGTCCAGCTATGGCCTGTATCTGTTCTAATTCATTTGTGCCATGATACACCAATTTCATTTCCAGCATCATCCTCTTTTAAGCCTATGGGGTCTTATTGTGCTGTACCTTAATCTCTCAGTGATGTCTGACTCTTTGTGACCACATGGACTGTAGCCTTCCAGACACCTCTGTCCATGGGAATTCTCCAGGCAAGAACACTAGAGTGGATTGCCTTACTCCAGGGGATCTTTCCAACTCAGAGATCAAACCCAGGTCTTCTGCATTGCAGGTGAATTCTTTACTGTCTGGGCCACCAGAGAAGCCCAAGAATATTGGAGTAGGTAGCTGATCCCTTCTTCAGGGGATCTTCCTGACCCAGGAATCGAACCAGGGTTGCCTGCATTGCAGGCAGAGTCTTTACCAGCTAAGCTAGCAGGGAAGCCCATGAGGTCTTATTATCTCTCACTTAATGAATGATAAAATTAGGAATAAAGGTTAAGAATGTTTCCCCAGGTGACAGGTTGTCTCACTCCAGAACTTTTGTGCTTATGGTATACTGTCCCCGGCTTTATGCGGATGATTCTGGTAGCTGTATAAGAAGAGGTGGGTGAGGGAGGCAAACTACACATGAGCTTATGGAGTTCAAAGAAGAAATATGAGGTCCTTGATTAAGGAAAAAGAAAGTATTTGGGGCCATAAAGAACAGCTACGTGTAAAGAAATATTTGGAGGCAGTAATAACAGGATTTAGGATGATTCAACTAAGAGGGAAAGAGGATTAAGGTCCCAGTGATAGCAACGGGAGATATGGAATTATTGATAGAAGTAGAGATTTCCTCCACAGAAGAATGATTTTCATATATTTGTCTCAATATATTATCTCCCTTCTGAACTATTAGAGATGACTTTGAGCAAGCAAGATAAATTTCAAGTGTAACTACCTGTCTATATAGAGTACAACTACAAGAGAAGCATCCTGCTGATCATACATATCTGGGAATGCATGTCTACATAATACAACACACACAGACATATAAGTTTAACTGTATTTAGTGTAGACTTTTCCAATTTATGCACCCTTACTGCAGGCATTGGTTAGGTAAACATTTGTTAGGTCAATTTCATAAACCACAATTATTAATCGCTGGAACTGCAGACGCCAGATTCAGGTCTGTCCTTTAGTCTAAGCATTACATTGATCCTTGCGTGGTCAAGAGAATGAATGCTCTGTGTTCCCTTTACCATAGGAAGACTATATTTCCAAGACTTCCTTATAGGTAGGATACAACCATAACAATAAATCCTGGGACAGGAATGTGACAGCAAGCAATGCCTCGTTTCCAGTATGAGGTATGAAGAGCTAGTGGGCCTCCTCCATCTTCCTCTGCTTTGCAAAGGTAACTCAAGGAGTCAGAGATGAGCAAAGCATGAATCCTTCAGGAACTTCTTGTAGGATATTTGGTGCAAAGAGTCACCAGACCTACAGCAACTCTATGTGAAAAAGAAATAAACGGCCTTACTGTTAAGCCATGAAAAATGCTAGAATTTGTTACCACAGCAGGGCAAAATACCATCTTAAGTGATTATCTTATATTGACCTAAAAATCTCCTGCTAATAAAGCCTATTATGTTTTCAGGCAGCTGTTTTATTTTTTCTTTCTTTAGAAAGTTCTTCATTTCATTGATTTAATATCCACCACCAGGTAAGTTAATGCATCCATCTTAGCTCTCTGGTAAAATCAAAATACATCATAATAAGGGAAAAAACTACAACATTCATGCAACTATTCCTACAATGTCTTTGCTTTTAAAATCTAAGTTGATCAGAGTACTTGGGGGTAGAAATACCAGTCTTTTCAAGTACTTTTTCCTTTTTTTTTTTTACCCACTAAGTGGGTAATTTATAACTTTATAAACGAAATTACACGTTTAAGACTTTCTTAAACCATTAGTTTCAGACTCTATTGCCAGATCTTTTTTTTTTCTTTTTCACAGAACTTTTAAAAATGTACAGGATAAGTCTCCTTTAACTGTTCCAACACCTAACATTATTCATATGCTATTCCATGTTCCATTTTTACATGCATACTTTTTCTTCCTTCCTGAGAATTTACCATATTGAGTATATTATGTACATGTATCTCCCAAAACAAGATGTTCAAATTTTTAAATAAAGTATAATTGTTATTTATTGAATGGTTAAAAAAACAAATAATAAAGATTAAAGAAAAAAAACAAAACAAAACAAAAAAAGCCAGGAGAAACATACTTGCCATCTTTTCCTAAGATCGCAAACCAAGTCGTGAAAATAAAAATAAAAATAATAAAGATTAGGTGATTATTAAGTACTAGGCATTACAATAAGTAGTTTTACATGTATTATTTATTTATAACAGAAACATTAAACTCCTTTTATGGATGAGAAGCTAAGTCACCAGTTAAATGACTTGCTAAATATACTCCATTGCTGATAAGTAGCAGAACAAAAAGAATCCCCAACCTAGATCTTACTCTCAAACCCATGCTTTGAAAATTTGCATTGTACTACCTATCAGTTGAAGTCATGGTTTTCAGTTTGTTTTTATTTTTCTGTTTGCTTGCTTTCTTTGAGACAAATCCAAACTCCTGGGCTCCCGGGTCTGGAATGCCTTAATATTACAACAGTTCCAACTGGATATTACAAGAGTTCCATACTTCCCCAGTCCCGGGAGCCCCCGTCCTGGATCAGGAGCTAATGGCATCATTGCCTTGGCTGGAATCAAATCACCTTAGGGAACCAGGCCAAGGACTTCCCTAGTGTCCTGGGATTGAGGACAGACATGTCCCCAAGGTCTCCAATCTACTGAGCCTGAACACCACTACCCAGCAAAAGTAAAAAAATCAGACAGGAAAAAGAGAAGCTGATAGGTATCTGCTACACTATTTGCAGTGGTCCACTCGAGAGTGCCTCACGTGCCAGCATCCCTCTTTCTGGATGGGGAAGTAACATGGTGACTACTTAGCTCAGTCAAGTCTATGGCCCAACTTTCAGAAAGCACAGCCAGGGGACAGGTGCAGGGACAGCGCTCGTTCCATAAAGACAAGGTGTGCTTTAGTTGCTTGTTTTTCTTGGTGAGGGGCTGGGGAGAGAGATCAAGGCTGTTAACCATAGTTCACAGGAACTAAGGCCTGGATCCCCAGTATGAACACCCTAAGAAAGCTGCTTGCAGCCTGACTCTCATTAACTACTAACAAGTTTCAATGGCTGGATTTCCCGGAATTAGACACAATGGAGTCATTTGCTGGCTGTCAACGACCAAGTGAGAACCAGTTTTAGCCCACCATGTACTCAGGGTAGCAAGCCTAGAAGACCAAAGATGTAAAGAAAGGAACAAGAATTCTCTGTATTTAAGGTCTGGCTACATGTTCTGCCTACCTGGTATTTGATCCAATACTTTACACTCAGGATTTCCACGCAATGTGTGGTTTCCCATATGCTCATGTTACTCTATGTTGTTTTTCCTCCTGGTGATGCCTCCTCGGTCTGAAATGCCCATCCATTTCTAACCTATCAGCTTTCTAAGAACCATCTCCTAGTGAGGCACTGACTTTCTGTGAAATCTTCTGGCACCTTGCTCCCAGCAGTGTTTCCTATGTCTTCTCATCACACCGCATCACAGTCATCTTAGCCCACAGGATGGGAGTTGCTCTTTATTGTATTTCCAGGGCCTCACTAGCAGCTGGCACCAAGAAGGCTCAATACCTGAGTCAGGAATGAAAGAAAGAAGGCACAAATGAGGAAAGTGGCTTTTATCTTGCATTCTTTCTGGAAGACAGAGAATATTCCTGCTGTGTTATGAAGACTGTGAGCACTCAGAGGATGACATCTCATAACAAAGAGGTCATCCCCATATTTTTCTCCTTTAGTAGGGATAATTCTGAAGTATCAGGATATGGTCTGGCACACTTAGCACAATGGATCCTACTGTGGAAAATTGGCAGTCCCATCTGGAGCCATTCATAATCTTAGGAGCAACAAGCAAGAGGAGTTAGAAGCTAAGAAATCTCACTTCTGAATGTTCCAGATGAAAATGCAGACAAGTCTACAGCTAAGAGAATTTTAGCAGCTTACTTTTCACTTGGATAAAATTTCCCAGTGCTATTCTGGGAAATCCTGAGCTTCAGAGGCTAATTCTATTTTATTAACTCTCAAAGAGGTTCTCAGCTTTAGAACCTTTACCTGTTACAAGTCTCTAACCCTCTCCCAATACATATCAAGGAGTGTAAACCCTACTACTAGAGTTAATAGATGGTACAGGGGTCAACATGAATGGAAAACCCACATCTCCCCCCTTGTCTTCTTCCTTTTTCTTATGAATGCCCTTGGGAAATGATGCACCAGTATGTCCAATCAAAGCAGAATTTCTGAAGCAAAATTTGAATTCTAATAGACTATATAATGGAAGTTTTAATCAATTCAAGAGAAGCTTCATCCAAAGAAATATGGAAAATGAATCAACAGACAATATAATTATGCAAAATAATATCGCTGACAGTCTCAGCTCAAGCATTCACAAAGGCTTTCTCCTTCCTCTAAATGAATTTCTGATTGAAAAGATGAGATATCATCAATCAGTTGCTTATCCAAAGGCTACATATATATGAAAAAGTGATTAGTAAACTTTTATTTGTCACTTAAACTTTTAAACTGTTACCTCATACCTGAGGAATTAAAATAACAAATGATTTCTCCAAAAATAACTTTTGTTTATTATTTAAGAGTTTAGAGAAGCAGAGGTACATTTTAATTTTTTTGATATTACTGAAGGTATGTTATAAAATTTAGAAACATTATCATATCATATGATCTCTATTCAAAATGTTACCTTAAGGCAATCAATTCAATAACACTTCAGTTATTAAATATTTTTATAAATTGAAATTATCAAAATATCAACAGGATGATATAGAAAACAGACTGAGAAAAGCCAGCTGATATCATAGAGGTAGAAAGAGTGATATCACACGGATGATTAAATATAATAAAAACTCACATAGATAACGATCATTGTTGTGAAGCATAGGTTTCTAACTAATTAAATCATATTTTAATTAACATGCATACATATTATTTTAGTTAAGAATTCCCAGTGGAATCCTGAGGGGAAAATAGGTCAACAGCATTCCATTATTAAGCACATATATATTTATCCCAGTTTCTTTTTTTTTTTTCTTCCTCTCCTGCTGCTGCTGCTGTTAAGTCACTTCAGTTGTGTCCAACTCTGTGTGACCCCATAGACGGCAGACCACCAGGCTTCCCCGTCTCTGGGATTCTCCAGGCAAGAATACTGGAGTGGGTTGCCATTTCCTTCTCCAATGCATGAAAGTGAAAAGTGAAAGGGAAGTCGCTCAGTCGTGTCCGACTCTTCATGAACCCATGGACTGCAGCCTACCAGGCTCCTCCATTCATGGGATTTTCCAGGCAAGAGTACTGGAGTGGGGTGCCATCGCCTTCTCCATTTTCCTCTCCTACACATGAGCAAATAATCATCTTGACTTAGTCTGTCTTCATTGAGGATGTATAATTCTTTCTTTAATATTTTGTTAAAGTTAAATGATTATTTGTGGACTTTAACGTTATGACTTAAATCCTTACTTGTTCCTTGTTTTTTATATAAATGGGTATGAACTTGCCTCTGTACCTCCTGAACACACAGGAAGCCTGAGTGGGGTTATTAGAAAGCTGACATTCACAGACACGTGACTCAGATCTGACCACTGAAATGTTACTGGAATTGAAGCCTGTCATTTTATGACTGAGTGGGTGAAGAGCCAGGGTGTCCTCCCACACATTCTTTCCCTCTTCCTTGCAGCTGGAGGTGAGAGATCTAAGACAGCAGAGCCACAGAAGAGAAGGAATAACCCCCCATATCACACCAAAAGGGAGCTGCCCAGAAGACTGATGGGGGACTTCCCTGGTGGTCCAGTGGCTAAGATTCAGCACTACCAATGCATGGAGACTGGGTTCAATCCCTGGTCAGAGAACTAGATCCCATATATTGCAACTAAAAGATAGTGTGTGCCAGCAGCTAAAGGATCCTGCGTTCCAAAACAAAACTGCAGGTGCTACGACCAAGACCCAGTGCAGCCAAATGAATCAATCAATCAATCTTTTAAAAAACTGATGTGAGTAAGGTGGGGGGAAGGTTTTACTAAGTTTACCCATAGAATTGGTGGTTTATTTGTTACAGCTGCTAATGAGAGCTACCCTGACGAACAGAACTGCCATCTTTTAGAAGTAGATGTTATCTGCATATTCTAGGAGGTCTGATTGTGTTTCAGAAAATATAATGCCAAATCTTTCTTAGTTTCTTTATCTCTATTGATTCCATTAACTTTTTTTTTTGAAATTTTGGCACTAGATTTTTTTTTTTTTACATCATTCTAATTTTATTTTATTTTTAAACTTTACATAATTGTATTAGTTTTGCCAAATATCAAAATGAATCCACCACAGGTATACATGTGCTCCCCATCCTGAACCCTCCTCCCTCCCCATACCATCCCTCTGGGTCGTCCCAGTGCACTAGCCCCAAGCATCTAGTATTGTGTATCGAACCTGGACTGGCATCTCGTTTCTTACATGATATTTTACATGTTTCAATGTCGTTCTCCCAAATCTTCCCACCTTCTCCCTCTCCCACAGAGTCCATAAGACTGTTCTATACATCAGTGTCTCTTGCTGTCTCGTACACCGGGTTATTGATTCCATTAACTTTTTATCTGAAAAACTGAAATGATAGTGATTTGAATGCGGCATTTACAACAGGCAAGATAGAGACCTTTTAACAAATATAATTAAAAGGGAAACAAAGAAAAACCAAAAATTGAATATTCTACATCAGTTTGTGGAACAGACCTTGAGTCTGCTAGCCAGCTAGCTATACCCTTCATTCTCTCCCCTGTGAGGTCTGCAGGAAAATTCCCTATGTCTCATTAACAAGACTGTATTCATGTATGTCTCTAACATTAGGAAAATAGAAATGATGTCAAGGATGAAGACATTGATCACAATGACTGACTATGCCAATTTACTGAGTGTTCACTTACTGTGTATTAAGCATTCCACACATACTTTATCATTTTATTATTTTAGATGTCCTAAATGAAACACAGTATCCTCATTATAAAGATGTAGAAACTGAAGCTTAAAGAAATAAAGCTAATAAATGTAGGAAGGTCAGTCAACTCTAAACTTGTGCTCTTAGCTATCACCTTAAGAGAAAACAATTAGATAATCTAAAGTCAGTCAGTCTCATCAAGCAAACTCATGCTTAATGTAATTCTGTGCTCTACTCTAATTGCCCTCATACTAAAATCCAAACAGCATATATCATGATTTAAAGATCTTTCATGAGTTGACCCAGTCTATACTCCTATAGCATTTCCTCACAGTTTCTCTAAACATAACAGTTGAGACTATTTTACACGTGAGACTGTCTGAGAGACAGAGTAGAATGGGGTTTGGGACCGACTATCTGTAAAAATTGAGAAATTTGGTAAGAATATAGTATAAGGCTTGAAATTCAAGTGCTGGTATGCATACTAATGCTGGCCTTCTACCAAGTACAACTGCTGTGAGGAAATTAAGAAAGCATAATTCCCTCTGGGTAATTTTGTCTACTTGGTTTTGTCTACCTTTTGTTTCATGCAGAGCCCTACTTTGTATAGTCCTTAATTATGTATCAGATCGTGGTCATCCATGATTTCCAAGTTATAGATGTCCGTTTGTCTTTGATTTAGTCTACTGATTAAAAAGAAAAATGTCATTAGCACTATTTACCACAGCTAGGACATGGAAGTTACTTAAATGTCCATCAGCAGAGGAATGGATAAAGAAGATTTGGTACATATATACAATGGAATATTACTCGGCCATAAAAAGTAACAAAATTGGGTCATTTGTAGACACATGGATAGACCTAGAGATTACCATACACAGTGAAGTCAGAAAAAAGAAAACAAATATTGCGTATTAATGCATATATGGGGTAATAGTAAAATGGTATAGATGATCTTGTTTGCAAAACAGAAATAGGAACGCAAATGCAGAGAAGAAGCAAATGGATATCAAAGGGAAGGTGGTTGGGAGGAATTGGGAGATTGGGATTGATACATATACATCATTGATACTATGTATACAATAGATAGCTAATGAGAACATACTATATGGCACAGTTCAGTTCACTTCAGTTGCTCAGTCATGTTCGACTCTTTGCGACCCCATGAATCACAGCATGCCAGGCCTCCCTGTTCATCACCAACTCCAGGAGTTCACCCAAACTCTTGTCCATCGAGTCAGTGATGCAATCCAGCCATCTCATCCTCTGTCGTCCCCTTCTCCTCCTACCCCAATCCTTCTCAGCATCAGGGTCTTTTCCAATGAGTCAACTCTTCACAAGAGGTGGCCAAAGTACTGGAGTTTCAGCTTTAGCATCAGTCCTCCCAAAGAACATCCAGACTGATTTCCTTCAGAATGGACTGGCTGGATCTCCTTGGAGTCCAAGGGACTCTCAAGAGTCTTCTCCAACACCACAGTTCAAAAGCATCAATTCTTCAGCGCTCAGCCTTCTTCAGAGTCCAACTTTCACATCCATACATAACCACTGGAATAACCATAGCCTTGACTAGACGGACCTTTGAGGGCAAAGTAATGTCTCTGCTTTTCAATATGCTGTCTAAGTTGGTCATAACTTTCCTTCCAAGGAGTGAGCATCTTTTAATTTCATGGCTGCAATCACCATTTGCAATGATTTTGGAGCCCCAAAAAATAAAGTCAGCCACTGTTTCCCCAGCCACTGTTCCCACTATTTCCCATGAAGTGATGGGACCAGATGCCATGATCTTAGTTTTCTGAAAGTTGAGCTTTAAGCCAACTTTTTCACTCTCCACTTTCACTTTCATCAAGAGGCTTTTTAGTTCCTCTCCACTTTCTGCGATAAGGGTGGTGTCATCTGCATATCTGAGGTTATTGATATTTCTCTCAGCAATCCTGATTCCAGCTGTGCTTCTTCCAGCCCAGAGTTTCTCATGATGTTCTTTGCATATAAGTTAAATAAGCAGGGTGACAATATACAGCCTTGACGTACTCCTTTTCCTATTTGGAACCAGTCCATTCTGACCTGCATATAGGTTTCTCAAGAGGCAGGTCAGGTGGTCTGGTATTCCCATCTCTTTCAGAATTTTCCAGAATTTACTGTGATCCACACAGTCAAAGGCTTTGGCATAGTCAATAAACCAGAAATAGATGTTTTTATGGAACTCTCTTGCTTTTTCCATGATCCAGAGGATGTTGGCAATTTGGTCTCTGGTTCCTCTGCCTTTTCTAAACTCGGCTTGAACATATGGAAGTTCATGGTTCACGAATTGCTGAAGCCTGGTTTGGAGAATTCTGAGCATTACTTTACTAGCATGTGAGATGAGTGCAATTGTGCCGTAGTTTGAGCATTCTTTGACATTGCCTTTCTTTAGGATTGGAATGAAAACTGACCTTTTCCAGTCCTGTGGCCACTGTTGAGTTTTCCAAATTTGCTGGTATATTGAGTGCAGCACTTTCACAGCATCATCTTTCAGGATTTGGAATAGCTTAACTGGAATTCCATCACCTCCACTAGCTTTGTTCGTAGTGATGCTTTCTAAGGCCCACTTGACTTCACATTCCAGGATGTCTGGCTATAGGTCAGTGATCACACCATCATGATTATCTGGGTTGTGAAGATCTTTTTGTACAGTTCTTCTGTGTATTCTTGCCACCTCTTCTTAATATCTTCTGCTTCTGTTAGGTCCATACCATTTCTGTTCTTTATTGAGCCCATCTTTGCATGAAATGTTCCCTTGGCATCTCTAATTTTCTTGAAGAGATCTCTAGTCTTTCCCATTCTGTTGTTGGCCTCTATTTCTTTGCATTGATCACTGAGGAAGGCTTTCTTATCTCTCCTTGCTATTCTTTGGAACTCTGCATTCAGATGCTTACACCTTTCCTTTTCTCCTTTGCTTTTCACTTCTCTTCTTTTCACAGCCATGTGTAAGGCCTCCCCAGACAGCCATTTTGCTTTTTTGCATTTCTTTTCCAGGTCTTGATCCCTGTCTCCTGTACAATGTCACAAACCTCCATACATAGTTCATCAGGCACTTGTCCATAGTTAATAAGGCACTCTCTCTCTCAGATCTAGTCCCTTAAATATATTTCTCACTTCCACTGTATAATCATAAGGTCATATCTGAATGGTCTACTGGTTTTCCCTACTTTCTTCAATTTAAGTCTGAATTTGCCAATAAGGAGTTCATGATCTGAGCCACACTCAGCTCCCGGTCTTGTTTTTGCTGACTGTATAGAACTTCTCTATCTTTGGCTGCAAAGAATATAATCAAACTGATTTCAGTGTTGATCATCTGGTGATGTCCATGTGTAGAGTCTTCTCTTGTGTTGTTGGAAGAGGGTGTTTGCTATGACCTGTGCGTTCTCTTGGCAAAACTCTATTAGCCTTTTCCCTGCTTCATTCCGTATTCCAAGGCCAAATTTGCCTGTTACTCCAGGTGTTTCTTGATTTCCTACTTTTGCATTCCAGTCCCCTATAATGAAAAGGACATCTTTTTTGGGTATGGCACAAGGAACTCTATTTAACGCACTGTGGTAACCTGAATGGGAAAGAAATCCAAAAGGGAAGAGAGACGTAGCTGATGTAGCTGACTCATTTTGCTGTACAATGGAAACTAACATAACATTGTAAAGCAACTGTACTCTAATAAAAAATATTTTTTATAAAATAAAATATGGGGTTTTCCTCATGGTCAGTGGTTAAGAATCCACCTTGCAATGCAAGGGACATTGGTTCAATCCCTGGTCTGAGAAGATCGCACATTCCATGAGGCAACCAAGGCCCTGTGCCACCACTACTGAGCCTGCACCCTAGAGTCTTGTTGCTCTGCAACAAGAGAAGGTACTGAGATGAGAAGCCCGTGCACTGCAGTGAAGCATAGCTCCCACTCTTCACAACCAGAGAAAGCCAGCATGCAACAGCAAAGACCCAGCACAGTAATAAATAAATAAATATGCAAATAAATACATTTTAAAATGAGAGAGAACATGAATATAGCAATACATTTGAAAGTATAGAAGACAAGGATGACATACTAGCATTTTAAAGCATGAGAATTACCAAAGGAAAAGCAGATAAATTCAATGGATTAGTTAATATAGATGATATTGGCAAAGTGATTAAAGATTCCACTCCTTTCTCTCCCAAAAGGCACTATTGCAAGATAAATTTTTTTGTTCCAAAATCAGTGCAATTCAAATGTATTCTTTTTAATGGCTGAGTAATATTCCGTTGTGTATATGTACCATATCTTTTTTATCCATTCATCTGCTGATGGACATCTAGGTTGCTTCCCTGTCCTGGCTATTATAAACAGTGCTGCGATGAACATTGGGGTACACGTGTCTCTTTCCCTTCTGGTTTCCTCAGTGTGTATGCCCAGCAGTATGAAACGAGTTGCCAGTCCAGGTTCGATGCATGATACTGGATGCTTGGGGCTGGTGCACTAGGACGACCCAGAGGGATGGTACAGGGAGGGAGGAGGGAGGAGAGTTCAGGATGGGGAACATATGTATACCCGTGGCGGATCCATTTTGATATTTGGCAAAACTAGTACAATATTGTAAAGTTTAAAAATAAAATAAAATTAAAAAAAAAAAATCAATGCAGATGGTGACTATAGCCACAAAATTAAAAGACACTTGCTCTTTGGAAGAAAAACTATGACACATCTAGGCAGTGTATTAAAAATCAGAGATCTTACTTTGCTGATAAAGGTCAGTCTAGTCAAAGCTATGTTTTTTTCAGTAGTCATGCTTGAGTGTGAGAGTTGGACCATAAACAAGTTGAACACTGGAGAAGTGATGCTTCTGAACTGTAGTGTTGGAGAAGATTCTTGAGAGTCCCTTGGATGAAAGGAGATCAAATCAGTCAATCCTGAAGGAAGTCAATCCTGAATATTCATTAGAAGGACTGATGCTGAAGCTCCAATACTTTGGCCACCTAATGCTAAGAGCCGACTCATTAGAAAAGACCCTGATGCTGGGAAAGATTGAAGGCAGGAAGAGAAGAGGATGGTGGGGTATAAGATGGTTGGATGCTATCATTGACTCAATGGACATGAGTTTGAGCAAGCTCCAGGAGATGGTGAAGGACAGGAAAAGCTGGCATGCTGTAGTCCCCGGGGTTGCAAAGAGTTGGCCAAGACAAGTGACTGGACCACCACCACCACCTAATGCAAAGGGGACCACCTCTGGGAATCCTTCCCAGGCAGAGTAAGGACCTCCCTCCCTTGGGCTCACACATGTTCTAAACCTCTCTTTCAGTGCCTCTCACACCATAATGTGGCAGTTGCTCTGTCTCTTCTCACCAGCTAGAAACCTCGAGGACTCTGGAGTCAGATCTTCTTCATCCAAAGCCAACTCTGCCAGGTACCAGTCTTTAGACTTTCAGAAGCTAATGAAAGTCTTACTGAATTTTAGTCCCCTTATATGTAAAATGTTGTTGTTGCTGTTTAGTAGCTCAGTCATGTTCAACACTTTGTGACCCCATGGACTGTAGCCTGCCAGGCTCCTCTGTCCTGGGGATGTTCCAGGCAAGAATATTGGAGTGTGTTGCCATTTCCTTCTCCAGGGCATCTTCCCAACTTAGGGATCAAACCCAAGTCTCCTGCATTGACAGACAGATTCTTCACCAGTGAGACACAGGGGGAAGCCCCATGTAAAATGTGGTGTTCATCCAAGACAGGGCTTAGGAATAAGCCTTACACAGAGTAAATTCGATACCAGGGTTGCTGTTATTACTATCTCTATCCTCAAAGCCCAACTCAATGCCTTGCTGGTGATCAATGACAATATGCCGAATGAAACTCACAATAGCAAAGGTAACATTTTCACCAGAGAAAAGAGAACGGGCAAAGCCAGGCCACACACAGCTAAAGCCATCAACCGCATATATCACAACAGGGCTGGCACCTGTGCAGCCGACATATTCCCCATCACAATTATAACTGTGCATTACCTTGGTGTCTATAAAAAATGAAATAGCTCTTAACTGGCTTTCTGAAGAGCACTATAATATTTGATTCCCACCTTGACTTTATTGTTGGAGGCAACCAGCATACCAGAATGATGTGAGTAGTTGCATTGGACCATACAACCAAAAGTATCTTTATTATGTCTAAAACTCTATTTACAGCCCTGAGATATAATACAATATTATAAGAGAGGCCGATATACAAGGAAATGCAGGAGACTGTAGAATGTTTTAAAAATTAAGATTGGGAAAAGGTAAGGTAGCTTTCAACATATACTGTGAAGCAATAGCCTAAGAGATAGGAAAAGTCCACAAAAGATCCACAAAAGTCAGATGTAACTCAAGACTAGAGAGTTTTTTAAATAGGAGAAAGCCATCAAATGTGTCAAATGAAGCTTCAAGGTTAGAAGATGAAGACAAATACAGGGCAATTGAATTTAGTGACCTTGACAAGAGCAGCTTTATGTAGCGGTTTGGATGAAATCCCAATTGCAAAGGTTGAAGAATGAGGAGAGGAGATTAGTGACAGAATATATAAATGATTTTTTCAAGTACTGGAGTAGGAAAAACAACAGCCAGAAGAAATGGGGTGGAAGCTGGAGATATATGAGAAGCAAATGAGTTTCCTTACCTTCTTTTTTTTTTTAAGAATGAGAAATTCTAAATTATGTTTATAAAATGTTATCAATGACTGTTTAATAAAGTGCTATTTATGTTTCAGCTAAAAAAGAGAGGTCAATCGTGTGACTGAATTCCTGAGAAAGCATGCAGGAAAAATTTGGAGTCGGAAGGGTTTGGCCACTGGTAAGAGGCAGGACAATGAATTCATTTTAACAGAAGAGCAAAAAAAGAGAAAACATGTTGAAGAAGTGTATTTTTAGGTTTTTGTTGGGAGAATAGGGGAGTTTTTCATTTGAAGTCTTCTATTTTCTCAATGAATTATAAAGCAAGCTTGAGAGTTAAAGTTTGAAAGCCTAGAATAAACTTATTAACCAAGTGTGGTAAGACTATTAGACAAGGTTGGATCATTTTGTATAAATTAAGCTAATCTGACTTTTTTTTTTTTTTCCCCTCAGCAATACTCTGCCCCCTCGGGTGTGGAAAAGTTATACTGGACAGTTGGATTCAACCCTAATGGAAAACATACCATTATAGAACTAAAAAGGAACAAGCAATTTGTCTTTGAAAATATATGATTATAATGATAGATCTTAGGATATAACTCAGAGAAGGCAATGGCACCCCACTCCAGTACTCTTGCCTGGAAAATCCCATGAACAGAGGAGCCTGGTAAGCTGCAGTCTATGGGGTCGCTAGAGTCGGACACGACTGAGCGACTTCACTTTCACTTTTCACTTTCATGCATTGGAGAAGGAAATGGCAACCCACTCCAGTGTTCTTGCCTGGAGAATCCCAGGGACAGGGAAGCCTGGTGGGCTGCCGTCTATGGGGTCGCACAGAGTTGGACACGACTGAAGTGACTTAGCAGCAGCAGCAGCAGGATATAACTAAGATAAACAAAAAGATTAAAAATGGGAAGAGGGATCTTGGTTCTAGTGAGAAATAGCTGTAGCAACAGTTCGGCGATCTCATCAAACCTAAAGATGGACTAGCCTGATCTCAGTCAGCTTATCAAATAACAAATACCTGGAGTTAAAACATTTGAATGTTTTAAGTGAGAGGACCAATACAGTGAGGAGAAAAGGAAGGAAGAACATTTCGAAGGACAGACCATTGCTGGGTGGCAGATATAATGCAACAGCATGCAGCATGAGGATAGTCTATGTGAGAAATAATTAAACTATTATAGATGCCATCTTCATACTTGTCTTTTCACATAAAAATACACATTCATGTCCTAGCATGTCAATGAATACTGGTATCTAGCATTGCTTCTTAATGGCTTCATAATACCCAACCTCTATTAAACCTCTACTGGTGGTTTTTATTCTGACTCCACAATGATAAATTACAGCTAGAATTGTAAGGACCTTTCTTATACATTCATACTGGAAGACAATCTCATGCAGTATTTCTGGGCACGTCCGAGTTCCCTCAGGGATCCTCAGAACACTCGTTTGTATGGCCATGAGAGCCTCTGAAGGAAGGGAACATAAATAAAATGTCACAGGTTTCAGGAGAGACCATCTGCTCCAGGACGACCTGGGAACAGACCCCTTGCACTTTTGTAGTTTAAGATTCCATCCCAGTTTTATGCCATGAGGTCATTATGGATGCTTTAGCGTAACTAGTTTGATTTCTAGAGGGTAATTTTCATTCCCTAAATAACTGCACTTAAAACCTACTGTGGAATCAAGATGCTCATTTACTTCTCAATTTTAATTCACCTTCATTTGAACACTTACTTCCACACTTTAGGCAGTATGACATTTGATGCATTGGTTAGGTGTAAACCCACACTTCCAATGCCCTGTGAAAAAAATGTGCTAACATTAAACAGCTGATCCCAGATCCTGAGGATTTTGAAATGCAGCCTATGTTGCTTTTGGAAGCAATTAAGTCTGTAGATTTGCATTAAATTGAAATATCATAACTGTCTTGTGAGCCGTGGCTTTTTTTAGAGGCCTAATTATATCTTGTAGATAAAGAGAAAATATCTAGGCAGGTGTACATACACTTAAATATCATGAGGTGAGGGGATGGAGATGTGCCTTATCTCAATGTTAGTACTAGGTGATTGCGAAACTTTTATTACTTCAGATAACTAATAAGAAACTTTATTTTTAGCAAGGACCCCACCATCCCACTCAGACTTCTATGAGTCATTTTCCGAGGTACATATGAATAGCTCACAGGATTACAGCTCAGAGAATGATGGAGGTATTCCTAGCTCCAGTTCCCAGTGTATATAATAAGATTCCGTGGATTGTTTCACATTTGGCTATCTAGGCAGTTCTATTCAGAACATTCAAGACTGTATATTTTTCCTTCTGACCTCACCAAAAATACTTCCAAAAATGCTGGCAACATTACATCTTAAATAACAGGTATAACTTGCAGAATTCAACACTTAAAATTTCTCTCCAGCAAACACCTCTGTTTATTAAAGAAGACTATGACTTAGGTGTACACAATGAGCACATATGTACTGTGAGTTAAAGGAGGGATGGAGAGGCCTCTGTATAATGAGAGAACGATGTGTAGATATATATGTGTTTTATATGTGTGTGCATGCATACATATACATACGTACACACCCATTTTATTATAAACAAAAGTGTTGGTAATAGCAGGGGTCTCACAAATTATCCTTTTTTTTTTTTTTTTTTGGTAGGCAAGGAAACTGATGAAATTTTGTAGAAACTACAATAATTAAGTCTACTATCCTCAAAGGGAAAAATAAGCATTGAGATAATATGACAGCAGGTGGATGCTAATCTGCCCATAATTCCATTTGTCTCTATTTTACAAAGAGTCCTGGCTTGGCCTTTAGAATTGTAATATTCCTAAAGTAGTGTTGTTGTTGTAAAACTGACCTCTCTGCTCTTCCTAAAATGAATTATCAAACAGATTCGCCACCTGAAATGGGCTCTGTCATGCTCAGACATAAGGATGGAGGTCCACAGCTTCCATTTCCGCACAATGACCACAGCTTGGGAAGGACAGAACTGCCTCAAAGGCACCAGGCCCACGGCTAGAGTTTGTGCTCTGTCCCTAATGAAGCACGCAGACAATTTAGATTTTGCCACTTAACTTTTCTTACTATCAATTTTGGTAAAATGAGAATAAAGTTAGATTTGCTAATTCACATGCTAAATGAGACAATGTCTAAGATCTTAATTGGCAAACTTCTACCATAATGGATGTAGCAAAATGCTTAAAGAACAAGGTAACCTTGATTTTTATGGTAGCTTTATTGCTGCTAGTTGAGGAAACTTGGGCAACTTACTTAAACTATTTATGCCTCAGCTTTCTCATCTGTGAAGACATACTTTGTAGGACTTTTGAGAGTATTATGTTGGACAACACATATAAAGTGTTATACTGAAAACAGGCAATAGTTTATCTTTCACAACGTTTATAATTGTAATGGATTAAAACCCATCAAGTACATTTAAATTCATGAGTTCGCAGTGTTATTTTTTAATAGCCATCTTTAAAGGAGTATAGGAAAATTTTTATCTTGAAAACTGGTAAGTAAAGAGAAATTACTAAGTTTTATCCTGTCTTTTCTCTATAAAGTCTATCACTGGGTAACCAAATAGAAGAATTCAAAGTGCATCTTTATGAAGTTATATCAACTAAGATATAAATATAGAACTTGGATATTACCATTTTCAGCCTTCAATTATTTAATGGACATGGGCATTAAGCATCAATATTTGCTAACATCAAAGAAAGCACAAAACCAGTCCTTTTGTGCTTCTTGACAAAGCACAATTCCAACTACAGTCTCACTAGAGTGACAGAGGGTGAGTCTAGTTCTGAAACTACAATCATGCATTCCACAGTACGAGAAACTGTCCAGGTACAGTGGTCTTGGTCTCTCAGCAAATAAACGTTACTAACATTTTTAAAGGAGGAGGGTAAAATAACCTGGATATTGAGGTTTTTTTTTTCAATGTATAACCAATTAGAAGAAAAAAATAGCAGGCTTAACTAGGGATACACACTTGAATGATAAAACCAAAAGGGTACCAAGGAAGTGATTATAATAAGGTCAGCATAGTTTATTGGGGGAGAGTGGTGAGTATGTTTGGGATGAGGCGTATGGGAACAGGGTTTTTGGAGTGGCAGGCATGGTCACTTCTTAAAAGATATTTGCCTTGACCCAATGAAGTGACCAAAATTTTTGTTAGGCGGCTTCCTGTATCAGCTTAAAAAGTAAATTACAATATATTTAAGTGAAAACAAACACAAAAACCTTGATACTTTTATCATCATCCAATGTGTAACCAAATCAGAGGAAAAAATTCACAAACAAAAATTTGTTTTCAACAACTACTCTGAGTAGGGTAACAAACTCACTTCACATCAGCACAGTCAGTGTTATCTCCTTGAAATGTTACAGATTTATTTTTTCTGCCCTAACAGAGAATTACAGAAAGATTTTGCAACATACTACTTGTTCATGAATGTCACATTTTTTAAAAATGCAGAATGCATGCAACAAATTTGAGAAAGCAGATTTATTCCCCCAGAATCTTGTTTCCATTACTTAAAATGGTATTTTAAATCCTTTCTCTCTAGTAAGCATTCACAAGGATCTACATTTCTCTCTCTATACTACTTCTGCAAATACTGTATTTTTAATCTCATGAGAATCATTGCCTCTGATTTAAGTAGTATGCAATGGTATATTTTGCCTTGTGTTAACCAAGAGAGATAATATATCATGGGATATTTAATGAATCTTTAAAGACAACAGCCTTTGGGGTTTTTCAATAGTAACAAAAACAATGTTTCAGAAATGCAAGATACTTGTATTTTTGAGGTACATTCCAAACTTGGGTGGAAACAAAGACACAATGTTAATAAATCCTTGGTATGGAGGCACAATTTCCTCTGTATTTCTGCACCACTTGAGTGAAATGCTTGTAGCGAGGTCCTGGATTTTCTGAAATAGAATGTCAGAATTTTAGAATGTTAATCCTGCCAAGCATCTCCAAGATGTGCTGTTTCAGGTTTTATCTGATGGAAGTGATACTGCCATAGATATTACATGCATCTAGGAGAGTGAAAAAGTTGGCTTAAAGCTCAACATTCAGAAAACTAAGATCATGGCATCCGGTCCCACCACTTCATGGGAAATAGATGGGGAAACAGTGTCAGACTTTATTTTGGGGGGCTCCAAAATCACTGCAGATGGTGACTGCAGCCATGAAATTAAAAGACGCTTACTCCTTGGAAGGAAAGTTATGACCAACCTAGATAGCATATTCAAAAGCAGAGACATTATTTTGCCAACAAAGGTCTGTCTAGTCAAGGCTATGGTTTTTCCATTGGTCATGTATGAGAGTTGGACTGTGAAGAAAGCTGAGCACTGAAGAATTGATCCTTTTGAACTGTGGTGTTGGAGAAGACTCTTGAGAATCCCTTGGACTGCAAGGAGATCCAACCAGTCCATCCTAAAGGAGATCAGTTCTGGGTGTTCTTTGGAAGGACTGATGCTAAAGCTGAAACTCCAATACTTTGGCCACCTCATGTGAAGAGTTGATTCATTGGAAAAGACTCTGATGCTGGGAGGGATTGGGGGCAGGAGGAGAAGGGGACGACAGAGGATGAGATGGCTGGATGGCATCACCGACTCGATGGACGTGAGTTTGAGTGAACTCTGGGAGTTAGTGATGGACAGGGAGGCCTGGCGTGCTGTGATTCATGGGGTCGCAAAGAGTCGGACACGACTGAGCGACTGAACTCCTAATTGATGTTTCCAACTTTGGGTCTGTATTAATTCCACGTTTATTACATTTTGGTTTCAGTAAGTTTATGTGACAACCCAAGGAAGTAAGTATCATTAGAGGTGAGGGCCTGAAACACAAAGTGAACTCTGTGCTGTATTTTGGGGAGACATTAAGTTCAAGAGGGATTTAAAACCAGGGCAAACTCTTTCTGATAAGCCCGTGTTTTCTCCGTCTCCATCTCCTTTTGTCACTGTCTTGTTTTCTGAGTAAAGCCACTGGGTACATAGGAAAGAAGTAGACCTAAGGAGGAAATGGAAATACCAAACAAACAGTCCCAGCCCTAACGTCCCCTGGAAAATTTCAGCTCAGATCATTTTTATTCTGGTTCCTCCTTTGGGAAATTGCTTTAGCTAAAGGAAGCCATATTTTGGAGCTTCCGGCAACAAAATCCTTGTTTTCTTCCTGTCTGCTTCGTATCTCCCTTCTTTCCTGGATATTGTCTCTTCCAACCTATATTCTCTCAGCTTATTTCCCACTGAACTATCCACCCCCCCCAAAAAAAAAGAGTGACCAAAAAATGCTGAATCATACTGCATATTTCCATCAACACTGAGTATTACATTGCACGGGAAAATGCCAAGTTTCCCCATTACTGGGACTCTGGCTTCCACCCCACCTCTGTACCTGAGCCAGAAAACTAATTGTCCAACACTGATGAGAAAGTGGGGGAGCATGTGGAATCCCCGTCTGGACTCTGAATAATTTTACAGAAATAGGGAATTTGTTTGTATAATTTCTCCAGGGACACGCTCAATTATTCTACATCAGCTTTGTAACAAATGGTGATAATGGCTATTTTAGAGTTTAATATAACAGAAGCCTGAGCAGAGGAACAGGTGCAAAGGGAATTAAAGTAAAAATCTTCCTCTTTAGAAAATCAATCTTGCCTACATTTCCTGTACAAGACTAAGTGTTGTGTCTGGCTGCCCACCCTCTGTATTCCCCATCTCCCTGTGTGAACCCAGAAGCACTTGAAACCGCTCAGTATCTCACCAGCTGTACACCGGAACCAGCTCTCACTTCATCTCTGCACGTATGGGCAAGAGCAGTTTCAAGTAGCTGAGGATCCACGCTAAGACTCACTAATAAGTATCTTGCTGCTGATTTGCTCTTAAACTTTCTGTTCCCATGGATCTAATACAGAATAAAGCCATAAACACCTGTTACATGTTTACACACAATACATATTACATATATCACTTCATCTAATCTTCATATAAGTAGAGGGCTGTTATCAGACCATCTTACAAAGGATGCAGTTAAGAGGCTTACTCAGTCATACAAGGAGCAAATGTTAGATAACTGAGCCCAGCACTGTCCAACCAAAACCAAAACCAACAGACAACAAGGAAAAAGCAAATGAATCAAAACAAAACACATTGTTCAGGCTCTTCTGGCACCAGAATACTGCTTACATGAGTCAAGGATGGTTCCCCTGGTGTGGCTAGAAACCTGTAATAACCCTGCAGTAATCTTTTTCATTTAGGCCTGTTAAGATGTCCCAAGATGGATATAATTATTTACTTATTTGCTCCCACAATAGAAAGTGAGAAATTGGTAGAATTCACTAGACAGATAAATTTAACCTTAAATATACTCTATCTGCCTAGTTTCTAAATTACAAACTTTGCAGTGCATGGTCTCATTATCATGTTCAAGAATCCCCTCAGTGATTAAAAAAAAAAATAGCCTAGGTGGGCTACTGTCTCTGATCTTCAGGTCCCAGATTATTATCTGGTCTTCTTCCCTGTCCCATGCTGTTCATACCACAGGCCAATTACTCTTTCCATTTCTATTCCCAGTTGTTCTTTGTATTTAGTAAAACACTCTTGGAGTCTGAATTGCTAACAATTCACTCAGCGCTACTCCATCAATTCCTTCAGCTTTAGCTCCTCTTGTTCCCATTTGTATACACCTAAGCAAAGCTGGGGACCGCCAGGGAAGCCCCCAAGTAGTGACATTTTTGTGTAATTTTTCTTTACAAATTTTATAACTGCATTGTATGTCATCTTCACCTATTTGCCTTTTCCAGCCAGATCTTGAATTATCAATAACTTAAACAAAGACACAAAAAACAATTAGTAGTACCATGATATGTCAAAAGATTTGCTTACTCTCAGTATTTTACTTTTATTGTAGTACCAGTCCTGTCGTTATCATTACTGTTTTGCTGTCTCCCATCTTTCTCTTCTTGCCCTCACTCTTTCTTTCTTTATTTCCAGTACCTGACTGTCAATGGTTTGGTGTGTGACCTGATTATTTATCCAATATTACAATCAAGGATCCATGAAATGTTGCAAGATCTGCAGTTTCACTTTATGATTGATTTCCCTTACATTTATATTGTATTGTATGATGTAACAGCTGGAAATCAACTAGAGATGACTTACAAAGACATAATGTATAGGTTGGGAAGGTTAAGTAGAGACAGATATTCAGTGAAGGCTGATTATGTAAGTATTAATACATTAGTGAATACTTTCATGTTATAAAGACTCACTTCCATATACATAGTCCTAATGTTAGTAAGGCAAATAGTTCAGCAGCCCATGTATATTAATAGAAACACAAA
This sequence comes from Bos javanicus, assembly GCF_032452875.1. Classification (NCBI taxonomy): domain Eukaryota; kingdom Metazoa; phylum Chordata; class Mammalia; order Artiodactyla; family Bovidae; genus Bos; species Bos javanicus. The sequence goes on along the minus strand of NC_083895.1, from coordinate 39,133,231 downwards.
CTTAGAGTATAAATACTATTCTGTCTCACTTTTTCACTCAACACATGCCAGGCATGCTTCAATATAATACATGTAAAGCAGGCAAGGATCAGAGAGGCAAAGTAACAGACAAATTCATACAGCTTGTTGATGATAGAGCCAGGCAGAGGCATCCGGGTTCTTTGTCCAATATTTGTTTGTTTAAATTTGCTGATACTTACTACAGGGTTCAATTGTTAAAAATAAACGATCTTGGTATTCTTAAGTAAATTTCTTATCCCCCATCATTGTAATTCTTAATCAAGAACTGGTAGACAAAGATTTCGTGCAGTTCAAATTGTATAAGCAATTCTGTAGTTAGAAAGCAATTGTGAGGGATGGAGGCTGGTCAGAACACAAGCTTTCAAAAGGAGCACTGAAACGTTTGATTCTACCTGCAAGGCAGTTGTTCAAAATCCATTACTGAGGAATGGGATTTAAAAGTTAATGTTACATTTTATACTCAAGGAAAAGCTCGTCCATTTTGTTGCTAGAAAGACAGTACCACGAAAAGAGTGCACAGACATTTTAGAACTGTTTTTGGCAAAATTACTTCTAAAATTTGAAAGGGAGATTTACAACATCATTACTTATTATGATTACAACAATAATTTAAGAAATACTAAAGTGTGTATGCTGTCAGAGGCAAATAAAACATTACAAAATCTATACTGAAAGGAGATTTACAATTAAAAATCAAATCCCTTGCCTAACCTACCCCAAAGGAACCGAGTCGCCATGATCCCACAGGAAAAGCTCTTACCTGACTCAATAGTTTTCACTTACAAGTCAAATTGTAGGTCATAGACATGCTTAGTCTTGTATTTTTATATTGAGCCCTAGAGATGTGTGCAGTGGGATAGATTTCAAGTGGAAGTTCAGTATTGAAGCTGCTATATTTCCTAGCCCATTATTTCTGCAATAACATCCCAAACTGCTCTAGGTACAGGGGAATCTAAAGGAAATGCTCCAACTGGAAGGTAATAGATGGAAAAGTAATTGTAAAGTCTCTGGTTTTATCATATAGTTATCCAAATGTTGCCTTTCACTTCATATGCAAGCTTTAATATAAAAAGAAAAGTATTACTTAGGGATTTTAAATATCGACTGTGTCTGAGCTCAGCTCCCCATAACTGAGACTTGGTTTTAGTTGCTTTGGGGCACACTTATATTGCTGGGGGCAGCTCTCTCAGCTAATCTAGGATGGAAATGACTGAGATGTCAAGTTTGAGCAAACTGATATCATTCCATATCTCTCATCCTCCTCCTGGGACTGGCTGCTCACCTGGCATTCTCTTCTTACAGCAAAAAGAAAGGATATGTCAGAGTAAGCAGTACCAGTAGACTATGGATGGCTCCATCTGTGAGGAAAGATGTCTTCCTTTGACTCCAATTATAAAAACAAGTTATGCCTGAATAAAAGCATGACTATGAAATGTTAATATAGAGTGTTTACAGATGTAAAACAATTGTTAATTCATCATCTATTTTTTAAACCACTTAATGCAACTCTGGACCAGGTGATTATACCCACTCTAGGGATAAGGAAATTGGGTCTCCGAGTGGCTTAAATAATCACAAGGGGGAAATATCTGATAAAATAAAGACAGGAACTGTCATTTTTTGAATGACCAATATAAGCCTCTTTCCACAGAAATGTGCTGACTCCTTAGGCAGTTTCTCAGCATTCTTTGCTTTCGTTATCTCATCTTTCGCACTAAAAAGAGGTTCCAGAGAATCTTACTCTTTGACTTAAAATCGAATGCACTGCTAGGTGAAGTTGCCATGATTTATCAGTAAGAAAGCTAGACTGCAGGAGACGCTGAATTCTGACCTCTGGCATGCAGAAGTTGAACAATTCAATGAACAAGTCATCCAAAGCCTCAGAGCCTCATCTTGCTAATCTGTAACATGTAGGTGTGAAACTGCCTCTGGGGGACACAGGAAGAAGGTGACCATCTATGAACCAGGAAGCAGGTCTCACCAGATACCTGACCTGATAGCATATATTTCCTTACTTTCCATCTCCAGAATTATAAGAAATAAATTTCTGTGGTTTATAAACCACCCACTTTGGAATATTCATTATAGTAGCCAGAACACACTAATATAGATGAAGATACATGCATTTTACAGATGAGTAACCAGAGGCTCCGAGAAGATTTTACATTGCCAACCAGTGTAGGGTTCTAAGCTATTTCCTAGGTCTTCTGATTTCAAGTTCAGAGTGCTTGCTTCCCCATGACAGCCATCTTTTTTGGGCGTCAGGGTATCTTTTTTGTTGTTGTTGTTGGTTATTTATTTTAAATATAGCTGTGTGAACATGACCTTCCCAAAGTCCTTAACTATCCTTTTCCACTGGCAACCATGAGTTTGTTTTCTAAATCTGTGAGTCTCCTTCTTTTTTGTAAGTAAGTTCATTTGTATCATTTCTTTTTAGATTCCACATATAAGGGATGTCATATGATATCTTTAATAATCTTTAACAACAAAAACTTTAATAATTCTTAAGTCTTTATAAATTCTCTAATCAGTGCATTGATAATTTAATCAAATAAATTTATAGTTAGTTATCTAATAATTCTCATTCTAACTAAGGACCCCTGGATTCCAAACAGTGCCTTTGTAACCTTGATGCTCTCCTCTGAATAACCAGCAAATCAGGCTAGACCCTGATAAAAACTCTATGAATTTCATAACTCTGAGTTTCCAGATCACAAAGTTTATGCTCCAATGACATGGTGAACTATTCTATCACAATTTCATACCAGGGAATTAAGTCACTAATCTGTTATCTCTGGATCTAGGCAAGAGTAAAACTGAGTCCACAACTACATTGGCAAAATTTTAACCTCTTGGAAAATAACAAAAGGTAGACAAAATTCTTCATAACCTCCTAGTTACAAGTCAACGTCATTCTTTGCTGCCCTCTCCCAAAATGTATGTCCTTTAAAAAGTATAAAAACAAAGAAATATGTGCTGATTAAAGAAAATTTGACCCCTAACTCTATGTGAGTGAAAATGTATTTCTTATGAGAAAGAGCTCTAGTCTAAGTCAGCCCTGTCTAATGAAAAACAATGTCATTTTTTTTTTTTTTTGTATTTATCCTCCTATCCCTTAGCTAGTTTCAGTGAGCTGCCTTCCAGCTTAAATTTCTCAAACTTCTGGTACTTTTATCAAAGTCTATTTTCTACCCTGAAATAGCCAACAAGTCATTTTGTTTGTCTTGTAGAATCCATCAAATCCTCAGTAGATCCTGACTTCATGAAAATAGTGTTACAAAATCTTCCCAAGTGATATGTCTACTTGGTAAGAAGCACAGAAACACTGATCAATTATTAGACTGTGATTGATTGCTTAGCAAAATAAGCTCAGAGGAGAACTTGGGACAAACCACACTGAGTGTTTAAAGTAGGTTGAGCCTGGGATCAACATTTACAAAGAAAGCACAGGGCCGCTCATTGAACAGTTCAGATCAGGGGATTTCAAAGATTATTTAAGTCCAAACTGTACTGGCTAATACAGAAGTACTGCAGCTGTGAATGCCAGTTTACAAAAAATAGTTTTTCAAACAGATTTGCACATTGAATTCTTGTAAACTAGGTTAAAGCACAGAATGGCAGAGTTCATCATTTAAAGGGAAACATGCAGGTGCCTTCCAAAGCAATATATTAATTTTTAAATACACATAATTTCACCAAAATTATGTTTAGGCATTTCAGTAGTGTTTATGGGGTCCAGCTCTACATAAAGGTCCAGCCCACTACAAATTTTCTTTCTCCAATCTGCCATTGCCCAGATACAGTTTCTCATAAGGGTTTTCTCCATTCCCACTGATATGACTAAACATAAAACAATTCTAGACCTTTTCCATTTCTCTCTTAACATTATCATTTTTCCCTAATTGTAGTCATGGTATCTAGTTTTAACTGGGGAACACAAAAATTCCACAACCCTCCAATAAAAACTGCTTATCACTTAAAATACAAACTCTGATTTACATTCACTTATCAAAAATCCTTTAAATATGTCTTTTCATTCAGAGTTGTATTCCCTGAAAAGTCTTTGGTAGCATTCTAGTTCCATGAGATGCTACCTAAAGAAAGTATTCTGGGCTATAACAAGTAATACTGCAGACAGGAACATGCGAGGCTCTGAGAAGTGTGGCTGGGGAAAACGGAAGAACGAGGGCTGCGCCTGTCTTTAAGCCTTTATTACCAAGCACTGCCTTACCCTTGTTTGACCACAGAACCATACTTTTCTGTTTTCTTTATATAATAAGGACTATTTATACCATGTAGAACTAATGTTGCTGGAAAACACACTTTGAGAAGAACACACTTTCTGACCACGTGGTAAACAAAAGACCTACAGCCATTACACTGTAACACAACACCATCCATGACGTGAACACCTCCTATCTCCTCAGTCTTACTTTCAACACCAAGTACTTTATTTTATTTTTTTTAAATTTATTTTATTTTTAAACTTTACATAATTTTATTAGTTTTGCCAAATATCAAAATGAATCCACCACAGGTATACATGTGTTCCCCATCCTGAACCCTCCTCCCTCCTCCCTCCCCATACCATCCCTCTGGGTCGTCCCAGTGCACTAGCCCCAAGCATCCAGTATCGTGCATTGAACCAAGTACTTTAAACTGAATGCAATTATGTTATTGCACAACTCCGTTCCTTTTATTTTTGATAGTTCCATGTCTGGGAATTGCTTAGAAAAGAAGCTTAAACATCATCTCATCCAGCATGTGTTCCCCAAATAGACCCTCATTTTCTTGGAATAATAATTACTCTATCATCTGTGTACAGCTACACTGAGCACAGATTTCTTATACAGCATTTTGCACACCATGATAAAGTTATTTTTTGTTGAGATAAATTTGTTAAATAGTGTGTGTCTATAATTTTCTCTAAAAGATAGTTCCTTGATAAATAAAGGTTGCATCTCATATTCCTATCTTTTGTGAAAGGCCTGGGAGCACCTGAACACATCATAAAAATCTGAATATTTTATAATTTACTGATTTAATGAGGGGAAAAGCACTTGTAACCTATTTTTTTAATTGTATTTTTTGTTGAGAGTGCATGTGCATGTGTGAATGTGGACACAGATAGCCTTGCCGTAATAATATGAGATAGTGACTCTATGATTTAATGTGCAAATTGAGATATTTTTGAGAGTGAAATGGTAGGCCAAAAATAAATTCTATACTTTGTAATAATTACATATAAAATGATTAATTAGATTAAATTGGTATACATAAAACATTTCTATTCAGTGTTCAAGAGTAAAATTCTTCATAAAATATGACAAAATATCTCCTCTTGTTATATGATAAAAGACTTTTATTATTTAGATGTTTGAAAAATAATAACATCAAAATAATCATTCTTAGCATATATTCATATGAATTAATCAATTTTGCTTATAGTAAATTTTGGTTTCTAGTATCACATCACTGGTATACTGAAGAATGTATCTTTGAAAATATATCATTATATTTCGTTACCTATTAGCATGTATATATTGCTAGAGACAAGAATTCCAAAAAAACATCTAATTCTGCTTCATTGACTACACTAAAGCCTTTGACTGTGTGGATTACAACAAACTGGAAAATTCTTAAAGACATGGGAATACCAGACCACCTAACTTGCCTCCTGCAAAAACTGTATGCAGGTCAAGAAGCAATAGTTAGAACCTGACATGGAACAATGGACTGGTTCTAAATGGGGAAAGGAGTATGTCAAGGCTGTATATTGTCACCCTGCTTATTCAACTTATATGCAGAGTACATCATGCAAAATGATGGGCTGGATGAAGCACAAGCTGGAATTAAGATTGCCGGGAGAAGTATCAATACCTCAGATATGCAGATGACACCACCCCTATGGCAGAAAGTGAAGAGGAACTAAAGAGCCTCGTGATGAAGGTGAAAGAGCAGAGTGAAAAAAGCTGGCTTAAAACTCAACATTCAAAAAACAAAGATCATGGCATCTGAAACCATGGTAAATACGTGGGGAAACAATGGACACAGTGAGAGACTTTATTTGTTTGGGCTCCAAAATCACTGCAGATGGTGACTGCAGCCACAAAATTAAAAGACACTTGCTCCTTGGAAGAAAAGCTATGACAAACCTCGACAGCATATTACAAAGCAGTGACATTGCTTTGCCAACAAAGGTCAATCTAGTCAAAGCTGTGGGTTTTTCAGTAGTCATGTACGGATGTGAGAGTTGGACCATAAATGAAACTGAGTGCCAACGAATTGATGCTTTTGAACTGTAGGGCTGGAGAAGACTCTTGAGAGTCCCTCGGACTGCAAGGAGATCCAACCAGTTAATCTGAAAGAAATCAACCCTGAATATTCATTGGAAGGACTGATACTGAAGCTCTGATACTTTGGTCACCTGATGGGAAGAGCCAACTAACTAGAAAAGGCCCTGATGCTGGGAAAGATTAAAGGCAGGAAGAGAAGGGGACAATAGAGGAGGAGATGGTTGGATGGCATCACCAACTCAATGGACATGAATTTGAGCAAGCTCCAGGAGATGGTGACGGACAGGGAGGCCTGGCGTGCTGCAGTCCATTGAGTCGTAAAAAGTCAGACGGGACTGAGTGACTGAAAAACAACAATGTACAGGTTGCATTTTATGGATAATTGATTCCAAATTGCTGATAATTTCAATTGATATCTCTATCTTCCACCATAATAATTTTAATTAAGAAAATACTTTCATTGAAGGAGCTCAAGTAAGTTCAGAGCCAATCATCTTATGTGCATAGTAAATTACTATGCAAATGTTTCAGCTCAGCTATTTTCATTAGTGTATTTTTTTGGTCCAGTTTACACTGGCTTTCTTTGCTAAATATTATTAGAAGACACAAATCAACAAAAAGTTCTCTCATTATCCCTTTAACTATTTCACTAAGCCAAGATATATCATTTTACACCTATATTATATCCTATAGTTACCAAATTAAAAATAAAATTCCACCAAAAAAGTTTTACCCCATGTAATGATAGTCTTAAAAACAAGGAATAATTATAAAAATCAATCTAATATAAACTTTGGATTCTTGCTTAATTATTTCAGGTTTTCCCTTGTTTTTGCAGAGATGTATTTCAATGTCATTCTTTTATGTTAACTGCAAATTAATTTTTCTTTTGTAATAAAACAGGAGACTTACCAAAAAACCTCTATGTGACTGAAGGATACTTAGGTTGATTTACAAAATATTTCTTTAAAGGCTCAAGATCTCTAACAATGACTACTGATGAATATTGCAGAAAGAAAGCAGGATGAACAGGCTACAATGTCTATTTTATAATGCATTAGCTTTGTATCCAAAGTGATTTTATTAAACATATTTGTAAATTTTGACAAGTATAGCATCCCTTTCATTTGGTAGATTATTGAAAATTAGTTGGATCCAATTATGAATTGTGTATACCAGTCTATTTCTGCTTCATAGATTCCCTAGTTTAATAAGAACACTGCTTTCCTAGGATACAAGACTTCTTCAAAATTTTTATGTGGATAACCACTGTAAAAAGAAACAGCATTTTTTTTTCTACATTGTTCTATGTTGAACTTCAGTAAACTAAATTTCTTGCTGATTTCAAATTGCTATGAGATAATTTATCATAATTGGGAGGAATTTCAGGACTTTTAGCTTAATTCCATGAATTGGATGAAATTCCACTTACTGGTGGTACCTGATTTGCTCTTTAAAACATCTGATAGCACAGATTAAAAACTGGCATCTTTTTACCTGCTTGCAAAGCATCACTGTTAATAAAGCCAAGACATTTGCAATTACTATAGCTTAACCTTTTAAAAATGTATAATAATACTTGCAATAGAAAAATGAGTAAAACTAATTTATCAGAACAACCATTTGACATAGAGTCATGCTTCAGAGCTAATTATGTTTGGCATCTTCAGGCATGGTCTCAAAATAACTAATAATTTTTCAAGTAGATGTTGGCGTGTCTTTTGTAGATTTGAATCTTTTGGCTTTTGTGCTGTCAGTTATGTTACTACACCTCCAAAGGGTGATGGTAAATCTCGATCAACATTCTGCACAAGTTACATGCATACCATCAACTTTCTTAGCCACTGGAATTTCCTTAAGCATGAATTTCTGAATAACTGCTGCTGCAGAGCTTTGTTTAAAAAAGAAGTAATGTCAAACGACAAACTAAATCAAAAAATCATAGATTTATGCCATACAATAAATAGCAAATACAGTACATAAATAAATGTATATAAATAACTAAAACAGTACATAAATAAATAAATAGCAATACAGAACCACTGTACTGACAACATTTGTGCTACGTTCCATATATCCAACAACTGGAATGTTTTTACTCTCACCTACTTCACAAACTACAAAGCAATAATTTCGCATGCTTCACTCCAACCCCTCTCACTCTTGTGACCTTGCATCCCTCTGTACCACGCAGGCTTAGCATAACTCACAGAACTGACTAATGCTCCAAGTGTCCAGGGAGGGGTAATTTCACCCCAAACTTCTCTCATAGATACCCAAAGCCAGAGGAATTAGCTACAACTAGTTCCATGTGTCTAGGAAGACTGTGTTATATCAGCAAGTCCCTGCATTGCGCATCTTTATAAAGAGGGAGGTAATCCTGTTCCATTTGGTAAGACAACCACATATAATATGTTCTATTATTAGTAACATTTCTTGAAAAGTTAAAAAACTCAGAACAAATACTAAACCAAATGGGATACCAGAAAGAAGGCAAACCAGGTCATCTTGGGTCATATGGGACGTGTGGACCCCCAAAACAAAGAGGGGGTATTTAAGTCAAATTCGTAGTGACAAAGGTGAGTGACAGTTTCTCTGCATTTCCTGGAATTGACAATACTTTTTTTTTTTAACATCTCCTAGAAAAGTCGATCTTCTTTTTAAACTAAGTAGTAATTGTATGTCTCAGAAATGCTGGAAAAATGAAAATGTATTTTTACTTAGCACTGGTTTGAAGGGTACAATCAAAAACCCATTGAGAAATCCTTAACAGCATACTCATCTCCAAGAGAGCAGAGAAAGATGCTGGCTTTTAACTAGCAATTGCCCCTGAAAGTCTGTGAGCAGGCCATCTGAAGGTCATTCTCCCAACAGCAGAAGAGGCCTTAAGAAGTCAAACCTCAGAAACGGTCTATGAGTTAGGGACACACTCTTCAGTAATCCTGAGGATTTAAAGCAGCTTCTGCTCAGACAGTAACCATGATGCAAGACCCCTACCTTATTCTATTCACATATCATTCCAATCATCAGGACTTCAAAATTTTTTTCTTGTTGTAATTTACCCGATTAAAACCACCACCACACTACTGCTCTCATTTAATATCTGGACCCAGAAGAATATGGAATCCCCCTAGTGTGGCTGGCCTCCATGTATTTAGTCATGCTCCTCCAAGTCATTTCTTCTCAAACTTAAACTTGCATCTATACATATTGCCTTAATATGTATTCATGTACTAAATAAGTGGATGTTAAGGACTTGTTTAGTGCATAGCTCTCAGTCAGCTGTTCTTAAAGGTGGTGATTTTTGCTGCCATCTCCTAAACAGGTGACATTTAGCAATTCCTGGAGACATTTTTGTTGTCACAACTGGGAAGGTGGAGGGTACTACAGGTATCTAGGAGCTAGAGACCAGAGATGCTGCTAAATATTCCTCTGATGTACAGAACAGCTCTCTTCCCCATACCAACACAAATAACAACTGGAGTCAGCAAGCCTGGCAGGAAGACAGAATGCCTCTCAGGGTGAGGACTGCTCCTCTGTTTGGAAAAATAGCTTCTAGGGCCTTTTGAGTTATATAAAGCTGATGCCCTTTGGTACACAATTGAGAAATACAATTTAGCAAATAAAAGTACAGGATGCCACACATAGAAAATAAATTTTTGCAAATAATACTGCTGATATATACACATACACACACATATACAACTGTACATAAAACAACTCAATATATGTAAAACTAAATAATAAAAAGATAAATAACCCAAATTTTTACAAAAGCAAAAGCTCCAAATGGATATTTCATCAAAAAATACAGAAATGGCCAATGAACATATGTAAAGATCACCATGATTATTTATTGTGCATATGTGTGATAAGTTACTAGGTCATGTCCAACTCTTTGCAACTCCATAAACTATAGCCCACCAGGCTCCAATGTCCATGGGATTTCTCAGGCAAGAATACTGAAGTGGGTTGCCATTTCCTTCTCCAGGGCATCTTCCCAACGCAGGGATAGAACCCGTGTCCCCTGCTGCTGCTGCTGCGTCACTTCAGCCGTGTCCGACTCTGTGCGACCCCATAGACAGCGTGTCCCCTGCCCTGGGAGGCACATTCTTTCCTACTGAGCCACCTGGGAAGCCCATCATTGGTTATTAGGAAAACATAAATAAAAATCATAAAGGGGGTTGATAAATGTTGTTAAAAAGGATATGAAGAAATCAGAAACTTCATGCACTGCTGACAAGAATGTATATGGTGCAGCCATTTTGGAAAACCGCCTGCCTGTTCCTCAAATTGTTAAATATAAAGTCACTACTTATGTGTTCTTAGGTATACATCCAAGAGGAACTAAGCATATGTCCAAACGTGTACACAAAACTTCATGGTAGCATTATTCATGGTAAAGAAAAAAAAATGAAAATAAATCAAATGTTTGTCAAGTGATATGAACTGATAAAAGAAATGCAGTACATCCATAAGGCAATATTATTACAATAAAACAGAAGTACTGACCCATGCTATAATATAAATGAACCTTGAAAATGTTACATTAAGTGAAAAAAATCAGTCATAAAGTTGTACATATGATTCCAATATTTGGATATAAATTATTCAAAATAGGCAAATCTGTAGAAAAAAAATAGAATAGTAATTTCCTAGGTCTGGGGATGATGGTGAGTTTTGTGAGGATACAGTTCAGGGGTACAAGATTTCTTTTTGAAGTAATAGTATGTCTTAAAATTGATGATGGTGATAGATGTACAAATCTGTAAAGACATTTAAATCCACCAAATTGTACATTTTAAATTTAAATAATGAATTACATGGTATGCTTATTATATCTCAATAAAATTGTTAAAAATGGAAGACATCCTATTAAATTTTCAATTCAGATTAAGATTGAGTAACTTTTAATCTACTTGTCTATCTTATGCTAAAGTTGTATACTAAAAGTTATTTGCTGTTCATCAGAAATTAAAATTTAATAAAGTCCTGTATTTTAACTAGAAAGCCTATTCACAATTCACAATAGATAAAAAAAAGTTTAGAGAAAGAAAATTTTTAAAGTCTTTATAATAGAGTCAGAAAATTCTGGAGTTTATATCCTAATGCCCAAAGAAGACTAGAATCTGGAAAGAAGATGAAGGGAAATTATTAACTAAAGAAGTTTCTTATATGTAATGGTAGTCCAAAGCACTTTATACTTTTTCAAAACTTGGGAGTGAACAATGTCCTGGGACTACCATGGCCCAACATTCAGTTGCTATTTGCCTTTGTTCTAATCAATTTCCTTTTTCCAGTAAAATTACATGACTATGTGTTACACACAAAAGCCTTGGGTTATGGTGCTTGGGGAAATGGAGGACTCATTGGCAGGACAGAATTTGGTTTTTGAGGGCAGTCAATCCAATAAGCCCAGGGCAGAGTGCAGAACCAAAGTCAGAGGCAAGTTGTAGGGAGAGATAGGCTGAGACCCGAAGAAGGTGGGTGAGAGGAGAGAAAAGAGTTTCAGAAAAAAATCAACCTTTCACTTGCCTTTCAACCTGTCATTGCTCCTGACCTACATCTTTTTTTTTTTTCCTGGTGAGAGAGGAAGAACTCTAGAGAAATGTCTATTTTTTGAGATAGTGATGTCTATCATTGAACTTGGTAAAAAAAATGGAATCCTAAGAAACTAGAGGATATGGACCACTTGGACTGGAACATTGGAAAGGCTTTTAACAACCATTTCCATGTATTAACTTTGGCCTGTATGTCTCACCATGGACGTGAACATAACCATTTCATATATTCAATATTTACAGAAATCTTACTAGACGCAAAGTCCAAAATTAGCTTTAAGGCGATTTGTAAGTGAATTAGACAATCAATCTTCTCTAAGATCTTATAGACCTGTTCAGGAGATAGAACCTAAGAAATACTCCTAAAACACAGTGAAAATACCATCATTTTTGTTTAAACTACTACTGTTCTAATTCCTAATTATTGTCTTTCCACCGCCTCCCTATAGTTCTCAATATTAATCTTTCAGAAACACAGTGTTGGCAATGGCTTCACATCCTTTAAAATTCTGTGTGGTTTGTGTGTGCTCAGTGAGTCGTGTCCGACTCTTTGCCTGCCAGGAACCTCTGTCCATGGGGTTTTCTAGGCAAGAATACTGAAGAGGGTTGCTATTTCCTTCTCCAGGAGATCTTACCAACACTACATGCTACCAACTGGGTATAAAGTTCTAATGCTTCACCATAGCCCGCTAATCCTTTCCCAGTTTGATTCCATTCTACCTCTCAAGATTCAGTTCTTGGCTTTCTTCCCCCGTGCATCTTAGGCTCTAGCATGCACAAGGGCTTTTGCAATGGCAACATAAATTTAGAGGAAGCCAAAGTTTGAAACCGGAAATGGCCTTGATACAATACGTCCTTCTAAGAACTCTAAGAACTCGTGGGAGTGTTTTGGACAATTAAGGAATATGGGTTGGGGAGCATGCATCACTTTTATTAGATCTTAAAGTGCAGAGGGACCTGACACATAAACTATGCCCATTATACCCATAAACAATTTTACAAGTTAGTACAGAATTGTTCAACAAGCTTCCTATGAAAGTCACTGAGATCACATTGCAGCTGCACGTGCCAGGAGTGAACATCTGGGGAAAAGCAATAGGATTACACTGATTCACAGGGGAGCATGCATAATATCATTTCCCCTTGACCTCTATTGAGCTGGCTTCATTATCAAATCTCCCGGTGTTATGGCAGGCATTAATTTCTGAACTGTTCAGGCTGGTATGTGGATTTTTAGTATCAGGTGTCATCTATTATATCTCACAATGGGATTCTTTGAACGTGAGCTAGCTGATAAAATCAAGGATCAATTCAACAAATAGGAAATTGTCCATTCAGGCCAACCTTCCATCTCCCTCTCTCTGTAGCCCTTAATGGCTCTCTTACCAGTTGTCCTTGAAGATAAAACCCCTACTGGGGTTAATTTGAGCTGTGTACATTTTTCACATAATAAAAAATACAAGCCTGATCATAAAAAAAAAAAATTACTTGTATGTTCAAGTCTACATAAAATGTAAAGAGAAACATAAATTAATTTTTATTTCTTTCTAATGAAAATATTATTTTGCCAGGTTGTGATTTGCTTATTAATCACTCGATTGAAAGCTCCACTATGGCAGAGATTTTACCTGATCTGTTCACTGACATAGCCCCAGCACCAGCCCCTGATGGACACACAGCAGAAAAATAGCATTCACCAAATGAATGACTGAGGAAAGGGTGCAAATGCCAAGGTTACTCTGTCGGTCATTTTCTTTCTCACATGGAAACAATTCAGACATCAAAGAACATGACCATAAAAATCAAACAATATCATTACAAATATTAGCTAATGTTTATTGTCTCCTAGGAACATTTTAGCTCTCTTATCTCCTTGCCTTTACTTCATTCATTTTCATTTACAGGCTAATAAAATTTAAGAAACATGTCCTAAGTCACAGGTCAACCGAGGAATTTAAACATGAATCTGTGTCTTTATTATCAAGAGCCACTGTCTTATCCTCAGACCCCAAGTGCCTCTCCCTCCACATATACAGACTTATTCTATGGGATAGAATTCCTGGGAAATGAGAGAGATATTGTCAAGACATGTCTTGACATAAGTCTGTCTCATGTTCTTATTATTTTCATTGATCAGTATGAACCTTATATAAAGTTTTGCATAAAGGAGATAATTTGTTATAAGACCACTTTATACATTTGGTCAGTGAGGAATTAACAATGTGAGCCCTAGAACAACTGCCTCAAATTTGTTTCTTTAGCCACTACAGTGCAGTGTAAAACCACATTTATTTTCATCCCACTCCACACTCCTCTACTCAACACAAGGAACAACTATCAGTGATGCTTAAAAACACAAATTCAAACCTTACTTAAGACAATTTCTTGTTAACCTTATGGACACACACTTGTACTAGGAGAAGATTACATATACTCCCAGACTAACTCTGGCAGTGGCTGTGGCGGTAATTTTAGTTTAGGAATCACTGGATACTTAAGTAAGGCAAAATCCTTTAGACAATGTTCAAACTGAGCACTTACATTCAGTAAATCAAATGAATCATCATGATTACTTTCCTTAAATGACAGAATAAAAGTACCAAGCTTATTTAATACACACTTCCTCTCCTTACTTTTACATTTCACTTCCAACAATGACTCTAATGAAAAAATTCAAATGCAAGGAAAGAGTGTGTGTAGAAGCTGTTAGAATCTCATTAGGCCAGATGGTATCTATAAAAAGAAGAAATTTCCATGGAGATCTAAGAAAAATTATTGGACAAAATCACTCCAATGTTCAACTGGAAGAATCTGTCATATAGAAAGAGTGTGATGATTCTGGGGTAGAACCAAAGGTTTTTTATCCCAAATTAACTAGTATGCATTTGCATAGGGAGTACTTGCATAGGGAGTATTGTAGACATCATGGTATTTTCAAAGAATTTACAAATTCATAAAAAAAATAAAATGAAAAAAGAGTGCTGCTTCAAATATGCTTCACTGACAATTTTTATTATCATTTACATTTTTGCCTGTTTATAAGACTGGACTCTGATGAAGACTTTCTGATTTTTAGCATTACATGGTGGTATTTGTGATACACACACACACACACACACACACACACACACACACACACATATTTTGAGATAACATTTGTTACTTGCAATGAGTATTTGAAAATAAGTTTTACTCACTGGATACTTAAAAAATCCTAAAAACAGAAAAGAAATTTGAACACAGCCTTGTGATTTCTGAGCCAAAGAAGTAAAAAATAAAGAATCACCTTGATATAAAGGTAAATAAATGATTGATAAAGAAAAAGTACATTGCTGGTTGGAGTGTACTTTGAATACCATGAATGACACCAGAGGCATTTTTATGTTGGTTATTTTGTTATGCTTTTTTTTGGAAACCTATTTTGAGGTTTTACATTTTCATTCGTTCTAATATAAATGGACAACCAATAAGGTTGTTATATGTTCTTTACATATGTGGTTAATAGATATACTTTGAAATGTCTCTAATTTAGTTTATGTTACTTAGCATATCAGAAGGTTGAGTTTCTCCACCATCTACCAACCACTAACACTGGTCATGAAGCTAACATTGGCAAAGAGTAAGGATGGAGAAGTCTCTTCTGGCCTAAATAAATGGTGGTACATCCTGGATAGATGGAAAGCCTAGTAAAAGAATATTACAGTTTGATAATCTCTAGGTCTACCCATGTGGAGAAGGCAACGGCACCCCACTCCAGTACTCTTGCCTGGGAAATCCCATGGGAGAAGCCTGGTAGGCTGCAGTCTATGTTGTCAGTTAGACATGACTGAGTGGCTTCACTTTCACTTCACTTTCCTGAATTGGAGAAGGAAATGGCAACCCACTCCAGTGTTCTTGTCTGGAGAATCCCAGGGACGGGGGAGCCTGGTGGGCTGCCGTCTGTGGGGTCGCACAGAGTCGGACACGACTGAAGCGACTTAGCAGCAGCGGCGGCAGCAGCAGATCTATCTATGCTGCTGCAAATGGCAGTATTTCATTCATTCTTATGACTGAGTAATATTCCATTGGACAATATGTACAACATGTATTGTACAAATTGTACAGTACATTGTACAAGTTTATAATACAATTGTAAAGCTGTTATATTCCAATTAAAAAAACACATGGGTGGGGGGCGGAAAGACCACAGAAGAGTTATTACAAATGTCATCATCACTGTTAAAAAGATTATTATACTTATTCTTCTCTGAATTTTGTGAAGGAAACAATAAACTGGGGAAAGTGCGAGGGTCAGAGTCAGAGCTCATTGTCTCCTATCATTTAATTCTACCTCCACAAACACACAATCACACACGCTCGATATTCAAAACATTTAACCACTGCCAGGTGGCACCAATGGTAAAGAACCTGCCTGCCAAAGCAGGAGACGTAAGAGACACGGGTTTGATCCCTGGGTTGGGAAGATCCCCTGGAGGAGGGCATGGCAATCCACTCCAGTATTCTTGCCAGGAAAATCCCATAGACAGAGGAACCTGGTGGGCTATGGTCCATGGGGTTGCAAAGAGTCGGAGAGGGCTGAAGTGACTTAGCATACAGCATCAGATCAGATCAGATCAGATCAGTCGCTCAGTCGTGTCCGACTCTTTGCGACCCCATGAATCGCAGCACGCCAGGCCTCCCTGTCCATCACCAACTCCCGGAGTTCACTCAGACTCACGTCCATCGAGTTAGTGATACCATCCAGCCATCTCATCCTCTGTCGTCCCCTTCTCCTCCTGTCCCCAATCCCTCCCAGCATCAGAGTCTTTTCCAATGAGTCAACTATTCGCATGAGGTGGCCAAAGTATTGGAGTTTCAGCCTCAGCATCAGTCTTTCCAATGAACACCCAGGACTGATCTCCTTTAATATGGACTGGTTGGATCTCCTTGCAGTCCAAGGGACTCTCAAGAGTCTTCTCCAACACCACAGTTAAAAAGCATCAATTCTTCAGCACTCAGCCTTCCTCACAGTCCAACTCTCACATCCATACATGACCATACTGGCCATTTAAAATGGACACAAGCTTACAATGAATATTCACTTTTTATGTATGTTGTTTGGTTGGTCTGTATTTTCCCTTTACACACACACATATTGCTGAAGTATAGCTGACTTACAATGATTCAGGGGCATAGCAAGATGATTCAGATATACATATACACATACATTTCAGATTATTTTTCATTGTAGGTTATTATAAGATATTGACTATACTTCCCTGTGCTATACAGGAAACCTTTGTTGCTTGTTACAACTCTATTTTTTTTAAATTAGAAATCCAGCATTCTATCCTAAGTCAAAAAAGTAGAATCAAAATACCATATTTTTTGAGGCAAAAATTCATGTTTTCTAACATATATATATTATACATACTATTTATATATATATATGTATATATATATATATGTATATAAAAGCTTTTCTACTACACTTAATAGAAGCTTGGGAAAGAATATTAAAAAAAAGAAAAAAGATGGAGAAACTGGAAAATGTAAACTAAATGAAATGGGAGCACTGAATATGAAATACAAAAAGTGAGACAAACTACATAAAAGCAGAAGATCAACATGTAGTCCAGTTGTTTTTAAACATAGCCATTGTTGGTCTATTTTGTATTTTGCTTAGTTAAATGTTTTACTTTGTCCTTTGAAATTAGATGCAACTAGAAGCTTTTCTTATGCCATTTTCAGGAAACTACAAAGTAACCCATATAAAGATACCACTAAAATCCTAACATGGTAAAAAATAAATTTTTTTTAAGCTTGACAATACCATTTGCTTCCATATGTTAGCACACGTTAAACCATGAGTTCACCCATATAGTGTTCGCTAAAGTTATGACCAGCCTAGACAACATATTGAAAAGCAGAGACATTACTTTCTCAACAAAGGACCGTCAAGTCAAGGCTGTGGTTTTTCCAGTAGTCATGTATGGATGTGAGACTTGGACTATAAAGAAAGCTGAGCACCAAAGAATTGATGCTTTTGAACTGTGGTGTTGGGAGAAGACTCTTGAGAGTCCCTTGGACTGCAAGGAGATCCAGCCAGTCCATCCTAAAGGAGATCAGTCCTGGGTGGTCATTGGAAGGACTGATGTTGAAGCTGAAACTCCAATACTTTGGCCACCTGATGCGAAGAGCTGACTCATTGGAAAAGACCCTGATGCTGGGAAAGATTGAGGGCAGGAGAAGAAGGGGATGACAGAGGATGAGATGGTTGGATGGCATCACTGACCCAATGGACATGAGTTTGGGTAAACTCTGGGAGTTGGTGATGGACAGGGAGGTCTGATGCACTGTGGTTCATGGGGTTGCAAAGAGTCAGACACGACTGAGACACTGAACTGAACTGAACTGTAAATCTGTGCAATCACATCAGAAAATAGTTTGGAATTATCTACAAAAAATACAGATAACCATTCCCTAGGATCCAGCAAATTCTATTCTAGTTTCTCATTTGTCATAGCAAAGAACAACAATAATAATGAAACTAGAAATAACACAAACACACAGTTGTATATATCAATAACTGTAGCTTATTCACACAATGCAATGCTATAAAACAGTAATCATAAAGAAATAAACCCCTGTCATTGATATAAATGAATTTCAAAATAAACAGTATTGAACAAAAAAGATAAAGTCATGAATGAATACACAATTCCATTTATGGAAAGAAAAAGATACCATTAATTATTTCTAATATATACATATATGATAAAGCTAAAGGGAAAAAGCTAGGGGAAAATATCTGGTAATACCAAAAATTCAGGCTAGCGGTGGTAAATGGGGAAGGTAACGAAGGAGGACCATGTGAGAGCTGTAATGGACTGGAGTGTCCTTTCAAAGGGGACTTTGGCAATTTTGTTATCATCGTATAAAATATACATCTATGGTTTATATTCATTTGACCGTTTCATCAATTTCACAATGAGCTCAAATATAAGGAACAAGAGTTAACTTCAGCCTTGCATATACATATTAGTACCTGCCTTATTATTTTAATTTCTATTTCTTAGAAATGTTACCAGCAAATTATCTCAGATATTCACTGAAGAATGGAGCACAGTAGTCTAAGAGAGACATGCTCTCTATGATCTTAAAATTGAAACAAATGTGGTGATGCTGTTAAAGTGTACAGGCTTGCAGTTAGAGTATAATTAACTTGTGGAGATCTTATCCACAGTCTAGTGATTATCATCCACAAAAAATGTATTAATATTATATACTGTATAGTTGCTGAGAGACTAGATCTTAAATGTTCTCACCAGATAAAAAGAAATGATAATTATCTGATGTGATAGAGGTGTTAGCTAGAGCTACACTGGTAATCATATTGCAGTATATAAATGTATCAAACCAACTCATTGTACACCTTAAACTTACACAAAGCTATGTGTCACTTATCTCATTAAAAAAAAACAACAATAAATCACAACAAGAATGCAATTCTCAAAGTCACTTCCATCTAAAATTTGAACACAGCCATTGTAACTTCTAACAGTAGCTCAACTAAGGCTGATAGAAATCTTTTTTTTTTTTTTCCCCTAAACTGGGATCTGAGCTAGACATGAGAAGATTTTAGGTGTCTGATAGAGTCCTAATGGCGCTATTCATCCCATTCCTCTCCTCACTCTGTCAGCAGGTCAAAACAAGGACAGCTAAGCCCATGGGAAGGATTTGTTCTGTCCTTTCTTTCCACTACACTGGTGTTTATTAACAAATCCTTTGGCTTTTTCATGCTTCTTCTTGACTGCATATTTCCTGCATTTGTAAAGAGAAATAAAATGGCCAGCATCCGTATTATTCTAGATCTACCCTTTCTCACATCTTTTTTTTTTTCCTTTCTCACATCTTTTTTGGACTTGTTCACCAGCCTGATGGCCTCTTCAGTTGGACCCTCATTTCCCCAAAAATGCCCTGTATAGATGAGAAGTGACTAGCGGAGGAGACTCACTAAAGTTGCATCGATGTAAGGAGTTACACCTCTTAATGTGCGTCATACAGAGGACAGGCAGGCAAGAATAAAAAAACTGGTCATCAGCTTTAGGTGAAAACTGGGGATAAATGAGCCACCACAGAAAACTGTGCAAAAGTTAGGGATAAAAAGAAGTAATTTATACTCTCTGGGATTTGTTGTTGTTGTCCTTATTGTTTTTCCATTTATTATTATTTTATTTCATTTTTTTCCAATAAAATGTAGAATAGGTTTGATTGTTATACGCTTCCAAATGATCCGGATATCAAAAAATGCTTTACGTTGTGTTCCAAAATTTAGGTCAATCTTCTTCTGATCATAAGAGAGCTAAATATCCAGTGTCACAGTTTTGGCAGATTTTTTGATTTTGCAACAGACTAACTGGCAAAGAATGTTGGAATAGAAAAGTCTGTGGAATAGTGAAGGGCAGGAGATTTACATTTACTTATACACATTCAATCATGTTATACATGATTATTTCCCATGTGTCCCAGGCCTGTTTGAGATGTTACGCATTCAATGGGTAATAAGCCAGTCAAGATCCCTTCCCTCATGGATCCTCAAATCTGGTGTTAGCAACTGAATCTACTGTCTAAGTAGAGACAGTCCTAGAATGACCTAGAGACACACCAGTCTTATATAGTAGAAAGGCACAGGCCATTCAGAGTAGAAGCCTTATCAAAACATCCTGAGCACATTGGGGACTCTGTCTCTGTGGTAGTTTTTCTCCATCTTCTCTTTACCTATATTTATTCTCTGTTCTTTTCTGCCCTGTTCTGTGCCCAGAGGCTGACCTTAAAGGGTACATTACCCTGGGTTTCCTGGCACTCTGTCTTCAGTTGCATCTGGTAAATGGGAGACAATAGCGAGATAGGAGGATGAGAGGAGAGGAAAACAAAAGGAGAAGAGCATGGCCTGGGTCTGCTCCACTTTATACCCTCTCTCTTCTATGACTCACACTGTCAGCTGGACTCCAGGGATCACTGTTTCTCCTCTTTGCCTCTTTCAGCTACAGTAGCCATGTCTCTTGTTGCTGTTCTGGGCTTTGACACAAAGATGGTACCTAATCAGATTATTCCCATGGAAAGCTTCTCCAAAAGTCCCATTTTCAAGAAGCATCTACTGCCTGATCAGAGTTGACTGAAACCACTATCAAGGGAAGGGGCTGGATGCAGGCCTCTACCTAAATGTCTAAGCGGAGACAGGGCCATGCTTCACCAACAGGGCCTTGCCTCAGTGAAGGTCCATGGGCACTGGGCTCTCAGCAACACGCTGCTGAGAATCTGAAATGCATTAAACAAATACTGGCTGACATCTACCAGATGCACATGGAGAAAATGATGTGACTAATCTGATGCTCTCTGGGAGCTCACTGTCTGATGATGGAGGGAGACACAGATATAATTGGAGGAGCATATGATGAGGGCTGTAAGACGTATATACAGGGAATAATGGAAGTAAGTGATTAATCCTGCTGAGAGGGGGAAGGGGTTTAGGGTAAAGGAATACTCAATTGAAAATTGTATATATGAGCTAAAATTTGAAGGACGAGTTAGAATTCACTATACAAGAAAGGGGCTGCTAGATCAGGAGTGGGTGGCTGGTGAACAGGACAGGGATCGCAGTGCAAAAGGAATAAACTATGTGTATGAGGACACAGGAGCAAGGCGGCCTGGAAAATGGGGCTGGTAGGAGGAAAGGCTAGTGCGCAGTAGAGAACAGCCAGGGCGATGGAGGTGGAGTATGTAAGAACATGAGATGACGAAGGAGCACAGCCTGACCATACATATCGTAATTTCGTAATTTTTCAACAGGGAATTAACTAATACAATGTGCATTTTAGAAATGTGAATCAGTGGAGGGGACTGAAGGGCCAGTTAGTATCGTAGTGTCCTTCCTCTTCCCTAGTATCTCTTCTGAGCAGTTGTTTTTTAGTCATTAAGTCATGTACGATTCTTTTGTGGCCCTATGGACTGTAGCCCACCAGGCTCCTCTGTCCATGGGATTTTCCAGGCAAGAATACTAGAGTAGGTAACCATTTCCTCCTCCAAGGGATCTTCCTGAACCAGGGGTCAAACCTGAGTCTCCTGTATTGCAGGCGGATTCTCTACCACTGAGCCACCAGGGAAGGCCCCTTCTAAGCTATAAGTAAGACTTTTCAACTTCAAGGATAATGTTCAGCTGTTATGATCCACAAGGGCACACTGATTGTTTGTGGCTACCCCCTACTGTAATTTGTTGAGACATGTGTTCTGATTGGTTTGTGCCTATACCTTGCTCTTGAAAATCACTGTGGTATGGCTCCCCTTCGAGGCCTCAATCATGACAAGCTGGGGATCACTGAATGGGGCCTCTTATAACTCACAACAAAAAACACAGAACTATTTTTAGCATCATAATTATTTCAAAATATTTTAAGTCCTCACTCTTCACAATTGAAATGTCTAATTTTCTGGTCATTTTTTGCTTAGTGAAGTGGAAGGGTGATAAGGAGAGGTGGAACTAGTTAGACAGGAAACAAAGCCATGGAAGGAGTTTTGGGGATAAAGACAATGAGTCTTTTTAGGAGTGTTAAGATGGAGCTACTGATGGAAAACCCTGGGAGAGTACCTAGAAAACCCGTGGGGTCTGAGCTTAACAGAGAGAAGGCTGAGATGAATCTTTAGATGCCATTAGAAACCAGAAAGTTAACTTGTGAGTATGCATATAAGGTCACCAGGAAAAAGTGTGTCAGGAGAGAAAACAAAGAATGAATACTTCATCATTCTGGTTTTTATTCCACACCGAAAACTCTTCATTTGAAAGGTGGCCCAAGGATCACCAATAGATTATCATTAAGGTGACCACTGTCAGGATTCACCTGGGATAGCTCCAGTTTATGCTCGTCATTCTAACATCCTATCTGGATTCCAACATCCTACCCTCAGCATTTTACCTAGACAAGAGTGTCCTATTCAAATAAGAAAATCTGTGGTTTGAATTTAAGTGAGTAGGATATTTAGTGAGTGGTTAAGAGCAGTAGGGCTTCCCTGGTGGCTCAGCTGGTAAACAATCCACCTCAACGTGGGAGACCTGGGTTTGATCCCTGGGTTGGGAAGATCCCCTGGAGAAGTGAATGGCTACCTACTCCAGGATTCTGGCCTGGAGAATTCCACAGAGGATGAGATGGCTGGATGGCATCACCGACTCGATGGACATGAGTTTGAGTGAACTCTGGGAGTTGGTGATGGACAGGGAGGCCTGGTGTGCTGCGATTCATGGGATTGCAAAGAGTCGGACACGACTGAGCGACTGGACTGAACTGATATAGTCCAAGGGGTCGCAAAGAATCCAACACGACGGAGTGACTTTCACTTCACTTAAGAGCACTAAATACAGGTCTATGCAAACCTTCCAGCCCACTGGCCTTTGAGGAGCCTACACTTAACGGTCTAAGTGTAGATCATACCTCAGATGCAGTCTTTGCCATGAATCTCAAACACATTACTTGGTATTCATTTTCAATGATTTGTTATTATCATCTTGGATACTGATTGCCTCTTTGGAGTAATTCAACCTATTTGGATTTTTGGTGTTTCAATGCTGGTTTTCAGCTTTTTAATTTTACTACTGGTTTTGGGATAATGATGTTTTAACTTCTATCATACATCCCTTCTGCTTTAATTTTCAAATTGAAGTCCCTACTAATTTTGGTGTAAGCAGAATAAAGTTAATTTCACCAGAGGATGGTTATATATCTGTTATATCTGACATACTTTGACTCCCCATACGTAATGGCCAATCTAAAATTCTGATATTCATGCCATGGCTGGAAACAGTGCATCCTATGCTTAGTTTACAGTTTATAACATGTAAACATTTTAATTGACTCTATTAGAATGAATAGTACATTCCCACACGTTTCAGGGAAATATTGATTTCGTGTGGGAAAATACTCAAACTATTAAATGCACATGAAACCCCATAGGAACCCAATTTAAACCTTAGAACATTTAATTACAAAGCCTTTTATTTAATTGGTTTCCAAAATAATGTTGTTGAGAAAATATGTCATTAGAAAAAGCTATTGGATAGGCAAAGTACTCTAATTTGACAATGTTTTCTCTAGTAAAGTCCTTTATCACAATCTAAGCTGGCTTATCAGACCTTCTATTTATTTTTTCTCTCTCTCTTAGCATGTGGTTAGAGAAAACATACTGAAAGAAACTGCTACTGCTGCTGCTGCTAAGTCGCTTCAGTCATGTCCGACTCTGTGCGACCCCAGAGACGGCAGCCCACCAGGCTCCACCGTCCCTGGGATTTTCCAGGCAAGAACAATGGAGTGGGTTGCCATTTCCTTCTCCAGTGCATGAAAGTGAAAAGGTAAAGGGAAGTCTCTCAGTCGTATCCGACTCTTAGAGACCCCATGGACTGCAGCTTACCAGGCTCCTCTATCCATGGGATTTTCCAGGCAAGAGTACTGGAGTGGGGCCATCGCCTTCTCTGCTAAAAGAAACTTACCACTTCTATATGTGCCTTTCTTCCTTTCAAAATAGAGTTATTTTCTGCACAGAGGAGAAACAAGCATAAATCTGGAACACGTAAGGAACACACTGTAAGCCTAGCCCCAGATATTTCACTTGTGGTTACTACCTGCTCTAGGATGACCTAGTGGTCATGCGGAAGCTCCCAGGACAGGCACCTCGCCAGACAAGCAGTGTGGCAGAGCAAGGGGAAGCATCTGCAGAACCACCCTAGTTTCAGGGTTGGCCACCTGTGTCTTCACTGCAGTCTGTTCTTGCTAACTAGACGTGGGTATCCCACACCAGCTCTCTCCAAAACTGGAGGCTGAACCTGCTCCAATATTCTTTGACTTCAGACCTGATCCTCTTTTCCTTCTTCACAGATGGAAGTGTTGAGTTCCAAAGCCTTCTGCTTGGGGTGAAGTTGGCCCACAGTGTGCTCTGTCCACACCCCCTTTCTCCCTTAATTGTACTTCTTTGAATCAAGCCATGCCCAGATCATCCCAGCTTCCTCAGACTTGGTACTTTTTACTGTTACCCCCATCCCAGGAGAACCAGTATCTCTCCTGAGAACAGCTGTACAAGTCAGCAAAGGCATAGTCCCAGTTTAATCCCTCTCCACCAACTGTCAGGACCCAGCATGGATTGAGACCATTACGCAGGGTATCATGACAGCACGTTTTCCCCCTTTTATTCTCTTTTTCTTCCTCCTTAATAGACTTGGGACAGCATTGTTCTGAACATAATTTCCACCTCACGATTACATTTTGACATCAACAGTGATCTTTACAGCCTATCTTACCTGCACTGCTGAGTGTAACTGTATTGATAACTTCACAAAGGCACCAAAATTAGTCAAGAGACAGCACCACCTGAGTTGCTGGGTGAAAGCCCTGGGACCCGATGATGGCTTGAATCAAGAAAAGTACTTCACTGGGAGTAGACATTATTCAGCATGGTCAACCCTTACATAGAAGCTGAGCTTTACCTAAGAATGTATGTATGTGACTGGTTTATTCTTTTTTCACGTCCTGGTTTGCAGGTTAACATATACAACATTGTACAGATCATTTCTGCAAATCTGTCCCCCAAGCACGCAAATTCTATGAAATTGGTGGGTTATTTCAGAGCTGACTTGCTGAGAAGACACAGGATCGACTGATAACACGACTGAAAGTAGAAACAAAGGATACATAGAGCAAGGAAGGGAGGGGAGGAAAGAAAGGGAATAAACTCCAATCAGACAGAGAACAGACCCATGCAGCGATAATTGTATTTCTCTGAAAACCATCGGGTCATGTCTCTGTAAATACAGTAATCAATTGTTGTGTCAGTTAAGGTTCTGTGATTTCATGTAACAAAACCTGCTCTGGTAGATCCAAGCAAAAAGGAACTTGTTGGAAGAAGGTGTTTGGAAAGCATGAAAGAAGAAAACTGGAGTCACTTGTCTTGAAAAAGAAATCAAGGCAAAGCTGGGGATTCAGGCTGTAAGGTTTCTTGCACAGTCTCTTAGTAACCGATTATCTAAAAGAAATGAACTCCAACCATTAAATACCCTTATGGTATTCTTAAGAATTTAAATTGCAATGTGTCAGCATGACTTCTTCCTACCTTGGGTTTCCTAACCACACCCTGGCCATAGAATGTAGAGCATCTAGATGCTCAGTGCCTCCAAAGATGCTCTAAAGTGAGAGTGGGAAAGACTCCTCCACACTGAAAAGTCACTGTAAAGGAGGCATCCTTTACCGGCACTGCACTGTACCAAGCTTCACACTTGCACTGTAGCATCCCATGCCATCATCTCATCTTTTCCTCCCATCAGCTTTATCAAGCAGGTGGTAGCATCCTTGGGGCCTCCCTGGTGGCTCAGATGGTAAAGAATCTGCCTGCAACACAGGAGACCTGGGTTCAATTTCTGGGTTGGGAAGATCCCCTGGAGAAGGGAATGGCAACCCACTGTAGCATTCTTGCCTGGAGAATTCTCTGGACAGAGGAGTCTAGCGGGTAGCAGCCCATGGGGTCACAAACAGTTGGACACAACTGAGTGACTCCCACTTTCACTTTTCTTTTCGCTAGTAGTATTCTCAAGCCAATCCTAAGGAAAAAGAACATCAGGGAGATGAGCTGACTTTCGCGAGTCAAGCAGAGCCCAGACTGAATCTTGGCATGCTTCTGCCTTAATCTAATATGATCACTTGCCTGAAACTTTCTGTTTCCCAACTTGAGAGGAAAGTAGAACTCAACAGTTTTCCTATTCAGGGTTGATGCCTCCAGTATTCTTGCCTGGAGAATCCCAGGGATGGAGGAGCCTGGTGGGCTGCCATCTATGGGGTTGCACAGAGTTGGACACGACGGACGTGACTTAGCAGCAGCAGCAGTGTGTATATCACAGTGATACCAGTTGTTACAATAATGACATATTGGGTTGTCCAGGAAGTTTGTTCAGATTTTTCTGTAACATCTCATGGAAAAATCATAACGAACTTTTTGGCCAACCCAATACTTCCCAATCAGTTGGTAAACAGCTCAGGCTCTCAGGATGCCCATGACCACCACTCTGGCCCTTTCTCTAGGTCCTCAGATTTCCCCATTATTCAAAGAAAGACTTAACACCTGGTGTATCCGGGGACTGCAAGGATTCTGCCATCCTTCCTCATTAATTGCTATCAGTTTCACACTAAAATATTTTGAATTTTACCTCTGCTTCTATTTAAGTCCAGGGAAGAAGACAGTAGGCCTTTAAGTAGTGGGGCTTACTTTATATTCCAAAATTAACTATGCAATATTTATAACATAGATAGCTAGGTCATTACTTTCACTAAAAACAACAACAATAACAATAAAAGCAGTTTACCTCTGGGCCCACAGGGTCTGTGCTTCACTGAATTTTCCCTTTTGGTGCCCTTTCTTCCTTAGCATTCCTCCTAATTTATTAGAAACATTAATCCAGTCAGAGTGAAGAAAAAAAGAAGAAATGTGATGCACGGTGGGGTAGAATCATCCTGTCCTCATTAGATGGAACCCAGGAGGGTCTGTAAGAGCCGCTCACCAAGAAGACCATAGATCATAGGCAAGTGTGTCCCAACAGACTCCAAGGTCCTGTACTTCATTATTTTCCCAAACATGAGGGTGCTTGCTTTGTATTCGAGCTCCACTTTTCCATGTTATAATACATTCATTTAAATGCAGATTTTGTTCTTCTGCTTAACATCATCAGTCTAGTAGACAGACACCTGTGGGGAAATATAAACTAACCTATCTCCGTACATTAGTGGGAAGCACTAAGCTTGCCACAATTATCAATTTGCCCTCGGGGTCACGTTGTTTTATCTTTCACACGTTAAGAACGCTGTTCAGAAATGCACTATCGTGCCTTGCCATCTGAAGTGCTATGCCGCTCATGAACAGGATACCTTTGACTACATCACAGGCTGAAGAACTCATCCATAAACTCAGGCAAACATGTTACCCTGGGGGAAAGTACCACCTACAGATGTGCTGGTGTCTGTGTCGTCCATCCGGGTGTGAGCCACTGCTCTATCTGAAAGGCTCTGGGCTAGCTCTTCTCAGCACAAGAACATTCGGCTGAGAACCTGAAGCAGAACTCAGTGAGAGCCTTATTAGAAGTCATTTGATGGGTCATTCATAGAGGGCAGAGAGGCCTGGAAATTAGCCTTCTTTGAAAAGTGGACCAACACATGTGCAGAGAACAAACATATGGACACGAAGGGGAAAGGAGAGTGGTGGGATGAATTGGGAGGTTGGGATGGATGTATATACAATACTGAGATGATGCATAAAATATATAACTATGAGAACCTACCGTATAGTATAAGGAACTCTACTCAGTGCTCTCTGATGAACTAAATGTGAAGGAAATGCAGAAAACAGGGTTGTGATTTAGTCATTAAGTTGTGTCCAACTCGTTGCAACTCCATGGACTGTAGCCTTCCAGGATCCTCTGTCCATGGGATTTTCCAGGCAAGAAAACTGGAGTGGGTTGCTGTTTCCTTCTCCAGGATATCTTCCCACCCCAGGGATCAAACTTTTGTCTCCTGCTTGGCAGGTGGAGTTTTTTGTTTTTTTTTTTTTTTAACCACTGAGACACCTGGGAAGATATATATATGTATGTATGTGTATATATATATGTAGCTATTTATGTAGATAGGAGATATATGTATATATATAGCTGATTCACTCTGTCATACATTAGAAACTAACAAAACATTGTAAAGCTGCTGCTGCTGCTAAGTCACTTCAGTCGTGTCCGACTCTGTGTGACCCCATAGATGGCAGCCCACCAGGCTCGCCCATCCCTGGGATTCTCCAGGCAAGAACACTGGAGTGGGCTGCCATTTCCTTCTCCAATGCATGAAAGTGAAAAGGGAAAGTGAAGTCACTCAGTCGTGTCCAACTGTTAATGACCCCATGGACTGCAGCCTACCAGCCTCCTCCATCCATGGGATTTTCCAGGCAAGAGTACTGGAGTGGGGTGCCATTGCTTTCTCCAATTGTAAAGCTACTATACTTCAATAAAAAAGTACATAAATAAAAATGAACCAAGTAAATTCATAGATAACAGCTTACTAGAGTGTTAAAGGACTCAGGGAGTCAGAAGTAACATTAGTAAGTACTAACCCTGGTTTCATAGTCTATAAACAGTATTTCAGTCCACATTTAAATTGGGAAGTAGGGATGCCATGTTTTCATTTAACAGATAAGGTCAGAGATTGCACTATACATGGCCACTGGCCAGGCTGCTTGGTTCCTCTAAACTATGTCCCATTGCATTAATTCAAAAGCAAGAAGAGTCTGACAGCATACCAAAGCTTGACCACATGCCAGTGAATGCAT
Organism: Bos javanicus; assembly: GCF_032452875.1. Classification (NCBI taxonomy): domain Eukaryota; kingdom Metazoa; phylum Chordata; class Mammalia; order Artiodactyla; family Bovidae; genus Bos; species Bos javanicus. The sequence goes on along the minus strand of NC_083895.1, from coordinate 39,103,980 downwards.
TCCTACCATCAGCAGTATTGCTGTATCTGAAGAGAGTACTCGACTGAGGTTTAATAAACCATGGAAGTAGAGAGCTCAAATTTTAAATCCTGGGTTTGGCACAGTATCTTTCCTGAAACCCTCAAACAAAGGATAGCTACCCTTGTTGGCCAGTCCTAGTGTATCCTAGAGTCTTCTATCACATACTCAACACAAATAAAATTATTGGTCTGAGAATCACCTTTCTGAATAGACAGAGTTCTGTGGAAGTTTCTTCCATAATGTTTTGTTTGCCAAAATCCCCACACTTAGCCCAGCGCACATCACTTATCAAAATATTAAGTGAGTAGTCAATTTCCAACTCAGTCCATAGGAGAGGGAAACACAACCTGATGCAAACACCTTGACCCAGTAAATGCGTCTCTAACGATACAGGGGACTGCGTTAGATGCCATCGCTCCACAGAACTCATTTCTCCTTCTTACTCTCTTAGCCCTAAATGCAGGCTGCCCAAGGCGCCGCCTAATTACTGTGTGTGTGTCCCACTTAGGTTTTCTTCAGAGGCAAAGTGTATAGACCTGCTACTGTAAATACTTTCTCTTCTTGGTGGTCTGATTTCTCAACTAAAGATAGCACCTGAGTATCAGTCACTCTCTTGCCCCTTACGCATGTGAAGATTTTGCAGTTCGTTCCATGGAATTTGAGGGCAGTCACATGATGACATTACCGCACCTCTAAGGCAAAGACCCTGACCCAGAAATGCAGTGACCTACTACGGTACTGTACTTTGAGTGAACATCAGTGGTCCCAGAATGGTATCTCTGCCACATGATGTGTAAGGGGAATGTAGTTCATTCTAAGAAGAAAAGGACTATTTCTAGAAAGTCAGATGCAAAACACTTAGAAATTTTCAGAACTTTCTTGAAGAGATATTTAATTGATGGTTTGTGAGACAATGCAGACAACAATAATAGAAAACTTGGTCTCAGTTGCAGGCTTCTTTGTTAGAATCAGAGGTTTTCTTTGATCAGTTTAATGTGTCAACCCTCACTCCAATAGTATACTCCCTTATAATACCAAATTCCCTTCTTTCAGAAGAATTTATTAACTAGACTTTCCAAAGAGCCCCATGCCAAGGACTGAGCCACATTGGTCTGTAGGTTTTGAACTTTCCCATCTGTTTGGTCCTGTCTCTGAAGTATACCTCTCCTTCATCCTCTATTGATATCAGTTCACAACTCTCTTTATAAGAGAAAATAAAATATTTACACAGTTTTCACACTTAAGCCATTCCTTCTCTTCTGTTTCGCTCAGAGATAACGAAGAACATCATCTTCAAAATCAATCAGGAGGTAAAGGACATATATATATATGTATGTATGTATGTATATATATATATATATATATGTATATATATTGATTCATTCCTAGACCTTCTTCTAGGAGAAATGGATAAGTTATAAAATGAAACTATTATCTCCTCTGAGACAAGCAGCACCTTTGAATAACACCAGATACACCTTTAGTCACTCCAGAAAAACATTTCATCACATGTTCATCTCAACCTCTCAAGCTAATCATACTGGAAGACATCATAATGACAATTCTGGAACAAAATTACATTTTAGGTAGATTGGATTTTTTTTGTAAATTAATTTATTTATTTTAATTGCAGGCTAATTACTTCACAATAGATTGGATATTTTTAAGATGTATCTTTCACAGACCAAGCCCAGAACTGTCTGATTTACAGGATCTGAAGAATTCTAGAGGAAACAGTTTCTTTGTACACAGTTTTATATAATAAATACAATTCATGAGATTTTACAAGTCACAAAGTCATTTCAGAATTATGTCATTAAATTCCACACTAGTTGTGTCAAGTAAGGCCAGACTGATATTATGACCACGTTGAAGAAGTGAGAAAATGGAGGCACTAAGAAATATGTGCCTCTTCCAAAGTCATCATCAAAAAATAAGCAGAAGACATAAATAGACATTTCTCCAAAGATGACATACAGATGGCCAACAGGCACATAAAAAGATGCTCAGTATCACTCAGTATTAGTATTGAGCATCTTAGTGATGCTAGAAATGCATATTAAAACTACAGTGAGATATCAGCTCAGACTGGTCAGAAAAGCTATCACCAAAATGTCTAAAAATAATAAATGCTAGAAAGGATGTGGAGAAAATGGACCCCTCCCACATGATTGGTGGAAATGTAAATTGATGCAGTAGCTGTGGAAAACATTATGGAAGTTGCTTAAAAAACTAAAGAGAGAGCTACTATATAATCTAGCAATCCCATTCCTGGGCATACAACCAAAAATAATGAAAACTCTAATTTGAAAAGATACATGCACTCAAATGTTCATAATAGAATGATTCTTAATAGCCAAGACATTGAAGCAATCTGAACATCAATCAACAGATGAATGGATGAAGAACATGTGAGATTATGTATTTGTATATATACACACGTGCACCAACACACGCACACACACACACACTCATGCCCAAGAATGATGGAATATTAGTCATAAAAAAGAAAGAAACTTTGCCATTTGCAGTAGTATGGATGTATTTAAGTATTATCATACTGAGTGAAGTATGTCAGACAGAAAAACAAATATGATGTTCTTTGAATGTGAAATATAAAAAGAATACATAAATGAACTTATTTACAAAACAGAAACAGATTCACAGAGGTAAAAAGCAAATTTATAGTTATCAAAGGAGAGGGGATAAATTAGGAGTATTGGATTAAAACATACACACCACTATAAACAACAAGGTTTTACTGTATAGCACAGGACATCCAGGGATGCCAAAAAAAAAAAAAAAAGGGTTTCCCTGATTGCTCAGTTGGTAAAGAATCTGCCTGCAATGCAAGAGACCCTGGTTCAATTCCTGGGTCAGGAAGATCCACTGGAGAAGGGATGGCTACCCACTCCAGTATTCTTGGGCTTCCCTTGTAGCTCAACTGGTAAAGAATCTGCCTGCAATACAGGAGACCTGGGTTTGATACCTAGGTAAGGAATATCCCCTGGAGAAGGGAAAGGCTACCCACTCCAGTATTCTGGCCTGGAGAATCCAATGAACTGTATAGTCCATGGGGTTGCAGAGTCAGACACCATTGAGAGACTTTCACTTTAGGACTTCCCTGTTGCTCAAACGGTAAAGAATCTGCTGGTGATGCAGGAAACCAGGGTTCAAACCCTGGGTCTGGAAGATCCTCTGGAGAAGGGAATGGCAATCCACTCCAGTATTCTTGCTTGGAGAATACCATGGACAAAGAAGCCTGGTTGGCTATAATCCGTGGGGTCACAAAGAGTCAGACACAACTGAGCGACTAACACACATACACACACACATACGGAACTATATTCAGTGTCTTGTAGTAACCTACAATGGAAAATAATCTGAATGCAACATATATATATTGCATATATTTATATCCAATATATATATTTATATTTAAATATAAATTTAAATATATATAAATTTATATATATATTTATAAAACACACACATATATATAAAACTGAATCACTTTGCTATATACCTGAAACTAGTAAAATATTGTAAGTCAATTATATTTCAATTTAATGTAAAATGTAGATCACTGGAGATTGAAAGCCAGGTTTTCTGACTTTAATTCTAATGTTCTTGATAAAACAGAAACATAATTACTTTTTATTATAACATTTTCATTGAAACATCATAAAGAACAAATATTTATTATAAGAATGAATGAATTTTCAGCCAATCCATCTTTATTTATGTGCCTAGAACCAGAGTGTATGAAAAGAAGGAAAGTACTTAGTCCCTACAATAAAGCCTTTTACAATTTAGCTAAGGGTTAATACAAACACCAAGAGAAACTGGAAAGTTGTGCTGCTAAGTTGATTTTTTCCAAGAGTCTGTATTATCAGAGCAAGTAAAGGACACTGCTGACCTGAACAGGTTCATGTAATCCTGCCAGCCAAACACTTGGTACATGAGAAACAAGATTCCAGACACACTGAGCTCACAACTGAGCCTCTTAGATTGCTGACTAAACGGGGGAAATACAACTGAAGAAAGCTATCTACACTATGTCTACTTCCAGCAAGGTATTTTTTGACATGTACTTTTTGATATTGTCTTTCAGATGGAGAAAACCTCTCCTTCAGCTATCACCTAAGACATTGGCTGTCTCCAGATTTCACTCATTCATTTCTTCATTCAGTCCTTCAGCAATCATTTACAGGTTGCCTCTTGTGTACCAGGCACTCTTTGATATGTTATGAATATAGTAGTGAAGGAAGGAAGCACAATCCCTGTCTCCATCAAGTTTATAATTTGGTGGAGAGAGATAGCCAATACACACATCAATGATGATACATGCATAATAAAAGGTCATAATATTTATGGAGTAACATAAGCAGGAAATAAGGCTAGGGAGTTCCATGCTGCTTGGGGACCTGACAGTTTTCAAAATGTCAAAACTAAAATGTGTTGAAAAAAAATCAACATTTGAGCAAAGATCTGAAGGAAGGAATAGAGTAAGAAAGAGATGCAGCTTTCAAGGAAAATAATATTCTAAGTAGAAGAAAGAGCCTCTGCAAAGGCTGTCCATGGCTCACTGGAAGGAGAGAAGGAAGATGACTGTCTGGAAGAAAAGGAGTCAGGTATCCAAAGAGGAGATGAAAGCACATGAGGGAGGAGCTAGTAGATCACAAAGACCTGGTGTACTTTGAAAGGACACTGGCTTTTTTAACTTGAGTAAGATCGGGAGCCCTTGGGAGGTTTGAGCAGGGGAGTAAGGTAATCTAACTTGTTTTCATTTGTAGCTGGGCTGAGATGTACTAAATCAGGACAACGGTAGAAGCAGCAAGGCTGTAGCAGTAGGTAAATGCACAGTCCAGACAAGAGATAATGGTATAATGATGACTATATCTCTGGTCTACTTCTTGCTCTCCACTGGCTGTGCTTAAACGATCCCATTCACTTCACCTGGTTCCTTCACACATCTTCCATGTCCTGATCACTTTCAAAACTGTCTCTGATTTAAACACCTCTCAATAGCACTGTATATTTTACAACAGCCTAGATAGCTACCCCCAACCATAACATGTGATGTTAAACATATTCTCACCCTAATACATTCAGAATCCTTTGTATTTTCATGACACCTTACAACCAATTATGTGCTTCTAAATCTAAACTTTATTCCACTGTTTCAGTTCACTTGCTCAGTCGTGTCTGACTTTTTGCGACCCCATGAATCGCAGCACACCAGGACTCTCTGTCCATCACACACTCCCGGAGTTTACTCAAACTCATGTCCATTGAGTTGGTGATGCCATCTAACCATCTCATCCTCTGTTGTCCCCTTCTCCTCCCGCCCTCAATCTTTCCCAGAATCAAGGTCTTTTCCAGTGAGTGAGTCAGCTCTTCGCATCAGGTGGCCAAAGTATTAGAGTTTCAGCTTTAGCATCAGTCCTTCAAATGAACACCCAGGATTGATGTCCTTTAGGATGGACTGGTTGGATCTCCTTGCAGTCCAAGGGACTCTCAAGAGTCTTCTCCAACACCACAGTTCAAAAGCATCAATTCTTCTGCACTCAGCTTTCTTCACAGTCCAAGTCTCACATCCACACATGACTACTGGAAAAACCATAGACTTGACTAGACGGACCTCTGTTGACAACGTAATGTCTCACTTTTTAATATGCTGTCTAGGTTGGTCATAACTTTCCTTCCAAGGAGTAAGCATCATGGCTGCAATCACATCTACAGTGATTTTGGAGCCCGGAAAAATAAAGTCTGCCACCGTTTCCACTGTTGCCCCACCTATTTGCCATGAAGTGATGGGACTGGATGCCATGATCTTAGTTTTCTGAATGTTGAGCTTTAAGCCCACTTTTTCACTCTCCTCTTTGACTTTCATCAAGAGGCTCTTTAGTTCTTCCTTGCTTTCCGTCCTTAAGGGTGGTGTCATCTGCATATCTGAGGTTATTGGTATATCTCCTGGCAATCTTGATTCCAGCTTGTGCTTCTTCCAGCCCAGAATTTCTCATGATGCACTTTGCATAGAAGTTAAATAAGTACGTTAAGTTAATAAGTTAAATAAATATACAGCATTGACATACTCCTTTTCCTATTTGGAATCAGTCTGTTGTTCCATGTCTAGTTCTAACTGTTGCTTCCTGACCTGCATACAGATTTCTCGAGAGGCAGGTCAGGTGGTCTGGTATTCCCATCTCTTTCAGAATTTTCCAGTTTATTGTGTTCCACACAGTCAAAGGCTTTGGCATAGTCAACAAAGCAGATATTTTTCTGGAAACTCTCTTGCTTCTTCCATAATCCAGCGGATGTTGGCAATTTGATCTCTGGTTCCTCTGCCTTTTCTAAAACCAGCTTGAACATCAGGAAGTTCACAGTTCACATATTGCTGAAGCCTGGCTTGGAGAATTTTAAGCATTACTTTACTAGAGTGCGAGATGAGTGCAATTGTGCAGTAGTTTGAGCATTCTTTGGCATTGCCTTTCTTTGGGATTGGAATGAAAACTGACTTTTTCCAGTCCCGTGGCCACTGCTGAGTTTTCCAAATTTGCTGGTATATTGAGTGCAGCACTTTCACAGCATCATCTTTCAGGATTTGAAATAGCTCAACTGGAATTCCATCACCTCCACTACCTTTGTTTGTAGTGATGCTTCCTAAGGCCCTCTTGACTTCACATTCCAGGATGTCTGGCTCTAGGTCAGTGATCACACCATTGTGATTATCTGGGTCATGAAGATCTTTTTTGTACAGTTCTTCTGTGTATTCTTGCCACCTCTTCCTAATATCTTCTGTTTCTGTTAGGTCCATACCATTTCTGTCCTTTATCGAGCCCATCTTTGCATGAAATGTTCCCTTGTTATCTCTTATTTTCTTGTAGAGATCTCTAGTCTTTCCTATTCTATTGTTTTCCACTATTTCTTTGCATTGATTGCTGAGGAAGGCTTTCTTATCTCTCCTTGCTATTCTTTAGAACTCTACTCCTCAACAAATAACCATCTACCATTTCTATACCTTTAAATTTCTTACCATAGTATTATTCCTATTACTGCTGCCTCAGTTTAGAACATTCTATTTTTCCAGAGGTACAGACATAAGGTCATTCTCAACTGTTCATAGGTAGATTGATCCACGTAAATACACAGATCCCAAAGTTCAGCATAGGCCCATAAAGAAACAAATTATTTGTACCTAAGGCAGCACAGTAATCGTTTGCAACAGACACATACTTTCCTCTAGTATTTTCCCTTATTGCCAGGGAATACACATTCTAAAGCCAGTGAAAGGATTTCAGCACATTAGATGCTGCTGCTGCTGCTGCTAAGTCACTTCAGTCGTGTCTGACTCTGTGCGACCCCATAGACAGCAGTCCACCAGGCTCCACCATCCCTGGGATTCTCCAGGCAAGAACACTGGAGTGGGTTGCCATTTCCTTCTCCAATGCATGAAAGTGAAAAGGGAAAGGGAAGTCACTCAGTTGTGTCCGACTCTTAGTGACCCCATGGACTGCAGCCCACCAGGCTCCTCCATCCATGGGATTTTCCAGGCGAGAGTACTGGAGTGGGGTGTCATTGCCTTCTCCAGATGCAAATGAGAAAGTGCTATCTTCTGTTTATATGAACAATGCACTATAGTAGATCAAGGACAATTGAAACTATTGAATAATCCAAGCTGAAAAAAAGCTAGCATTAACCATAGGCAGTAAAAGTTAAAATGGAGAGAAATGGATTTATTCAATGAGTTTTAAAGAGGTAGGTTCAGGCTGGTTTGAGACTTTCAGCCATATTTATGTGTACTTTTTGAGGTCATTTGTTTTAGCTTTATACTTACATGAAGACTCTTTGAGATCTGAGAGCTAATTAAGCAAGACATTTTCTGATCTTCATTTTATTTATTCTTAAAAACAAGAAACAAAAAAACAAACAAAAACCCTTGTTAGATTATCACCAATCCCCAGCTGGGAAAGCTGAGGCTTAGCCTGGATGTCAGAGTGAGACTGTATTTGCAGGTTTGTCAGACACCAAAAACCCATGTGTGGGCCCTGTGCATAATCTTAAAGGTAAGATAAGTTGAATTAAACTGTCACGGGTGAATTTATTACTTGTAAGTATCTAATAAATATTTCAAATATGTCATCAATTCACAAATTCATCACCTTATATGATTTCCTGGAGAGTAAGGAAACAAACTGAAACTCCAATACTTTGGCCACCTGATGCAAAGAACTGACACATTTGAAAAGACTCTGATGCTGAGGAAGATTGAAGGCGGGAGGAGAAGGGGACGACAGAGGATGAGATGGTTGGATGGCATCACCGACTCAATGAGTGTGAGTAAATTCCAGGAGTTGGTGATGACAGGGAGGCCTGGTGTGCTGCAGTCCAAGGGGTCTCAAAGAGTTGGACAGGACTGAGCGACTGAAATGAACTGAACTGAAGGAAAATGAGTAATAGGGATCTTTTCTATTCTCCTACTTCTTATTTAGAGAACACTGCAGAAAACATATTTAAGAAAGCAATGATTCTAATGAAGAAATCAAATCATTCAAATTGTGTTCTTTCAAAAAATCATGTAAAATGAGAAGTGAAATTGCTCAGTCACGTGCAACTCTTTGTGACCCCACGGACTGTAGCCTACCAGGCTCCTCCATCCTTGGAATTCTCCAGGCAAGATTACTACAGTGGGTTGCCATTTCCTTCTCCAGGGGATCTTCTCCACACAGGGTTTGAACCATGTCTCCGGCACTGCAGGCAGACGCTTTACCCTTTAAGCCACCAGGGAAGCCCATATGTAAAATGATAAGCCCTAAATAGCAAGACAAGGTCAAGAACATGTGAAGAAATGAAGGGACAGATTGCTAATTATCATTTTTATTGTCATCTTGGAAAGAAGGAAGGTTTGTTTGTAATTGCTTTGGTAGGCAGTCATAGTAAATGAACCTGAAAAATGTAATATTCCTTCTCCAGAACTGTTTGCTGTCTCAATTTCCCCTTTGAAAGTATCAGCCAAACCTTTTTTAACTGTTTGTAAAAACAAAATCATACTGAGTTACAGCTCAGCTTTGTAGGGAGTTAATAAGGTTGGCTCTTTGCCTCAACTGGTAAGGGATTTTCCCAAGAAGAGAATCATTTTTCCAGTTGAATTCAGTGCTCTTGCTCTATGACCACTGTGCAAAGAACACATTCACAGTATTGCATTTAAACATCATTAGGTTGGGCCCTTCTCCCTTTCGGAAAGTCACTTTCTTTTGAGAACCATTACCATCTACTGGTATTTCCATTTGCAGGGAAGCAAAATTTGCCACACTGAAACCAAGAAGGACCCCGTGGGGCTCCTGGGCAGGGAGCCTTTTTGTCCCCTCAGTCTCTGCTTTTTATAGGCAAGACTCCAGCCTCTGTGACCTGCTCTGAATTTCAAAGGGCAGATTCAAACTGTTGCTAATTAGGGAAGGAGTAGCCAAGAAACTACCTGAAGTGAGGTTAAAGGGTCCACAGAAGCTCATCAAGACCAGGAGACAGACCTCTTGAGACAAAACACACACCCTCATCTTGTCAGCAGCCCCACCTTTGAACTATGGCTATAAAGTGAGTGAAAGTCACTCAGTCTTGACCGGCTCTTTGTGACCCCATGGAGTGTACAGTCCGTGGAATTCTCTAGGCCAGAGTGGGTAGCCTTTCCGTTCTCCAGGGGATTGCTATAAAACTCCTCATCAAATCCTCCTGGGTTGGGACACACAGCTTTCCAGAGCAGGAGCCCACTGTGTCCCTCCTTGCCTGGCAATGAAATACAGCTATTCTTTTCAACTCCACCCCAAACTCTGAGATTCAATTTGGTCTACAGAGGGTGAGATGTTGGCATCAATGGTAATGCCTCTTTGGCATGAGGAAGAAACAGAAGACTCAGGAATTTTTATCTTTTCACCTCCTCCTTAATTGCCTTAAAGAATTCAGACAGAGGAGCCATCCCAGGAAAGAAAAGTATCACCTGAGTTATTATAGCATAATCTGAACTATATGTGGGAGACAGGGAGGAACATAACAACCTCTGTTAAAATTTCTCTCTGTGCCCCATTGTTCCGACATGGCCCAGCAAACATGTGTTAACCAAACGTTGGGTCTTTTTCACCTTCCTGTGAATTGCCTTCCTTCTCTATGAAGTCTCGCTGAGCTTGTGGCTCAGCTGGTAAAGAATCTGCCTGCATTGTAGGAGACCTGAGTTCGATCTCTGGGTTAGGAAGATCCCCTGGAGAAGGAAAAGGCTACCCACTCCAGCATTCTAGACTGGAGAATTCCAAGGACTACAGTCCATGGAGTTGCAAAGAGTCTGACACAACTGAGTGACTTTCACTTCACTTTCACTTTCTATGAAGCTGCAGACCTTTCCTCCTCCTTCAAATCCAGTATAACATATATGCCTCATTTTGCCTGTTTTTGGAACTTCCCCATACTTATGGGTATCCCCTATATGTAATTATTTTTTTCTCTTATCAGTCTGTTTTATGTTATTTTAGTTATTCAACCAGCCAAACAAACGAGAAGGAGAAGGGGGGAAATTCTCACTTTCTAAACATTTCAAGTGGGTTTTGATTTTCCCATTAGTCACTGTGTTCCCATCAATCCTGAGCAGTGGGCTGCTTTCGTCACTTTTGCTGATGCCCTGGACCCTTGTCTAGAGTACTCAAGTTTTCCCCAAACTGAGTTGTGGTTCAGAAACGAACTATCCCCATCTTATGGCATAACATTCTGTGAATGTCTTGAACCTTAATGTCTTACCGGTTTTTATTGAAAGTTGTTCTCTAATTTTTTTGTACACATCTTTTCCTCAAGAACTCAAACAGTGTTAGATGGGTACCTGAGCTGAGGCAATTTTAAGTGACAGGCAACAACCAATTCTGTAAACTATTCTTCTTTATTGGGAATAAAAAACTGATCCTGAGTCAAACCTCTGTGAACAGCTCTTCTCTCTTAGGAACACCCTTTTTGTCTCAGCCATTTGTCAATTCAAGTAAGTCTGTCTGCTACCCAGGAGGGAATTATAAAGGTGAAGGGCACTTTTAAAGTTATGGATTTCATCCACCCACTAATAGTAAATCCCCACTGAGGCAAGAAATAGATGGATCCCCGGATGAGCAGCTGGATTTGTTCCCTGTGGACAGATACTCCAAAATAGCAGGAGCAAGAGAAGAGCTGAGCTCTATACAGATAAGAGATAAAAAATCACATATTCCTCACTCTCAAAGTCAAGGAGACTTTCCCAGACCACACATGAGCAAAAACGTTCCTTACAGGTCAAAAAGGGGCAGGGTGCCAGCCATAGTAAGTGATGTCAACCTACCCATAGCTCTCTTCACTAGAATCCACCTGGCTGAAAGATGCACGCGTGCACACACACACACACACACACACACATAGGATGACCCTGAGTTAAATCAAGTACAGACTCAGAACCAAGGCAAGATGCCTTCTCTAACTTTCACATACTGTTCCTGCCCATGAGCTTATACCAATGATATGGTAAAAGAAGATATATTCTGCCCTTTTCTTTTTCTCAAGTCTTATTAGTACTGTACAACTAAAAAGAAAAATCAACACAAAGTGAGAAAAGGAATCACTGATTTATTTCACTTTAAAAATGGAATTTTAAACCTCATTCTGTTCATGTGTATGCACCACACCAAAATGTAAGCTTAGTGAAATACTAAGCTCTTACAAATAAGATTGTTATTTTGACTTTTGTGTGTGTGTCCATTTTGCCTTTCAAGGATTAGGAAGAAAAACATGGTTACCCTAAAATGATATGCAAGGGCTAATGGGAAGAATGGGAAGGCCCACCTTGCATTTGATGTTAATTATTTGTCCCATATAATAATACATTGGGTGATATATTCATTCAAACAAATTAGGAGAAAGTTAGTACTTATACCTCGTGACTCGTGTTCAGTCCCAATCTGTTAGCTGGTCCTATATCTGAGAGAGAAAGCAAACTTTATCTACAGCCTGAGGAAAAAAAAAATACCAAAGCTAATGTGACAGAATGTTTCATAAATTTCGATTTTATACTTGAAAATTAATGCATTCCATTTGATGTTATTTGGCACCCTGTACTAAAAATCCTTAAAAATAAAAAGCAACAAAAACAACAACAACAACAAAAAAAAACTCAAAATGTTGGAGTCTCTAATTCTGTTTTGGGGAAGCTATCCTAAGAAAATAATCTGAAACAGAGAAACAGTTTATGCACAAAATATTCATTGCACTGTATGTTTAAAGGAAAATTTTGAAATTAACCTAAACAGTCAACCACTGGAGGGAAGGTTAAGTAAACTTTGTTATTTGGTGTTTTGTATTTAATGTAAATATTTGCAAAATATCTTATTTACAAGGAGATTATGTTCACATGGGAATATGTGAAGAGAATAAAACAGGATAAAAACACACAAAGAGTATGCACTCAGATATGTTAAATATATCAAAAAGATAATAAAGACTGGAAGAAAATAAACATTTGTGCCAACTGCTGGAAATAAGGAAAATAGTTTTGTAATTCTGTTTTTCCAAGATGAATACAAATCAATTTTAAATGGGAAGGGAAGGATACCTTACATAAAGAAAAGCTGAGTTTCAGAAATAGAATATCACCTCACATGCAAAGCAGCTATGTGGATTACAGTGGTGCTATTATCAGGCTTATGAAATATGAATGTTGACCTTGTCTCCCTGCCATGTAATGACATTGAATGCTGTTTAATCGAGGCCAATTACTTTTTCTTTCACCTTTAATTCTTCTCCAAATTTTGCCACTAAGTACCACTCGGTAAGCTTAAAATTGTTTCAATGAATCAAGCTCCCTCTTAAAACATTTTCTTTTTTTGTCTCAGAATAATTCTGAATATAATACAAAAATTATACGCCTTATGCTAATGGTACCATTTTGTCTACGAGGGCATCTTGTCAGGGAGACCACATCTGAGTCTGTATTCTAAGCAGCTCTTAATTCCTTTATGGAATTCAAGAAACACAAATTCTAACAAAGAAGGGGAATAAAATATTATCCTTTGCCCTCTGGAGCCTTCACAAGAGCCCTGCATTCTTTAGGCAAATGTCATTGAGAATGTTTTTATTCTTGTATCCCTCCAAAGGGAAATGGCAGAACCCGAGCACTTTGCATTTTCTCCTCTGAGCTGAAACACTGGGACATATGAAGGTAAACACAGCTGGCCAGAGGTGGTCAGGGCTTTAGGACCCCCCACTTGCCTGGGGCTCCTTGGAAGCTCTGTATATTTTGAATTTGTAATCTCACAAAGACCTCTCAAGTTGGGTAAGATGGATGTCCCACACAATTTTGATCGACCCGGGGACCTGGCCAACTTCCCCAGATAACGCTCAGTGGCACCTGGAGGGCACAGATTCTGTTTCTTCTGATACTACCTATTGAAACGTGAGACCTACTGGGTCAAACGGAAGGAGGACATCATGGGACAGGAGAGCAGAAGAGAAACAGAGGGTAAAGGGATGTGAGACAGAAAGGGATCCCAAGGATATCAAAATGCTCCTTGGTGATCCTTAAGAACTGAGGTGAAAATCAAGGCTTGGTGGCGTCCCACCAGGAAAAGCCCAGCCCTGTGATATAACATGACTCTGAGGGAGTCAATTCAAGGACCATAGGAGGAATGCCCTCAGTTCTATAATTATTCAAAACTCAAATTAGAAAGAACAGGAATTAGCCTATCTCTGTGTCTGATACACTTATAGCCAATTCTTAGTTGCCAAGATCTCTGACGAGTATGTTATTTTGAAGCACTTGAAAAACAATTCATAAAAATATTTCATTTCAGAAAATAGTGGGAGGGACTTGCAGTTTAATAGAAATCATCAGAGACAATGATTATTAACAAGGTGGCTTAACAAGCTACTTCAGTTGCTTTTATAGAGGGAAACAGCTTAGAAAGAGATGGCATGCCTAGGGTGATGGGTTTAGTGGCAAAGTGGATTTATCAAGGCGTTTTCCATATAACTCATCTTTGCCTATCAGATGATACTTTTTTTTTTTAAAGAAAAGTCAGTTTTCTGATATGTGAAGGAAAAAAATAAAAATTATCTAATGCTATTATTTTATTCCCTTGCAAAAATGCACACATACATACACATACAAGCTCAGTGGAAGAACATTATATTTTATTACATGTCCTATTATTTCAAAGTGCCTTAATATCAATACAGGTTTTAAAAAGAGAGACTGTGTTTGAATTTTCTTCTTTATTAGTGCCTTTGCTCTCATTTTACTACTTGTAAATTGTGCAGAGAAGAGGTAGAAGTCTGAAGAAGATACAAAACCAATTTTCTTCTCTATTTAGAGATAACTTTAGGTGCTCTCTCATATTCCCTTGTGGCTCACTTGGTTAAAAAATCTGCCTGCAATGTGGAAGACCTGGGTTTGATCCCTGAGTTAAGAAGATCCCCTGGAAAAGGGAAAGGCTACCCACTTGAGTATTCTGGCCTGGAGAATTCCATGGACTATATAGTCCATAGGGTTGCAAAGAGTTGGACATGACTGAGCGACTTTCACTTTCACAAAATCCCACAGGGGCACCTGGAAATACATTTAGCATGTTATTCCAAGGGCTGCACTTGAGCTTAGGGAATGCTGAAGTCACAGCAACCCAATGCCCTGGGATGACACACAGTAATCCATGAATGCTTTTCAGCAGGGGAAGAGGCTTTCCAGGTGGCTCAGTGGTAAAGAACTCACCTGCCAATGCAAGAGATACAAGAGACACGGCTTCAATCCCTGGGTTGCAAAGATCCCCTGAGTAGGAAATGCCAACTCAGTCCAGTATTCTTGCCTGGAAAATTCCATTGTCAGAAGGGTCTGGGGGGCTACAGTCCATGGGGCTGCAAACAGGTGGACACAACTGAGTGACTGAGCATACAAAGAGAGTTATTATAGTCTGAAACGAAACACAAAGTTCAATTTACTTTTACATGGATCCTGGGATTAAATGCACCAAAAGCATCAACTGTGCTTGTGGAGCACCAAGGGGGCCCCTGGTGCTTAACCTGGGAGATCACCAACCTTTCTGATAAATTGCAGTGGGCACTGTCCTCAAACAAATGTTCTGCAAATGCTCACCAATCTATGCAGATCATTTCAGAGCTACTGGACTAAATTAAAAGACCAAGCTTTGTCGTTCATCTGACCAATTGGACACAATGTGAATTTACACATTCATCTTCCATTTCTCAGCCTCAATCTCTTTATTTACAAACTTTGTCATGACTGGGATTGATAATATCTAAGACTATTTCTAGCTCCAAGATGGTTTCAGCCTATATTAGGTTTCTATCCAATCTGTCCTGAAGAAATAAATTTTTATAACCACTCTGAGACTAGTGGGAAATTCAAGGTTAAGATTTCTTGGAGTTCTCAGTGACACTGGTTATTATGTTGATGATTTTTTAAAAATCACCCCTAAGTGCTACCTAATTTTCATTTAAATGGAAGAAAGAATTATCCAGACAAGACAGGGACTGTTTCTGAGATAGTCACTCAGTTCACTTTGGTTCTGCATGAGACTGAAACCATTTAGCAGAAAATTAAATTAAAGTTTGCCAAGAAATTAAGATAAAATGTGAGGATCACCATGTAAAGCTATTTGTCATTCTGGAAAGAATGGATGATCCATGTCAACCTCCAAATTCAGCTCTATGAGAGCAACTGGAAATTAGTGAGGGTTTTAAAAGTGATGGACAAATGGAGTTTGATATGGGTAAATGCCAGCTGATGCAAAGAGCTAAAGGACAGCTGAGTGTGACAGATAGATTCACTGTCCATGAAGATCAAATTACTGAAATCCAGTGTTCAAAGAATCCTAGAAGGGCCAGGCTTTGCTGTCATAATATGAGATTAATCTCAGGGCAAGTAGAGTAAACTTGAGGAATATGCTTAAGAATGAGTTTGATTCCTTCTGAGATCTCAATGATTTTAAATTTCTTTCATTTTCTTAAACAAAGCAAAGAGAGCACAGATAGGCATATGATGACATTTAAGGGATAGAAGAAGTCTCCTGAGTTTGCAGAAGCAAAGTCAAAGGCCACTCTTCCATTTATTTACAAGTAAAAGCTGATTCAGGACCTTGCCTGGAGTTGATAATAGACCAGCCCCATTAAATGGCAGCAGAGATCAATACCATTGAACTACCTGGTAATTTATATGCAGCCAGAAATAAATTTGCATAAACCTGTGACTAGTAGGTAGGAAGTGAGAGTCTAGTGACGTAGCTGAACTTGTGTCTAAAAACAACAATTACACCCTTAAATACATCAGAGAATGACCTGAAATTTCTGCAAATTTAAAACATGATTTGGGAGAATGGCATTGAAATACGTATAATATCATATATGGAATGAGTCGCCAGTCCAGGTTCGATGCACGATACTGGATGCTTGGGGCTGGTGCACTGGGATGACCCAGAGGGATGGTATGGGGAGGGAGGAGGGAGGAGGGTTCAGGATGGGGAACACATGTATACCTGTGGTGGATTCATTTTGATATTTGGCAAAACCAATACAATATTGTAAAGTTTAAAAATAAAATAAAATTAAAAAATAAAAAATAAAACAGGTACAAAAAGTCTGTTTCATACTTCTTTTCATTCACCCATTAGACAAGTATTTATTTCCAGAAACTATCTCTCAGGCACTATTAAAGGGGCTGGGAATATACCAGTGAGAAAAGGACCACATCTCTGACATTACATCCTAGTGGAAAAAGTCACACAATAAATACTAATCATGCTAAATCAATAAATAATCTAGTGTGTAAGAAGGTGATAGATCCTCAGACTTTTTAATTGAGAGTAGGGCAGCCGAATCTGGAACACTAAGTGAGGTGGCAGGCAGCTGCAGTGTTAAATAAACCGAATCACTGAGAATGTAAAATATGAGCAAAGACTTGAAAGGGATGAGGCAGTTAGTGATGCTGACATCTGAGGAAAGAGCAAAATGACCAGGGGGAGCTTCTGGAGCCCACAGTTGGAGTGAAATGGTATGCCTGGGGCAGAGAAAGCAAGGAGAGAGAAGGAGAGAAGAGATAAGACATAATAAACACTGGTTCTCTGGATGAAATGCTTCACTGAAATTTTATTTATAAGAATAATATGATCTGACATGTTTTGGTCACTCTCGCTGCCATATTAAAAATAGATTAGAAGCAGGAAAACCTATTAAATATTTGTTTTATTATTTATTACAAAAAGACTCCAGGCAAGAAATGCTAGTGGCTTAGGTAAGTGTAATACTAGGAGAAATAATAAGAAATGGGTAGATTTTGAGATGGAAAAAGTAGCTTGTGAAGTAGGCTTTGAGGAGAACAGGAATTAAGTGATAAAAGTGTTGAGTTTGAAGTATCTATTAGAAATCAAAATAGAGATATAAAGCAGAAGCTTGGAAGTACAAGTCTTGAATTTGGAAAGGAGGTACAGGCTGAAATTGTCATTTTGGAATTTATCAGAATTTAAGCGGTACTTAAAGCCATGACGCTGGGATAAATCCACCAGTCATAAGGAGAGAGGGAGACAGACTGACAAGAGCATCAAAGACTGATATGCTCCTATGTTCAGAGGTTGGAGAGAAGTGAGAATGAGTGACCAGTAAGACAGGAGAAAACCCAGAGTGTGTAAAAGAGTGGGGTCTAAGTTCAGAAAACTTACAGCCATCAAAGAATCTTGACCTTGTTGATAGATGGTTAAGAACTGGGAAATGACCATGGTGTTAAGCAGCATGGGGTCAGTGTTACCTTTGTGTGAGGGGAAAGTCAAAGTGGAGAAATTCATCAGAATTGGCTGCCTCAGTGTAGACACATCTTTGAAGAGTTTTGCAGCAAATAGGAACAAAGAATAGGCTGGTAGGTGGTAGGGAAGTTTGGTAAAGTGATGATTTTCTTTTTGTGAGAATTAATAACATTAATATAGAGATGGAAAGGATCCATAGAGTTTTGAAATCAGAAGAACTGGGTGTAAAATGGGGTTCTGTCACTTAATTGTTTTATGACCCTCGACAAATGATTCAACTTCTCTGAACTTCCTTTTTTTTTTTTATCTTACCAGACAAAAGGCTACATTACCTTTAGTTAGCAATCTCGAAGGAGACAGAACTGAATTATATAAAGACTCACAGAGATAAAGATTTATATTTGATGTCTCTTAGAAGCTGCAAGTTAAAAACTTTCTTTATGGATCCCTAACATCTTCATCTTGGAATGGGAAAATAATGCTTGTGGCCCTGGGATTTGTTAAGAATTGAATAGAACGGTGCAAATGAATTACCCGGAATAGCATTTGGCATGTATCAAGTACAAGATAAATGAGATTTGCCTTCCCTGTGTGCTCTGTGGTGTCTCAGAGGAAGACCCAGATTCTCTGAATGGACATTTGCACAATCAGCTCCAACCATGCTCTTTGATGAATCTGGTCTCCAGTATGTTTGTAACAGTAGCATAGCTTGAGGCTCCCCTGAGACCATGTATTTCTTTGATTACTGCTTTATTATCAGTCACAGTGCTGCCTCAGTCTCTGTCCATCCTCCCATGACCCAGGTTCTGATGCTGTGGGCTCCACTCACATGGGCTGTGCCCTATTGAGTGTGCTGCCAAAGCAATGTGAGGCACAGTTCAGTTCAGTTCAGTTGCTCAGTCGTGTCCAACTCTTCGCAACCCCATGAATCGCAGCACGCCAGGCCTCCCTGTCCATCACCAACTCCCGGAATTCACTCAGACTCACGTCCATCGAGTCAGTGATGCCATCCAGCCATCTCATCCTCTGTCGTCCCCTTCTCCTCCTGCCCCCAATCCCTCCCAGCTTCAGAGTCTTTGCCAATGAGTCAACTCTTCGCATGAGGTGGCCAAAGTACTGGAGTTTCAACTGTAGCATCATTCCCTCCAAAGAAATCCCAGGGCTGATCTCCTTCAGAATGGACTGGTTGGATCTCCTTGCAGTCCAAGGGACTCTCAAGAGTCTTCTCCAACATGACAGTTCAAAAGCATCAGTTCTTCGGCGCTCAGCCTTCTTCACAGTCCAACTGTCACATCCATACATGACCACAGGAAAAACCATAGCCTTGACTAGACGAACCTTTGTTGGCAAAGTAATGTCTCTGCTTTTGTACATGCTACCTAGGTTGGTCATAACTTTCCTTCCAAGGAGTAAGCGTCTTTTAATTTCATGGCTGCAGTCACCATCTGCAGTGATTTTGAAGCCCCAAAATATAAAGTCTGACACTGTTTCTACTGTTTCCCCATCTATTTCCCATGAAGTGATGGGACCAGATGCCATGATCTTCGTTTTCTGAATGTTGAGCTTTAAGCCAACGTTTTCACT
The DNA here is from genome assembly GCF_032452875.1 of Bos javanicus. Lineage (NCBI taxonomy): Eukaryota > Metazoa > Chordata > Mammalia > Artiodactyla > Bovidae > Bos > Bos javanicus. Next base: position 39,084,577 of record NC_083895.1, on the reverse strand, counting down.
CTCCACTTTCACTTTCATCAAGAGGTTTTTGAGTTCCTCTTCACTTTCTGCCATAAGGGTGGTGTCATCTGCATATCTGAGGTTATTGATATTTCTCCCGGCACTCTTGATTACAGCTTGTGTTTCTTCCAGTCCAGCATTTCTCATGATGTACTCTACATATAAGTTAAATAAGCAGGGTGATAATATACAGCCTTGACGTACTCTTTTCCTACTTGGAACCAGTCTGTTATTCCATGTCCAGTTCTAACTGTTGCTTCCTGACCTGCATACAGATTTCTGAAGAGGCAGATCAGGTGGTCTGGTATTCCCATCTCTTTCAGAATTTTCCACAGTTTATTGTGTTCCACACAGTCAAAGGCTTTGGCATAGTCAATAAAGCAGAAATAGATGTTTTTCTGGAACTCTCTTGCTTTTTCCATGATCCAGCAGATGTTGGCAATTTGATCTCTGCTTCCTCTGCCTTTTCTAAAACAGCTTGAACATCAGGAAGTTCACGGTTCACATATTGCTGAAGCCTGGCTTGGAGAATTTTGAGCATTACTTTACTAGCGTGTGAGATGAGTGCAATTATGCAGTAGTTTGAGCATTCTTTGGCATTGCCTTTCTTTCAGATTGGAATGAAAACTGACCTTTTCCAGTCCTGTGGCCACTGCTGAGTTTTCCAAATTTGCTGGCATATTGAGTGCAGCACTTTCACAGCATCTTCTTTCAGGATTTGGAATAGCTCAACTGGAATTCCATCACCTCCACTAGCTTTGTTTGTAGTGATGCTTTCTAAGGCCCTCTTGACTTCACATTCCAGGATGTCTGGCTGTAGGTCAGTGATCACATCATCGTGATTATCTGGGTCATGAACATCTTTTTTGTACAGTTCTTCTGTGTATTCTTGCCACCTCTTCCTAATATCTTCTGTTTCTGTTAGGTCCATAGCATTTCTGTCCTTTATCGAGCCCATCTTTGCACGAAATATCCCCTTGGTATCTCTAATTTTCTTGAAGAGATCTCTAGTCTTTTCCATTCTGTTGTCTTCCTCTATTTCTTTGCATTGATTGCTGAGGAAGGCTTTCTTATCTCTTCTTGCTATTCTTTGGAACTCTGCATTCAGATGTTTATATCTTTTCTTTTCTCCTTTGCTTTTCGGTTCTCTTCTTTTTCACAGCTATTTGTAAGGCCTCCCCAGACAGCCATTTTGCTTTTTTGCATTTCTTTTCCATGGGGATGGTCTTGATCCCTGTCTCCTCTACAATGTCATGAACCTCATTCCATAGTTCATCAGGCACTCTACGTATCAGATCTAGGCCCTTCAATCTATTTCTCACTTCCACTGTATAATCATAAGGGATTTGATTTAGGTCATACCTAAATGGTCTAGTGGTTTTCCCTACTTTCTTCAATTAAGTCTGAATTTGGTAATAAGGAGTTCATGATCTGAGCCACAGTCAGCTCCTGGTCTTGTTTTTGTTGACTGTATAGAGCTTCTCCATCTTTGGCTACAAATATAATCAATCTGATTTCGGTGTTGACCATCTGGTGATGTCCATGTGCAGAGTCTTCTCTTGTGTTGTTGGAAGAGGGTGTTTGCTATGACCAGTGCATTTTCTTGGCAAAACTCTATTAGTTTTGCCCTGCTTCATTCCGTATACCAAGGCCAAATTTGCCTGTTCTCCAGGCAAAAAGAAACACCTCCAGGTGTTTCTTGACTTCCTACTTTTGCATTCCAGTCCCCTATAATGAAAAGGACATCTTTTTTGGGTGTTAGTTCTAAAAGGTCTTGTAGGTCTTCATAGAACCGTTCAACTGTGAGGCACAGGGAAGGCTATTTATGAAAAATACCAATGGAAATACCAAGTGGACCTACATTAAAGTTACACTATACATTCCCTGGTACAAACGTTCAGACCACTTTCTTAGAGATATTTTCCCATCTCTAAGAACATGTAAATGTATATCACAGGGGAATATGTGAGGGCATATAGTAATTGGAGTTGTGAAAGCGTTGGTTTCTGATCTTCAGTCAAATCTAATCTGAATCACACTAGTTGGGTGAACTAGACAAGCTAATGAGCCTCTCTAAATCTCTGTTATCTCATCTGTTAGTGGGGCTTGCAACATCTTGTGTGATCTATGTGAATGAAAATTGAGATAATTTTAGCAAATCTCCACACAGAGCAACTGATGTGAGTAAATAATATTCATGTTTATTACTGAGTAGGTTATCTGTATATTAGGTACTTGGGCAGAGATGAGTTCTATACTAAAATTTCACAATTCAAAACAAGAACAATGACATAGAGGTTTCAATACAAACACTTTTCTATTTGAAACCCTGTATTATGAAGTTCTCCAATGAAAAAAATAATTCTAAATATGGTGCAACATCATTAATTCCTGATGTAGTACATAATTCTCCACCCAAGACAAAGCTGATCATGGTGCTGGCTTCACAGTCCTCAAGTTGTAGTGAACCATAGGAGGCAGTGTCCCCTCTGAAGGCCAGTTTTACTTTCAACCATGACAGTAATGCCACCTCCATGAGACCCTAATTTTGGAAAGAAATCCCTCAGTAGATACTGTATCTATTCAAACTAAAGATAAAGCTACCATCTTATACATACCATAATTTAATGCCAAAAAAAGTTAAATTTTTTGAAAAAAGAATAGGGGCTTATCCAAATTTTCCCTGGTTTAATCAAAAGTAATTTATTTTGTCCTTAAATTTCATTTGGAGTTTGGGAGATCTCATGCTAAGATTAGTCTTACTATCTGTACAGCCTTAGAGCAAGTTATGTATGGATGTAAGAGTTGGACCATAAAGAAGGCTGCGTGCCAAAGAATTGATGCTTTCAATTCTTCAGAGTCTCTTGGACAACAAGGAGATCAAACCAGTCAATCTTAAAGGAAATCAACCCTGAATATTCACTGGAAGGGCTGATGCTGAAGCTGAAACTCCAATAATTTGGCCACCTGATGTGAAGAACTGACTCATTCGAAAAGACCCTGATGCTGGGAGAGATTGAGGGCGGGAGGAGAAGGGGATGACAGAGGATGAGATAGTTGGATGGCATCACTGACTTAATGGAAATGAGTTTGAAGAAACTCTAGGAGATAGTGAAGGACAGGGAAGCCTGGCATGCTGTAGTCCACGGGATCGCAAAGAGTTGGACACGACTTAGCAACTAAACAACAAATAGCAACTTACATGTCCTCTGCAGGTCTCCATTTCCACATCTGGAAATAATGTTTTAGATGTAAAATTTTAAATATGATTGTATGCATATCACATCCAGCATATATAAAGTGTGTAAGAACTGAAAGTTCTTTTCCAGTACACTTTACGCTTTTTCACACTCTGATAACTTTTAAATAGCACTTATCTACCTTGGTGGCTCAGAGGTTAAAGCATCTGCCTGCAATGCAGGAGACCCGGGTTTGATCCCTGGGTCAGGAAGGTCCCCTGGAGAAGGAAATGGCAACCCACTCCAGGATTCTTGCCTGGAGAAACCCATGAATGGAAGAGCCTGGTAGGCTGCAGTCCACAGGGTCACAAAGAGTCAGACAGGACTGAGCAACTTCACTTTCACTTTCTTTACCTAACCTGGGCTCAAGTTATCAATTGGAAAACCTCATAGTGTACAAAAAAATAAGAAAAATAGGCTCATAATTATGTCCCTGATTCTCTTTACATAAATTTAAATGAATTCACACCATGTTAATTAAATTTTATTATTTTCACTAGACTTGAAATAGATTTAATTCACATACATTACAATAGTTAGGGCTTCATTATCATATATGAAAATCCTGAAAATTATCTGCTAAACAAATACTGAAACCACATGATCATCCTTAATTATTGTGAGCCTAAGGAGGCTACAATCCGTATATTGATCACAACCTACAATATACTAAAATGTAATTCTGGGCTCCACAAATTGGATTTTGAAATTCAGTGTGAAAGATTTTCATAAGACACCCAGGGGACTGTGATAGGAAATGATATTACTTTGGTTCTGTATTCTGCCTGTTCTTCTTCTCTTACAGCAAACACAAGTAGAAGAATCACTGAGATAAAAGTGAATACTTCTTTTTGGAATAAATGGTTTCTAAAAGTTGTAGTTGTGCCCATTTTCAAATAATCACACCTGAGTATGAAGCCTAAATGAGGAACTCCATGAACTCTGAAATCAGTAATGGTCTTTTGACATGCTTAACTTGGATTCCAAAGTCTGACATGTAAACACCATATAATTATTTTTAACATGAATAAATCTCATAAGGGTTGCAAAGTTGATTCAGCTGATAGTACACAGAACGTGGGCTTGTGATGTCAGAGGTCTGACTTTACACACAAGCTCTACTCATTAGCTGCAGTGTGACTTTGGGAAAGCTACTGATCCTCCATTTATTCATCCGTAAGAAGGGAATAATGATAGCACTCCCTATGTTAATTTTGAAAACGAAAACAAATCAATGATGGAAGGGATGTATTAGACACACACACTCTATCCAGTTGGTTATAAATTAGTCATTGAAAACTCTAAATCCACAAATCAACTTTCTGACATGTTCACTTTAAGTTTATTTACATACTTACAGTATAAAAATCTTAGGTTTTATACCAACTTACAAAATTATTTTTAAGAAAAGACTCAGACTATAAGAACAAATGGGAAGAAAATTAAAAAACAATCAATAAAGCATAAATCAACAAACAAAATCAATAAAGCATACTAGTACTGATTCTTCCCAGAATTACTCCCACTAAAGCACTTTATGCTTATTTACATTTTACTTGGGGTATCTTGTTCTTCCTCAGCTGAAGAATATTCCTTATGAGACTTTAGGATAATTGTTACATTTTAAAGAAATGCTAGCTGCCCCTGTTGCTGATTAGATTACCCTTCAAGAATCCTACTACACTGTGCATATGTGCTTGCCATACTAAATGGGCTAATATCTCAAATTAGTGAAATTAATATTCAAAAGCACAAGCTCTCTTGGTACCTAATGCTAAAAGCTATTGACATCCTGTTTCTTGAATTATTCAAACATACATCGTTATCAATTTGTATAAGGGTGTTTTATAAATTACAAACAGGCAATTCATTTAGGATGTATTCTTTTTCATGTTTATCTAAATATTAGGCTATCTTTGGATTCAACTAAGGTGATGGAGGCTTTGGGGCCATTTGGACAGTATAGGGTTATACACGGGGATGCTGCAGAGTCGAGTTCTTCTAGGTGCAACACTGGGGTCTTAAAAGACAAGTACCACAAGAGCACCCAAGAGATGGCCTGCCTATGCTTGTTAGATACAGGACAAAAGATGAATTGTGAAAGACGCTATAACCACATTATCTTATTTGTACTGCAGCATATCCTTTCAAGGGTATCATTCTCATTTTATACATAAGTAAACTGACATGATTTTCTTTCTTTTTTTTTTTTTTTAGATGAGTACAACTAAATGAAGTTGAAGTCTTTAGCAGAAGGTATTCTAGGAAAAACTGGAAGAGTCACATGAATCACACCTGGACACAAAACCCCAGACAAGATATTGCCACACTCCTTAGAGGGTTGAGAGTCTGAGAACCCCAAAATCTGGAAGTACCTAAAAAGTCCTCTAATCAAACTCTTTGTCAGACCAACAGAATATTTCTACCAGGAACAGAGGTCTCATGGCAAGATCTTCATATTAAAATCTGGCTTGACATAAGGAAACATCACAAGGAAATCATTGACAAATGTGGTCCTGGATGTTCTAGAGCAAGAACTGCTTTTATTGTGAGAAATGAAATGTTTCCTGGCATATCAGTACACAAAAGACATAACAGTCATCAGCAATTGCCGTCACCACAGAAGGTGAGGAGTGAGCCCTGAGGGAACTCAGGAAGGAAAGAATATCTGTCATCTAAGAAGCCACCAGACTGCAGCCACTCCCTACAGTGAGTCCCAAGGAAGCTCAGGAGGCAAAAATACAGGTTACTGACCTCCGCTAGCTGAGGTGATGTCAAAGGAATGATTTCAGTGAGTCCAAAGTCTTGCGTCTTTCCATACATAGGCTTCCAGGTGGCATGATGGTAAAAGAATATGTCTGCCAATGCAGGTGACCTAAGAGGTGCGTGTTCAATCCCTGGGTGGGGAAGATCTCCGGGAGAAGGAAACGGCAACCCACTCCAGTATTCTTGCCTGGAGAATCCCTTGGATAGAGAAGCTTGGAGGGCCATGATCCAAAGAGTTGCAAAAAGCCAGACACAATTGAAGAGACTTAGCACATACATAGAAAAGCCCCTATGTCCTTATCTTGGGATGGATATCTTATTTTCTTTAATTAACAATCTTTTGATGTTCAGGCTACCTGCCCTTTGTTGCAAAAATTCTGTATAACCTGGTTCCTCCCCTCCCCTTCTCGGAGAAGTTCTTTCAGGGTCACTTGAGATGCTGTCTCCTGGGCTTAAAGTCCTAAAAATTCCCACAGAATAAAACATAACTCTAAACTTTAAGTTGTGAATATATTGTAAGTCAACATTCAGAAGCAAGGAAAATCAGATCAAGGGAAAACCTGGGAGTCAGCATGCAGTAGAAACACCAAAGGTGGCAAATTTAAGGGATATTAATGCAAGAACTTGAACATAATAACGGTAACTATAATAATCATAAATAGCAATAATTTAAAAAATAGTGGTAGGAGTAATTACAATAAAAGTTAATAGTTACTAAGTGTTGACATGTGCTACACATTGGGCTAAATTCTTTATGTACATCACCTTATTTAATCTTTAAAACAACCCTGAGATAGAGCTATTATAACTCTCATTTTACACATAACAAAACTAAGCCTCAAGGAAATTAAACAACTTGCCCAAGGGCACAAAGCCAAAGAAAAAGCCAGGGCAGTGCCTGGAGTCTGAAACATATCAAATTGACTCTGAAATCTGCTTTTAAAAGTGGGAAAAAAAACAGCAGGTGAACCATGTACTCAACATCCAAACCATATTCAAGATCCAAAGTGTCAATCCAGGTGGAAAACAGCAAGCATGTAACTCTTTGAAATCACTACATTGCATTTTGTTGACCATAAAGCCATTATAAATGACTAACATTTATGCTAATGGATTGAAATACAAGAAAAAAAATTTACTACATGCTAGATGTTGGAAATTTACAGTGTAATTACATTTACAGATGGTCTTAAGGTATGAAAAGCAAATTAAAATCTAATACAGATAGTATTTTTAAAATTTTTCTTAGAAATACTCATAAGAGAAAAAAGGTAGGATTTGGTCCTGTCTCTAAATTCCTGGGCACTGCTTCTGCCTAAAAACACTAACAGGCAAATTGAGAGCTGTGCACAATATACTCAAAACTACCATAATGTTTAGGTACTGGGGTAGTTAGAGATGATTTGTCATAAACTGACCTTGAGGGATAAGTGTTGTCCACACATTGCAACTCAAGATTCTAGGAAATGTCTATTAGTTACATGGAAGGAAACCTCTTAAAAAGGGAACGGAACCTGATTTTTTGTAAAAAGCTTTAGCTGCCTTGTAGTCTTCTCGGAAGCCAGCTACATTAAAAACAGAACAATCTGGGACTTTCCTCGTGGTCCTGTGGTTAAAACTCCCTGTTCCGCCAGAGGGAACATGGGTTTGATCCCTGGTTGGGGAACTAAGATGACTCATGCCATGCAGCACAGCCAAAAAAGAGAGAGAGAATCATCTATTCCTGGTAGAGAATCATCTATTCCTGGTATCCCTTTCTTTACATCGTCACCATCACTTTTAAGAACAAAGATTCTCACTTGAGATCAGATGTTGTTGGCTCCAGTTTACAAAGGTCCAAGGAGTCTGAGACAGCTAATCAGTAATCTGCCTTGAGAGCCTGGAGTCAGAAGTCACTGCATCCTTTATGGGGCAGAGCAAAGAGATGTCGTTTATCTAGGAGATCCACTCACCACTGTCCTGCCTGCTATGACCTGACTCGATAAGCTCATAATTTCTGTTTCAATGGAAGCACATCTGCCTGTTAATCTCTTTCAACTGTGAAGTCCAAGTTTTGAGTAAAGTCCATGCTGGTCTCTGTCCTAAGTTCTAAACCCCCAGGTAGGTTGTGAATATATTCCTAGAAATCCATCATATCAACTTGCTTTCTTTTTGTGTGTCAGAGCCCTTCTGCCCTGCCCTTCCAAGACAGAAATTTTGATATCTGAAATTTATCTGAAGTTACTCATTAATTCATTTAAAAAAAAAATCATTGCACATCTGCAGCTGTTAGGACCTGTGCTGGATAATGAAGTGGATGCCTTTTTTTTTTTTTTTTTTTTACAGCAAGGTCTTCTCCTTCCAGGCCTTATTTTAGGTAACCTGGACTCTTGATTTATGACTGTCTCACACTTGCCCTCCAGTCCTAATACCATGGGTGCCTCATTTTGTACTGTGGTTCCCTACTCATTATCCACTTTCTCCCATGCTTGCATCCTCAGGAAGGTTAACAAAATCTCAGTGTCTAGGCACTAAGCGTGTGCTTCTCTGAATCACTGAGAGGCTTCATTAAAACATAAATGGATTGACCTTACCCCCAGAGGCTCTGACTCAGCAGGTCTCAGAAGGGCCTTGGAACTTGTGCTTCTACCAAACTCCCTGGTGCCATGGGGGCTGCCTGAGGACCACAGTTTGTAAAACTCTGAACAAGAGCATTTCCCTGTACCACATTTCTTCCAAGTTCCTCAGCTTGAAGGTTAGTACCAGGACTAGAAACCTGGGCCTCCAAACTCTCGATGCTAAAGCTGCAAAATCCTCATAATTTCAGCTAAATGTTAATAGATGGGAAAACAGGGATAGCGATTACTGGGACATAGTTAGAACTAAAAACATACACAGAAAATTCAGAACTACTATAGGATCAGTCCTGGTAACAGTCTATTGAGGAACAGGAATGCTGGCCCAGGATGGCAAGGCTGGGCTCAGTGTGACTACCCTCCTACTAAGCAAGATTAATGCTCATAAAGGCTCAGTGACAATCAAAAATAATAATTTAAGAACCACAGGTACTATATACTTATATTTGCCCAATCCTTTTGCAGAATTTTGCATACGGATTCTTTGTCAACAGGATATTCCTGATTCTTTCCATACAATCTCTAAATATTTCCTATTTCTATTTTTTTACTTTAGAAATGGAGAGGAAACCATTGGATTGAAGGGATGCCTAAACTTTATTTATCCATTTTTGTTGTGGTTTTGAGTGCTTCCCCTCAGAGTAATCACATCAAAGATTTTAGGGATGAAAGTATAGAAACTGAACAGCAAATGTACTGCCAAGAGTGGAAACTGTGATACCCATTTCAGCAAACAACAGAACACAGCAACCAATTAGGGATGACGCCAATATTAATTAGATCCTGATAGAGAAATAATCAATATTGAATGACTAATCTTTTCAGAGCATTTCCATTCATCTGTGGTAAATAGTTTTTTCATTTCCATAGGAAAAAAAGAACTTTAGCAGTATAGGCCAAGAGGAAAATAAAGATGAGTACACAGTATTTCTGGAAGTGAATGTTTTCAATCATTTAAATCTATAATATCTTGTAAAATAAGGTTGTCTTTCATTTAACCAAATAGCACTTAAGAGTTTATAAAGAACATTTTAAATCTGTGATGCATTTTACTCATCACAGTATTCCAGGGAGGCCATGTTTTTTATATATATATATATATATATATATATATATATATATATATGTTGGTTAAGAGCACAGATAAATTACCACTAAGAGCACAGACAAAAAAACAAAAAACAAAAAACAGCAACAATTAAGGAGAAGAAACATTAAGGAGTACAAAATTTGGGAGTAAAACTGGTAGAATTGGAAGTGAGAAATGAAAAAGAGATAAAAAAGTCTACTCTAGAGCCAAGTCAGGAGACTGCCTAAGGCAAAAATATAACTGATGCTAGTAAATACAGGAAGATAGCTTCTTTGGGGAAAAATGTACAAAGACTTGCCCAGAGTCCTAATGATAATAAATATAACAAAAGTTAATATTTATTGAAAACTCACTATGTTTTTAACACTGTGATCATGCTTTATTTTCCTGAAAGGATTGAGTCTTCACCACAACCTGATGAAGTGGAGTACTGTTTACCAGAAAGAGAGATAAGGCCATCGTGATTAAACAGAGGGTCAATTCTAGTCTTTCTGACAAGAGAGTCCAAGCTCATAATCGCAAACAGAGTCCAGGTTCATAATTGTGAAACTCCAATACTTCCTAATATCAGGCATAGTATAAGGAAGCATGGCCTTCCCCGGTGGCTCATATGGTAAAGTGCCTGCCTACAACGTGGGAGACCTGGGTTCGTTCCCTGGGTTGGGAAGATCCGCTGGAGCAGGAAATGGCAACCCACTCCAATATTCTTGCATGGAAAATCCCATGGATGGAGGAGCCTGGCAGGCTACCTACAGCCCATGGGGTTGCAAAGGGTGAGATATGACTAAGCAACTAACACACACAAGGAGGCCTACAGTCTATTAGAAGTGGAGGGATGTGGCATCAATGAAGTTGTGTCTTGCGGAAAGACAGAAGTAAAGAGGACGCTTTGCTTCCACTCACTGAGATCCTGGGTTCAAGAGCCAAGAACTGACATCTAATAAAGACTATGAATAAGAAGGGTAGCCCAGATGCTAAAGCACAGCTAAATCATATTAACAACAACCAAAGAATTTCTCCTAAATACCACAGCCATCTCAAGAAACAAGCAGGTTACTTGTACTAAAACTGGCAGCGGACACTGTGTGGAGAGAAGGGCAGACTAGCCAAGCTTTGCTCATCTGCAAAGGGACCGTCATTGTGGACTGCTCAGAATACAGTGTCACAGTGTACTCTTCTGACAGCTTGGACAGAGCCTTAACCAAGCCTTTAATCATTGGTTTGGTCAAATATATATATACATATGTATAGGGAAGCTCTAACAGAAAAAACAAGACAAGGAACTGACTGTGGCTCAGATCATGAACTCCTTATTGCAAAATTCAGATTTAAACTGAAGAAAGTAGGGAAAACCACAAGACCATTCAGGTATGACCAAAATCAAATCCCTTATAATTATACAGTGAAAGTGACAAATAGATTCAAGGGATTAGATGTGATAGGCAGAGTGCCTGAAGAATTATGGACAGAGGTTGTGAAATTGTACAGGAGGCAGTGATCAAGAACAGCCCCAAGAAAAACAAACGCAAAAAGACAACATGGTTGTCTGAGGAGGCCTTACAACAGCTGAGAAAAGAAGAGAAGCTAAAGGCACAGGAGAAAAGGAAAGATATACACATTTGAATGCAGAGTTCCAAAAAGCAAAGAGAGATAAGAAAGCCTTCCTCAGTAATCAGGGCAAAGAAATAGAGGACAACAAGAGAATGGGAAAGACAAGAGATCTCTTCAAGAAAATTAGAGATACAAAGGGAACATTTCAGGCAAAGATGGGCACTGTAAAGGACAGAAATGGTATGGACCTAAGAGAAGAAGAAGACATTAAGAAAAGGTGGCAAGACTACACAGAAGAACTGTACAAAAAAGATCTTCATGACCCAGATAATCACTATGGTGTGATCACTCACCTAAAGCCAGACATCCTGAAGTCTGACCTCAAGTGGGCCTTAGGAATCATCACTACAAACAAAGCTAGTGCAGGTCAAGGAATTATAGCTGAGCTATATCAAGTCCTAAAAGATGATGCTGTCAAAGTGTTGCACTTAATTTGCCAGCAAATTTGGAAAGCTCAGCAGTGGCTGCAGGACTGGTAAAGGTCAGTTTTCATTCCAATCCCAAATAAAGGCAATGCCAAAGAATGTTCAAACTACTGCACAATCGCACTCATCTCACACACTAGCAAAGTAATGCTCAAAATCCTTCCAGCTTGGCTTCAACAGTACGTGAACCATGAATTTCCAGATGTTCAAGCTGGGTTTAGAAAAGGCAGAGGAACCAGAGATCAAATTGCCAACATCTTTTGTATCATCAAAAAAGCAAGAGAGTCTCCCCAAAACATCTACTTCTGCTTTATTGAATACTCCAAAACCTTTGACTGTGTGGATCATAAAAAACTGTGGAAAATTCTGAAAGAGATGGTAATACCAGACCACCATACCTGCCTCGAGAAATCTGTATGCAGGTCAGGAAGCAACAATTAGAACTGGACATGGAATAACGGACTGGTTCCAAATTGGCAAAGGAGTATGTCAAGGCTGTATACTGTCCCCTGATTATTTAACTTATATGCAGAGTATATTATGCAAAATGCCAGGCTGGATGAAGCATAAGCTGGAATCAAGATTGCCAGGAGAAATATCAATAACCTCAGATATGCAGATGACACCACCCTAATGGCAGAATGTGAAGAGGAACTGAAGAGCATCTTGTTGAAAGTGAAAGAAGAGAGTGAAAAAGCTGGCTTAAAACTCAACATTTAAAAAACTAAAATCATGGTATCCATCCCTATCACTTCATAGCAAATAGATGAGGAAAAGTGGAAACAGTGAGAGACTTATTTTTTGGGGCTTCAAAATCACTGAAGATGGTGATTGCAGCCATGAAATTAAAAGATGCTTGCTCCTTGGAAGAAACACTATAACCAGTCTAGACAGCATATTACAAAGCAGAGACACTACTTTGCCAATAAAGGTCCGTCTAGTCAAAGCTATGTTGTTTCCATTGGTCATGCATGGATGTGAGAGCTAGACTATAAAGAAAGCTGAGTGCCAAACAATTGATGCTTTTGAACTGTGGTATTGGAGAAGAGTCTTGAGAGTTCCTTGGACAGCAAGGAGATCAAAGCAATCAATCCTAAAGGAAATCAGTCCTGAATATTCATTGGTAGGATTGATGCTGAAGCTGAAACTCCAATACTTTGGCCACCTGATGTGAAGAATTTACCATTGGAAAAGACCCTGATGCTGGGAAAGATTGAAGGCAGGAGGAGAAGGGAACAACAGATGATGAGATGGTTGGATGGCATCACCGATTCGATGGACGTGAGTTTGAGCAAGCTCTGGGAGTTGGTGATGGCCAGGGAAGCTTGGCATGCTGCAGTCCATGGGGTCGCAAAGAGTTGAACACGATTGATCAACTGAACTGAACTGAAGCCTTGAATTTTTGGTTTGGTCTTACAAATGGAAAAACCTTGATAGCTTAAGTGTTGCAGCTGAGGGGCTCCTATCAGAGAGCGTGAAAGGTATGTTTTAAAGAGCCCCATCTCAGCCCTGGAATCCCCTGAGACTGAATGCTTGTTCCTTTAATCAACCTTCTCAGTTTGTCACCCTAAACCTGTTTCTTTTAAAAGATTTTCTGCTTTGGTCCTATAGGTGATTATTTTGAAACTTTCCTTTTATGATGGATTTTTCTTAACATGTGAAGTCCAGTTGCTAATGACACAACTACAATGCCAGACATACACCCTGCACAACACACACAGGCACATACAGCACCAAGTTACGCAGCCCTGAGAAGACATGCCAGTTACACTTAAATAACTTCATGTATATTACTTCAGTTCTCAAATTGTCTATTCCCTTATTTTAAAATGGAAGGTATTCTAGTTACACTGTGATTTTGTTAAAGAAATAAATCATAAAGTTTTATAAAGTGGCTGGTTGTGTAACAAAAGATGCTGATCGTTACTACCCCAATTTCTTCCCTTCTTTCCCTGGTTAATTAATAAATATTACAAAATATATTCATAAATACTGATTCTTTATCAGCTTGATACTGTGCTCCTGAATATTTAAGCTAAGCTGTACATCTAACTAAGATTATTTGAATTCTATGATTTGCACATTGGAGTTGTACTTTAAATTTGCAAACAACTTGTGGCCACATAAGATGATACTTATAGTAGAATCATTAAGCCTAAGATTATTTTTCATTTCTTCAGGAAAAAACTTTCTATTTCCATTCTATTGAAACATGATTTATATGATTATTATGCAAAATGAATATGATTAATTAAACATAGTAATCACTTTTGACTCTTATTTTTTTAATCCAAGATAGCTGAATAAACATGTAAATATGGGAGTCACATGCTCAGAAGTAAAAACTGAAAACCTAGATCAACAGGAAAGGAGTGTAGGGAAAGAATGTGAAATTTGTTAGGCAAGGGGGGGTCAGATATTCTGCACTTTAGAAGTCAGATATTCTGCATTTTAAATGTCACCACCATCAAAATGAATAATGGCTGAAAAAAATAAAATGTCTTGGCAATCAAGGCCACTGAAATTTTTAAAAAGAGAAATTTCAATGAACTGAGAGTTCGTTCAAGCCAGACTGTAAAGAGTTAAATTTGATAGAGAACCATTAGTGACACTGCTACTGCTGCGGCTAAGTCACTTCAGTCGTGTCCCACTCTGTGCGACCCCATAGGTGGCAGCCCACCAGGCTCCCCCGTCCCTGGGATTCTCCAGGCAAGAACACTGGAGTGGGTTGCCATTTCCTTCTCCAGTGCGTGAAAAGTGAAAGTCAAGTCGCTCAGTCGTGTCCGACCGACTCTTAGAGACCCCATGGACTGCAGCCTACCAGGCTCCTCCGCCCATGGGATTTTCCAGGCAAGAGTACTGGAGTGGGGTGCCATTGCCTTCTCCAATTAGTGACACTATCTGGGTGTAATTTTAAAGTCTGGCAAAGAGGGGAAGGAGTGGAAGGCATTAGGTTGTAACTAGACATCTCAGTAGACACTTCGAAGAGATTTTCATGGCAAAAGAAAATTATTTATAAATTTACCCTTGATAAAAACCAAAGGAAAGATCTCAGTGTCAAAAAAAGGAAACAAGATAAACACCTGGATTGGGGGACAAGTATAGGGATGAAGGGCAATTATGGAGGGTTAAGCTCTAGTATAGAGCTGGAATATAGGCTCTAGTATAAGCCTGGAGAATCCAAGTATAGTCCATGGGGTTGCAAAGAGTCGAATGTGACTGAGTGACTTTCACTTTCACAAGCTCTCGTGAGGATGCTAGACAGGTCTTCTTCCAACAACAGTAGACTGTCTTATCGATGACAGATATTCAGTCACCTCACTCCATGGAAGGAGTGCATGTTCACTAGGTTTGACCATGTGACTTGCTTTGCCCAATGACATGTGAACAGCTATATACTCTGAGAGAAGCATTAAAAGCTAATAGAGAGGAGGAGAGGCTGAGATGTATGGAAAGAGTAACATGGAAACTTGCATTACCATATGTAAAATAGATAGCCAACAGGAATTTGCTGTATGGCTCAGGAAACTCAAACAGGGGCTCTGTATCTACCTAGAGGAGTGGGATTTGGGGAGGGAGATGGGAGGGAGGTTCAAAAGGGAGGGGATATATGTATACTTATGGCTGATTCATGCTGAGGTTTGACAGAAAACAACAAAATTCTGTAAAGCTATTATCCTTCGATTAAAAAAAATATTTTTTTTGTAAAATGAGATAATCCATGTTATATAGTTAACATATCTGGCACAAAATTTAAGAAAAAAGCTAACAGGTTTGAATCCATCTTCTCTTTCCCTATGGCAGGAAAATCAGCATGTCCCATTATAGCAGCTACTTTAGGAATGAGAAGACATGTAGACAGAGCTAAGCAGAGCTGTGTAGAGCAGACACAGCAGAGAAGAAACAAACAGATGTGAATAGATGCCATTGTGCAACGCAAATAAGAAAAAAATGATGAGCCACTGTGATTTGGGGAGTAATTAACAGACAAAATTGATCATTAAGCCAACTCAAGGACAGATACTCAGAAAGACTTACAAGAGATCCTGCCTCCTTTCCCACCTCCCCCTGGCACAGATAAAATTTCCCATTTTTCCATAGGCACAGATTATTTTACTTAGGATATTCATGTCGGCATACAAAATGCCTTTACTGAGATATTATTAACGTATCATAATATTCACCTTTTGAAAGTGTATAAGATATTATTAACATATACAAAATTCATCTTTTGAAAGTATACAATTCAATTTCCTTCTTTCAGTGTATTTAGAGTGGTACAATTACCACTATTTAATTGTAGAATATTTTTATCCCCCAAAGCAACCTTGTATTCTTAAACAGCCACGTTTCCCCCTGCTTCCTAGTCCTAGACAATCACTGATCTAATTTTTGTTTCTGTATATTTGCCTATTCTTGACCTTTCATATTAACGGAAATACACAATATGTCAGTATGTGGTCTTCTGTGCCTGGTTTCTTTCATTTATCCTAATAGATGAACCTCAATAACATTAGGAACTCTCTTTTAGGACAAGACAGAAACAGCTTTTTTGATGGTAGCTTTTTTTTTTTTTTTTAACTATCTGTCAAGCTTGTGTGTGTATATATATAGTCATATATATAGTTACATATATATTTACCTGAGCCAGAAGTATTACTATTCCCATATTTCAGACCAAGAAACTAAGGCTCAATGATTTAATTCAATTCCTAATGTTTCATAGCTATTAAGTACCAGCATCAGTATAAAAACCCAAGTCAGTTTGACTCCAGCTTCCATGCTTTTTTCCTATCACATAACCTTATATGAATTTCAAAGGTTATTTCTCTAAAAATGTCAGTTATCTAAGGATATTAAATTGGATGGTGGATATCCTTCAACTTTATGCCATGAGCCTTTCTACATTGTCTTGCACCAAAAAAGAAACACAAGAGAATGGCACTGTGCTTTCTAAACAGGCAAGGAAATTTAAAAAGCAGATAAAAAGTCAAAAGTAGTTAACAAAAGGAGCCTGTCTGGATACTGAAATGTAATCCACTTCCCCCAATCAATTATTCCTTACATAAAAGAATACTAAATAGAAGGTTCTTGTCTATTGTTTTTAATTATTTCCAAGTTTACACTGGTATGACATATAAAAAGACATAATAGGATAAGTCTAAAGAATCTCAAACTAATTTTCAGGAGCACAAGTCTAATCTCAAATGGAGCATCCCTGTGATCTCTGAACAGCTAAATTCTCACTCAGTCAATAAAGGTTATTGTACTCTATTAAAGAGCTTAGTGTTCATGGTAATACACAGCTTCCTAAGTATTTCGAATTCGTGTTATCACTTTTAGATTCATTATGCATTTAAAAAATGTATTGTTCAAATCCCAAAGAAAATTTGATTGGAGAATTCTGCAATTAGGTTTAACCAATAGTTGCTTTCTTTATCCCTCCTTATATCACTGAATTATTGGCCTTAATACAGTTTCAGATGCCTCAGAATCACTGTACACTCTACTAGTCTTGGACCCCATAACTAATTAGCAGTTAAATTCAACTTTCTCAAAGGTTTTTAGATCATTCCATGCACTCCTTTCCTGTCCCCTCATCTCAATTTTGATCTTTCTCGTCTCTGCTCCCTAACAGATCTTTCAATTGGTTTTCACTTTTATTTCATATATGTGTTGCTAAATTATCTCACCAAAGCAATTTTTAAAAAGTGTTTTATTTTTTATTGGAGTATAGTTGATTAACAACTACATTGGTTATGTTCATTTCAGGTATACGGCAAAGTGATTCAGTTATACATGTACATGTATTTATTCAAGTTATTTTACCATTTAGATTATTTCAGAGTGCTAAGCAGAGTCCCCTGTGCTATACAGTAGATCATTTTTGGTTATCTATTTTAAATGCAGCAGCATGTACATGTCAATCCCAAACTCCAAATGTATCTGTCCCCACTCCTTCCCCACTATTAATCATAAATTCAGTCTCTGTTTTGTAAATAGGTTCATTTCTATCATTTTTTAGAATCTGCATATAAGTGATATCATATGATACTTGTATCTCTGACATACTTGGTATGATCATCTCCAGATCCACCCATGTTGCTACAAATGGCACTCTTGCATTCTTTTTAAGATCTGAGTAATAGTCTATTGTATTTATGTACCACATATTCTTTATCCGTTCATCAATGGACATTTTGGTTGTTTCCATGTCTTGGCTGTTGTAAATAGTGCTGCAGTGACCAATGGAGTACAGGGATCCTTTCAAATTATGGTTTTCTCCAGATATGTGCTCAGGAATGGTATTGTTGGATCATATGGTAGCTCTATTTTTAGTTCCTTAAGGAACCTCTATACTCTTCTCCATAGTTGCTGTATCAATTTACATTCTCACTAACAGTGTAGGAAGGTTCCCTTTTGTCCACACACTTTTGTCCAAAATTTACTGTTTGTAGACTTTTTGATGATGGCCATTCTGACTGGTGTGAGGTGATATCTCGTTGTGGTTTTGATTTGCATTTCTCTAATGATTAGTGATATTGAGCATCTTTTCATGTGTCTCTTGCTCATCTGTATGTCTTCTTTGGAGAAATATCTATTTAGGTCTTCTTGCCATCTTTTGATTGGGTTTTTTCTTTTCTGATACTGAACTGCCATAAGCTGTTTGTAAATTTTGGAAATTAAGTCCTTGTTGGTGACATCATTTGCAAATATTTTCTGTGAGTTGCTTTTTACATTTTTTATGGTTTCCCTTGCTGTCCAAAAGCTTTTGAGTTTAATTAGGTCCCATTTGCTCATTTTTCTTTTTATTAATATTTCCGTTACTCTGGGAGATGAATCAAAAAATTCACTGCTGCAATTTATGCCGAAGAGTGCTTTGCCTATATTTTCCTGTAAGATGTTGTATAATATCCAGTCTTATATTTATGTCTTTAATCCATCTTGAGTTTATTTTTGTGAATAGTGCTAAAGAATGCTCTAATTTCGCTTTTTTATGTGCAGCTGTCCAGTTTTCCTAGAACCATATTTTGGAAAGACTGTCTTTTCTCCATCATGTAGTCTTGCCTCCATTGTTGTAGATTAATTGACCACAGGAGTGTGGATTTATTCCTAGGCTTTCTGTCCTGTTCTATTGTTGATGTATATTTTTTTCATAGTATTCTCATATATTCCTTATAATTCTATAAAATTGGTAGTAATATGCTATTCTAAATGTAGCTATTTGAGTCTTTATTTTCTTAGCCAATCTAAAGATTTGACAATTTTGATCTTTCCAAAGAACCAACTATTGTGGGATTTTTTCCCCGAAATGTTTGATGTACTCTTTGTTATCCCTTTCCTTGCTGTTCAAGATGCTCTTTGTCTCTGACTTTTGGCAGTTTGGTTATAATCGATCTCAGTTTGGGTCTCTTTGGATTTATCACACTTGAAGTTCATTGAGCTTCCTGTATCTGTATATTCATTTCTTCCCTCAGATTTCAGAAGTTGTTTTTGGTGTTTTTTTTTTTTAACCATTATTTCTTATATAAGCTGACTCTTTATCGCTCTTCTCCTCTGGAACTCCCATAATGCATATATTAATCTTCTGGATGGTGCTATGTAAGTCTCTTAGATTCTGTTCATTTGTTTTCATTCTTTTTTTTTTTTTTTTTTTTTGCTCCTCAGATTTGACCATTTAAATGACCTGTCAAAGTTTGGTGATGCTTTTTCTGCCTATTTAAGTCCCATATTGAATTTCTCTAGTGAATTTTTCAATTCAGTTATTGTATTTTACCTCTGTAATTTCTGATTATTTTTAATAATTCATGTCTTTGCTGATAACATCATTTTGTTCATATATAACTTTCCTGATTTATTTTAGTTCTTTATGTTTTCCTTTAGCTTTTTGAGCATATTTATGACAGTAGTTTTAAAGTCTTTATCTAGTAAGTCTAATGCCTTTGTTTCTCCAGGGGCTGTTGCTGAGAATTATTTTTTCCCTTTTAATGTGTCATACATTCTTGCATCTTTGTAAGCCTTGTAATATTTTATTGAAAAGTAGGTATTTGTAATGAAGGAGGGCATGGCAATCCCCTCAAGTTATTTTGAGTGCAGAATCCCATGGACCGTGGACAGAAGAGCCGGGTGGGCAATAGTCCATAGGGTCACAAAGAGTCAGACATGACTACAGTGACTAGGTACACACACAGATACTTGTTAAAACAAAACAACAACAACAAAACAGTTACCTTTCCTGGTCTTTACAAACTGACTCCACGCAGAGGAAGAAAGTCACTCATCAGCCTAGTATGAAGGCTTAGGTTCTTCTATGGGGTTTTCTAGGTATTTGTACACAAGTATTTTTAAATATAATACATTAAGAGTCCCATCCTTGTTTTTTCTTGGGGCTTTAGCTGTCTATTGTATTCTTTAATAAGGAATTTCTTGTCTCAGGAGTCTACATGTCTGTAACTATTTTGCAATTTTCATGAGCCATGCCTGCTGCTTCCTGTGCTTCCTCTTGCCTGAGATCCAAGCTGCTTTTTTGGGGGGAGGGGCTGTCTCAACTCCAGTGTAGGTTAAAGAGACCAATCCCTAAGGCTGTTTAGATTATAATGTTGCAAATTCAGTCCTCTCTGGTCTCTCTGGTTCACTGAAGGGAACTGGAGACAACCACCATTTCCTCCCAAGTGGGCTTGTGCATTATGCTGAGAATGAAGTAGGAAAGGGCAAATAAAACTGCCACAAAATTCCATACCATTTCAAACTTGGCCTTTTCGTGACTGGGTGTTCACCTAGTTACTGCAGATCTTTGACTGATTTCCAGAATTCTTATACAGTTATTTTAGTTAGTTTCTAATTGTTTTTTAAATCCTATGGAGGAATGTTGTTGATGTCATTCTACCTTTTGACTCTTATGTACTGAAAAAATATATTTTTTTCCCACACCTAACACAGTTGATGCCTCTCTCTATGTCAATGGCTATATTTCATCTTATAATTTATTCATTTTCTATTTTTTATTATTACTCTTGTCACCATCTAAAAGCACAGAAAAGTTGCTTCCTTCACACAACATATAACTCAGTGCTGGACTCTCACTAGTCACTCAATTTTAGCTTGATAAATTGAGCACAATAGAAAAGCAAGCCTAAGTGTGTAGACATTCCATCGTCTGGCACCATGAGCACCGTCAGCATTTTCCCTAGCTGTCCAATCACAGCATTGCTTTAGGCTGTGTGCCAGTAGTTGGGTATGTGCACAGAAAACCCCACAGTGATCCTGTGGAAATTCTGTACCTGGTATATTGTTATGTTAGCAGACTGTTTTTGGAAATTGCAGCCGGCACCGTGCATCCGCTCAGAAGGAAAATGAGCACCGCTTCTCTACAGTGCCTGTAACCACATCCCTTCCCTCAGTGAAAAGTGGGTATTTATTCAGAGAGAGAAGGTAGCATTGCTCCTATTGTTGATGTGGCCTATTCAAGAGATTCTAGGAACAGCTCTGGCATTTTCGAGAATAAGGGGGGGAAAAAGGGCACTAAATACATATGTCTTTCAATGTAGAGTTTAAAGTAAAAGATTGCTGGATGTAAATTAATTCCTGTTACCTGAGATAATAGGGAGAAAAGAAAGTGAAAGGGATACCATGCTTGGTTTTCATTACCACTCACAGGAGTCCTTCTGAAGAAAGACGTTAAATGTCTCCCTTGAGGTGTCTGCTGTCCTCCTAATTGAATTAGTCAAGTAGAAATGCACGTTATTTGGACACAGATACCCAAGGGGAATTGCTATAAAGTGGATATGTCTGATAACCCATTAGAAAATACTGTATTAAGTAGCCTCTATAATAAGACAGTATCTTTAAGGAAGAAGACTTACTGAAAGTCAGCAGAAATTGTCTAAATCTCTTTCTGTATCTCTCTTCCCTCTAAAACAAAAATAACTGGACTGTTAATTGTCACTTATGTACTCTGGATCTGTTTTTCACAGAAAGTGAATTTCATCATTGAACTAATGTATTTTAAGAATCTCCTTTGTTTAATATCCATCTTGTTATGTATGCATCTATTTGTATCAGGCATATATCCATCATAAATTATGTTGAATATTTTGTTTTCTAAGTCCCAGGTTTTGGTGTTCCCAGTATTTTTCAAATATTTAGCAACTCCTTTTTTATAGTTACCAAAGACATATGAAGAATTAGGCCAAGGTTAATTTTAAAATGCAAAATATTACAATTACATGGAAATGAGAGACTGTATTTGTTCTAGTAAATATATATATGTGTGTGTGTGTATATGTGTGTGTATAAATTCAAATATGATTTTATTCCTGCAGTCCACTCTTATTAAGTAGGTTGCCCTTTTTGACATGTACATACGCGCACACATAGCAGGTGCTCAGAATTTATTTGGTGAATCAATCCATCATAATTTGGCTCCAAATTCTAAGAAATATGCAAAACTCAATTATTAATAAAATCCTCTCAGTTTTAATTTCCCCTAACATTATGTTCAGAGAAGGCAATGGCACCCCACTCCAGTACTCTTGCCTGGAAAATCCCATGGATGGAGGGGCCTGGTGGGCTGCAGTCCATGGGGTCACTAAGAGTCAGACACGACTGAGCGACTTCACTTTTACTTTTCATTTTCATGCATTGGAGAAGGAAATGGCAACCCACTCCAGTGTTCTTGCCTGGAGAATCCCAGGGATGGCAGTGCCTGGTGGACTGCCGTCTATGGGGTCGCACAGAGTCGGACACGACTGACGCGACTTAGCAGCAGCAGCAACATTATGTTAGCAACTTTTGAGGGGACAAGATTAGACTTACTTGGGGGGTGTGTGTGTGTGTATGGATATACACATATTTTGTAGATAAGATGCCATTTGAATGGGATCAGAGGAATAACATTAGCAAATGCCTTCAGAATGCTCATGCTCTCTCAATAGTTCAGGTGGGGTGGTAACCAGTGCGAACTAGATGCCAGAGAGGAATTTTAGCAAGGCTGAACAGAAGGTAGGAAAGGAGAAAGTTGAGTTCTGGTTCCTAAAGGAGCCTGGAGGCCCTCTCGGCTCTGAACAGAGAGGTCTGGGGATCATGGCAGAAGAGAGACAGCTGCAGACCCAGGGCACTGGAAGGCTAGGAACTGTGTGGGCAGCAGTTTGGGGAATGGGCCAGGCCCAGCTATCCAAGCAGAGGCCCCTGATAAGCTGAACAGGGCAGGGGAAACCAAGTAGGGAGCCTAGAGTCTCTCATATCAGATAATAAGTATAATTTCTAGGAACTAGAGTAAAGACAATTTCAGGAAGCATAACTATGGTGAAAAGGAAGGTTGTGGAAGCTGAGACTGAGCAGTGGTGGCCAATGAGCCTAAGGCTAAGGGTAGAATAATGACTGTAGCTAAACGTCACTGAGCCCTCTCACTCAAAGAGCTTAGCTCCACCCATCTGGATTCTATGCACCATCTGCATCTGCCACAAAATTATGAGCTTTCTCTGTAAAGTACTATCTGGTGCCCACAGGCTTCCGATAAACCGTACCCTGGGGACGCAAAATCCCTCTAGTTTTAAAGTACTGCTGTACTCTTCAATATGTCTTTGTCATGACCACTATTAAATAATGGCCATTCTTTTTTATTGAACATGCTTTATACATGCTATATGCTTTATACATACCATCTCATATTATCCTTTTAATACTTTCTGGTGAGACAAGAAGATTGAAGGCTTAAGGGGTTCAGCCACTTGTTTAAGTTCCCCAGGTCTTGAGAAAGAAAAGTGAAAGTGACGTTGCTCAGTCCTGTCCGACTCTTTGCGACCCCATGGACTGTAGCCTATCAGGCTCCTCCATCCATGGGATTTTCCAGGCAAGAGTGCTGGAGTGGATTGCCATTTCCTTCTCCAGGGGATCTTCCCGACCCAGGAATCGAACCTGGGTCTCCTGCATTGCAGGCAGAAGCCTTACCGTCTGAGCCACCAGGGAAGACCCAGGCCTTGAGAAGTGAACCCTAAAAGCTAGAAGCTTATTAATATTTTCAGTAAAAAGATAACTTCCAATAAGATCCAAGTAGATTGGTAGAAACCTTCAAGCTTTGGAGCCAGATCAAGCTGAATGAAACTTCTAGCTTTTAGGGTTCAGGCCATGAGAAGTGAACCCTAAAAGCTAGAAGTTTCATCCAGCTTGATCTGGCTCCAAGGCTTGAAGGTTTCTACCAATCTACTTGGATCTTATTGGAAGATATCTTTTTACTGAAAATATTAATAAGTTAATCCTAAAAACATTGAAAGAGAAATTTTTAGAAAGAATCTCAGAAGCCCATGGGCCTTGTTTTATGCTGTGCCTTGTTACACCATAGAATTTAAGGCCTACATCTCAGAATCAGGCTGTAAAGAAGTCAGAGGGAGGCTGGCTCAGAGCAGAATATACACACGTCTCTAGGAACCTCTTCTTCAGCATCCTGAAAAGGCAGAACCAGGGCCCAGTTTTATACAACTGACTAAATGGAATGGGATGAAAGCAATTACCTTGCCATTCATTGCATTTCTTAGTATGCAGAGTCAAAGATATCAGGAAAGAACTCCTGTTTTGTTTAACCATAACCAAGAAAGTAATTATGAGATAATAGTAACAGTGATGATACACATTCTTTTCACTTTCTAATCTGAACTACTATGTCAATAGTAGTTTAGTTCAATTTTAGTTTAGTTCAATTTTAGTTTAGTTCAATTAGTTCAATTTGAACTAATATGTATGCAACATATGTGAGCATATGTCCCCATGCCAGAGCTGGCCATGCCTCTTGCCCATTCAGGAAGCCAAGGCCAGGTGCCCAGAGAAGGCAGCAAGACTCCTAAGCATTCAGGGACCACAATCTCCACACTCATAACCAGCTCATTACTTGTTCTGCACACTCACTCCTATTCTAACTATGGCCTAGAAATGATCATACCATGAAGCTTCTGTCTTGATCAGTTTAATCATCCAGGCTCTTCATAGAATATCCTACATTCCCCCCAAGAGAGACAGTATCTGCCTCTTGAAATGCTACCCATCTTTGAAGGTCTGTTTTAAATGCTTCTGAATCTGACATTTTGGATCCTTCTTTGACCTACTCTGTGGGCCTGGGTTTCTTAACAGCATAGAACACAGGCTTTTTGTGTCTGATAAGTGTTATATTTCTGGTATCTCAGAACCTGGTACACACAGATGCTCAACTAATGTGTACAGCACAAAAAGAAGGGGAAAATAAAAGGAAAAAAAATAAACCTAGAAGAAATGAAGACAGGAACAAAAGAGGGCAGGAGGGCAGGAATAAAGCAAGGGGACATGTCTCCTTCTACTTCAGAACTGATTTTGAAAAGCAAAATGAAAAAGAACTCAACAGGACAAACGAATGACCAGCTGCCTTATAAACTTACCAAAGAATAGACGTAATGAGTCATAGATGTGTTCATTCATTTCACAAAGACCCTGAAGTCTTCCAGACTCAATGACCTAGAGCTTCTCCTCCTTATCTATAAGAAATCTTACTCAGTTATAGCAAGAAGTTAGGAGCCTTGTTTGTTCTTCTCTCTCATCATCACATTGGCATTGATTTTAATACATGGGTATTATCTACCTACCTACCTACCTGCCTATCTATTTCTCCATCCACCATCTATCTATTCATCTCTCCCTCACCCTTCCCCCTGCCCTTGCAGTTCCACCAGAACAACAGTGATCAGAATAGCTACTTCTTCCAGGCTTGCTGAAGATTCAATTAGATGCAATAAATCTAAAGCTCCATCCGATATTCCGCAAAGCATTTCCCAGTAGCTGCAGTGCCTGAAGTCATTCTATTCTTGGCTATAATTCAGCACCCTTCTCACATAATTCTCTGCCTAGGAGATATCTGTCAGGTCTTTTTGTGTCACTTGTCTCCTGTTGGACAATGCCAACATATCCATAGAAATTCCCTTCCCAATGTGGAGATTAAAAAAGGAGGGAGAGGATAATAACTGTTTTTCAAAGTGAAGCAAGTCTAGGTCACACTGAAGGTTTATAAAAGGTAACCTCAATAACTCAGTCGCTTAGCCATCCTCTCTCTGAAAGTCAGACATGTACATTCATGAGAACTATTTTATATCTCAGCTCAGTTATTAAACCTGCTGCCACAGCCATCAGCCTTTCCTTCATAAGAGATGAGCACTGTCACGTCTCTTCAGGGCAGTCTGGTGGAGGGAGGCTGCCCTTAGAATCACATAGCTGAGGCTTGAATCTTGGTTCTGATACTAGCCACAGATTCCGGTGCGAGGCCACGTGACCATTATTTAGTTCAGTTTTCTTATCTATACAAAGGGGACTCTAATACTTCATAGATTATTCTGAGGATTAAATGTGATTGCCTTAGTCATATATTGAAACCAGGAGCAGCATACAGTAGCTACTGTGAAAACGTTCACCATTTTCCTTAGGAGTTATGTGGTCACAGTGTTATTAGTTGCTCAGTCGTATCCAACTCTTTGTGGCCCCACAGACTGTAGCTGGCCAGACCCCAGCTGTCCATGGAATTCTCCAGGCAAGAATACTGGAGTGGGTTGCCATGCCCTCCTCCAGAGGATCTACCCCACCCAGGGATTGAATCTGACTCTCCTGCATTGGCAGCTGGATTCTTTACCCTCTGAACCACTAGGGAAGCTCCATGTGGTCATAGAACAATTATAACATGTATAATATCATATATGAAACGAGTCGCCAGTCCAGGTTCGAGGCATGATACTGGATGCTTGGGGCTGGTGCACTGGGAAGAACCAGAGGGATGGTAAGGGGAGGGGGGAGGGAGGAGGGTTCAGGATGGAGAACACGTGTATACCTGTGGCAGATTCATGTTGATATATGGCAAAACCAATACAATATTATAAAGTTAAAAAATTAAATAAAATAAATTAAATTAAATAATAAAAGGGACCTACTGTATAGCACATAGAACTCTGCTCAGTGTTATGTGGCAGCCTGGATGGGAGGGAAGTTTCTGTGGGGAGAACAGATACATATGTACGTATGGTTGAATCCCTTTGCTATTCACCTGAAACTATCACAACATGGTTAATTGGCTATACCCCCATACAAAATTAAAACGTTTATTTTTTTTTTTTAATTTTAAAAAATGTGACCTAGAGGGATGGGATGGGGAGGGAGGTGGGAGGGGGGTTCAGGATGGGGAACACATGTACACCCATGGCAGATTCAAGTCAATGTACGGCAAAACCAAGACAATATTATAAAGTAAAATAAATAAATAAATAAATAATGTGGATCCAAAATAAATAAATAAATATTAAAAATAAATAAAAAAATATGATATTCAAGACACACACATATATTCACAGAAAGATCATATTATTGATACTTGTTTGCTTGAAATCTAGTTAAATTTAACTCCAGTTATCCTTCTCTGCCAAGGAGGAAAAAAAATAAAATCAAACATACTCACAATGAAGGATAAATTCTTCCCTCAACATACACTGAGCCCCATCACAGTGGAAGGGCCAGGGCTCTCTAGTGGCATATGAGAGTTATGAGTCATGTGGGTCACTAATGTGTGTTCTGCTGCCCTGACCTCCTGTTTCCTTTAGATCAGAGAGTCTGGGACCTGGGGGCCTCTGCTGCAGGTGCACAGGCTTCCCCCTCTGAAGGCAAGCCACCTTCCTGGGATGATTCCTGGGTACACCTCTTCCTTAGGCCCCACAATCCTCCTTCCACCTCCCAGGATTGCAAATTACCTTTGGATCAAGGGAAAGCATCTCCTATTTCTACTTGGTTCCCTCAGAGGAACTCTGCCTCAAAAATCTTCATCACGATTTGGTAGCTTGGAGAAGATAAAATTAGGAACAAAGGCATCTTGTAGGTCAGGAAGCCCAGAGCCTGTGACCTTCTCAAGTGAGAAAAAGAGGACATGCATAAACATAAATTATCTCAGAGTTTCTTCTGCTATAATAGTAATTGCAAATATTTGAATAGCTAACATTTAGTGAGCATCGTGATGAGCTCAAAAAAATACCAGCAGTCCTACAATTAGTCCCTAAACTTAACAATGAAGTGCAGCACTTGTATGCTTATAGAGCTCCTTCACACGCCATCTCACTTGGTCGTGTCCTCTGGGAAGCAAACACAAATGGGACAACGGTCCCCATCTTTGATAAGTTTCGAAGGCTCTGCATAGTCAATCTGTGGGCTTGCCAGTTTGCATGTCCCTGGAGCTCTTGAAAGATACATCTCTATCTGGGCTTCCTCTGTGGTCAAATGCTCCAAGTCACAGTGTAGAATCCACACCCCAGCATCACACTCTTTTCCCCTTCCTGTCCCACCTCCTCATTGCATGGGTTGCTCTGTTAAATGGCTCTAAGTTCTGTGCCTAAACTGATACATCAACATTGTGCTAAAGACTCAACTCCTTCCAGGAGGCCACACCGTGGTCCTCCCTGGGTCTCTTGAGGAGCTTTTCTTCAAGACCCTGACAACTCTTTCCACAAGGACACTCCTGTCTGCCACCTTGAGACTCTGCCTGTTCCTTAATGCCATCTCTTGGTTTCCAGGTCTGGGATCCACTGACCCCACTTGCCTGCTGGATTACCATTCATCATCCAACTTCTTCCAGCTTCCTAGCCTTCACTGCCTACCTGTTTCCTTTTAGTTTATTTCTAGGGCCTGGCGTGCCTTGTCCGGTAATTCTCTATCTCATTTAGCCCTTTGTCTAGCTGGTCACAATCAGAGGGGTCCACTTCCATTAGAAGGTAGATGTTGACACTGACTTCTTCCCAACAGAACCTATCAAAGGGTCAAAGAAAGGAACCTGGGAATAGCTTCATGGCTCCTCTTCCCCCACACCCAAGTGCTTCTCATGATGCATACCTTCTTCAGGGAAGAAGAGCTGGAGGGCTCTATCTCTTAGTCCATGATCTAAGGGGTGGTATTTGAGCTGAAAAGAATGTTATTCCAAAGGTAGTCAGGGTTGTTGTACCAAACAGGAGAGACAGAAGTGGGAGAAGAGGAGGACTAGACAGAGGCTAAAGGGCTTGGATCATGCATCAAACAGATATGCCAGAGGCAGGTGCCTAGCAGTGAAGGCAAGAACAAGGCAGGTCAAGGGAAAGGAATAGTGGGTAGGGCCAATGAAGTCAGGCAGGTTGTGACCTCAGTCTAAGTGGGGATATATGGGCCTGGGCAACCATTCTGAGTAGATGAGGTATATTTTGGTGGACAGGATCAGCCCTTACAGAAGCCCCTCAGGCTGTATGGATTCAGAAGCAAGTCATGTTCCTGAGTTCTTACAGAACGCATGGCTCTATGTCACATGCTCTATATCAACTAATCTATACAACTTCTCTTTGAGGAGGAAATGATTGTGTACATTTAAAGGTACTGATAGGGGCTCAGCAATATTAATATGAAGGCCCTGTCCTCATGACTAATGAATGGCACACAGAGGTTACATTTAACACAGGATTCAAGTGATTTCAGTGCTGCCTAACCCCATTTCTGACTGGGCTTCCCTTGTGGCTCAGCTGGAAAACAATCCACCTGCATTATGGGAGACCTGGGTTTGATCTCTGGGTTGGGAAGATCCAAGAAGGAAAAGCCTATCCACTCCAGTATTCTGGCCTGGAGAATTCCATGGACTGTATGGTCCATGTGGTTGCAAAGAGTCAGACATGACTGAGTGACTTTTACTCACTCCGGAATGGTCCTCTAGCCTCTCTCCCAGGTTCTGGGCTTGAGTCTCAGGCTGGTCCTTGATCCTATTTTCTTCCATAGCACTGTTTAACATCTGCTGCAGATACAGCTGAGCTGGGACTACTGACTGCTTTTCAGCTCTGGGCACCCAGGCACGGCTGCCCTTCAGCTCTTGTCAGTGGGACAGAAACACTGGACTCACAGTTGCCAAGTTTTTGAAGTTAAACTATTAGCCAGAGAAAATAAAGGAATCCTGTACTAATCTACTACAGGGAGCTAGTCCTTGGGGAAGCAAATCCTCTCTTCTCCCAAGAAATTGGCCCAGTTGGGACTCCCAGTTTGGTCAATGTTTTGAATCGCAATGGGACTGACTTGAGATATCCCAGAGGGAAATTGTTAACTTGACACCTAATTAGTCAACCAGCAATCTCTCACGAATGTGATCCTTCTCTGCTTCTGCTAGAGCCTAATTAAGACCCTAGTGTGGCTGTGACTTTGTGCCAGGGCTGTTATTCAGTTAATAGCCCATTATTGTTAGCCTTGAGGCCACTCCTGTGTGCCACTGCAGAGATACCCATCAGTAAGAAGGAACAGTTTAAAAGGGTTCCCAGGAGAATTAACCACAAACCACAGTGCAGGACACTCCCCACCACTGTCTCCAGCCCCCATCAGCCTAGGCAGCCCTGCAAGGCTGAGAGCAGGAGTCAGAAACCTAGAAACATGCCCCCACTCCTCCAGCACCAGGGTTGGTGGAATTGTAAGGCCAGCACTTAACCCTCTGTAAGTTGAGGATAATAATTTTGCCTCAAGTGGCTGCTGATGTGAGGGCCATAAACTCTGTAGTGTCTAGAGCACTGCACAAAAGTGAGTATTACTAGTATCATTACTCTATTCTGAGCCCTATTTTCTGACAATTAATTGATGGATGTAGTTCACGTTTCACGTGTGCCTGATTTCCTCTCTCATTGTGCACTGAATTTAATCTCATTTACCAAGATTTTCCGTTTTACCCTAGAGAGGGGAAGCCTTTGAAACTTGCATTAGTGCCCAAGAGGCTGCTGAGAGGGTGGGCTTCCTGATCCTTGCTGTGATCTTAGCCTGGCCCCAGGGCTCACACTGACCACTCTGTGGCCCTCTGCCTTATACGCTGTCCCACAGCGGCAGGGAAGGTGGGCCCTTTTACTTCCCGTGATATAAATATCCTGGGGATCATGCGTGTGTGGATTCTTTCTCCTTTAATTGGTAGTTTGGATTCTGTTGCACAATCAGCCTTCCCTCCATCTAGTCAATTAGCTCCTGCAAATGCTCTGGGTGCTTCTCTGGCTCTATAATTATGACTTAGTGTCAAAAATTGAAAAGAGAAAAGAAGCAACTCTAACCGTACGACTTGGAGGTGAATGTCAGCTCTAAGAAAACTGTTCCTGAAACTAATCCCTCATATATATTTGCTGCTGTTTAGATCTTATTTTCGAAGGACATCGAAATCTATGTGTCTAAAATCTGATGGCTTAAAAGCTACCAGACCCCTGATGGTAATAATACCTTTTAAGTCTCAATTTTCTTATCTGTAAAATGGTTCTAATACCCCTTTCCTCAGCTCATTCACAAAACTCAGGTGAGTGAGAATAAAGATGGACAGTAAAGTCATATAATTACTTTAACTATTAAAGCCTATATCACACTACAGATATCAAATAGTATTATTTATTGATAAAATATTTTTTCAGGACAGGGAATTAATTTTTAATAAGTTACCCAGCAATGGCTCCTCACAATATCACCCCTCAGGGAAACCCTTTACAAGATTCACCCAGTGATAGGATGATATCTTATTTATTCATTTGTTTATTTATTTTTACTATCTAAGTTGGCTTGCCAAATAAATCTACACTGAGGGGCTGCTGCTGAACTAACTGTGCAAAGGCACAGGCTCTGATTCAGGCAGATGAGGAGTTTTGTCTCCTGGCTTTGCCATGAGGTAACTGTATGATTGGAGAAGGCAATGGCACCCCACTCCAGTACTCTTGCCTGGAAAATCCCGCAGACGGAGAAGCCTAGTAGGCTGCAGTCCATGGGGTTGCTAAGAGTCAGACACGACTGAGCAACTTCCCTTTCACTTATCACTTTCATGCATTGGAGAAGGAAATGGCAGCCTACTCCAGTGTTCTTGCCTGGAGAATCCCAGGGACGGGGGAGCCTGGTTGGCTGCCATCTATAGGGTCGCACAGAGTCGGACACGACTGAAGAGACTTGGCAGCAGCAACTGTATGATGTCCAGCTATTCAGCCTCGGAATGTTTTATAAAACACACAGTGGGCCCTCACTTTATGCAGTTCCTTATCTTTCTAAATCCTCACAGTGCTGCTTAATTAACAATACTACTGGACACGACCAAGGAAAGGCCCCCACACTGGCCTCTGTCTCTAAATCCAGGGTTTCCACTACTACTCAGTAGCTATTTCAAAAGAGAATTGGGAATGTGAGTTTCCCCTTTTAGTAGTGTCCTTTAGCATTTATGTAAAGAGGGAGAACAGTCTGGATGCTGTTCTTGATAAATACTTCAGCTACAATTAAATGTTGGTCCTGTACTTAGGACAAAGGACAAGTGATCAAAGAAGACTAATTATAATGAATTATGATCCCATCCCTCTCCAAGTCTGTGCTTGGTATTTCAGCTGCCATGTGAATAGATGACAAGGCTGAGGAAATAACTGCCTGCCATCTGTCTAAAATTTCAAAGCAGAAGCAAAAACTGCTCAGAGGGCAAGCCAGTTAAAGGTTAATTAAAATCCTAAGACTAGTGCTCAGTGGTCATTTTCTGAGAGCATTCAATCCAGGGGGCCAAGTATGGCTGGGAAGCCAAAAATCCAGTAGTGACTTCGTAGGTGGACAGACAACGAAGAGATGAAAGAATGTAGTGGTCCTACCTTCAAGATGCAGCCCAACCTCTTCCTGATTTTTTTTTTTCCCATTCTGGCCATTCAGGCAACTTCCCTGAGTGATAATTTCCATATCAATCAATAAGGAAATCAAAAACAAAGACAGTGACCAGCCCATCTATCTTGCAAGATCAACTCCAAACTTCTATAATAATATTTCCCACTCAATATGCTCAAAATAAAATTCATCATCTTTCTCCCCAAAGCTGCCCTTCCTAAAGCACCTGTATCAGTTGGTCCCCCAATCATCCCCAACTTGGGGATCAGTACAGCCCACCTCTTTTATTCACCACCGCCCCTCCACCCAAGAGATGAAATATCCATTCGGTATTTCCAGTCCATCTCTTCTTCTCAGCTCCCACCTCCATGACTCAGCATCTCTGGCATCATCCCCTCTTTGGTCTCCCAGCTTCCAGCCTTGACCTCTCCATTCCATCACTCATGCTTGCTGCTAGGGTACTCCCCATAAACTACAAGTCCCAATAGGACATTCCCCTGTCTGAGATCCTTTAGTGGTGCTACAACATCTAATAAAGCAAATTTATAATTTCTTGTAAGCAGCAGAAACATTTTTTTTTTAAATTTTGGAACATCAGTATAGAAAACTAACAAAGGTAGAACCACAAGGGTAAAAGAAGGAAAAGGTACTCTCTAAAGTGTTATCTGCTCATCCCTCAGGACTATCGCTGAATTACCACTATGAGCTCAAGAATATATTTCAGCTTAGATGATGTAAAGTCTCATGTTGGTTTCCCCTTCATCTCCAACTCAGCCTCTAAAGATAGGTCATATTCTAATGCTAACATATGATACAATTGGTTGTTTTACAGCAGAAATCTCTTACATTTGAATAGAGCTTCATAGTCTATTAAGCACTTTCATATAATACTAGTCAAGTATCAGCAATAAACCAAGCACTGTGCCTGGCATTGCCAAAACAGAGTAAAAAGTTCTCCCTGCTCCACCTCATGTAACTACTGGTTTACAGAGTATATAGATAAATACTAGTCTGAATCATGTGAAATAATGAAATGGTCAAATTATCAGCAATTTCATATAGCTCAATCTGTGGGATCTACATTCCACAGGGTCCAATCCACAATCAGTGTTAGTGGGTATGACTAGTACCATGATGAAAATATGGGACCTAAGGGAGCACAGAGGTGGGAGGAAATTCCAGCCAGAGACTGGGAAAATGTTTCAGTAGAGGTAGTGGAGAATGGTGTAAGCCATCAATTCAAGTGCACACATGAAAGCATAACTTAGCAACATCCAATGTGAGAAAGAGCAGAGATGTAGAGTAGGCAATCTGTATGACAAATGAAGAGAGGAACATCTCTTATCCAGCACAGATGAGGGCTGCTTAAGGGATGCGTATATGGAAGACAGTGGACCCTTCCTGGGACGGAGCACTGGTGCTCCACACCCGCGCTTCCCATGGCACAACTCTACGGGGGGACTGAGACTGCAGAGTGCCACCATGACCACCACAGTGTCGGCTTGTTGCTCCTATGAAACTACCTGCCCAGCCAGAGACCCTGCCTGCTCCCCAACAGATCCCCCACTGAGCCATGATCCTGCAGCATGCAGATCCAGGAAACACACTCTGTTTCTTAATTTTGCATCATCTTAAGTGCAGTCTAGGCTGCATATTGTCACCCTGCTTATTTAACTTATATGCAGAGTACATCATGAGAAATGCTGGGCTGGAAGAAACACTAGCTGGAATCAAGATTGCTGGGAGAAATATCAATCACCTCAGATATGCAGATGACACCACCCTTATGGCAGAAAGTGAAGAGGAACTCAAAAGCCTCTTGATGAAAGTGAAAGTGGAGAGTGAAAAAGTTGGCCTAAAGCTCAACATTCAGAAAATGAAGATCATGGCATCTGGTCCCATCACTTCATGGGAAATAGATGGGGAAACAGTGGAAAGAGTGTCAGACTTTATTTTTGTGGGGGGCTCCAAAATCACTGCAGATGGTGACTGCAGCCATGAAATTAAAAGACGCTTACTCCTTGGAAGGAAAGTTATGACCAACCTAGATAGCATATTCAAAAGCAGAGACATTACTTTGCCAACAAAGGTCCGTCTAGTCAAGGCTATGGTTTTTCCTATGGTCATGTATGGATGTGAGAGTTGGACTGTGAAGAAGGCTGAGCGCCGAAGAATTGATGCTTTTGAACTGTGGTGTTGGAGAAGACTCTTGAGAGTCCCTTGGACTGCAAGGAGATCCAACCAGTCCATTCTGAAGGAGATCAGCCCTGGGATTTCTTTGGAAGGAATGATGCTGAGGCTGAAACTCCAGTACTTTGGCCACCTCATGCAAAGAGTTGACTCATTGGAAAAGACTCTGATGCTGGGAGGGATTGGGGGCAGGAGGAGAAGGGGACGACAGAGGATGAGATGGCTGGATGGCATCACTGACTTGATGGACGTGAGTCTGAGTGAACTCCGGGAGTTGGTGATGGACAGGGAGGCCTGGCGTGCTGTGATTCATGGGGTCGCAAAGAGTCGCACATGACTGAGCGACTGAACTGAAGTGCAGTCTTCCCCTTGCACAGGAGAGAAAACAGGACTATTGAGGCAAAGGAGAGAAAAGATGTAATAATCCCTGAATAATCAGCAGCTAGCCTGTACATGGTCACTACATACTATGTGTGAGACTGCATAGAATGCATGCATTTCACAAACATGATGTGTAAGTCATTATTACAATGTTTAAAGTGGGTATTATTTTCCTAAATTTATAGAAACAGCCACAGAGAGACTATTTGCCTACTGTCACTCAGAGCAAAGGATGGAGCCAGTCCTAATCTTGAAAGCTGGCACCTTTGACCACTTTGTGTACAGGCTTCCATCATCCAATGTACCAAATCCAGTCTATAATTCACATTTTATAGTCAGTATGTCCATTGTTCCTATTTTACAGATGAGAACACTAACAAGAAGGACAAAGAAAAAGACAGTTATGGGAGAGGGCTTATACAAGTTAGAATGTGGGGACATCAAAAAGGGTGAAGGATGTCCTCTACCCCTGTTGGGGAGAAACAAGGGTGAGAGTCCATTAAGAAAAAGGAAATAATGACCTTGTCATTCGTCAACTCCTCTCACTCTTTCTAAAAGTATCCCTTGTCTTTTCCATCAGTATCACACTCCTGAAAACCATAGGAGTGAGCCAATGAAAACAAAGCTGTTCCCCCTTGGATCTGGTTGGGACCAAGAGGAACTTTTATGGATGTATGCTATGGTCCAGGCCCCAAGCAAAATGACTTTCCCAGAAAATCAGAACTGGCAGGAGCTGGAGTAGATGCCTTTGCTGTTTTGAAGGTGTTATTCCCTTCACCTAGGATCAAGGAGGTGCTGTTGCAGGGTACTTATAGGGGGAGTAGGTTCTAAATGTCAATGGTGCTGCAGAGATCTTGAGAAAGAATTCAACACAGAGGGAAGCTGCATTGAAGGTGAGAGAGAAGGGAGATTTCTAGACCATAAACTTCTGGATGAGGACAGGACCTGCGTCAGATTTATTCACTATTGTAATACCATTGAAAGGATGCTCGGTGCACTGTAGGTGTTTAACGGATGTCTGCAGTAAATGCATGCATGCCCTTGTACTTGTTACAGCCGAATCCTGTTAGTCTGGTGATTCTGATAACAACCACCATAATAATTACAGCAGTAGTAGCAGCAGCAACACCAACTAGAGACCAGTGCAACCCTGCAGAGGAACCTTCAGCCTGGTGGGGCAGGATCCACAGCCCACAGAGATGCATGGTAAAGGCTCACATTCACGCCAGAGAAACTGAACAGAGAAATGGCAGATGTGGCTCAGGATGGTACACAGGTCACATGATCATGGCTGGAGAAAAGCAAGCGATGGTGATTCTTCAGTGGCCTCAGCAACCTCAGAGTATAGTATAGGAGTATGGACCAGGGGCCATTTCAGTAGCAGTCCTAGACATGGCTATGGGCAATGGTGCTTTGGCTACCATAAGACAAACAGACTATATCAATCTATGAGATACTTAGGGTAAATGGAGAGACTCAACTCAGGAGGCTAAGGGCCTTCCATTTTCTCATGGAAGATATGCTGCTGAAAATGCTGAGTGTTCATATTGGTAGGGAGAAGACAATGGCAACCCAGTCCAGTACTCTTGTCTGGAGTCCCAGGGATGGGGGAGCCTGGTGGGCTGCTGTCTATGAGGTCGCACAGAGTCGGACATGACTGAAGCCACTGAAGCAGCAGCAGCAGCATATTGGTAAGTTCTCATTTTTACCTCAATTAAGAAAATAGCTCCAAAAAATGGATATTGTGTTTTGGGTTTTTCTTTCCCACAATAAGCAGCCATTTAATTTCAGACACTATCATCTGGGAATTTTTGCTTGACTCTTTCCTAACTAGAATAATAGAAAGTTCAATTTTTAGTGTGAAAAAACAAAATTATAAAAAATTTAAAAATTAGTACATGAAAATAAAAACACACTATTAGAAATGCTTTGGTAAGCCTGATTGCCTGAGGCTCCTCCTGGCTGGGTACTTGGTCTTTCTCAGGTCTGGCCTCCCCTAAGTGCTGATGATGTCTTCCTCTGGAACGGAGGTTCCCACCAGCCTCTATATCTTTGCAGACACCCTATTCTTCCCCTTCCCCCTAGCCAGCTGCTTCAGAAGTCTGTGCTGTGGAATGTATCATTTCTTCTCCCTAGAATACCTTGGACTATCATGGTACCTAGAATCTATTTATTTTTCAAAATCAAGACAGTATTAGGATCTCTTTGAAATCACTCCCAAGTGAAATAATCACTCCTTATACAAAACTTCTGTGCATCTATTAAAACAAATCACAATAGATCGTAATTTTCTCTTCACCTGTCTGATTCCTCTCTCCACTCCTTTAATAAGTCTCTGATTCCTCTATTAGGCATGCTTCTTACTGCTATGTCTCCTGGCTATTTTCTTAGTTGGGCAACAAAGTGTGATGTGAAGAGTTGTCATAGTTCAGTTTTCAAGGGTACAAATGGAATCTTGAGTAAGTTACTAAATTACTTAAAGTGTCTAGGTCTTGATTCTCTCGTGTATAAATGAAGATAATATTATCTATCCCACAGGAATATTGTGAAAATTAGATGAAGGTTATGTTGCAAATGTTTTCCCCAGTTTGCATCTGCCTTTCAAGTTTTAATATGCCTCTTGACATACAGATTTCTTTTAATACTGAAATACCCAAATATACAATCTGTCTTTGTAGTTTCTTTTATTGATTTTTGTTTAGAATACCATTTTCCTTCCCTGAGGTCAAAGAGATACTTACCTGTGTCTTATTCTTCCTCTGCAGTTTCATGTTACTATTTAAATGCTTACTCCATCCGAAATTGTTTAGCCAAGCTTGCTAAATGGTGTAAGATGAAAAAAAGAGCTAATATATATATATATATTTTTTCCATATGAATGGCCATGCAGCATATACCAAATGATTGATCCTTTCTTCATTGATTGGAAAAACCATCTTAATAAGACATTATATTGTACACTTGAGGCTTTATATTCTATCTCCTTGATCTATTTTTAAAATTATCCTGGTATGATTTTATCTTTTTGAATATTTGTATAGCAGGTACTATCCTCCATTCTTTGTCTCCAAAATGGTCTTGTCTGTTCTGTTTTATTGTTTCTCACAAGCAATTTTACAAAAGGAGATAGCTGATTATTCAAACTTCATAATCAGAAAAACAAAACTATTACAAGCACATGAAAATAGATATTACAGATGAAAGATATAGCACATAACTTTTTTTTTTCTTTTTATTAAACTTCTTATATTGTATTGAAGTGTGGACAATTAACAATTTTGTGATGGTTTCAGGTGGACAGCAAAGGGACTCAGCCATAAATATACATGTATCCATTCTCCCCCAAACTCTCTTCCCACCCAGGCTGCTACAAAATATTGAGCAGAGCTCCATGTGCTATATAGTAGATCCATTGTTGCTTATCCATTTCAAATATAGAAGTATGTACCTGTCCATCTGTATATCTATAAAATGAGGTTTCCTTAATCTCTCCATTAAGAGCTGGCATCACTGAAGAGAGGGTCCCAGAAGAGGCATGATCTCAGAGGGTGTGGAGCTGTCAAGACTCCATTAGCACTGTGGATATACCCATGCCTAATAATACCTGGATCACAGGAACAGAAACCTACTATCACCTGGCAAGTGACTCAGGCATAAACATGAAGATAACAGTAATTACTGTGATCTACTGAGCAGCTACCATGGGCCAGGCTTAGTGTCAAGCCCAGAAAGATGATAAAATGTAGTGACTATGGGAATGAGCTTTGGATTCAGATAGTCCTGAGTTCCAGTCCCAATTTTATTCCTAATCAGCTGTGTGACTTTAGAGGTCGATAGCATTTCTGTGATGAGTATGCCTATGACAATAGCTAACACAGAGAAATCCCCACCATGACCCTCCCCTGCAGCTCATATCTTAGAATCATCAAATTCAATTCCCACCAATAGCAGTTGAGCTGTAAACCTTCTCTTTGTTAAATAAATAAGAAAACAGAGGACCAGACAGTGAACTTACTGAGATTCCTGCAAGTGGTTAATGCAGAGCCAAGTCCAAATTAGGTTTCTCTGACCTCAGCGGCTCCTGCTTTTTGACCTACATACATTCTCACAGTACAGAAGCTGGGTACCATTTATATATCACACATTGTCTTCACTTCACATGGATCTATTGTTATTTGAGGCAATTTTGTGTGATGCTTAATTTAGGGTTTTTGTTTTGGTTTGTAATCTTTACCACTGAATTAATGCAATGATTATAGAAGACAATTCTAGGAAGGGATGAAAACTGATTTGGAGATATGGTAACCAACTCTATAGATTTGCCTACACTCTTGTTTATTTCTGTAATATTTGACTCTGTGAGATATGTTGGCATATTCTGCACACACATGAAAGAAGCTCTCAATAAAAAAGAAAACTCTGAAAATAAAGACAGTGTGCTTATCATAGTGCGCTTCAACAGTAAGTGAACCGTGAACTTCCAGACGTTCAAACTGGATTTAGAAAGGCAGAGGAACCAGAGATCAAATTGCCAACATTTGTTGGATCATCAAAAAAGCAAGAGAGTTCTAGAGAAACATCTACTTCTGCTTTACTGACTATGTCAAAGCCTTTGACTGTGTGGATCACAACAAACTGGAAAATTATTAAAGAGATGGGAATACCAGACCACCATACCTTCCTCCTGAGAAATCTGTATGTAGGTCAAGAAGCAACAGTTAGAATTGGACATGGAACAACAGACTGGTTCCAAATTGGGAAAGGAATATGTCAAGGCTGTAGATTGTCACCTTACTTATTTAACTTATATGCAGAGTATATCATGCAAAATGCTGGACTGGATGAAGCACAAGCTGGAATCAAGATTGGCAGGAGAAATATCAATAACCTCAGATATGCAGAAGATACCACACTTATGGCAGAAAGCAAAGAAGAACTAAAGAGCCTCTTGATGAAAGTCAAAGAGGAGACTGAAAAAGTTGACATAAAACTCAACATTCAAAAAACTAAGATCACAGCATCTGGTCCCATCACTTCATGGCAAATAGATGGAGAAACAGTAGAAACTGTGGCTGACTTACAGAAGATGGTGACTGAAGCCATGAAACTAAAAGATGCTTGCTCCTTGGAAGAAGAGCGATGGCCAACCTAGACAGCATATTAAAAAGCAGAGACATTACTTTGCCAACAAAGATCCGTCCAGTTAAAGCTATGGTTTTTCCAGCAGTCATGTATGGATGTGAGAGTTGGACTATAAAGAAAACTGAGTGCCAAATAACTGATGCTTTTGAACCGTGGTGTTGAAGAAGACTCTTGAGAGTCTCTTGGACTGCAAGGAGATCCAACCAGTTAATCCTAAAGAAAAATCAGCCCTGAATATTCACTGGAAGGACTGATGCTGAAGCTGAAACTGAAACTCCAATACTCTGGCCACCTGATGTGAAGAACTGACTCATTTGAAAAGACCCTGATGATGGGAAAGACTGAAGTCAGGAGAAGGGGACAACAGAGAATGAGATGGTTGGATGGCATCACCAACTAAATGGACATGAGTTTGAGTAATCTCTGGGAGTTGGTGATGGACGTGGAGGTCTGGTGTGCTGCAGTCCATGGGGTTGAAATGAGTCAGACATGACTGAGCAACTGAACTGAACTGAACTTATCATATAGCCTAGCTCCTCAGCACTTTTAAATCTATTTTACACTAATAGCATTAAAAATAATAATTATTATAACACAAAATACTATAAACCTGAGTACCACTTTATACTTCACATGTTATTTTTATTTATATAATCCCATCTAATGATAATAATCTGTGAGATAATTACATATTCTTTATTTTAAATATGAAAAATTGAGGCTCTGAAAAGCTCTCAAATATCATACAGTAGAGGTGGTGTCTGAAAAGATTCATACTCCTCTTTTACAGAATAGAATTATGCTTGAATAAACCTAAGCCAGGAACTACATTAGTGTGAAACTCTCTGGCCAAAGACTGGACAGAAGGGATGGACATCTCTCCAAATCTGGTCTATAAGATCCTCCACATTTTCTCTGCCTCATTTGCCAACTGATGATGAATATAGGGAGGCTTGAAAGATATATGATGGATATGGCAAAGCCAAAGATAAAAAAAATCTGATTCTTTAATCAAGACACTACCATATGTGGTTATTATGAGGGGTTTAGAACTTCAACAGTGGGGTGGGGGGGGCGGATCACACACACGCAACTGGTGACCATGAAAATGGTTTGATCCTGTTTTATGAAAAATGTGCTCTTGGTCTCCAATGGATAGATAAAAGAGTTGTTTGCATTTCCTGATCCAAAGTGTAAAAAAAGAGTGTTCTCACACATATATTATACCATGGTGAAAACAAATTGGAATCGCAACCTATAAAGCAAAATACAAGTTACAGATAACAGGAACCATAAGGGATAAATTGAACTGAGGAAAATTAAATAAACTGTGTTCTAAACACTACAAGTCAAAGCCTATATAGATGTTCACTCAGAAGCCCACTGAGTTCTGCAAATGAATATGTGGTATTCATGGCACAAACCCAGCTGATTCAGCAGATGCAGTAAATTTATAATCTGTCATGTTCTGGATGGACAGCCTCACTTTATAGCAGTAAACAGAATTATGCCTAACAGCCCAAGGCTAATGCCACAAACAATGAAACACACTATTACAAGTTTATAGAACAAGGCTTTGAATACTAATAATTACTTCCATCATGGCTGGCTGGGCCATAAATAGGATTACAAAATATTGGCAAGGATAACAACTCTGATTTTGCAAAACATCTTAGGTTTTGGTGGGGAAAACACCAGAAAAGGCTGTGCTGGATACTGGATAAAGAAGGTGGACCCTACTTGCCCACTGTAATATTTCATGGGGCTAAAGAGT
Organism: Bos javanicus; assembly: GCF_032452875.1. Lineage (NCBI taxonomy): Eukaryota > Metazoa > Chordata > Mammalia > Artiodactyla > Bovidae > Bos > Bos javanicus. The sequence goes on along the minus strand of NC_083895.1, from coordinate 39,042,710 downwards.
TTTGTTCTCAATTGTCAAACACAAAGAGCTCTCTTTAAATTAATTAAAACATTTTTTTTTTTTTCAACCCTGGATGGAATTCTTCAAAGACAATCATACACGCAGGTCTAAGCTGTCATCACCTTGCAAGGCAATGTATAATTTAAGTGATCTTTGCCTCTTGGGGCAGACTTTCAAAATGTTTGATGCATATATTACAAAAGCACAGAACTACAGCACAGAACCCAAGTGAGAAATCATGCACGCAGTATCTTGAAGTAAAATAGACACGCTGAGGCACACAGAGGAAAGCTGATATCCATCACCTGTTAAGATTATTCAGTCACTGTTATTGATTTTATTTACATTCACTGCCATTCCTCTGAGAAGTTAAACAAACTACTTTTTGAGACAAACACAAGGTTGGCTGCTTTATTTTGTGAGGTGGGAAACAAACACCCAAGCTTCCCTCACCATCACTCATGGGTTTTGCTCAACTATTTGCATTTATCAGGTAAATGTTCTAATGTTAATATTTGCCTACATGAATTCACCCTACTTTTCACATCCACAGATGATCCTTCATTTCTTTAAATATTTGACAGGCAAATAAATTGTAGTGGGGCCCTTCTGGGATCAAGTCTACATTAATTCAATCAAGACAAGTAATACTATATAATTGTTAGGAAAGTGCACTTGAGAGCAAGACTGCTTGGGTTCAAACCCAAGCTCCAGTCCTTGCTGCTTGAGCCATCTGGGCAAGGTATTTAAACTCTGCATCTCAGTTTCTCTTCTATGAAATGAGGTAACAATTGTATCTTTCTACAGATTTGTCCTAAGAATTGCATGAGATAAATTGTTTATAGCATTCAGAACACTGTCTGGCACACAGTAAATAGTATTGAAACTATTGGCTATTATATTGCTATTCTTTTTGTCCAAAGAAGAAAGTTCATCAGTAGTTGCTGAGTGTGGTTGACTGGTATCAGTTAAATTTCATTTTAAGCCTTATTAGTCGCATTAACTGCACAGCTACTGATGAGCTGGAGAAAGTGTGGAGAAAAGGGAACCCTCTTATACTGTTGGTGGGAATGCAAACTGATACAACCACTATGGAGAGCAGTATAGAGATTCCTTTAAAAACTAGAAATACAACTACAACACAATCCAGCAATCCCACTACCGGGCATATATACTGCTGCTGCTGCTGCTGCTAAATCGCTTCAGTTGTGTCCAACTCTGTGCGACCCCATAGATGGCAGCCCACCAGGCTCCTCTGTCCCTGGGAGTCTCCAGGCAAGAACATTAGAGTGGGTTGCCATTTCCTTCTCCAATGCAGGAAAGTGAAAAGTGAAAGTGAAGTCACTCAGTCGTGTCCAACTCTTAGCGACCCCATGGACTGCAGCCTACCAGGCTCCTCCGCTCATGGGATTTTCCAGGCAAGAGTACTGGAGTGGGTTGCCATTGCCTTCTTCCACAATAAACCATAATTGTGTAAAATAACCTAATTTGTATACTTTTCCTAAGTAAAGTCTACATTACCCTCTCCTTAACTCACTTTTTTCCTCCTAAGCAACCTGACCCCTACCCCAAATGCAGGTGTCAGATTCCTAAAAAGCCTGGAGAAAAGCTATGAAAAAATCAGGAGGCATGCAGGTTTGTGGAAGAAACCAGCCAACCGGTTCAGAGAAATACTTTCACTGCCAGTTTTATGGTCCAAAATGCAGAGTGAGAAGCGATTACATCTCAGGAAAATTCCCAGGGCAGCGAGGAGTGGAAACCTAACTAAAAAAGACACATGTACCCTAATGTTCATTGCAGCACTATTTACAATAGCTAGGACGAGGAAGCAACCTAGATGCCCACTGGCAGGTGAATGGATAAGGAAGCTGTGGACAATACACACAATGGAATATTATTCGGCTATAAAAAGGAACATGTTTGAGTCAGTTCTAACGAGGTGGGTGAACCTAGAGCCTATTATACAGAGTGAAGTAAGTCAGAATGAGAAACATAAAGTACAGCACATTAACACATATATTTGGAATCTAGAAAGATGGTACCGACAATCCTACATGCAGGGCAGCAAAGGAAACACAGATGTAAATAACAGACTTTTGGACTCAGTGGAAGAAGGAGAGGATCGGATGATTTGAGAGAATAGCACTGAAATGCATATATTACCATATGTAAAATAGATAACCATGGAAGGATGTATAATGCAGGGCACCCAAAGCCGATGCTCTGTGAAGACCTGGAAGGATGGGGTGAGGAGGGAAATGGGGAGGGGGCTTCAGGATGGAAAAGACACATGTATGCCTATGGCTAATTCATACTGATGTCTGGGAAAAACCATCACCATACTGTAAAGTAATTATCCTCCAATTAAAACAAATGTATTTTTAAAAATCTTAAAAACATAACTGGTACCAATTTAAAGATAATGTTGAGTTGAACACTGGAGAAAACACACAGGTAAACAGTCATATTCTCTAACAGAGTGACTGTGGAAAGCGATGCCTGTGGTTGCGGCAAGTCACCTGGTGAGTTCTTTCTTAGGCTGCCATCACATAATGATCTCTGTTGGACCGTATAAGATTTACCAAAAAATCAATGATAATAAAACTTGATAAATGATTTCACATTGACCAAATTAAATCCACACTAATTATTCAATCAATAAATGCACTTCAAGTGCATTAAAAAAAAAAAAATCTACCTAAGCAGAGGATGAGGAAAAATTTGAGTCTACAGCATTAATGGGTCTTAATAAGTCAAGGTTCTGAGAAGACATGGCAAGAAGAGCCTTGATGAATGCTTTCATATCTCCTCTGGAAGAGAGTGTGGGCAGATTTCTTCAGAAGGCAGCATCCAGGAGAGAAGTCAGGAGTTATAAACTTTAGTTTAACATATAATGAACTGAGGTCCCCATCAAGGAAAAGGTGGGTAGCCGACTGCCAAGGCCACTCTGTTGAATGTTTAACTTGCTGGCTAAAAGATTGCCCAAAATGACCACTGAGGTTGGTTCCCACCAAGCCAACGATGCACCCTCAACAACTAAGGATATCCCTTACGGATGATGCAGACCAGTATTCCCCAAAGATCTGGGAAGGTGATGAAGTAAATAAGTTTATTTACTGCAGGATTTCTGAGAACTTGTAGTGTGCTAATATTTGTATTTTTAACTTACTGGCAAGGGATATTATATTCAGTGTTCCTCAAACTTATTTGCCTACAGGCCCCTCCAAAATGCTTTCCGTATAGCATCTTGCAGAGTTATTGCTCTTAGCCCAAGAAACAAACAAACAACAATAACAAACACACAGAAACCAGTTTCATAGAGCTTCTTTCCAAACTTATCTCTAGCACAGTGCTGGAAATCAGAAACAAATTCTGCTCTAACTGGTGCAAAGAGTCACTACTCTATGATAAATAGAATTCTCTCGTGTGTGTCCCTCTCTCTCTCACTAGGTCGTGGAGTTCTTATAATCCTATCTTATTTACTATTTTACTTTTCACAATTTACACTTTTGGTTTCTTGGGGCCACTCAAGTCTCTCTTAGCTGAGATGAATGAAAAGGCACAAATAAGCCTTCACAGATTGATCCACTGTAGACTGCCATCTATTCACTCTTCGCTACTGATTGCATTTATCTATTTCCTCCTGTTTCCTTCCTCAGTATCCCCAGCGATCTGGGGAGCCAGATCAGCTCCAAGCTAAGGAAAATGCAAAAATGATCTCGTCTTGGAAAATGTAGGCTTTCCTTCAATCATTCACGTGGCCAGTAGAAAGGAAAGACTCATTATGCGCTGGGCCCTGTGCCAGTGCAGGGAAGCAAGGAAAATAAAAACCTGGCCTTACTCCTCAAGATCTCACAAGCTCTTCTTGATATCATCTGTCACCTCACCTCCTGTCCTGGCAGCATGTCCACGTGACAAGCATTCCTTTCTTGAACCCCAGTTCACTTCACATCTCCTCTGAGAAAGGTTTCTCTACTCCCAGAGCAGCTGGCTGCTCCCTGGCCCCAGCTCACAACAGCATCTGGGAGTGCTGCTCCAAACAGTAGCCTGTGGTCCAGATGGCTCCACCGCCTTCTCAGCTTCCCCAGCCTCACAAAGGGGGCTTTGGGAAGCTGCTTTCCCTGTCCTTGGGAACAGGATAAAGAGTCTGCTGGCTGCAACATTCCAGTGTTCCTCATTTTCTTGCTATTTTTCCTATTGACTCAAGGTGAAAGGTAATTAATTACACAATGAATATTGCAGCATGGCTCACAGTGGGTTGGCCAAAATGTCCATTTTGGTTTTTCTATAAGATGTTACTGAAAAACCCAGATGAACATTTTGGCCAACCCAATGTTACTCTTGAGAAACTGCAGAGCTAAGCCTAGACAGTTGACTTTCAGGACAGACCCTAGAGTTTAATAAAATACTGGTTCCTTTGATGGTACAATTTGGGGGAAAAAAAGTATGTGTGTATGTGTGTATAAAATATATGTGGGGTGTATATATTTGTGTGTATATATATACACACACACACACACACATACATACATTGAATAGCAGTACAATGTAATACAAGTTGAACAAAACTTTTAAATCACCATTAAACTATTGTATGATATCACGTACATATGAATCTAGAATAGGTGAACTCATAAAAGCAAAGAGTAAATGATTCCCAGGGGCTAGCAGGTAGAGGAATAGGAGAGATGCTGTTTAAGGGTACAAACTTGAAACTAGTAGATAAATAAGTCCCAGAGATTTCATGCACAATGTATTGATTATAGACAATCAGATCAGATCACATCAGTCGCTCAGTCGTGTCCAATTCTTTGTGACCCCATTATAAATATTAAATATGCTAAGAGACTAGATCTTTATTAACACCACCACAAAAAAGATTATGTGACCTGAAGGCTACAATGGCAATCATGTTGCAAAATATAAGTATGAGATCAGATCAGTCACTCAGTCGTGTCCGACTCTTTGCGACCCCATGAATCGCAGCACGCCAGGCTTCCCTGTCCATCACCAACTCCCGGAGTTCACTCAGACTCACGTCCATTGAGTCAGTGATGCCATCCAGCCATCTCATCCTCTGTCATCCCCTTCTCCTCCTGCCCCCAATCCCTCCCAGCATCAGAGTCTTTTCCAATGAGTCAACTCTTCACATGAGGTGGCCAAAGTACTGGAGTTTCAGCCTCAGCATCATTCCTTCCAAAGAAATCCCAGGGCTGATCTCCTTCAGAATGGACTGGTTGTATCTCCTTGCAGTCCAAGGGACTCTCAAGAGTCTTCTCCAACACCACAGTTCAAAAGGATCAATTCTTCGGTGCTCAGCCGTCTTCACAGTCCAACTCTCACATCCATACATGACCACAGGAAAAACCATAGCCTTGACTAGACGAACCTTTGTTGGCAAAGTAATATCTCTGCTTTTGAATATGCTATCTAGGTTGGTCATAACTTTCCTTCCAAGGAGTAAGCGCCTTTTAATTTCATGGCTGCAGTCACCATCTGTAGTGATTTTGGAGCCCAGAAAAATAAAGTCTGACACTGTTTCCCCATCTATTTCCCATGAAGTGATGGGAGCAGATGCCATGACCTTCATTTTCTGAATGTTGAGCTTTAAGCCAACTTTTTCACTCTCCACTTTCACTTTCATCAAGAGGCTTTTGAATTTCTCTTCACTTTCTGCCATAAGGGTGGTGTCATCCACATATTTGAGGTTATTGATATTTCTCCTGGCAATATTGACTCCAGCTTGTGTTTCTTCCAGCCCAGCGTTTCTCATGATGTACTCTGCATATAAGTTAAATAAGCAGGGTGACAATATACAGCCTTGACGTACTCCTTTTCCTATTTTGAACCAGTCTGTTCTTCCGTGTCCAGTTCTAACTGTTGCTTCCTGACCTGCATACAAATTTCTCAAGGTGGTCTGGTATTCCCATCTCTTTCAGAATTTTCCACAGTTTATTGTGATCCACACAGTCAAAGGCTTTGGCATAGTCAATAAAGCAGAAATAGATGTTTTTCTGGAACTCTCTTGCTTTTTCCATGATCCAGCAGATGTTGGCAATTTGATCTCTGGTTCCTCTGCCTTTTCTAAAACCAGCTTGAACATGAGGAAGTTCACGGTTCACATATTGCTGAAGCCTGGCTTGGAGAATTTTGAGCATTACTTTACTAGCGTGTGAGATGAGTGCAATTGTGTGGTAGTTTGAGCATTCTTTGGCATTGCCTTTCTTTGGGATTGGAATGAAAACTGACCTTTTCCAGTCCTCTGGCCACTGCTGAGTTTTCCAAATGTGCTGACATATTGAGTGCAGCACTTTCACAGCATCATCTTTCAGGATTTGGAATAGCTCAACTGGAATTCCATCACCTCCACTAGCTTTGTTCATAGTGATGCTTTCTAAGGCCACTTGACTTCACATTCCAGGATGTCTGGCTCTAGGTCAGTGATCACACCATCGTGATTATCTGGGTCGTGAAGATCTTTTTTGTACAGTTCTTCTGTGTATTCTTGCCATCTCTTCTTAATATATCATATCAATATGATGTTCACCTTAAATTAACACTATGTTTCATTTCAATTAGATCTCAATTTTTAAAAAAAGGTTCTCATTAATAGGACCTAGCAAGTAATCACTTTTGTGATGAAGGTGAAATCATTTTAATCTATGGTATCTGGGAAAAGAAGCAGCCATCTATAGGAGAGAAGGATTAGGGGGCTTTGAACACAAACTTTAAATCTCTTCATATGCATCTTCTTTAAAAATTAAATTTATTACAACCATCAAAGTACATTAATATCTAAATATGTGAGACTCTCAAAGGCAAAGACTTTCTCTAACTGCTAACTGCAGCATACTCAGCTCCTGGTTCACAGAAAACAATCTGTGATGGATATGAATAATTGAAAATGCAAAATTTATGAAAAATATTTTTAAAATGCACGTCTTATAGCCCAGTTCACACAGGGTTTCATTTGTGGTTTTCTTACTTACTACTTAAAATGCAGCTCTTGTAGAGGCTGCACAAAGAAAGGGGGCTATCTGTTGGAAAATACTGAATACTACACCCCCCCCCCAAGGAAAATCACAGCATACAATATATAGTTCACTCATTAGGCTTCAAAAATATATCAGTAGTAGGTTATGAAGATATTGGCTATAGATATCCCCAAATACAGACTGGAATTCCTCTGCAGATCTACCTCCTATTGATAAAATTTCATGGGAAATTTATCAGAGAAACTAGACAGTCTTTGAATGCCTCCTTTATTTAGAGCTAGAACAAATCCTTTTATAAATACCATCTATCCCTCAAGGAAACCTTATCATTAAACTCCATTTAAAGGACATGACAGAATCACATTTACTAACAGACTTAGTCACAGTCAGTGCGATGGTCTTTCTAGTAGTCATGTACTTCTAGATGTGAAAATTGGACCCTAAAGAAGGCAGATCACTGAAGAATTGATGTTTTCAAACTGTGGTGCTAGAGAAGACTTGTAGAGAGTCCCCTGGACAGCAAGGAGATCAAGCCAATCAATCCTAAAGAAAATCAACCTCGAATACACATTGGAAGGACTGATGCTAAAAGTGAAGCTCCCATACTTTCTCCACCTGACACAAGCAGCTGACTCACTGGAAAAGACCCCGATGCTGGGAATGATTGAAGGAGAAGAAGACCGCAGAGGATCTGATGGTTGGATGGCATCACTGATTCAATGCACAGGAATTTGGGCAAACTGGGAGATGGTGAGGGGCAGGGAGGCCTGGTGTGCTACAGTCCATGAAGTCACAAAGAGTTGGACACGATTTGGCAACTGAACAACAACAGACGCAGCCCTGCACCAAGTTGGGGTGTAGAGGACTGAGTGACAAGGAGACAAATCATTCATATGCTGCACAGTGAAGGCATTGGAGTGCTCTGATATTCAAAACAATTCTGCCTAGCAGAGGACTATACTTAGAAGGATCTTAAGAGAGACCCCTCTCTCCCAAAACACAGAGGCCCTAGACATCTTCAAAACTCAGTGACACTTTTGTAATTTTCAACTCAACAGCTATTTAGAGAATAACTCTGCTTATTGGCACATAGACTATAAAATTTCTTGAGATCAAAGGGCACACACCGTTCTCTCTGTGTGTGCCTGTGTATGTGTGTGTCTGGGGGTGAGGGGAAAGGGTTGGTATCATTGTTTAGTTGCTGAGTCATATCTGACTCTTGCAACTCCATGGACTGTAGCCCGCCAGTCTCCTCTGTGCATAGGATTTTTCAGGCAAGAACACTGGAGTGAGTTGCCATTTCCTTCTCCAGGGATCAAACCTACACTTCCTGTATTGGCAGGCAGACTCTTATCCACTGACCCACCTGGGAAGCAGAGACTAGTGGGTAGGAAGAACAGATATATGTAATCCTGAGGCACAACTGATTTAGAAAAGTGACATTAAACAATGCTAGTGAAACTTTTGGAACCCATGTGTGTATCAATTCATTCACTGATTCATCCTGTGGATGATTACAAAAAATCCACTTTGTGCTAACACTGGGTTAGTTTAAAATCCATGGTTATAGACCTCAGGGAAGGAAGTTCAGGGTCCTGCCATAAGAAACATACCTAAGCAGATAATTGGAGTTCAGCTGGGTAAGTGTTAAAGTAGAATTATTAATAAAGAGCATTTGAGGTACAGGCAAGAAAGTGATTTTATCAGCCTGAGATATGGGAGACATTTTCTCAGAGGTGCTGACATTAAGATGGGTCATGGATGAATGAGTTGGAGGTGGCCAGCAGGGAGATGATGACCATCCCAAGCAAAAGGACAGCCACCAAAAGGCTTGGTGTCAAAACAGAGAGCAGTCTCAGGGATGTTGATCATTTCATAAGGATTGTAATTCCAATTTAGGTGTTTGAATATTAAAGGTTGAAAATTCATATTTGAGTAGAGGAGGTTGAAGCCAGATAGAGAAATAAGTTGATTATAAAGTTAAGAATGAACTTACTCTACACTTACTAGAAAAAGTTTACCCATTGTAGTGATGTGACATATTTTATTAAGTTCAAATTAGTGACCACATGGAGAATGAACGGGGATACTTGGATCAGTGAAAGAGATATTCCAGACCTGATTTCACTGGATTCAGAGAGGATGAAGAGAAGAACTTAGCTCTCAGGGGCATGCTTATGGAATAGAATCAATAAGCCTTAGTGAGTTGTATGGCAGATGGAGTCACTGTGGAATTCCAAATATGTCCCACATTTTTAGCTGGAGAAACGACTTGAATGGCCACACCACTCACTAAGCCATAGGAAATGGCAGGAGGAAGGTATTTAATGTGATAAATACTTTTACTTCAGACGCAGTAAGATCTCTAAAAAGGCTTCCTCATTACACCTCTCTTTTGATGGATCTTAGAGTGACAGACTAGCATCCTGCTGTCAAGTAAAGCTCAAACTATGTCTTATTTGATCAGCACAGGGGAAAAAATAAAGATAAGTAAACTAGACAACTGGGAATACCTTTAAATGAGGTATACACATATAATACTGTGATTTCCTACTGCTTCCTTCAAATATTTAGGTACTTTAAGTCTCTTGCACTGGCCACTCCTGGTTGACAGCCTCATGTGTATCTAGAAGGCATAATACAGTTTGGAAGTCATCTGCCAAGGCAATTCAAATAGTGGGAATTGACCATGTAACTCTGGGAGAATGTGTAGGATGGCAAAGGAAATCAGTCTCAGGACAGCTTGTATGAAGACCTTGGTTAAGGAAAGAGGGAAATCAAACCTCTGAAGTATGCTGAATTTTTGGAGTGAGACACATACAACAATTGGGCTTCCCTGGTGGCTCTAATGGTAAAGAATCCGCCTTCAAAGTGGGAGACCTGGGTTTGATCCCTGGGTTGGTAAAATCCTCTGGAGGAAGGCATGGCAACCCACATCAGTATCCTTGCCTGGAGAATCTCCAGGGACAGAGGAGCCTGGCCAGCTACAGTTCATGGGATTGCAAAGAGTCGGACACGACTGAGGACTAAGCATAGCACACAGCAGATATACTAATTAGGGGCTTCTTTGGTGGCTCAGATGGAAAAGAAACTGCTGCAATGCAGGAGACTCAGGTTCAATCCCTGGGTCAGGTTCGACCCCTGGGTTGGGAAGATTCCCTGGAGAAAAGAATGGCAACCCACTCCATTATTCTTGCCTGGAGAATTCCATGGACAGAGGAGCCTGGTAGGCTACAGTCCATGGGGTTGCAAAGAGTCAGACATAACCGAAAGACTTACTTTCACTTTCTCAGCTGCCCCTGTAGCATTTTGAAACTAAATTAGATCCTTTATTCTTCTTAAATATTTAACCATCCTACATAGCATTTGTTATTTCACACGTTACATGCATTCAGGTCACTGCTTATGCAAATTCATCTTTGTTAGTTTTGCATTAAGCAATTTTACAAAGGTTCCAGTAATAACATCAGTCAAGAATTTGACCTGTAGCCCTCTTCATTTTAAACCTCTGAAGGAAAAGGGACTAAGATACACGAAAAATGGGGACAGGAAAATGGACTAAGATACACAAAAACAGAGGCAATCTTCCAATTCTATTTGCTTTTTACAATATTTTTCCAATAAAAACTTTTCTGCTTCCATGTTCTGAACATGCCCTGGGGTTTATATTGTCTTTCCTTCTGCCTTGGAAACTTTTTCAATAGCTCTTAACATGGACAGTGACTTCTCATTGGTTCATTTTGATCAGAAAGGCCTTTCCAGCACATCCTATGCCAGAAGATTCTCCCTTTCTCTCCACCACTACCCACACCATATTATTTCCTATCAGAGGGTCTTCTTTGCACTACTAATCACAAGTTAAAATTATATGTTAAATTATCTCATCCCCCAGGTTGTAGCTCATTAATTTCCCTACATTTCTTACTTACTCAATCATATCAGAATAGCTCTTTGAGGGGATGTACGTGTTAATTTATTGGGGAGTGGCAAAATGGTGTTTATTATTTCTTCTTTCATTTATGAGGTAGATATACTTTTATACAAAACAAGTTACATTGATGCTTGAATTTTTCCTTTTATTTATCAGTTTTTAAGATAATAAGTGTATCCCTTATTAGTTTCCAAAGATGACTGATTCACTTACATTTCTTGATAATGAAACCACCACAGATGGAGTCTATATGTTTAACATCATTGTGGCCATCCAGAGTTGAAGACAATCGGCTCAGATGAAGAAGAGTGAGCCAGAGTTCAGACATCACTTCTTCCTAAAGCCTATTTAGTTCTTCTAGTCAGACTCACATAATCCTTCCCAGATGGTCCCTTACATTTCTGCACGTGCTTGTATTTATTAATTATTCCTCTTAAACAATATGCAGTGGTGTTAAGAGCATGAGTTGTAAGAGAAAACTAGGTTTAATCGTAGGCTTGCTATTTGTGAATTCTTGAACAAGTTACTAAGGATCATGAAGTCTTAATAACCCTATCTAAAACACAGTTGATAAAAGGATTGATGAGGTCGTGGGCATAAGTCGCTAACAAAGTACATGGCACTGAGTGTTCTCAAAAACTGGTAAGCAACACAAGTTAATGTGCATGTGTCTGTCTAGTATTCCACTGGATTATGAATTGCTCAAAGTAGGAGATAGAATGTTTTAACACGTAGAACAATATAACTATCCAATAAATATTTCTGACATGAATGAAAACTCAATTTACCTGGGCTGGTAGCTTCCCTCTGAGTTATTCATCACTTCATCGCTTGTAATAGTGATATGTCAAGCGGGGCATCATAGAGGAGGGAAAACCCAAGAGCACCCACTGAATCCTAGTATCACCTATCCAGGGTGAGTTCTTCTCTCTCTCTCTCCCCCCCCTCTGCAGCCCCTCATCCCTCTCTTCTCTCAGATTTATAACTATAGTGTTTGAGGCTCACCCTACAAAATATACCTTTATTTTCCTAAGAATCATATTCAAATGTAAATGCCAAGGAGATATGCAAAAGTCAAAGCTATTTCAACATTATCTATTGAAAACTCCACAGGTGATTTATTATTATAGTAACTTGTCTCCATGTGAAGAAAGACCTGTGCTGGGCTGTGCTTAGCCACTCAGTCGTGTCCAACCCTTGGCAACCCCATGGACTGTAGCCTGCCAGGCTCCTCTGTCCATTGGGATTCTCCAGGCAAGGACACTGGAGTGGATTGTCATGCCCTCCTTCAGGGGATCTTCCCACCCCAGGGATCGAGGCCAAGTCTCTTGCGCTGCAGGCAGATTACCATCTGAGCCACCAGGGAAGCCCTACACTAAGCCTAATTTACATCAACTTCTGGTTCAGCCTAGAACACCAAAATCCAGCTGGCAAAAGCAAGCTCTGTTAAACGATGCTTCAAAGCAACTTCTATGCCCATCCCTCCTAGCCATGTCTGATTTCATAGGAAATTCACAAAGAAATGAAATCTTTGATACTTGCTGATGCTTTTACTCTGTTTCTGATATGATGACTTCTGCCTATTGAACCTCATAATCTGAAGATTTTGACAATTTTTTTTTTCAACAGGCAACAATAAACTTTGAAAATACAGTAAAGCCAAAGAGAATAAAGATTGGGAGGCACCATGCTCCCAATTATTCTGTGAACTCCAGCCACTCTGGAGTTCTTCCGTAACTCAAATTTACCATGATACCTCTTCTATTACCCCTACCTGGAAACCTTCTTTCTACTCTGTACCCATCCTTTGCCAAGTTAATACTTACTGACATTTGCAATCTGTTAAGTGCAATTTCTCCTTAAAGGTATCCTTAGAGCCTAATATCAGGCCATAACATCTTCTATCAGTTCTTACTAGCTCAGATTACAGTTTGTAATTATATTTATTCACATGATGGTTGGATTCATGTCTAGCTTACCTGTAAACTTCATAATTCTGAAACTAAGGCTCTTTGTAGTGCTCAGCACCATCTCTATGTCTCTGTCATTGAATCAGTGACAGTATTTGCTGAGTGAATGCTGGAGGGAAACATAACAAGTAAAGAAAGGTAATTCACATGCATCCATCACATAGTAAAGCTGGTAGCATGTTAGAGAATGTAAACACACGATCTCATATCATTCTCACTTTGACTAACAAGGAGGCATCATTACCATGTTGTTACAAATGTGGAAACAGAAGCACAAAAAATAGAATGATTTTTCTACAAGATAACAGCAATCCCAGGATAAGAGGTGAAGTGTGAAAGTGTTAATTGTTCAGTGATGTCCGACTCTTCGCAACCCCATGGACTGTAGCCCATCAGGCTCCTTTGTCCATGAAATTCTCCTGGCAAGAATACTGGAGTGGGTTGCCATTCCATTCTCCAGGAGATCTTCCTGACCCAGGGATTGAACCTGGGTCTCCTGCATTGCAGGCAGGTTCTTTACTATCTAAGCCACGGGGTAAGCCCAGGATAAGATGTATTAGAGCTAAATTCTCCACCCAGGAAAGAGAAGAATACTTTAAGGACAGGAACCTCTTATGCCAGGCATCTTTGAATAAAATCTGTGAATACCCTCAAAAGTTAGTAGAACAGTTTCACTGGGTGTGTGACCAATCCTGACTATAGTCTGTGTGCCATCCTCACAAAATGCTGAAGGCTTTCCTTTTTCTGAGAATTATCAATGTAAGTTAATTCCTTTCCTAATTTTATTCTGTTATGAAAATATCACATTTGTTTTCCCCATCTAGAATTAAATTTAATAATTATTTACACTATTGATGATTTTTATTATTTTAAAAAGAAATCAGCTATTTTTATATTTAAATACTTCTTGAATCACACAATTATGAATTTTATGCTTTTTTCCTCTGTTTTACTTAGATGTAATTGGCAAATAAAAGTTATATTTAAGTTGTACAACTGATGTCTTGGTATACATACGTTTGGTGAAATAATCACAATAATTAAGCTGACTAGCATAACAAGAATGTGATAGGATCCAAGGTTTATGATTAATGTAGTACCTCGTGACTCCAGCTTGTTTAAAAAAGTTAAATGTATCCTATTCTTTATAAAAATGTGCATTTTATATCACAGAATGAAAGCACTATAGCTGATTTAATTGTTCAATAGTCTTAAGAGTTTAATTTAATCTTAAAAAAAATTAAAAATTAAACTCAATCCTCTGGGTAGGGGATTGAGGAACTTTCCTGTAGCTCATATGGAAAAGAATCTGCTTGCAATGCACGATACCTGGGTTTGATCCCCAGGTTGGGAAGATCTGCTGGAGAAGGGACTGGCAACCCACTCCAGTGTTCTTGCTTGGGAATTCCCATGGGCAGACGAGCCTGGCAGGCTACAGTTCATGGGGTCGCAAAGAGTCGGACATGACTGAGTGACCAAGCACACACAAATTATCGAGAGACTTTGGTAGACAACAGTGGTCGAAATTCATGTCTTTGGGTAAGGAGATTTGTTCATCCTGACATTATGTCAAAGGAAAAAGAACTAAGCACATAAAATCAAAGAAGGCCACGTGTCCGACTCTCTGCGACCCTGTGGACTATAGCTCCTCTGTCATGGGATTTTCCCAGCAGGAATGCTGGAGTGGCTTGCCATTTCCTCCTCCAGGGGCTCTTCCTGAACCAGGGGTTGAACCTGTGTCTCCTGCATCACAGGTAGATTCTTTACTGCAGAGCCACTGGGGAAGACCAAAGGATGCCAGGCAAGGCCAAAAGTGGTAACTAACCAAGTTTTATGCGTAACCTGAGGTCCATTAAAAATGATGGAGAACTTTTATTCATCTTCAGTGCTTTTAATATTTTATTTTATACCATGGTTAATTTAAACCTTTCATCAGTGATAAAGAGCTAGGTCATAACTCCTTGAAAGGAGATTAGATAGGATGAGAGAATATAGTATCAGTGTCCTCATTGTGAAATATGACACTTGGTGGTTGATCATTGTATTGTATCAATTTTTTTTTTATTGTGTAACAAATTACCCTACAACTGAGCAACTGAAAACAACAGTAAATATTTGTTATGCATCACGTTTTCTATGGGGCAGGAATTTAGAGAGGATTAGTGGGCAGTTTTGGTTTAGGGTCTTTTGTGAGGTTGCAGTCAAGATGTCCGGAGAAGGTGAGGGCACCCCACTCCAGTACTCTTGCCTGGAAAACCCCATGGATGGAGGAGCCTGGTAGGCTGCAGTCCATGGGGTCGCGAAGAGTCGGATACGATTGAGTGACTTCACTTTCACTTTTCACTTTCATGCATTGGAGAAGGAAATGGCAACCCCACTCCAGTGTTCTTGCCTGGAGGATCCCAGGGACGGCGGGGCCTGGTGGGCTGCTGTCTATGGGGTCACACAGAGTCGGACACGACTGAAGTGACTTAGCAGCAGCATATCAATTATCTCACACAGTTATCTCCTTTTTCATGATGCAAACACCTAAGATCTTAGCTTTTATCAGATTTCAAGTATACAACTCAGCATTGTTAACTACAGCCATACCGTTGTACATTAGATCTCCAGAACTAATTCGTCTTGCATAACTGAAACTCTGTACCTCATGACCCTGCTTCCCACACACCCTCAGTCACTAGCAACCACTATCCCACTGCTGCTTCACAAGTCTGTTTAAGGTTCCACACGTAAGTGAAAGCACACCGTTACTATGTCTGGTTTATTTTGCTTAGCATAATGCCCTCCATATTTATCTATCATATCACAAAAATCAGAATATTCTTCTTTGATAAGGGTGAGTAATATTCAATTATATGTGTATGCGTGTCCTTTATTCATTTTCTAACCAACAGCATTTAGGGTGCTTGCATATTTTAGCCATTGTGAATAATACTGTTATGAAAAAAGGAGTGAGGATATCACTTCAAGGTTCTGTTTACAAATTTTTGGATATATACACAGGAGTAACACTGCTAGATCATATGATAGTTCTATTAATAATTTTTGAGGATATTCCATCTTGTTTCGGAGAAGGCAATGGCACCCCACTCTAGTACTCTTGCCTAGAAAATCCCATGGACGGAGGAGCCTAGTGGGCTGCAGTCCATGGGGTCGCTAAGAGTTGGACACGACTGAGCGACTTCATTTTCACTTTTCACTTTCCTGCATTGGAGAAGGAAATGGCAACCCACTCCAGTGTTCTTGCCTGGAGGATCCCAGGGACGGCGGGGCCTGGTGGGCTACTGTCTATGGGGTCGCACAGAGTCAGACACAACTGAAGCGACTTAGCAGCAGCAGCAGCATCCTGTTTTCCACAAAGGCTATACAAATTAATATTCTCACCAACAATGTACAAGGATTGCCTTTTCGCCACATACTCAGCAACACTTGTCTTTCATACTTTTGAGAATAGGCGTTCTGATGTGGGAGGTGATCTCTCATTATGGCTTTGATTTGCATTTCCCTGATGACTAGTGATGCTGAGCATCTATCCATATACTCTTGACCATTTGTATGTCTTTTCAAATCATTTGTTTTTGTCTTCTCGCTATTGTGTTGTATGAATTCCTTATATATTTTGGATATTAACCCCTTAGCAGACACACGGTTTGCAATTTTTTCTCATTCTATAGATTGCCTTATCACTCTGTTAATCATTTCTTCTCCTGTGCAGAAGCTTTGTTAGATGCAAACATCTATATATAGATGTCTATATATATATATATTTTTTGCTTTTGTATTCTTTGTTTTTGTGTCATATGCAAAAAGCCATTGCCAAGACCAACATCAAGAAGCTTTTTCCCTGTATTTTTTTTTATATACTACGCTACTTTGAAATCAGAAAGTATGATGGCTCTAGTAGGTTCTTCTTGCTCAAATTAGCTTTGGCTATTCATGGCCTTTTGTGAATTTTCCATGTGAATTTTAGATTTTTTTTTCCATTTCTATCAAGAATGACATTGAACTTTTGATGGGAAGTGCCTTAAAAATGTAGAACATTTTGGGTAATGTTTTCAACAAAATTATCCCTTCTTGATAAAGACTTGCCAGGTTCCTTCTCCAAATTCCATAGTAATAGGACATTCTGTTTCACTGCAGATCATGAGTCAATGAACTGTCCCCTGACATCTATAAAATATTTTATACCTATGGACATGGATGTTCAATAGTTAAGTGACTATCGGGTTCCCAGAAATACTAAATAGTAGGGCCTAGATTTGACACCAAAACCAGTATTGTTTCTACTGCAGCCCAGCTGACCAACGAATCATTCTCCTTCAACCACAGGTACCTTGACAGGAATCTGCTCCCAACACCATTTTCTCTGAAAACCTTTCCATGTACATCAATGGCTTATTGCTTTCATCTGAATACTAGCTATGTGCATGGAATTCATACTTCAATAAAATAAAACTTATATAATTTATTCTTTTGTTTTTAATTAATTTATTTTAATCAAAGGATAATTACTTTATAATATGGTGATGGTTTTTGCCATACAAGGACATGAATTAGCCTATTTTTTTTGTTTTTTAAAGTTCTCATCTACTCCTGTCCTTAAAGCCACGTCAAGTATTCTTTTTGTGGTCTGTAATTCTTGTACTCCAGCAAAATAACAAGTGTCCAAGCAAAAATCACTCTGAGAGTCTACAAAACTGCTCCAGGTTTAAACCTTGCTACGGAAGAAAGGTTAACTGCTAATCTGTTGTGCTTAAGGAAATTCACAAATTTCTAAATCTACAGGGATTTGTTTTGCATTTATATGATCTGAAGTCGCATTCCTTTCCAGGAAGAAATGCAGAATGTGTGTGCATTTTCTATATTTAAGCTGAATCAGCAAGCAATTTACTATAGTCAGCAATGACCGCAGTAAACAATAAAAATGCCATTTTAATCATGCTTGAAATTTAAAATACATCTGCAACAGAGGCTTAAATAATTAGAGTGAGACAATATGGAAAACCCAATTGCGTATTGCAAGCTAATATATGATCTCTTGTGCTAAGTGTTGAGGACATTAATTCTATAACTGCAGACGGAATAATTGGAACCATTTGCCAAGGGAACTTTATGCTTACAGCCACTTGGATTAAGTCAAGTGGATTCCACTGGTTCAAAGCTGACTCAAACATTCAGGAAAAAGATAGCACCTCCACAAGAGTTCCATAAAGTTAGTTTTGAGCAAGATTACAGACCTAGGTATTGGTCACACATTATTGCCTCTAAACCTGAATTATTTTAATGAACATGCTTCACTCTAAAACCTCTGAGACACAGAAGGCATTAAAACAAAATGCAATAAAACAGAAAGGATAATTAAGGAAGTGAAAAACAATCAATTAAACAAAAAGTCAAGGTTAGAGCACAAAATACAACTGAAAGGGTAATTTTTGAGAAAATAACAAAACAGGTAAACTCCTAGACAGATTTTTTTTTAATGAAGGAAGCAAAAATGTACATTATGTGTGTGTTAAAATAAATATAAAAAAGATGTATAGAGAAGATACTTACAAAAATTACAGACAAATAAATGGGCAAGTTTGGTAGAATAAGTTTGGAAAAGGTAGAGGAAGAAGATGATTCTCAACAGATTATAATGTCCACAATGGATTGACAAAAGGCAGAGAACTTGAAGAGAACAGTGATCATAGAAAACAGGAGGAATAAGATTAAAATAGTCTGCCACTATAAAGTGGTTCAAGACTCAAAAGCATTTCCAGACGCTTTTTAGATTAGGTTAGTTAGATTCTACTAATCTTAATATAAGAGATTGTTGTTGTTGTTTAGTCGCTAAGTCCTGTCTGACTCTTGAGTCCTGTGACTGTAGCCCACCAGGCTTCTCTGGCATGGCATTTCCCAGGTAACAATACTGGAGCTAGTTGCCACTTCCTTCTCCAGGGGATCTTCCTGATTCAGAGACTGAATCTGTGTCTCCTGCATTGGCAGGTGGACTGTCTACCACTGAGACACTGCTGCTGCTGCTGCTAAGTCGCTTCAGTCGTGTCTGACTCTGTGCGACCCCATAGACGGAAGCCCACCAGGCTCCCCCATCCCTGGGATTCTCCAGGTAAGAACACTGGAGTGGGTTGCCGTTTCCTTCTCCAGGAGATCTTCCTGACTCAGAGACTGGATCCATGTCTCCTGCATTGGCAGGTGGACTGTCTACCACTGAGACACTAGGGAAGCTCATAAGAGATTAAATCTATTTATATAATTAAAATATTAAACAATTGAATAATATGCAAAGCTGTGAAACTTACTTTATGAGACAAAAATGAATTTCTCACATCCCAAACGAATAAACATAATACAAAAAAACCTATATATCAATTACATGTATACATAAACACCAAATTCAAAATAAAATACTTAAAGTCAATCCAATACTATACTAAAAGAATAAAACACCATGATAAAACAGATCTCATTCCAAGCACACAAGGTTGATTCAACTTTATAAAATCTAAAGCCAAAATTAAGCAAACATATTAAATGAAAACAACCAATATGCAATGAATAAAATTAATAATTATTATTGAACAACATAAAGTATGGGACCTAAATAAAAGATTTTACAGAGCAAAGGAAACAGTAGACATGATTAAAGGACAACTCTCAGAATGCGAGAAAATAATTTCAAATGAAGTTGACAAAGGATTAACCTCCAAAATACATAAGCTGCTTATACAGCTCTTTATCAGAAAAATAAACAGCCATTTCAAAAAATGGGCAGAACACCTAAACAGACATTTCTCCAAAGAAGATATACAAATGGCCAATAAACACTTGAAAATATGCCCAACATTACTAATTATTAGAGAAACGCAAATCAAAACTACAATGAGGTATCACCTCACACCAGTCAGAAAGACCATCATCAAAAAAAGCACAAACAATAAATGCTGGAGAGGATGTGGAAAATAGGGAAACTTCTTGTACTATTGTTGGGGGGGGGGCAGTGCAAATTTAAACAGCCACTATGGAGAACAGTTTGAAGACTCCTTAAAAAAAATTAGTAATAAATCTACCATATAACCCAGCAATCCCACTACTGGGCATATACCCTGATAAAATCACAATTATAAAAGACATATTTATCCCAACGTTCATTGTAGTAGTATTTATAACAGCCAGGACATAGAAGCAACCTAGATATCCATCAACAGATGAATGGATTAAAAAAGATGTGGTACATTTATACAATGGAATATTAGTATCATAAAAAGAATAAATTTGAGTCAATTCTAGTGTTGTGAATGAATGTAAAGTCTGTTAAACAAAGTGAAGTAAGTAAGAATGAGGAAATGAACATCGCATACTAATGCATGTAAATGGAATCTAGAAAAATGGTACTGATAACCCTATTTACAGGGAAGGAATGGAGATGCAGATGTAGAAACAGCCTTGTGGACACAGTGGGGGAAGGAGAGAGTGATACGAATGGAGAAAGTAGCACCAACATATATACACTATCGTGTGTAAAATATATAGATGGTGAGAAGTTGCTATATAACACAGGGAGCCCAGCCTGATGCTCTGTGATGACCTAGAGGGGTGGGATTGGGGGAAAGGAGAGAGGCCTAAGAGGGAAGAGACATATGTATAATTATGGCTGATTGCATTGTTGTATGGCAGAAACCAACACAATATTGTAATTTTCCTTCAATTAAACAAAAAAGCATAGAATAGAAATTTAATAAAACTCTGAATATGACAACCAGAGCAGTGATGCCCACTCTCATCTAATATTTATATGGTTTTAAGAATTTTAACTAATATAACAAGACAAGTAAACAAAATAATAGATATAAATATTTCATACACAGAGTAAGTTTTATTCATAGATATTTTAATTCACCTAGAAAAACCTGGAGATTACTAAAAAGCTTTAAAATCCCTAAGAGAATTTGTTGAGTTGTGTAAATTATATATATGGGGGCAGTGGATTTTATTTAAAATAGTGATCATCCTCTCAAAGACATAGGAAGAATGAATTTAATAAAAAAAAAATTGAAGAACATATTTTAAATGGTAAAATATATTGAAAACTGTAAAAATGAGCAAATAGAGAATATTCCATATTTCCAAAACTGATATCATATCATAAATCATTTCCCCATATTAGTATATAAATGTAATGCAATTTCAAACAAATTCTCAATTTAAAAAGAAACCCAACAAATGAAATTAGAATGTATATGTAAGAACAAATACCTGAGAGCAGGCAAGAAAATTTTAAGAATAAACATGAGAAACAACCATTCTTTCTGAATTTTAAAAAATACAGCAAATATAATCAAAATAGCATACTGACATAGACACAGACTAATAGTCCTGAAGAAATAAAGAGAAATTTCATAAACAAGCACAACTAGAAATAAGGAAGTTATGAATAGGAAAGATCAGTAAAGACAACACACAGTAAAGGCAGGAAATCATCCCCGCACAAATGTGATATCAAACCCAGCAACTGTGAGAGGAAGAGAGTGTAAATGCAAGTTATTGGAAAGGCATTTGAAAATAAGAGACCGGAAACTTAAAACAATCTTACATATGTCTATAGACTGTTTTATCAAGACCTCATGGTAACCGCAAACCAAACATCTACAACAAATACACGCAAAAATGAAAAAGCAATCCCCCCCAAAAAACCCCACTAAAGTTAGTCATCAAACCAAAAAAGAACAAACGAGAAAGGGAAGAAAAAAGAGCAGAAATAAGCACAAATGCCTATTAGAACTTAGTATCTTAAGAAGTAGTATTTCAATAGATTGGAAAATATTTTAATAAATAGCATTGGGATAATTGTCTAGGTATCGAAATGAAAGCAAAGCTAGAACTCCACTACAAACCACATGTGAAAATAATTTCTAAGATTCTTTACCATCTGAGCCACCAGGGACACCCTCTAAATATATAATTTTATTTAAAGTAAAATATCAAATATATAAGAAGCAAATACATGAGTTTTTTTGTGTAAACCTGCAATAGATGAGTCTAAATCAGAATTGAACTATGAGAAGCCATAAGGAAAAGGAAGCAGTGACATTGACTGTACAATATTTTTAACATTTCTATAAGTTGATTAAAAAAAGGAAGCTCATCAATCATGAGTGTTAGATATGAATGGGTGAGGAAGAAGGCTGAAACAAATGTAAATGGTCAATAAAGAGATGAATAACAAAATGCTCATTCTTATTTTCAAGCAGAAACCATGTTATTTTTAAAACATATAAATTTTTTCAGGATCAGGTTTTTTGAAAGGCACAAAACTGTAGATTCAAGATTTTTTCAGAATATGAGCTGGGGAACATATTTGATTCATGCTAATGAATCTTCCCTGTAGGAATAAAGTTAATAGTATGTAAATTTACTTGCTGTTTGTTTTCAGTGGCTCAGGTCAGTTCAGTCGCTCAATTGTGTCCGACTCTTTGCGACCCCATGAAACGCAGCACGCCAGGCCGCCCTTCCATCACCAACTCCCAGAGTTTACCCAAACTCATGTCCATCGAATCAGTGATGCCATCCAGCCATCTCATCCTCTGACACCCTCTTCTTTTTCCCTCAGTCTTTTCCAGCATCAGGGACTTTTTTCCAATGAGACAGCTGTTCACATCAGATGACCAAAATACTGGAGTTTCAGCTTCAGCATCAGTCCTTCCATGAGTATTCAGGATCGACTTCACTCAGGATTGACTGGTTTGATCTCCTTGCTGTCCAAGGGACTTTCAGAAGTCTTCTCCAGCACCACAGTTCAAAGGCATCAATTCTTTGGAGCTCTGCCTTCTTTACAGTCCAGCTCTCACAGTGGTACCTGACCACTCGGAAGACGACAGCCGTGACTATACGAACCTTTGTCAGCAGAGCAATGTCTCTGCTTTCCAACACACTGTCTGCGTTTTTCATAGCTTTCCTGCCAGGAAGCAATCGTCTTCTAATTCCATGGCTGCAGTCACCATCCACAGTGACTTTAGAGCCCAAGAAGAGGAAATCAGAGGCTACTTCCATCTTCCCCCCTCTATTTGTCATGAAGTAATGGGGCCAGTGCCATGATCTTAGTTGTTGGGTTTTGGGGTTTTTTTTGTTTTGTTTTTGTTTTCTGGTTTTAAGCTGGCTCTTTCACTCTCCAAGTTCATCCTCACCAGGAGGCTCTTTCGTTCCATTTTGCTTTCTGCCATTGGTGGTATCACCCACATATCTGAGGTTGCTGATGTTTCTCCTGCCTATCTTGATTCCAGTTTGTAACTCATCCAGCCCAGCATCTCTAATGATGTGCTCAGCATATAGATTAAACAAACAAGGTGACAGCAGATAGCCCGGTCGTACTCCTTTCTCAATCCTGAACCAATCAGCTATTCCCTACAGAGTTCTAATTGTTGGTTCTTGACCCACATACAGGTCAATATGGAGATATATATATGTAAATGTGTGTTTATCCCTGGACGAATGTCCATGATTTCTTATGGAAAATATCCAAGTTGTAGAATAATATGCACTGTCTATTATTTCTTTTAAAAAATACCCATTACATTTTGAGCAGAAATATAAAT
Organism: Bos javanicus; assembly: GCF_032452875.1. Lineage (NCBI taxonomy): Eukaryota > Metazoa > Chordata > Mammalia > Artiodactyla > Bovidae > Bos > Bos javanicus. The sequence goes on along the minus strand of NC_083895.1, from coordinate 39,019,219 downwards.
ATCAGTATACTAAAATGATTATATCAGAGAAAAAGAGGTATTAGTGGCATTTTTAAAAAGTTTTAATTTAACTAAAATGTTTACATGTAGGTCAAAAAGTATTCTATTTATATAAATATAACTTGATTGCTAGTGTCAAGGTAATAAAGTCTTAGAAGCACCTCCAGAATGGTGGAGTAAGTAAATCTGAAAATCCACTCCTTCTTAAAAGGTACAAAAACACCAGAAAATCAAGTTTTCATAACTCTAGAAATTAACTAATGGCTTGCAGAATTGCTAGAAATATTTATTCAAGAAAATTAAATATTGGTTAGAACAGTGAACTTTATGGTATTTTTAATTACTCTCATTCCCCTCTCTTTAGCTATATGGTTGCTTTGAAAATAAACAGGCTCAAAAACTGTGAAAACATCAACATAGGAGACATGGGAAAGGACTAAAGGGGCTGGGCGCTGCCCTCAAAAGCTCCAAACTCATAAAACTGTCATTATTTGACCTCCGGCTTTTCTTCATGGACAAGTTCCATTTATAAGGTTTTGATCTTTACATTCCCTAACTCAGAGTTCATATAACAATCAAAAACAATTATTTAAATGACAATTTTATGAGATAGTGATACAAGTTGGAGCAAACAAAAGGCTAGCCAAAAAACTTAAATATGGGGAAACTCAAAATGGAGGACTTTGAAAACCTCCAACATGTTCTTGGGGATTTAGACACGCAAATATAGGGCTGCCTAAAGAAATTACTGTGGGTGGTGACTGCACCCATGAAGTTAAAAGATGCTTGCTCCTTGGAAGAAAAGCTATGACAAACCTGGAAAGCATATTAAAAAGCAGAGACATCACTTTGCCAACAAAAGTCCATATATTCAAGCTATGGTTCTTCCAGTAGTCATGCACAGATCTAAGAGTTGGAACATAAAGAAGGCTGAGAGCCAAAGAACTGATGTCTTCGAATTGTGTCGCTGGAGAAGACTCTTGAGAGTCCCTTGGACAGCAAGGAGATCAAACCAGTCCATTCTAAAGGGAATCAACCCTGAATACTCATTGGAAGGACTGATGCTGAAGTTCCAATACCTTGGTCACCTGATTGGAAGAGCTGACTCACTGGAAAAGACCTTGATTCTGGGAAAGACTAAGGGTAAAAAGAGAAGAGGGCAAGAGAGGATGAGATGGTTGGGGGGCATCATTGATTCAAAGGACATGAGTTTGAACGAAGGACAGGGAAACCTGGCATACTGCAGTCCACGGAGTCACAGAGCCAGATACGACTTAGCAGCTGAACAACAACACGACCAGAAGAGAGCTGAGAAAGCCCTAACCTCTCACCTCAACTGACTTTTTTGACTCTTTTGCACATATAAGAAGTGAAGGCTAAAACAGATTTGTAAACGGTCATATCTTCAAAGCACACCCCGACACAAACACAAAAGTTTGTGACTTATGGTGGGAGATGTATTGATTCAAGGTGGATAAGGAAATCAATAATTCAATAACTATCTGACCAATAAATAAACCCAGAATTCAGGGGCCACATGAGATAAAAAATACAGACTATAAAGAAGTAGTCTACAAAAGCCACTAAAAAGCAAACATCAACAATAAAAAAACAATAAGAAAAAGTAGCAACAACAAAGGCTAAAGGGAATAGGATTAGATTTAAAGGATTGATAAAATATTTATTTTATATTTATTTGATTTTTTTTTCTTTTTTTTAAGATACAACTAAAACCAAAAAGTATGGCCAAAACATAAGTAAGGGGTGGTTCAATAGAAACTGTGCCTGAAGAGGACCAGCTACTGGACTCACTGAATGAGGTATCATAGATATGCATAAAGAACTAAAGAAAACCATGTCTAAAAAAAATAAAGCAAAGTTTGAGAATGAGTTTTTCAAGTTGAGATTATTAATAAGAAATTATAATAGAGATTATAAAAAGGAATCATAAATAAATTTTAGAGTTAAAAACAACTGAAATGATGAATTCACTACAGGAGAAAAATAGCATATCTGAACTTTAAGAAAAACGAGCCAAAAAAAGAAAAAAGAACCAATGAACTTGAAGATAAATCCATTGATTATTTTTCAGTCTGAGAAACACAAATAAAAAAGAATAAAGATGAACAGAACATCAGAGACTCATGGAACACTATGAAGCACACTAATATATGGATAATGAAAGTCAGTCCTAGAAACAGAGAAGTCAGTAAATATAGAAAAAGAATATTTGAAGATATAACTGAAACTAAAATTTGATGAAAAACATCAAATTACATTTTCAGAAGCTCAAATTCCTCCAAGAAAGTTACACAAAGAAATTCATACCTTAGTGTATCATCACTATATGTATGTCAGCACATAGGTTAATCAATGAATTTAAAAGTATTGAAACCATACAAAGTATGCTACCTGATTACAATGGAAAGAAACAAAACACCATTAGCTGACAAACATTTAGGAAATTCATAAATATGTAGAAATAAACTAAATAACCAAAGGATTAAAGGAAAAATCACAAGGGAAAATAGAAAATCTTTTGAGATAAATTAAAAACAAAACAACATACCAACTACTATGAGATGAGACTAAAGTAATGCTTAATGAGAAATTTATCAGTTCTAAATGCCTATATTAAAAAGGAAGATAGATCTGAAATCAATAATCTAAACTTCTACCTTAAGAAACTAGAGAAATAAAAACAGTTTAAATAAGCAGAAACACGTAAATAATAAATAGCAGACTGGAAATGAGATTAGAGTGTAAACTTAAATCCAAAAGTTGGTTCTTTAAAAACGTCAATTAAATTGACAAATCTTTAACTAGACTAATCAAAGAAAAAAAAAAAAGGCAAGAGAAGATATAAATCACCAGTTCAGGAATAAAAAGAGAAATCACTACAGATTTTTGAGAAGTAAAACAGATGATAAATTCTATGAACAACTTTTGCCACCAAATAGGTAAGCTCAACGATATAAACTCCTACAAACACACAAACTATCGAAAATGACTCAAGAAGAAACAGAGTATCTGAATAGATAGATAACAAGTGAATAAAACACTCATTTTAGCCATTTTAAAGCTGTCCACAAAGTAAATCAAACGTCTGAAAAAGAGTCAATACCAGTCCTTCAAAAAATCTTCAAAAAATGAGGAAGAGAATCACGTGGAAGAAATGAAAGAGGTGAGGGAACACGTTTCAACTCATATTGTGATGCCAGTATTATCCAAATACCAAAACAAAAACAAAACCCATAAAACAAAATCTACGGACCAATATTCTTTGTGAATATCAACATAAAAAAACCTCAACAAAATACCTGCACACCAAATCTAGCCATATGTAACTAAGATTATATTGTGTGAACAAGCTATAATCATCCCAGAAATGTAAGGATGGTCTAACATCCAAAATCAATCAATTCAGTGTGTTTGGTGATACAGTGCTGAGCATAACGGTCCTCCAAGATCAATCAATGTAAAACATATGACTCAAGGTCAGAAGAGCATTTGGGATAAATCCTTTCCTGACAGAAGCCCTTAAACTAGGAACATAGGAAAACGTCTACAGCCTGATTAAGAGCATCTGTGAAAAACCCACATTATCATATTTAATGGTGAAAGATAGAAAATTATTCTCCTAAGATCAGAAATATGAAGACAAGATGTCTGCCCTTGCCTCTTCATTGTAATGTAAATTCTAGCTTGGGCAATTAGGGACAAAAAATAAAGTATACAGTTTGGAAACAAAGAAGTAAAACTCTCTATTTGAAGATGACATGATTACATATATATATGGACTTCCCTGGTGGTTCAGACAGTGAAGTGTCTGTCTACAATGCGGGAGACCTGGGTTCAATCCCTGGTTTGGGAAGATCCCCTGGAGAAGGAAATGGCAATCCACTTCAGTACTATTTCCTGGAAAATCCCATGGATTTTCATACAGAGGAGCCTGGTAGGCTACTGTCCATGGGGTCACAAAGAGTCAGACACGACTGAGCACCTTCACTTTCATATATTTATATATATATATATATATATATATATATATATAATCTTTGAAAATCCACAAAATCTGTATAGAATTAGTAAATCAGCTCAGCAAGTCTCCAGGATAGAGAGAATTAGCTTTCTTTCTATATAGTAGCAATGAAGGATCCGAAAATGAAATAAAGCACTATCATTAAGGACTCCCATTTTTCAGTGCAATATGTAAAGAGCTTAGAAATGAGCTCTTCAGTACTTACAACTGAATAGCAACAACTCTCCTTAGATCCATCAGAGAACAGAAGTCACAGAGCAAACTGCCACCATGAAAACTGGAGAGACACTGAATACAGAGCATCACAGCACACTAGGAGGAGAAGTCACTGTTGGAGGCAGCAACTCTTATGAACAAATAAAGGAGAATTGACTCACTGCTAGAGATGGAACTAAAGCTAGACTGAGAAATAAAAACCCCTAATGGCCCAGACTTAGCTGCTTCCCTCACATTTTCATGAATTTTACCTTCACAAGCTCACCATATTCTTAAGGTGAAGATGGGAGAAATATCCACTTGTTCAGTCTTTTGAAATATACTCAGGTATACTTAACAAAAGTGTGTCCTCAAGGAAACTTATTTCACTGGAGCTTAGGTAACTTGATTTCTACTAAAGCCTAACCAAACTCTGGGAATTGAAATACTAACTCCATTCCACTCTGGACTTTCTGTCTTATCTGAGAGAAGAGTTACGCTAATAAATATTTGTGAAGGTCACAGCCCAGGTACATAGGTTCTCTGCAAGTATGAGACCTAGTAACAGGATATTAGAATGCTTCCCATTCCTCAAACCTTATCACGACATCAATAAGACTCCTGAATACAATAGGGAATTAGAGCCGAAAGAACTCAAGACTTAGACTCTATTTAAAGAAGGATACTCTAAGGAAGGGGCTTCCCTGGTGGCACAGTGGTAAAGAATCTACTTGCCAATGCAGGAGACGTGGGTTTGATCCCTGGTTTGGGAAGATCCCCTGGAGAAGGAAATGGCAACCCACTCCGGTATTCTTGCCTACGAAATCCCATGGCCAGAGAAGGCCGGCAGGCTATAGTCCCTGGGATCACAAAAAGAGTCAGACACAACTTAGCAACTAAAAACCAACTCTAGGTTGATACAGAGCCCCTGTTTGAGTTTCCTGAGACATACAGCAAATTCCCATAGGCTATCCATTTAACATATGGTAATGTAAGTATCCATGTTACTCTCTCCATACATCTCACCTCTCCTCCCCTCTTCCCACGTCCGTAAGTCTGTTCATGTCTGTTTCTCCATTGCTGCCCTGCAAATACATTTTTTGGTACCATCTTTCTCGATTCCGTGTAAATGTGTTAGTATACAATATTTATATTTATCTTTCTGACTTACTTCACTCTGTATAATAGGCTCTAGGTTGGGTTGGCATGGGGAGGGTTCAAGAGGGAGGGGATATATACACACACACACACACACACACACACACACACACACCCCTCTGGCTGATTTATGTTGAGGTTTGACAGAAAACAACAAAATTATGTAAAGCAATTATCCTTCAATTAAAAAAGTTAATTAATTAAAACAACAACAACATCTCTAGGGAAACCCAAAACCACAGGGGAGACCAAGTAAGGAAACAAGAGGAAATTTCTGTCTCCAACATCACAGAGCAAAGAGCAAACGAAGCATAACTCCCAGCTAGACGTGCATAAAATCTCGTAGTAAAAGCCCATTTCCTCAGTTCTTACTTAATACATCATGCCTGATTTTCAAATAAAAATGTTAATACATGCTAAAAAGCAAAAATGTTTTGAAGAGACAAACTAAGCATCAGAACAAGACACAGAGATGATAAGAGATTTTGAAATAATCAGATCAGGAATTTAAAATAGCTATAGTTAATTTGATAAGAGCTCTAAAAAAGAAGAACAAAAGGACAACATCTAAAAACACATGTATAATATAAACAGAGAGATGGAAAAATTAAGACAATAATACAGCTTAAAATAGCATTCAAATAAAATATTTAGAAATAAAGGCAATAAAAAACTACAAGTCTACTTCTCAACAAGTCACTGTTGAAAAAAATGTAAGGAGACGTAAATAAATGGAGTGATTTCCACATTTATGAATCAGTGGTCTTAATACTGTTATGATGACAAGAGTCCCCAAACTGATGTATGGATTCAATGTGTTCTCTACCAAAATGTCAGCTGGACTTTTTACATAAATCAATAAGTTGATCTTAAAACATACAGAAATGAAAGACATCCAAAGTAGACAAAACAATCTTGAGGCAAATCAAAAAAAAGAACAAAGTTGGAGGATTCATAATTCCTGATTTCAAAACTTTTTACAAAGCAGCAAAAATCAAGACTTACGGTACTGGCATATGTATATAAAGTCTGGAAATAAATCCTCTCATTTATGATCAAGTGATTTTTCAAAAAGCGTATTTCAATGGAGAATAGAACAATTCAAGAGAGGAAAGAACAGTTCTTTCAACAAATGATGTTGGAAAAGGGGAAACAGATATCCACATGCAAAAAAATAAATCTGGAACCCAACCTCACACTACATAAACAGTTAACTAAAAAAAAAATCATAGACCTAAATACAAGTGCTAGAAAAATAAAGTTCTTAAAACATAGGAGTAATTCTCTGTGACTTTGGATTAGGCAATGGTTTACTAAAAATAACAAAGTACAGTAACAACAACAACTTTACTAAAATTGAAATATTTGTGCTTCAAAGATGTAATATTAAAAATTAAAATGGTAACTCACTAAATAGAAGAAATATTTGGAAAATATATTTGATAAGGGTCTTATATCCGGAATATATTTTTAAAATTTCACAAATTAACAATAAATAGAAAAATAATCCAAGTAAAATTATAAAGAATTTGAAGATAAATTTCTCAAAAAATACACAAATTATCAATAAGCACATGAAAAGATGCTAACCATCATCCACCATTAAGGAAATGAACATCAAAACCACAATCCAATACTACTTCACGTCCAACAGAATGATTAATATCTAACAGACTGACCATAAAAAATTGTTGCTGAGAACTTAAAGAAATTGACCCCCTCACACTTTGCTGGTTGGCTTCTAAAATTATACATCCACTTTGAAAAACAATTGGCAGTTCTTCAAAATAGTAAACACAATGACTATATGTCCCACAAATTCCATTTTTAGGTATATGCCCATATACTGAAAATATATGTCCTACAAAGACTGGTACCCAAATGTTCGTAGAAGCATTATTTATAACAACCCCAAAGTAGGCACAATGCAAATGTCAATCAAATGATAAATAAACAAATTTTAGTATGTCTAACATAATGGAATGTTGCTCAATTATCAAACGTCAGGTAGTATTAACACATGCCACAACAGGGATGAAACTTAAAACCATTACATTAACTCAAAGAAACCAGACACAAAAGCCTAAAATTTTGAAATCAGATTGTGTTTGATGGCTGTACAACTCTGTATGGGGTGAGTATAATATAAACCTCTGAATTGTCCACTTTAAAAAGATGAAATTGATGGTATGTGAATTGTATCTCTATAACGCTCTTTAAAAATAGACTAAAAATCAGTGCCGCCATGATGTCATGAATCTTCCAGAACAGTTACTCTGTGTGTGTATGTGTATGCATGTTTATGGGTGTGTTTTCCCCCAAGTAAGATTCAGGGAAAACTGACATTTTGGTCAAATTGAAAAAAAAATTAAATATTCATTTTATGTTTCATCATCTCAATTAAATGATCAATTAGGTTTTAACTCCTTCCAGAATGAGCCAAGGATACTAAGAATGCAGAGAATACAACTAGTTATGTATTCTAAATTCACTTTCGATAAAAATACAGATTATCTGACTTATGGTGGGGTTATATTGTCACAAACCCATTGCTAAACCATAAGTGGAAAATATCAAATGTCAAGGATGCATTTAATGCACCTAACTTAACATCATAGCTCAGCATATCCCACCTTAAACCTCCTAAACTTGTCCACAGCTAAACAAAATCACCTAACACAAATCCTATTTTATAAAGCAGTGTTGAATCCCTCATGTAATTTATTGAATATTGTACTGAATGTGAAATACAGATGGTTGTAAATGTATTGAATGTTTACTCGTGATCACGTAGCTTGCTGGGAGCTGCAGTCTACTGTCACTGCCCAGAATCACAGAGAATTACTGTTCCACATGCCACTAGCCCCTAGAAAAGATGAACATTCAGTTGATTGTGATTTATTTTCCTTGAACACAGTTGTAATGATATGCACAGTCTGTATTTGGAATTGAAAACTCACTCGAAGAGCAACTACTATATATCTAACACTGAATACATCCCAAACACTTGGGATAATTAACAGAAAGAAAATTGTATTTACAGAAATAAGCCTGTATTTACATATTTACATTGAAGGTTTCTCTTCAGACTACTAAAAAATCCATATATAATTTATGTGATTCATATATCCAGTTTAGCTACGGCAGAACATATTTATGCAGTGCACACACCATTCTCACCAAATTCTGGCTGCAAATCTGACATTTTTAATTGACAATTTTTACCCAAGCATAGAAAATAATTTACAATGTAGCAAAGCTGCCTTCATTATCTAGATCTTCCAAAAATTAAAACAAATTGGTATCTTTACTATTTCCAGAACTCCAGCATTCTCTGGAGATTACCACTGGCGATGCCATTCCAATTTGAAAACAAAGGCTGTATGTTACAGCCGCTTAGCAGATAGCACTTCAGTCACTGCTTGCAGTTTCTCTAGATCTAAGGTAATATGCAACATGGGTGATTATAATAATCAATACTAAATAGGTAAGACATGAAAGGTGATCTGTTTTTGTGATCATCCAAGCCAGCATTTTATAAAGTGTGTAGAGCAGAACACTAGAACTATAAAGCTGTCTTGGAAAAATTAAGAATAGTTTCTGAGGTTCCAAAGAGGTTTGAAAACTAGTACACATTAGATTTCATCCTTACAAAGTCTTAGAACATGTATGTATGTTACAAATTCTCAGCCTTCACTTCACCCTGGGAGGAATCCTGTTTAAGTTTGCTTAATCCAGATCTTAGCAAACACATTTATATCAACACTTCTCTCTTTTTTTCCTTTATCTCTTCCTATCCCCTTTCCAAAACACATACACAAAGCATCTTTGAATATACTGTTATGTCTGATTTAGGACAGGCAAAAGTAAACGTTTGCTGATTGAACAAATAACACTTCCACGATGCTTAAACAAGGGCTCTGAAACTGCATGTGCATAATTAAAAGATGAGGCCAAACTGAAGACCTTCTGTAGCACTGATGTTTGGTCAAAGAATCACGCATGACCTGTAAGTAATTATATCCTCAAAAGTAAATGTGGCTGAAATTCTTTCTGGTGCTCAGGCTAGCAATGCAGACACTGCTTGATGGAATGATTTAATTAATGTTTTCCTCTGCAAGCTTGAATTTAAACTGTCAATGGTTGCCATACCATACCAGAAGTAACTCAATTTCCAGAAAAGTGCTAGATGCTTTCTTCCAGGAAGTTTAAAGGTGCTCCAAAGGGAGGAGGGGTTCTGTCTGAAAATTACGCTAATGCCACAAAGCATTACTCATGGGTACTTGAAGACTAGTATGGACTGGGCATGTTCTAATTTAAAGGAGCAAGTGAACACAGAACTAGGGCTCAGCACTGCCATTAATAACATCCTTATTTCTGGAGATTAAAAGAAATAAAAAACGACATGGAATGAAACAACTCTCAGCAGAGCTGAATAAATACTACAGAAGCATGTGGGAAACTCAATTTTTATAGATGGACAGTATCCAACAGTGGTTCAAGGTGATCCACGGTGATTAAATCAGATCCAGTCTGATCTGAGGTGATCAGATCGCTTATACAATAGTCTTATTTTTGTAGCCACATTCAAAGGCTTTAATAATTTTCCATTTAGGCCAGTCCCATCAGCTTCTGTAGGTCATGAAAGATTATATTATTGTTGCCACATGGCCTTGTTTGTTCCCTTCTGTGTAACATCTAACAGGCAGACCTTTGCTTATCCAGACATAGTATTCTAAACTGATTTTCTCCTTCTTTAAACAACTCCCATGTTTCATATGTCTTACATAAAAATCAAAAGCACCATTTAATTGGAAAACAAAACATGATGTCACGCTAGCTTTCAAGCTTTGGGAAATGTTAACCAACAGGAGTTTTGCAAGTGTTCAGTTCAGTTCAGTCGCTCAGTCATGTCCAACTCTTTGGGACCCCATGAATCGCAGCACGCCAGGCCTCCCTGTCCATCACCAACTCCCAGAGTTCACTGAGACTCACGTCCATCGAGTCAGTGATGCCATCCAGCCATCTCATCCTCTATTGTCCCCTTCTCCTCCTGCCCCCAATCCCTCCCAGCATCAGAGTCTTTTCCAATGAGTCAACTCTTCACATGAGGTGGCCAAAGTACTGGAGTTTTGCAAATGTTAATATATATTTATTTGCATGTGATAAAAATAGTGAAAGTTTGTTCACTGCTAACTCAGCTTGTTTTTTGTTTTTTGTTTTATTTATAATCACTAGTATTCACTTTTTTGGCATACAGTTATGTGAACTTTTTAAATGCAGAGATCCTTGTAGGCACCAAACAATCTCCACACTACCACGAATCCCCTAATGCTGCACTTTAAAAACCACTGTCAACCTCCTCCCTGCACTCCCAACCTCTAACAATCTTTGATCCATCCCCTGCACTTTTAGAAAGTCACTAACTGGAATCACAAAATATTTAATCTGGCTATGTCACTTACAAAATTGTCTCTGGAGATTCATCCAGATTGTACACAGCAATAGTTCGTTTCTTTTTATTGCTGAATACCATTTAATTGTAGGCATACAGTATAGTATTTATACATCTACCTACTGAAAGACATTTGTTTTTTATTTTTTCCAGTTTTGGGAAACTGTGCTGATATTAATATTACTGTGTGGGTTTGTATAAGAACATAAACTTAATTTCTTTAATTTACTGGAAGTGAGCTTGTGAGATCATATGGCAATTGTATGTTTCACTTCATAACAAAATGCCAAACTGTTTCCAGAGTGGTTGAATCACTTTGAATCATTTGAATTTGAACAAACAGGCAAAGCTATCATATTGGAGAGGATATGATTTTTTTCACAAGTAGTTTACATAAGATGAAACGATACTTTAACAGCCAAAAGATGAGAAAGTACACATTAAATAAATTGAGCTCTGTGTATCTTAAATTCAACTTACTTGGTTCATTTGTTCCTTGAAGATAAATACAGTATAAAATAAAAATGGATAAACACAAAAATGTAGTTATGTGTTGTATAACTACAGTTTAGGGTGAAATCATTGCATTCCTAATTATGACTTCTGTTCTAAGAACAGCTGGTACTATGAATGTTTTAAATTGTGCAACAGATTCAGCAAGAAAGGATCACTGGGATTTGTTTCTTCCCATTTCCAGGACATAGTAGTGAAGAGAACCCAAGACAGCACAGAAAACAAATGCAAAAATCAAGCCAGAAACCATGACGGGGCCACAGGTCAACTGCAGCTAGCTATTCCAGTAGGTAAGTTCTCCACTGGCTTGCTCAGGGAGACAAGGGGAGAGGAGAAACAGGTTTACAAGTCATTTGCTTAGAAAGGAAGAAAAATGTGGAAAGAAACTGAATTCTCCATGACTTCTTTTGAGTTACTGGATAAAACTTTGCCAGAAGAACAACCTGTTCCAATTGTTCTCGTCACCTTAGTCTGTTTGAGCTGAGTTTCTGTCACTTGCCATATAAACTATTCTCATATAGAGGTTATATTAAAATTATTTAAGCAAACTTAAAATAACACAAAATACAGTGAAAAAAATCAGGGCCAACAGGCTAGAAATAAAATAAAATTTTAATGTGTTTGGGTAGTAGAACTATATGACTGTGTCCTATCTTAAAAATTCCTTATTTCCACATTTTATTTTATGAAAGTGTACCTCTTTTCTTGAATAGACACATAAAGCTATATTATTTCCAAATATATGTTTCTATGAAAGAACTGTACTGCTTTAAAAACATTTAATTCCACAATGATGGAATGATTAAAGCAAGCCAATCATAATTTATTGAATGCTAATGCCTTTTTGTGAAGAAAAAAATGAAAACCAAATTATTTAACTGAAAGAATATTGACTTTTGTAACTTGTACAGAGACAGAAAATTACGTAGTTTTTCTCAGTCTATGCATCAACGTCTGAAAAATGGGAGTGGGCTTTGTGGTTCTCAGTTCCTATTTTAGGCATGTGGTCAAAGAAAATGCATTTTCCAAACCCAAAGAGGCTCAACATTTGAAAACAGATGTTTTTGGAATATTTAAACTCTACTTTAATCATCCAAAGACACTCTCTTTAACTTCCTAGGGCCTGGTTTACCTTAAAATTAGGAGGAAAAATTCAGAATCTCTGGGCTGTTTCTGAAGTTATAATAGAAAAAAAAAAAATCAATGAATTCCCTTTTTTTTCAAACTAGATTATTTCATTAAATTCTGGGTAGTTTAAAACTGGAAAATAGTCTAGTTTAAGAAATAATTACTTGTGCTTCTTTTCAAACATCAGCAGTGTCTTTGGTTTATCTCTATAGTATCCAATTCAGTGCATTTGGTTCAGTAAATCTCAGGAGAAAGCCCTCCTCTCAGCCATGGTGGCCTTATTTCAGAGATTTATCTTCACTAAATTCCTTCTTTGCACATGTTTTCCCTGTATTTCCATGTACTTTGTCTGAGATACTGTCTACTCTTTCTTTGCCACTACTCAAACCATTCAACTATCACTTTATTAGGGTATCTCTCTCTGACTGAACTAGCTCCACCCCTGGGCAGTTTTATAAACCTCTTTTACTTATACCTTCAGAAAACAAGAAACTGTTGGTATTTTAATTTTGGAGAAATCTGTAAACAGATAATCATGATGTAACTCAGTGCACGCACATGCTAAGTTGCTTCAGTTGCATCTGACTCTCTGTGACCCTGTGGACTGTAGCCCACCAGGCCCCTCTGTCCATAGGATTTTCCAGACAAGAATACTGGCGTGGTTTGCCATGCCTTCCTCCAGGGGATCTTCCTGATCCAGGGATCAAACTGGGATTTCTTACATCTCTTGCATTGGCAGGCAGATTCTTTACCACTAGTGCCACCTGGGAATTTGGTGTATAAAATATTTATAATTGGATTTTTATAGAACTAAGAGGAAGAAATTAATTACTCTGAAGACTAAAGCAGGGAATGACAACTAGTTTTAGAAAAGATGAATTGGAGTCTGCCTCAAAAAGCAAAAATGAAGATGGAAGTCACTGACAATCAAAATATGAGGCATGATTATGGAGGTTATGAGGATAATATCTCATTTGAAAGTCTTGAGAAACTCTAAATACTATTTTCTCCACTACAGATGTGAGAAATCTGAGGTTGTAGTAATGTGCATAAGTCTAAAAGACACAGGGTCTAGAAATGAATTTAGATCTGATTTCCCTACATCATCTTTGCACTAAAGGCATCATTCCATATGAAATGACAGGTAGAGTTGAAAGAAAATTCACTGAGAAACCAGTGACAAGGCAGGATAGGTAAAGGCAGGCTAGAAGTAATATTGGTAAGAGAGGCAAAGAAGACAGATCAAGACTAAATGATAAAGAATGTTCCACGTTCCCAGAGAGAGCAAAGAATCTCATCAAAGCAAGTCAAACAAAGGACAGGTGTGCTATGATTGGGCCCAGCATGAACTGAACTCACTTTCTCTGGGAAACCAGCGGCCCTCCCCTCTCTCCTCTTTCTCCACTCTCTAGACAACCTGTTCATACTTACATGTGAACTACCATGTCTGCCAGCCCTCCCAGGTTGGAAGGCTACAGAAACGGACTGCAATTCCTTGCTCTTACAGTTAGCTGGGACTACTGTTAGAGGAAATACTTCCTTTGTCCTCTCTGCTATGCCAGATGGTGCGGAATCACATGGTACAAAGAGGATTCAAGGGGCAAAGTTCATTTCCCTAGTTGGGGTCTCTGAGCTAGAACAGACCTTCCAAAACAGGTCAACTAGATATGCATTACTGCAGAGCTTGAACTTTATCATGAAAGCTATGTTTAACAGCTCCTAAAATACTGAACATCGATTTGCGATTGATTTATGCAAATTAACCACATTTACCTGTCAATGTAGTATTCTTTGAATCCTTGGAAGATGTGCCCTGATTAAATATTGACTGCATCTAGCTTAAAATTTGCAAGAAACCATCTAACACAGAAACTGGGAGGTAACATGCTTATGATCTTTTAATAGAATACATTTGTCAGTATATTAACAATTATGAGAATTAATAATTGCATACACCAAAAGTGAGAGCTAAAGGTATTTCCATATTTAAGAAAGACATAAGCCCAGAAATTATCTGAATACACCTACAGCACATAGACTACAGTTTGCAGGAAAATATCTTTTTTTTTTTTTTTTTTTAGTTATAATCAAGAGGGGAAAAAGGACATAATTAATTGTTCTTTTTTGTTTTAACAATTTTCCAGTTCACAGCAAGTCTTTCTGTGTCAAGAGAACTTTGTCACAGAGCCAAAACAAGTTCTCTCTTGACTGGAAACACTAAACTTCTTAAAGATATCACTTTCTTTAAAACAAATTCAAACGTGCTTGAATAATCAAGGGAAAACATAGTAGTATGGTCTCCCCACAATCATCCCTACCTTAAACTCTGTATGTCACAATTAAAATTATTTTTATGCATGATGGGCAGTTTCCCACTAATAATTTTGTAAATTGCCTAATAATTTTAGGTACCATAATTACAAGACTCCTGCTTGTGTATTTTTCCTTCTCTTCTCTTTCATCTGAATGTAAATTAAGGGTAACCACTAGCAGACCTTTATGATAGATGCTTACAATGTAATGCCACAACAGAACTATGTAAAATGAGCTGAACAGGAAAATTCTTGAAATACCTTAACAACAGGACATACAACCATATGAAAGAAAATTTCCCGACTAAGTAATTTTCTGAATAAATAAATGGATGAATATGTGAAGGCCAATTGATTACTTATAAATTGCTTCATTTCTAACACTCTGCTCAATATCCCCACCTTATGATCTACCAATATATGCAATTCAACATTTGTAAACCCAAACTTCCCATGATCTACAGTCGTTTCTCATGTGATGGTTAATTACAGTGTTAAGTTGGCTGGCCTACAGTGCCCAGTTGTTCAGTCAAATGCTAGTCTGGATGTTGCTGTGAAGATCTTTTATAGATATGTCAACATTTATGATCAGTTGACTTAAATAAAGGAGCTTATTCTTAAAGATGTGGGTGGGTCTCCATCCAATTGGTGGAAGGTCCTAATAGCATAAAGTGAAGTTCCCCACAAGAAGGAATCCTACCTCGAGATTGTAACACATAAATCCTATCTAGGTTTCCAGGCTGCTAGCTTGTTTTCAGATTTTGGACTTGCCACTCACTCCCTATATCACAGGAGTGAATTATTAAAATATTAATATATCTTTTTATACATACACAAAAAGACACACACATAAGCTATTGGATCTATTCCTCTGGAGGACCCTTGCTGATATAACCATATTTCATACCTTCTTCTCTTTATGATTTTGACCCTATATATTAATATCTTTCCTTGAGTTTAAAATCACTCATTTTATTTGCCTACTTCTAAGAGAACCATAAAGTCACAAATTAGACTTGCTAGTTTTTTTTTTTTTTTCTATGACACATAAATACACAACTGTTGACATTTTCAAATGGTCATTGACATGAAATCTGATATCATGCTGGTGTTTCCTGTACCACTTGAGGAAAGGATACATTGCACTCACTTCTCTTCTTCCCTTCATTTGATTCATAGAATCAAATGTTTCCTATTATGTGTGATCAAACTACCATCTATTTCATTTCTCTATTTTTGCCACATGGGTTAATTCTGTCTTATCTTTCCACTTGAATTAAGCTTTGTGAACAATTAGTGAGTACAGTCATGTGCCTGTCATCTTATCCATTCTGTTCAGTTCAGTCACTCAGTCATGTCCGACTCTTTGAGACCCCATGGACTGCAGCACGCCAGACCCCCCTGTCCATCGTCAACTCCCAGAGTTTACTCAAACTCATGTCCATTGAGTTGGTGATGCCATCCAACCATTTCACCCTCTGTCATCCCCTTCTGTTCTTACCTCCGATCTTTCCCAGCATCAGGCTGTTTTCAAATGAGTCAGCTCTTTGCATCAGATGGCCAAAGTATTGGAGTTTCAGCTTCAGCATCAATCCTTCCAATGAATATTCAGGACTGATTTCCTTTAGGATGGACTTGTTGGATCACCTTGCAGTCCAAGGGACTCTCAAGAGTCTTCTCCAACACCACAGTTCAAAAGCATCAGTTCTTTGGCACTCAGCTTTCTCTATAGTCCAACTCTCACATCCATACATGACCAATGGAAAAACCATAGCCTTGACTAGACAGACCTTTGTTGGCAAAGTAATGTCTCTGCTTTTGAATATGCTGTCTAGGTTGGTCATAACTTTTCTTCCAAGGAGTAAGCATCTTTTAATTTAATGGCTGCAGTCACCATCTGCAGTGATTTTGGAGCCCAGAAAAACAAAGTCTGACACTGTTTCCACTGTTTCTCCATTTGCCATGAAGAGATGGGACCAGATGCCATGATCTTACTTTTCTGAATGTTGAGCTTTAAGCCAACATTTTTACTCTCCTCTATCACTTTCATCAAAAGGCTCTTTAGTTCTTCAATTTCTGCCATAAGGGTGGTGTCATCTGCATATCTGAGGTTACTGATACTTCTCCTGTCGATCTTGATTTCAGCTTGTGCTTCATCCAGCCCAGCGTTTCTCATGATGTACTCTGCATATAAGCTAAATACGTAGGGTGGCAATATACAGCCTTGATGTACTCCTTTTCCAATTTGGAACTAGTCTGTTGTTCCATGTTCAGTTCTAACTGTTGCTTCCTGACCTGCATACAGGTTTCTCAAGAGGCAGGTCAGGTGGTCTGATATGCCCATCTCTTTCAGAATTTTCCACAGTTTATTGTGATCCACACAGTCAAAGGCTTTGGCATAGTCAATAAAGCAGAAATAGATGTTTTTCTGGAACTCTCTTGCTTTTTTGATGATTCAATGGATGTTGGCAATATGATGTGTGGTTCCTCTGCCTTTTCTAAAACCAGCTTGAACATCTGGAAGTTCATGGTTCACGTATCATTGAAGCCTGGCTTGAAGAATTTTGAGCATTACTTTACTAGCATGTGAGATGAGTACAATTGTGTGGTAGTTTGAGCATTTTTTGGCAATGCCTTTCTTAGGGACTGGAATGAAAACTGACCTTTTCCATTCATGTGGCCACTGCTGAGGTTTCCAAATTTGCTGGCATTTTGAGTGCAGCACTTTCACAACATCATCTTTTAGGATTTGAAATAGCTCAACTGGAATTCCATCACCTCCATTAGCTTTGTTCATAGTGATGCTTCCTAAGGCCCTCTTGACTTCACATTCCAGGATGTCTGACTCTAGGTGTCTGGTTCATATCTGTTATTGCATTCTAAATTTACATAGAGAAGACTGTTTCCTAACCGAAGAACTGATGATGAAGACCAGGAGGGTAAATAGATACATTCTATAGCTTGAGTGAACCTTGAACCATCATAGTAAGTAAAAGAAGCCAGACAGAAAAGGCTACATATTATACAAATCAATTTACATGGAATGTCCAGAAAACGCAAATCCACATAAATAAAAAGTAGATTAGTGGTTGCTAGGAGCTGGAAGGAGAAGGATATGGGGAGTGACTGCAAATGGGTGTGTTTTTTGGGGGGTGAGGGTGACAAAGTAGTTTAGAATTAAA
Organism: Bos javanicus; assembly: GCF_032452875.1. NCBI lineage: Eukaryota > Metazoa > Chordata > Mammalia > Artiodactyla > Bovidae > Bos > Bos javanicus. Next base: position 39,001,234 of record NC_083895.1, on the reverse strand, counting down.
TAGTTTTGATGTTAGTTCAATCATGTGACTATCCTAAAACTATTTAATTGTACACTCTAAGGGTCAATTTCATGATAGGTGAATTATATCTCAATATAAAGAGTCCATAGATACAGTTCTAAAACCTAGAAATATTTTTTATCAATTCTAATAATATTTTTGCATATATTAGCACCATGGAATTAGTTTCCAAAAGTTGTATGATTGTTTTCCCTCTTGGTGGTTAACAAAGTACTAGTGTGTCAGAAAACTGACTGCATCTTATAGTCAATAAAGTATGGTATATTTCTGATTTTATCACTAAATATGAAGAAACTAGTGAAAATCTATATTTCAAAGAAATTTCACTGGCAAAAAAATCAGTTGTAGCTTTTCACTGCAAAATATTTAAACTAAGTCTACTCTATGTAATAAGTTTTTGTTTGGTAAAGATGAGAACTGTGGTAGGTTTTTAAATGGCCACAAATTCATTAACACTATTCTTAATAGGAACCAGGCTTTATATTCCCTCTTCTCCTGTGTCTTGGTGGGATGGAAATGCTTCCATCAACGGAGAGTGAAGGTAATCATACTGGGTGAATTCCGAGGTCAGAGAAAGTCAGGAAGCTTGCCCTGGTTCTTTTAAGATGCTTGCTCTGGGGAAAGCCAATGGCCATAGAAGAAGTTGGGTTATTTTAAGATTACTAAACTAACAGCACATGCAGGTTGATGGCACCAGCTGCCAACCCCCCGAGCAAGCCTCTCAGAAGTGCAGGCCCAAAACCATGAGCAAAATTCAACAGTGGTTGTTCTGCACACTCAGTCTTAGAGCAATCTGTTATGCAGCAATAGTGACTAGAGCAAGACCCAGTGAAGAAGCTCTTTTTTTTTTTTTTTATAATGACCCATCCAGGTAACTCAGCAGCTGACACAAATCAAGGGCACATTTTCATCGCACATGCTTCACAACAGAATGTTGACTACTATATACTAATAGGCTCAGACTTGTTTTTTAAATTCAGCTCATCTCTTCATTTATCCAGGCTCTGGTTTCTTTCCTTTATCCTCCATCAAAACACGCTTTTATGTATTCTTAATGGAGTCCTAATTTATTATTTATAAATGCGTTTGAAAACATAAATACAAGCATTGTTTAAACCACCATTGGTTTCTTTCAACTGCTGCATGCTTGTATGCCACTATTAAATAAATTGTAAACCTGTCACATGTTTGATATACAGTTAATGAAGTGTGATTCACTGCAAATAAAAAAGGACTTATCTAACTTGGAAATGCTTTACTTCGGACCTAATTATTGTAATAATTGGTAGATAGTCTTATTAACACTGAATTTTTATTTTTCTGACAATAAGCCTTCCACAGTTTTTAGACTGAATCCTTATTTCCCATACAAAATGCCTAAATTTCTCTTCTCAATATACAAGGTCCCCTATCTTATGGTCCCACCTTAGTCTTCCCATTTCCTATCATTTCCCTCCCAATACCCTATACATCAATTTCAGTAAAAACTGGGCAGATGATATCATATGTAGTCACTTATTTCCATTTCCAAACATTGAAGTTCCGTGTGTGGCAAAGTGTCTTTACCATATCTGCATGACTAAGATTTCATCAGCTTATAGATTTCCCAATCTTTACAGTTTCCTATGAATTCTTAGTTATAAATAGCATCTTCCTCCTTGGAAATAGAGTACCAATCCTAACATGCATGACTTTTTCTCTTGCATTATTTCTATCGTTCTACCTAAATATTTGTCCCAAAAGCTTTCCTGGAAGAGATACTTAGCAAATACCACGGAACAAAACCACAAAAGAATAAATGCAAAGGGATATAAATTAATAAAATGTTGAATTTAGTTTTCTCTATCACCTTCCATAAGAGTAGTCAACATATTTCTAAAATTTTCATCAAGAAATGAATGATTTTGTAATATATAATAACTTTGTTGTACTAAAAAATGTAAATGTATCACTCTTTGGGTGAAAAGAGAGCTCTTACACTAAATTAACCCATTTCATGAACTAAAGGATCATGACTGCCAAAGGCACATCCATTATCCTTTGAAGAGGGTTGGCTTTTAATCATGAACTCCTTAAGAAATATCAGTCTTGTGCAAACACAAGTGAGCTTTAGAAAACAAGGAACATACTTATTTAGCTTTTAAATTAGGCTTTTAGAAAAAGATGATCTTGTCCCAGAGCAATGGTTCTCATTCATCTTACTTATTTTTCATCAATTATTAGATCAAACAATCAAGGTCCCACCACCATTGGAAAAATATCTCTGAGAAGGGTAAAGACTTTACAAACTTTCCTTTGATTTCTTTATTCTTGTTAAGTTTAAAGGATTAAATAGCCTCTACCAAACTCAAACTGTAAACATTATATATGTGTAGTTCATCATTTATCAGTTGTACCTCAATAAAACTTAAATCCCCTCCAATGTAAATTGTTGCCATAACACATGAACGTCCTTTTTAGTGGATGGAGGAACTAACTGGTGCCATAAACAGCCACAAATTCAGAACCTGTGTTAGGACATAGCACAGCAAAATTGCAGTTAATATGGAGATTGAGGGACAGTGAGTTCTTAGCCATGTCTCAAAGTCCTTGCATGGGCTATGCTAGAACAGCCTTGCCAAAAATCTTCACTGATTTGACTGGTACTCTTTTGTAGGTTGATCTCAAATATTCTCTCCATGACCACTCTCTCTAGTTACCTGTGCTTTATATTCTCCATGCACGCATGCTAAATTGCTTCAGTCGTGTCCCTATGGACTGCAGTCTTCCAGTCGTGTCCCTACAGACTGTGCAACCCTATAGACTATAGCTCCTATATCCAAGGGATTCTCCAGGCCATAGTAGTGGAGTGGGTTTTCATGACCTTCTCCAGGGGATTTCCCCAAGCCAGGGCTCAAGCCCACGTCTCTTACACCTCCTGCATCGTCAGGCAGGTTCCATACCACTAGTGCTGCCTGGGAAGCCCTCTGTTCTCTGCAATAGCACTCTATTTGTTTCCTTCCCAGCCTCTCAAAATTCATTATTATTTTTCCCTATTTTAATTTGTCTTCCCCGCTATTGCATGAGTTTCCTGAGGAGCTTTTCTTGTTCTCCACTGAATCCACAGCTTCATTCAGATCACTGAGAAGAGAGTGAGCACTTAATACACATATAACAATTATAACAATAGGAGAACAGTTATAAGTATCTACAGATGGCCCCAACTCACAATGGTTTGACTCAAGATTTTCTGACTTTAAGACTGTATGAAAGCCATGTGCATTCTGTAGAAACTGTACTTGAATGTTTTGATCTTTTTCTAGGCTAGCAATATGCAATACATATTTTCTTGTGATGTTGGGCACAGCAGTAGTCACAACTCCCAGCAGCCACTCAGTCACCAGGATAAACAACCCTTTTGGATCCATAAAATCATTCTATTTGTTACTTTCAGTACTGCATTCAATAAATTCCATGATATATCCAACACTTCATTATAAAATAGGCTTTGTGCTAGATGATTCTGCCCAACCATCGGCTAATGGATATGTTCTGAGGAGTTTAAGATAGGCTAGGCTAAGCTATGATGTTTGGTAGATTATGCACATCAAATGCATTTTTGATTTACAGTATTTTCAACTTAGATGGGTTTATTAACTGCACCATAAGCCAAGGAAGATCTACAGGGTCGACATAAGTCAATCATGGAGCTAAGCTAAGCATGTTAATGGGTTATCTCCCTGCATCACAAGGCACATAACCATGTTCCCCATTTTACAGATGAGTTAACTGCTTCACATACATTATTTAACTTTCACACAACCACAAGTTAATAAGTGACAAAGTGTGACTCTGGACTTAGGGTCATCTGCTTCAAAAACAATTTCATCACCACCGTATCCTTCTCTTATGGCAGATTACTTCCGCATCCTCCCCAAGGTGCATATACTCCAAGAAGATAACTCCTGCTCAAGCCAATCTAGGGATAAAAAGGCTAAGACTTTTAGAAGTATATAGAAATAGTCCTTATCTGTGAGGCTCCAATTTTATCTACTCTCTTCTATTTCCCTTTCACATCTAAATGAGGGATTCCAGCTAATATCTAAGCTGCTTTCCCCAAAATATTTCTTGTGGTGATTCTCAAAACAAAAAACAGTGGGAATTTTTGAAGAAGGCTGTTGGGGAAAGCAAACAAGGAAAAGGAAGAGGATATAGAGATATACTGAATGTAAAAATTAACAACAACAATAATGAGAAGAAGATCCCCATTTGTGTTCTGGAAATGAAACGTCCATGAAAAATAGTCATGTCTTAGAAGTCATAGGAGAAAATAGTTCCATTTTAGTACTCAGATAAAACAGCACCTATTTCAATGTAAAATAGATCAAACTGCCAAGTCAACAAATTTCTAAGCTCACACAGTTGATGACAATTTTTATATAGTCAAATACTAATAAGAAAAAAAAATCTTTAAGTTAGATTTTTTTAGAACACAGTATCCCATCCTCCCTCTAATTGGGTGCAGAACATTGAACAAGTCGCTTTCTCTCTCTGAGCCTTGTTTTCTTTGGCTCTAAATCGGGCAATTCTGTTTGCTCTGTTTGTCTTCCAGGGATACTACAGGACTCTTCCAGGGATACTACAGGACTCCACGTACAGAATGCATCAAGGCATCCAGTGAGGTGTGGAACCTTTAAAAGTCTGTCGCTCTCACTTAGATGGGTCTTCTCTCTGAGCACTAGAGGTCGAATTCACAAGTTACTGAATGAAGTGAAGACAAAATTAACAGAGGACATATTTTGCCATGTACTTTGTCATGTCTTTTACATTTCTGGGTCAATCTCTTTCCATCTTATTTATAAAGTGACATCAAAAGTACTCCAAAAGCAGCAATGTACTATAGAGATATGAGGTATTATCATTGTTGCTGCTATTTGACTATTTTCTCTTTGTTATACTCTAATTTTCCAGAAGACAGAGATATTCCCAATAAGGAAAAGAAAGGTTTTGATTTTGACCTCATCTTCTATTACCCAAGACTTATAGTACTTTGAATATATGATTTAACAATATAATTGCAAGGTACAAGGTTAAGGTAGATTTAGCATTTAATTCATCCAAACCCCTATTAAAATATCCTTAATAATATGGTAGGTTGGCCAAAATGACATATTACTTCAGGCATCACCTTGCTCTCCTTCAATCTTCACACCTTTTGAGAATATTGACCCTGATATTATCAGAAACAGCAATACAAATTATTTTTTAATGATCCATAGCTAATTGTTGGACAAAATTAGGAAAACTGAGCTCAAGAAAATCTATCCAAATCAGGAGAACAACATTCTCAAAGCTGGTTTTGTAAATTAACTTTACAGGTTCCAATTATTTGCAAAATCCCTTAATATTTCTTTCAAACAATAAGGCTGAGATCAAAGTTAAGGAAGTGTCTCCACAAAATGTCTTTCTCATACCTTTAAAATAATATCTATTCTACTTTTCCCCTCGTTTACTGTCTTTCAGCTACCATGACCATCCTTCAGCTTCGTTACTAAGCTCAGGGCCTCTGCACAGACTTTTCTATCTGGGACGCTCTCCCCGCCAAAAGCACCTGCTGTCCACACAGCCGTCAAATATCTTCCTACCCTTCAAGTTCCACCTTCATATGTCATAGTTCTGCCTCACCAAGGGAGACCTCTTTTGACTGTTTTTCTGAGGACTTGCCCAATTTGCTTAGTACTCTCCGTCTTCACCCACAATACCATCATGATCTCCTTTGGATAAACGTCAACATTTGGTTCTAAGTTTCCTAAGGATGGAGTTGTCTCTCTCACTTACATTATTGATCCAGCCTCTAACTCAGTGCATCAGACACTTAAGCAGGACTTGTTGGATGGATGAGAGAAAACTTTAATTCACCATCCACAGCAAAATTTTATGAAGCACCCTCTCTGTGCCAGAATCTGTGCTCTGTGCTGACAGGGATGGAAAAATGAGGAGCATATTAAAACATCAAGGAGCTCACATGCTTGGTAATGATACTAATGCAAACACTGGCCCCCTCTCCCCTATTGCCATGCTTGTTATAATACATTAGCTCAGACCCTATAAAATTAATTTTATATGACTTTAACTACAGCAAATGGCATCCTAGCCTTCAAAATTACTAATTTCTTACTAAAATGTACAGAAAGAGTCATAAAGCCCTTATGTAAGAACGTTCACTTTGGCTTAATAATTTATCTTTCCAGCTCTCCATCCAGCCCTCTCTTCCTCTATTCATCTATCCATCCAACAAATAGGGCACAAAATAGGGATTAAGATAGTAGGCTCTGGAGTAAGACAGTGTAGATAGACTGTAGCTGCCATATTTACCTAGCTTCCCTGATAGCTCAGTTGGTAAAGAATCCACCTGCAATGCAGGAGACCCCAGTTCAATTTCTGGGTTCAGAATATCTGCTGAAGAAGGGATAGGCTACCTACTCCAGTATTCTTGGAGTTCCCTTGTAGCTCTGCTGGTAAAGAATCTGCCTGCAATGTGGGAGGAGACTGGGTTTGATCCCTGGGTTGGGAAGATCCCCTGGAGAAGGGAAAGGCTACTCACTCCAGTAGTCTGGCCTGGAGAATTCCATGGACTGTATACCATGGAGTCGCAAAGAGTCATTCACAACTGAACAACTTTCACTTCACTTTCCATATTTACTTACATTGTGTGACTTTAGCAAGGCTGTGCCTCAGATGCCCTGGTTGTAAAACCAAACAATAAAAGTGTGTTATTAGGTAAAAGTTACACTAGGCCCTGATGGTGTCTAGCACCAACCAAGCCCTAAACAACTTTATCCTGGCCAGGCCTCTTACTGAGTTCCTGTGAGGCAGCATAGGACCCCATCAGCCCCTGTTGTCCAGGAAGGTACAAGATCCTCTTGAAAGGGTAAGCTTTGCAGTCCTAAGTGGGTTGGTAAACTGGAGGGCCCCAACACCTCTCCCTTTCCTGCACTCAGACCAATGACTTATACTTTTAAATCAAGGTTTAAATGCCTTCTCCCTACCTGTGACATATACTTAGAAAGAAAGAAAGAAAAAAAAAAACCCCTCAAATATCAAAAGGCAATTTTAAGCATTAATGGGTTCATATAATTCTTGCCTGTATCCAAACCCTTAAGTCAACTTAGGGTGGCAAACCTGAGGTCACAAAATTCTATATATAATTCAAGGCATAAAAGGTAATTTTCTCAAGTATTGGTTAATACTTAAATCCTAAAAAAAAAAAAAATATGTTGAGATTGAAGTTGGTGTCATCATTCCCATTTCATAGAAGGGAAAGTTAAGACTTTCAGAGTTGGCATACTATGTCCAAAGCCACACTACTGATAAGAAATAAAAAAAAAAAACTTACATTCTAGTGTAAGTCTTATGATCAACATTCTCTAGTTCTTTCTGCTATTCTCCCCCCTATTTTCACATAAGCAAAGATCTCTGCACTCTTAAGTGTCCTAAGTTCTAGAAATATCCCCAATGACAAAAGTCATATGAAAACTTATGATATGTAAACCACTTTTGAAATTATCTTTTATATACATAATATATTAAAAGCTCATGTTTTAAATCATGTGCATTAAAATAGATGTCATGGGGGAAAATGTTTAAATTTCAAGACTCAAAAGTGATTTTGAAATATGTATGCCCTTTTGCAGCTGAAGGGGAAGACTGACATATAATCTATAAATTAGAGTAGAATCTTGTTAATTCTAATGAGTATCTAGGGCTGGTACCAAATAATGAATCTTGCAAACAATTAAATGGCATAAAATGTCGGCTAAAGGGAAGTTTTTCTGCGTGGGGGAGGGGTGTGTTCTTTTTGCTGCTGATGACAATCTGGAGACTCCAAACAGACTGTAAGAGGATTTACAGGGCTTGATTGATGGGAGGCGCCAGTGAATAGAGTTTTCACTGGGAGAAAAGGGTCAATATTTCATCATTAAGGAAATAGTTTTATGAAGTCCCATGGAAACTGCTCTGAAAATAATTACCCAATGTGAATGCCTCTGCATGTTTTCATATGTTTCTGATGACAGGGTTCATCAGACCTTTCCAGCCATTACATTACTGTCTCTTGACCTCAAGCTGGGAAGATTATTTTTGTCAAAGATCACACAGATCCCTTTAGATAACAACAATAGATATGGACAGCATATACTTGGAGTCAGTTAGCTTTTTTAAAAATAGTGAAAAACTAAATTACTGAGATACAGTTCTACTGTCATCTTTGTCAAAATCAAAAGCAAAAAGGCGAGAGAGAATCTTGGAGAAAATAGCCAGGGACCAACACGAACAAATGCAGTGATCAATTCTCTGTGTAATGATTTATTTGGGATATCATTTCTGGTGCATGCACACACAGGCACACTCATACACGCAAACACGGATATAGCCATATTTGCACTTCGTACTGAATGTGGAATAATGATGGAAAGTTTTATTGATTTATTTTACATTGTAGGCAGAGGAGGATATGTACAAAAGCTTCCGGTTAATGATGTTGAAAGAAGTTTTACACTGCACAATTCACTGGCAGTGCCCGGAAATATAAGGAGAGAAATAAGTGAACAAAAACATTTCTTGCTTAGAAAACGTCACTTAAAGTGTCAAGATCATAACATCTAGCCTGTTTATGAGCACTAAGTTGGGACAGCTTTGCCTGGGGGGCCTGCCTGAGCAATAACAGAAAATAAACAAAACAGACAACAGAACAAAAACCATCTGTTCAGTTATAAAAGGAGAAACACTGCTTCTCCCCACCACCACATTCACCTTCTTACAACAGCCCAATAAACACAACTACATACACGGTTTTGTTTTCCTCTTGGTCTTGAATTCCATGGCTAAATACAATGTTAATCCAAGTAATTTGCGGGAATAATAACCACCAGTATCATTTATTTCTAGGACTATTTCTTCTTACAATTACATCCTTACAATTACTTTCTTATTACATCCTCACAATTGTCTTTTTAGAGCAGCATACTGATTACTAACTAATAATAACTTAAAAGGCAGATTTATAAGCAAAATAGAAGACTATAAGCAAAATCAGAAGATCTCAAATACTTTCTTTAAAAGTATCAACAAGGCTGTATATCATCATGAATTAGTAATGACTTTTTCATCATAGAAATCTTAAAGTTGAATTCTGAAACTTCTCAGTATCCACTATATAAGAATTTTTAATCTGTTGCATATGAACAGCATTTTAAATAACTGAGTAAGGACTCCTCTGGTGATCCAGTGGCTAAAACCCTGTGCTCCCAATACAGGGAGCTCAGATTCAATTGCTTTTAAGAGAACTAGATCCTACATGTCATGACTAAGACCTGATGCAGCCAAATAAATAATATTTCTTAAAAAGCACAACTGAATAAAGTCTATAAGTAAACAGAACTTCATCTCACAAACTTTCAGACTCTCTCATTCATATTTTGCATTCCATAATTTTAAATGACGTTTAGTATCTGGCTACAAAACCTTGAGAAAAGCAGGCTGAATTATCTAGAGGCAAATAGAAGTGAAAGTGAAAATGAAGTCGCTCAGTCATGTCCGACTCTTTGCGACCCCATGGACTGTAGCCTACCAGGCTCCTCGGTCCATGGAATTTTCCAGACAAGAGCACTGGAGTGGGTTGCCATTTCCTTCTCCAGAGGCAAATATAAAAGGTAATGTAATTCAAGTAAAACAGAAAATAGGAACATTGAACAATCCAAATAAATTCTGTTTGTAAATTGATTAGATTTACGGCTCTCATTGTCCTAAGGTCAAAAACTTTGAGATCTCTAATTTTAGAACTCTTACAAATACAAAAAGAAAACCCCTGAAAGCAGATCAATAAGGCACTCCCAAGTGTAACCCACATGTAAGAGAAGGGGAGTGAAAATATTCTGTGATGTATAGAACTAGAAGTCAATCAAAATAGCAAGTTACCCCAATCCTGCTTTGTACAGTGTGGAATCTCTGCCCCCTCTTCCCTCTGCATATAAGTTAAAAAATTATGAAAAGAAATGGAATATCTCCTGCCATATCAGTAAACAAAGGAGGTCACAGTCATCAGAAATTGCAGCTCCCACAGATGGGGAGCTGATGAGCCCTAAGGGAACTCAGGAAGGAAAGAATACCTGTAATCTAGCAGCCGTCACAATGCAGCCACATTCCACAGTGAGTTCTAAGGAAGCTCAAGATGTAGAAAAACACAGGATTCTGGACCAAGATAGCTGAAGTGCATATCATAGGAATGATTTCAATGAGCCCATAATATCCCATCTTCCCATACACAGAAAAGCACTAAATTCCTTAACTTGGGATATCTGGCTTTCCTTAATTTACAATACCCTTTTGATGTTTAGGGGCTTTCCTTGTGGCTCAGCTGGGAAAGAATCTGTCTGCAGTGAGGGAGACCTGGGTTCTATTCCTGGGTTGGGAAGATCCCCTGGAAAAGGGAAAAGCTACCCACTCCAGGATTCTGGCCTGGAGAATTGCATGGACTGTGTAGTTCATGGGGTCGCAAAGAGTCAGACATGACTGAGCGACTTTCACTTTGATGTTCAGACTGTGGCAGGAGGGAGATGGGCTCCCCCAGGGTAAAGCGATTGGAGATTCATTTCTTGTAGACTTCTCCAAGACAAGGAATAGCAGGACAACTAAGGGAGGAGGCCGAGCCCTGCCCAGTCATTTCTCATTTCTGAAGTCAGAAGACCTCCTACACCACATGTACACAGAAAGGCTCCTTGTAGGTCAAAGGCGGAGTCATGCCAATGGATGTTCCACCCACATGTGGAAGAATCCATCTTGGCTGAGAGATGCGTGCACACACACGGAAGGATTCTGAGATAGACCAAATATGAACTGTGAACCAGGCAAATCAAAATGATTGGCCAAAGGAAAACTGGAAGAAATACCCCACATAAGTGACTTAAACTAGCAGGAGGGTTCAACTCAGGAACTCTTCCTCTGAAACTGCCCATGTGTCTATTTGTTGTAGTGAAAAGGAAAAAAAAGAGGAGTGTGTGTGTGTGTATTTCTGTGCCTTTTCTGAGAATGAAGAAGATAAAGAAAACAGTGAGCAAGCCTGAAAAGTCTTAGTTTTCTTTTCTTTTTTTTTATTTTAATTGCTCCTACTCTGTATGTCTGTAACTAAGTTTGCTTTTCTGCCCCCAGTGCTGCAGGAGCCACTGTGTGTGCTAAGTCACTTCAGTCATGTCTGACTCTTTGTGACCCCAGAGATTGTAGCCCGCCAGGCTCCTCTGTCCATGGGATTCTCTAGGCAAGAATACTGGAGTCAGTTGCCATTTCCTCCTCCAGGGGATCTTTCAGACCCAGGAATCAAACCCATGTCTCTTATGTCTCCTGCATTGGCAGGCAAGTTCTTTACCACTAATGCCAACTGGGTTCACACCTATTTTCCTTGACTCTATGCTAAATAAGCCTGTATCTGGTATTTACCCTTACAACGCCCCTCCCCTTGTAGTTATGTATCAGAAAGAAGGCTGCAAAGCCACCCAACTGCCTGACTCAATTACTGGGTCACTGATGCCAGCCTATGACTGTCTTTAAAACAATGAAAGAGGAAGAAGACTCTGTTCCTCATCACCGACTCCTGACTGCGAGTCCTCATCTTATATAAACCCCTCGACTCCTCATGGTGAGGGTGGGGGGCACAATTCTTGAGGCATGAGACTACTGTGTTCTGTCCCTGCCAGCTGAGAATTAAAGCCACTTTTCTATTTCCTCAAACTCTGCATTATTTATTTGGTTTTGGGAGGCAGAGAAAGCCAAGATTTTGGCCAGTAATATATTCACATGTACTATACTATTCTTCCCATTAATAAGTGCTTTATTTGCTTCACACTTTTCTGTCTTGGTGGAAATTCTTCTCGGCAAAACCGAAGGGACAGGGCCCTTGTCAATGACCACAGGTCTAGTGTTAGGATTTGGTGCTCTCATCACTACAATCCGGCCTCAATCTCTGGCTGGGACTCCAAGCCCTGCTCCAAGCCGTTGTGCGCCAAGGTTGCTCGTGGTCATGACTATCTGCCCTTTTTTTTTTTTTTTTTGCACAACTTCTATATAACCTGGCTCTTCTCCTTGCCTCTTCAGAGCAGTTCTCTGAGAAGCACTGCAGGGTTATTTGAGACGCTGTCTACCAGGCTTGAAGTCCTAAAAATTCCCATTGGATAAAACATAAGTCTTAACTTTTAAGTTGTGAGTATTAAGTCCTCAATATAGATAAATAATAGCTTGATATACATAATCTCATATTGTAAATCATATATATACATATACATCACTTGTCTTCTAGGTCTAGCTTATATGCCAGCTCTTTCTAGGAATCACCCTGGTTTATCCTGTTGAGATAACTCACTGATACCCTTCTTTCTCCAGGAAAGCACTTGGTGGTAAGGACATGAAGGAACTCTTCTCTGCACTGTCTGAGAGGGTAGAGGAATTAGTACCTGGTCTCACAGTCATCTTCATGCATATCTTTTCCCCCACTGGGTCAGAACTGTTAGACCTTCAGGAGCCAGAGCACAGGTGAGATATGGACTTGGAGTTCTGAGCCAGACTAAACTCAGTTTGAGCTTAGCTCCACTGAGAATCAACCTGATATACAGGATCAAGTTGTTTAAACCTCGCAGGTCTTGTTGCTGTAAGTGAGGTTTATGGGCAGCAGCATCAGTTCACCTGGGAATTTGTTAGAAATGCAGAACTTCAGATCTCATCCTGACCTAGTGAATCAGAAACTGCATTTTATCAAAATCCATCTTTGATTTGCATGCAGATTACATTGTGAGGAGAAGTACTGTTCTCAGGAACCTTCCATTTCCTTATCCACAAAATTCACATAACAGTAGCTAACTTCCAGGGGGGCCTAGGAGGATCAAGTATATGTAAAATGCTCACCTCAGTAGCTGGCATGTTTCAGGATTAATGAATAGTGAGTTTATTTTTTCTTATTGATATTACTGGCAATATTGTATATCATTAGATAGTTTTATCACTTAAATTTTCTAAGATGCATCTCTAAAACTGGGATAATTATATATGTTTTCTATAACTTCCTTTACTGTGGATTAAATCATTTAATATCTGTAAACTATCAATATAATGTGCAATGTTCATTATCTTTTCCCAACTCTTCCCCTTAGGGGTGGACATCAATTAGAAGCCTCTTTGCACGCCCTCAGTGGCTGTCAGGGAGCAGGTATTTGAGGGGTGGTACAGAAACAAGACGGGTATTTTAGATGTCTCCAGAATCCTATTTTTGCAGACAGTCCTGTACATTTTCAAATGCTAAATTAAATGCATCAAACAACTAACAACAGTCAATGTGCACCTAGCAGAATCTCATGACTTTTCATCATTTTTTTTTTTTTAACCTCATATAAATTCCCAGCCTCAGTTCCTTGGTCATTAACACTCAGCAAGAAAGATTAAAAAAAAAATTTATTTTGTTGAGTTGCACAATAACTAAAATTTCTGTGAATGTTTTAATAAAATCATTGTTTTACTTGTATTTATTTATACATGTCCTGAATTTGAACTGGTATAAAGCTACTCTATTTAGTGTACCACCCTGGTGGCTCAGTGGTAAAGAATCTGCCTGGAACAGCAGGAGACCCGGGTTTGATCCCTGGGTCAGGAAGACCCCCTTGGAGAAGGAAATGCCAACCTGTTCCAGTATTCTTTTATTTATTTATTTATTTTAATTGGAGGCTAAATACTTTACAATATTGTGGTGGCTTTTGCCATACATCGACATGAATTAGCCATGGGTATACGTGTGTCCTGCTATCCTGAACCCCCCTCCCACCTCCCTCCCCATCCCACTGCTCCAGTATTCTTGTCTGGAGAATACCATGGACTGAGGAGCCTGGTGGGTTACAGTCCACAGGGTCACAAAGAGTCAGGACATGGCTGAGTGACTAACACACACGTCTACTCTAGTTAGTATGTCCAGAAAAAAAAAAAAGGATCACCCTGCTGTTCAACACAACCATAGCTGTTTTGGAGCTTTATTTTTATTGTTTACCTATTTGTTAAGTGCATTTTTCAAATAAATCAACTTGGTAAAGGTTGATTCTAATTAAACCACAAAAGAAGCTCTGAATCCCAGATAGTGAGATGAATAAACTGTGCTGAGAATAAATAGGATGCAGAAACAGGCATCAATGTCAAAACTAACCACCGCCTGTCACAATCTCAGAAGTTGGGGTAGGTTGTTTAAGCAAATTCCAATGACAGTCTTGCATTACATTCCTTAGCAATACTGTACTGAACTGGTTCATCCTGTTTTCTTCTGAATCCCAGGGGCAGATGAGAAATTTTCAGTGGGAGGAGTACCACCATCAAATGAGAAATCAGTTCAAGTCCATTCAGATTCCTTCTGCCTCATTTCCAAGGTGTTACAACAGGTCCTGGAGACCAAAGTGAGCACCAGCAGGATTAACCGCGTCTCTCTCAGACTCCTTTGCTTCTCTATTTTATTTGCTCCGGCTCTGTTCTCCCTTGCTTTGCAGTAAAAAGGCACATCTGGGGGGCCTTTCAGAAAAGACATTTTCCCCTTCCTGAAAGCTAAAGTCCATTTTAAAATATACGTTTCATTACTTACCATGTCTAAGTTCAATTATCTTTTAAAAAGTGCTTGTCATTCTCTTACTAAATCCACAATGGTGGCAAAAAAGAATTATTGGTAGATGCCAACTGGAGCTAGAGTCATTGATTTGAACTCACCTTTTCAAATTAGCTTAGTCACCTTCGCGACTCCTTTCAGAACTTGGAGGAGGCCATGTTGACCCCATAAAAGGTACTGAAAACAGTCTCTAGCTTTTCAGGGACTTTCTCCAGATTTAAACCACCTCCTTTAATTCCCAAATCACTCCCCTTCTGCTGGTGTCTCCAGTGGGCCTTCTATCAGCTTGATTTTATCCCCTCTTGCTCAGCTCATTCACAGGAGTGCTGCCTCTGGGTCTGATCTTGTCTTTCTTCCCTCCTCTGGTTCTGTCTGTCCTGAGGCCCCAGAGCCACCTCAGCCAGCGTTGCAAGTGTTGCCCACGCCCTGGTTTCTGCAGGGAACTCTGCTTTTGCCCCAGATTATTCACCATTACCCAGAGGGGATTTCAGGGAGAACTCCTATCAGGGAGTGCTGAGTCAGAACTGGGCTCTTCTCCCCACATTTGCTTTATGTACTGGGAGACAGACTGACCTTTGGAGGGTAAGGATAATAGCGGGTTCTTCAAAAGCTGGCATCAGGAGGTCTTCCTTGGCCTTTCTTTACCCCTCTATTAGAAGGTGGCTGATTTATTTTCCTTCTACTCTCTGGGATAAGATGGTCCTCATTTACTGTCTGAAAGGTAGTGCAGAGGCAACAGCAGCTACTTTTCCTTTGGGAAGAGGGATGCTATCTATCTTAAAAAAGAAAAATATTGGTTTAGCCTCCTTACCATATATGTCTTGAAAGAGAATGGTATTTTGCCCTTTTACAAAGTATCCTTGTAAAACTAAGGTAGCAAATTCATTTTTGATAGGCATTTTAAAACCATGGCATTTAGGAGCTGGCCAGTAGCTTTTACTTTGCTTCTGAACAACAAATGTCTAAAAGATACTAAATAGGATAAGCAGCAACTGCCATGACTGAATACTGTCACAACAGTACATATTCAGGTTGTTTCTTCCTAATTGACTCACTGTCTTTAATTTTATTTCTTGCTTAGACAAAGACAGAATTTGGAACCACTCATTCACTATGAAATTCAAATGATGTTTCCCTTCATTAGAAGAGGATTTTGCTTTTTAATGAATACTTTCTGTCTGCTAAATGCCAATTCAACTTCAAGAATCAACATACCATAAGCCACATAACTTGGAAGCATCTTTCTCTTCCCAATGAGTATTCTTACCCCGGTGTGAGATGTGTTCAACCAGATAAACCTACTTAAAACATTCAGGCAATGAAAGTAGTAGCCATGGAGTCTGGAAATTCACAGGAAGGCAACAGACAGCTATTCTACCGGAAGTAAGGAGACAAAAGCCGGTCATGGCCTTCTAGGATGAGCAAACAACCATCCAACCACCATCAAGACGAACATGGAGAGAACAACTGAGTTAGAGGGATGATGGACATAGCAAGAGGCATCAACATGATACAATCAGTGATGTTCCTCTGCCTGCAGGGGCTCATGGAAAGATAAACATGAGACAAGCTTGAGGGTCAGCAGTTTGGCAAGCAAGGGCTTACGGATTGCGAGAAGTTAATGGCAAATTCAAGCAACTACATCTGGCATGTACAAAGTATACGACCTAGGCATCATCCCTGTTACATTTATAGGAACAAAGAAGCCTTAGAAATCCATGGTTTAAATGTGCCCATGCACATGTGCACACACACACACACACACACACACACACACACACACATTCACGCACCATCAGTCCTCACTTTGCAGGATTCCAATATGCATGAATTTCAATTACCATGACTTAACGAAATAACACCAGTACCCCAACAATAGAGTTCAAATATTAGCATGAACTATGAGTATCTGCATAAACTACAAATCTCTCTGCTAGCTCTGCAATCCACAAATCACCATGTGAGTAACATATATGCATCATGATCACTGATGTCACTGACGTCACTCCTTTCACAGCCTGTCAGTGATTGGTCAGTACATCAGTTCATGAACAGAGAGCAAAGGTTGTAGCTGTGTGGCCTCCTTTTCTGCCACTGATAAGCTCAAGTGGCATTTTTAGAGAAACTGCAAATCACAAAAATGAACTGATTAACAACGATAAAAGTGCAACAGAGAAATACAGCTGGAAGTGACATTCAAGTGGAATGTAAACAAAGTGATATGGACCACAGCTGACCGTGGGAATATTGACACATCTGCCATTTGAGAGACTGTTACACAGCCGAAGGCTCTTAGTGAAGATAAAATTATTGACATAAGTATGAAAAGTGATTGTGATAAGAAGGATGACAAATTTCTCAGAGGAAGTCAGTTTAGCAAAAAGGAAAAAAAAATCTTCACGTTAACAGAACTCTTGGGGATATTTCATACCACTGAAAATAAAGAATAAAATATTAGAAGCTCATCCAAACTTGGAAAATAGTATGTCAATTTGCCAAGGCATAGAAAAGGCGTTCATTTCATATTGTAAGTTAAATAACTAGAAGAAGGCAAGCCCTATCCAACTACCTCTGATAAAATTTTAATAAAAACCCAAAGGTTTAATGTTTTAAATTAAATATTAGCATATTCTTATTTCTATTTTATTTACATATTTACACCTAAGATTAAGAATGTTTTTAATTCATGGGGGTTTTTTGACAAAACTTTTTAAAGGACACAGGGCAACAATAATTTATCCTATTTATTAATAAGTGTGTACAGTTTCCGCTTGCATACTTGCTTTACAGCTCCACACTACTGTGCAAAGCAGGGACTGCCTGGATGGACGGACAGATGAAAAGGATGAACGGATAGTTGGATGGATAGACAGATACAGACATACAGATGTTATACTGTCTATAAATTATTTATAAAAATGACCCACTGGAGTTGTTGGGCATTTGGGGGTTGGCTGATCCAGTCTTTCATGGGACTTATTTTGCGGTCTCATATTGGTGAAGCATTTACAGTAGCTATCTGAAATCTATTCTCCTTATATTGATGGCTGCTGCTGCTGCTAAGTCGCTTCAGTCGTGTCCGACTCTGTGTGACCCCATAGATGGCAGCCCACCAGGCTCCCCCGCCCCTGGGATTCTCCAGGCAAGGACACTGGAATGGGTTGCCATTTCCTTCTCCAATGCATGAAAGTAAAAAGTGAAAGGGAAGTCGCTCAGTCATGTCTGACTCTTCGCTACCCCATTGACTGCAGCCCACTAGGCTCCTCCATCCATGGGATTTTCCAGGCAAGAGTATTGATGACAGATGCCAAAAAAGCAACCCCAAATTCACAAGTCTGTTTCAAGCCTCTGCTCCAATTATCTACAGATATCCCACTGAGCAAGGCAAGGCACACACGTGACTTCCAATCAAATGTGGGGGAAGTACCCCACCCGCAATGAAGCCATGGCAAGTTTGTAAGGCAAGGCAAGCCATGGCAGAGCTCATGCTAAGATCCGTTACCATTGTAACATAGCACCTGGTAGCAGGAAGCTTTTTGGGAGAGGAGGCCTCAGGCCCTCATCTGCCACTTTGCAGGTGGGGTGGCAGTAAAATAAAAAAGGTCCATCAATTATGAGTAACCACATTGACTCACGTCAGTTTGCAACAAATGGTTTGCACCCTTGAATTCTAAAAATATTCTCTATATTTTCCTAATGGCTCTAATAAAATCCTGCTGGTATGATAAATAAAATGAAAAGTTTGGCTGGATTTGCTGCCAAGTGCCAGTTCAGGGGCTCTGTTGCTTTTCCTAGCTCTGTGCACACAGCCATGTTTGACAAAGCATAACGCAGAAGAAAAGAAGGCTGAAGAGAGGAGCCCACACCACATGCTTCTCACCAGCCCAGACTGTGGAGGTCCCACCCCCTAAATGGGAACCGGGCACACAGGGTGCGTGCATCCTATTTGCTCCTCCTGTGTGGTCCCAGCATCTGTCCAGCTGATGCACGAGGGGGCCTCGCTGGCTTCAGCTGCCTGCCTGTGGAGGAGGAGGGGCTCACCACGAGCCTTGTGGGTGTCTGCTCCTCACAGGCCTGCTTTGTAAATATGCTCCTGCATCTGTTCCTTAGAGGATTGAGAGTCTGCCAAGCAGAGTGTGACATGAGACAGGAAGAAGCCCCCTCACTCTCAACCCAAGTACTCTATCTGGGCTTCCTGTTGGCACTCTGTGTCTGCAGAGGTGACATCAGCCAGCACATTGCAAAAATAGCACAGTGCTGTGAAGGAGGTCCTGGATTCAAAGAAGCAACTGGAGAGAAGGCAATATTTGCATGGCAGTGCACAATTTACACAGTGTATCAGGAATTGTGTGTTTGGGCGGGGGGGTGGTTATATGTGCAATTTAGAAATAGGATAAAGGCATGTGCAGGTGGCTCAGTGGTGAAGAATCCGCCTGCCAATGCAGAAGACAGGAGTTCGATTCTCGGGTTGGGAAGATCCCCTGGAGGAGGAAGTGGCAACCCACTCCAGTATTCTGACTCGCATAATCCCATGGACAAAGGAGCCTAGTGGACTACAGTCCATGGGGTCGAACACGACTGAAGCGACTGAGCATGCACACAAAGGCACGTGGAAAGGTGGTGACTAGCAATCACTTGCCACGAACATGTCAGGCAGCTTCACTCATGTCAGAATCTGTGAGATCTGAGGTCACCGAGAAAAATTTCTAACCTTTTAATACATCTTCTGCACAGAAGAAAGAAAAAAAAAAATTCCAAATAAAACCCAGCACAGAAGCAGCAGGCACAGGGAATGCAGTCTAAAGCATACCCCTAACAGTGAAAGTCACTCAGTCATGTGCGACTCTGCAACCCCATAGATATAATATACAGTCCGTGGAATTATCTAGGTCAGAATACTGGAGTGGGTAGCCTTTCTCTTCTCCAGGGGATCTTCCCAAGCCAGGGATCGAACCCTGGCCTCCTGCATTCCAGGTGGATTCTTTACTAGCTGAACCACAAGGGAAGTCTATCCCTAAAAGGGAAGTTAGTTATTGATTGACGTCATTATTTTAATAAGCCTCTATGAGACTTAACCAGATCCCAACATCTCCACCAGAAGCAGAGGTCCAGGTATCACACATCTGCATGTCCTCTCAGCCCCTATCCTTGGCAATAGGAAAGTCTAGCAGCCAGTTTGCTTATGTTCTCAGTGATACAGCTATTTTGGTGTTTCTTCCAGGTAACAATGCATTCTCCAGGGATTGGACAAAGATAGGTCTAATCATAATCCTCTAGTCCTCAGTATGACAAGAATCATCCTTCCTTACAGATTTTCCCTGCTTTATTCAGATATAACTGACATATAACAGAGTGGGTTTAAAGTATCCAGTGTGATGATTTGATATATGTATACATTACCAAATGTTTAACCACGTTTTTCCCTACTTTGGCATACAATTTTCCTCCTAGTAATGATTTCCTTTGTACCCTTTCCCAGATCTTCTCCCTCCTTTCTGTCAATCAATTAATGCCAGTCATGATGGAACAGCCTGAATACCAACAGTATAAGTAAGTAAGTAAGTGAAGTCACTCAGTCGTGTCTGACTCTTTGCAGCCCCATGGACTGTAGCCTACCAGGCTCCTCTGTCCATGGCATTTTCCAGGCAAGAGTATTGGAGTGGGTTGCTATTTCCTTCTCCAGGG
Organism: Bos javanicus; assembly: GCF_032452875.1. Taxonomy (NCBI): domain Eukaryota; kingdom Metazoa; phylum Chordata; class Mammalia; order Artiodactyla; family Bovidae; genus Bos; species Bos javanicus. Next base: position 38,980,872 of record NC_083895.1, on the reverse strand, counting down.
GATCTTCCTGATCCAGGGATCAAACCTGTGTCTCTTGCATTGGCAGGCAGGTTCTTTACCACTGAGTCACCAGGGAAGCCCTTATGCTCTTAATACCATCACCAAAGGAGTCCAGTGGAGTTCCAGGAAAGAGGTTTGGAGCTATAGATAAACTCTACTTAAGAAGTGAGAGTGTTTCACCTGCATTCCATTTTAATCCATTCTTTACAGAAACCTGAGCTACTCATGATGCCAAATAATCACCCTCCAGACATTACTCAACTAACAAATTCCTTAATCTTGTAAATTAAAGAGATGGTCATAACTGTCACCAAAATCATACAAAGCCTGAAAAAAGAGAAATAAACTTCACCCCAAGTGATACATGATATGAACAAGCATTGCAGCCTGCAGATAACACCCCTTCCAGTTTGGAGTCCTTTCAGCAGGGCTTTGCTTTTCCATGGTTAGATCAATATCACACTGATACACGTTCTGCCAGCCAAGCTATAATGTTGCATTCTTCCAGGGCTCAGTAATATAAAGTGATTTAAGGCTTTCAGCTTGAAAGATATTGCAATGAACACTGTGATTTATAAAACAAATGGGCTATTGTCCTAAATAAGTTTAAAATTATATAGACCTGGGGAAATAGAGTTAACTAAAGTTTTAATGCTCTTAGCCTATTTTCTGCTTAGCAATTTATACAGACACATAAGCAATTCAACTCAGAAAATGCAACAGAAATTTATAACCAGTATCCTCCATACATAATTTTCTTAACTGAGTGCACCTTTTGGCATTTATTAGTACACAAAGTCAACTTCCCACATATCCTTCTTATATCCAAGCAACTGTCGATGTATTTACTGGACTCATAAATCATTGTATTCTAAACACTTGGTCTATCAGGAAAATATGCTAATTGTGGGGGACAGCATCTCCTATATTGAATGCTAGTGGCATTTTGGAATATTATTTCTCACTTTATCACAGATGCGTGGTAGGAAATAGAAATGACGTGGGAGCAGTAGAAGCCAGAGGAATCTAGGCAATACATTGAAAAGCTGCCATCTCTTATTCTCTGTTCACATTGGTGAAGACAGCAGAGTGTGATAACAGTAGATGAGATATTTTCATTTAATCTTTTAAATGTATTGGCTTAGAAATGTGAGTGGAATTCACATGGGGCATTTCTAATGCATTTTCTAGTTTCATCTTTTGCATGTTCCTGAAAAGAACTCAACACTATTGATGGGAATTGTTATAACAAAGAGAAAGAAGGCAAAATTTATTGAGAATTTAAAAGAGAAACTTAGTCACAACCTGAAGATCTTATGCTTGTTTTTGTAGATTATAGGCGCCTACAAACTGTGCAAATGGGGAAACATCAATTTCAGCTGTTACAATAAAGAGGTCCCCAAATAAAGTGACTTTTGAAATGAAACAGCTTTTTTTTTTTTTTATGTATAGCAATCCTCTGGGTGAATGAACAGGCCCAGTTTTGTTCCAAATGTTCACCCTCTTGGGTGTTCTCATTTTCATGATTGGAAGGTGGGTTCATGGTCATTTCTGTGCTTCAATGTATAGGAAGAGGGAAGACAAAGACAGTTCAAGGCAAATGCCTTTTCTTTTATGTGAAGATGCCCCCAAATTACGCATCTCACTCCCACCCATGTCCCATTGGCTGTAACTGGATCACACAGTTTTATCAAGCTACAACAGAGGACATTCAATATGATCTACAGCTGAGTGGCCAGATACCCAGCTTCGACTTCGCCTATTTATTTTTCACTGATATTTGAAGATATTTCCAGACTGATTATTCAGTTTCAAACATCATCCCATGTTCCACTTCACTTCTTTCACCCATTTTGTGTTCTTTTATTTTCTAGGTTCTCCTTCATAGTAGGATGATAAAAGTAGGCAGGGTATTCCTTTTCAGACAGAGAAGACTTCAGGAGAAGCCTCTCAAAACTAATATACATCCAACCAAGAATTCTCAGACAGTGCTTTGAAACAAGCTAATAAACAGATGGGAATGAACTGTAAGTAGCAATGTTGTCAAACGTGCACAGTCAGATTTCAATATGGCCAAATGCTTTCTGGAGGGAAAATATTTGTCAGCAAGACCAAAAGCTAACAAAAATGACCTTGTGTAGTAATTACACAGATACACATAGAACATTCAAAATCATATTTCCCCCTAAATGCATTTTAACCCAGAAGCCAAGGACCCTCTCATCTACTTCACCCTCCTCTGAACTGACTGCCATAACCCTAACCAAGGCAAAGCCTTAGGGCACAAGGGTCTCAGGACACACTGGTCCTTCCCTCTCCCCAAGGTTCTTGCACACTTGACTGCACTCTTTTTTGCCCAACGACAACCTAAAGGCAAAATTAGGCCTTTTGTCAACCATCTCATGTAGAAAAAATGGACTAATTTATGTTTTTGTCTCTTAGAGAGTTATCTTTCTTTTCTCTGAACTCCCAGTACTAGCTGAATTCTGGGTCTTAAGAAATCGCCTTTTGCAATTAAGTGGCTCCTATATCTTGTTCAGATTATGTACTTTTGACGTAAATAAGACACTCTTAATGATTCATATAGGTGTAAACTAGGATCGTCTTGGGCAAATCAGATATATGACCCCCCTTTTTGTGAAGTATTTTACCTAAAATAACTTGTGAGGAATATAATTCTACTTGAAGATTCATATTTAAATTGATACTCTGAGAATATTCTAAAAGCTTATGCTGAGGAATTTTCATCAATTATAATGAAAAAGTCTGAAAAAGCTAAATCCAACTCAAATAAAAGTCACTTCAAACAACCAGTGACATAGGGAAATGTCATCAAAGAAAGCAGATGCAAAATTTTCTAAATGGTCTCCTGAAAGGTTAGTAAGAGCCAGACACCATGGCTGGTAGGAAAAAAATGTGAATTAAAATACAAAATATCACTGTGGATAGAGTTTCATAAATATGTTAGTTTTTTAATCTCTATAACATCACAGTGAAGTAGGTAACATATAAAAATCCCTAATTTTAGAAAAGAAAATGAACTTCAGTGTGGTAAAGTGAATTGATTGGCAGAGCAGAGATTCCAATCCAGATCTATGTGACTGGACACAGTTCAAAGGACAATAAATGGCCCAAGTAGCCAGTCAAATGTACTTGCCAGACAGAATTTTCAACAGGTGTACCTTTGACAACTGAGAATTACAGTTATTTTTTTTTAATTTGAAGAAATTTATTATTTCTTAACAGTGGGGAAAACATATAAAGAAGCCATGTTCCCATGCCCATCTGAGTCACATGTAAGAGGCTTCTCTAACCCCAACATGTGGGGTGTTAATTTAGTTGCTAAAAAAAATAAAATAAAATAAAACTAAAAAAAAAAAAAAATGTAGTTGCTAAATTGTATCCAACTCTTTGCAACTCCATGGAATGTAGCCTACTAAGCTCCTCTCTCCATGGGATTTCCCCAGGTAAGAATACTGGAGGGTGTTGCCATTTCCTTCTCCAGGGAATTTTCCTGACCCAGTTATCAAACCCAGGTCTCCTGTACTCCAGGTGGACTCTTTGCCGACTGAGCAACCAGGTAAGCCCCTACCACCAACAGGCTCCTAGTCCAACATCACATGTCCATGGAAATGTCAGGATAGTCCGAGAAACAGAGAACAGAAATGACTGTACTCCCTCCTTATGACTGAGAAATTTTCAATACATTTTTGATATTGATTTATAATAGTTTAATAAATATTTGATATCATTCTTTCAATATATGTGTTGCAAATGTAGGCTTACAGAATTTCTATCTTGTGTTGGGGGTATGCAGATGTTAAAAGCATTCTTATTTGATGTTTAATTTGTGGTTAAGAAAATTATAATTCCTTTTTAAAGTCAAAAATTTAGAAATTCACACTCAATATCAATACATTTTCATTTCCATAAGACCAGCTATTGACCTAACTGAAACATTTCTAGATCTATTTCATGTCCATAAACCACCCATATATATGTGGCTGAATGTATGTATATTCATAAAACTATTTATTGGACATTAGTTGTAATTTTGAGTTTAAATAGACACTTGCATTTTATTAATTTAGAATATTAGTTTTCATATCTATCAGTTTATCTACTTCCATATAAAAAGTACATATCAATGTTTTTTATCAATCCTCTCTATGAAAAATAAGCAGCTGGCCACTGAAAAATAGACATGGAATACTTGTAGATTCTATAAATTAATCTGAGAAGAATGTTTTCTGAAGGATAAAGCAGAGCAATGAATAAAGATAGAAGCATGTAAATTAAAAAAAGAAAATCTCTTACGTGACAGATTTTTGATCTCCAGTGACTTCTAGGTGGTGAAAGGCCAGATGAAGAATGACCCTCCACCATGAAGCAAGGATTGGGGTTTGACTCTTCAAAGCCATGTTGTTTCTTCCCGCTTCCTGTCAGCTTGGAAAAAGCACACTTTTGCGACTCCAATTCTGATTTGCACGCACTAGCTTTATCACCTGGGACAGCTCCCTAGGACATGGAGACTCCGTTTTCGCGTGTCCTAAAGGGTAGTTTTAATGCCAACTTTGTTATGTGGTTAGGGTAGTGCGTACACATGAAGGTTTAGAAAAACCTATGATATGCTAGGCAGTTCAAAAATATTTATGTTTTCTCCTCTCCACCTCCCAGCTCTTATTGCAGTGGTGTTAGAACTTTGATGTAAGAAAAACCCTGGATATTCTGCAAAATGCAGATTTATGTACCCCCTTCCCCAGTCCATTGCTTAGAAAATATGAGATGTAGCTCCAATATATTTATTTTAACATGCTCCAGCAGGTGACTCAGATGCAGGTTATTTGTAGAGCATACTGCCTAAAATATTCCTCTGAATCAAGGTTTAGTTGGGAGGCTAGAAAGGTGATACCAGCTTGGGGATATGGAGACAGGGAATATGTTACTTCACATTTAAGTAAAGGTCAACTCTTGCCTCTCTACCAGGCTAGGTTTCTAGATTCTCTAAGACAGAATCATGGATTAATTTTCCTGTTATTGTTAATATGCTTTCTACCATTTTTGAACATACTTAGAGGCCAAAATGTTACAAATGTACATCATACAGAGTTCACTACCTCTTAAAGAAATACCAGCCCTCTAAAACATTTGCCTTATTACATATTTTTAGCAATGTCATTAATATTTGAAAGGTTATCCAAGAACATATGCCAGATTTTCCTCATACCTTTACTCTACCCTCTATTTTCCTGCCCCACAAGTCACCAATATTTCTAGTTTCTCATAAATAATTCTAGAGATATAATTCTTATATTTAATTTTGTGTATATATAAACAAATACTCTCTATCTCTACAGAATAATTGTATACCTTTCTTTACCTTGCTTTCCTTTGACTACAAATAGCTAAATGTAAATTAGTATATAATCCAACAAACTCACTCCAGGGCATATATCCAGACAAAAACATAATTCAAGAGATACATGCATCCCTGTGTTCACAGCAGCACAATCCACAATAGTCAAGACGTGGAAACGACCTGAACGTCCATCAGTAGATGAGTGGATACAGAGGATGTGGTGCATATAGAACAGAATACCACCCAGTCTTGAAAAAGAACAAAACGCCATTTGTATCAATCTGGATGCAACTAGTGATTATCACACTAAGTGAAGTATGTCAGAAACAGAAAGACAAATATCATATCACACGTGGAATCTAAAATAAGACACAGAAGAACCTATCTCTGAAACAGAAACAGAATCATGGACATGGAGAACACACTGGTGATTGCCAAGAGGGAGGAGGTTGGGAGAGGGCTGGAGTGGGACATTGGGGTTAGCAGATACGAAATTTATATGTAGAATGAATAAACAACAAGGTCTTAAGTAGCACAGAGAACTGTATTCACTATCCTATGATAAACCATAATAGAAAGAATATTTTTAAAAAAGAATATGTGTGTGTGTGTATGTATACACACACACACATATATACATGTGTGTGGTGTGTGCTTAGTCGCTCAGTCATGTCCAACTTTTTGTGACCCCATGGACTGTAGCCTTCCAGGCTCCTTTGCCATTAGGATTCTCTAGGCAAGAATACTGGAGTAGATTGCCATGCCCTCCTCCAGGGGATCTTCCCAACCCAGGGATGGAACCCAGGACTCCCGCATTGCAGGTGGATTCTTTACCATCTGATCCACCAAGGAAGCCCATTAATACTGCAGTGGGTAGCATATCCCTTCTCCAGGGGATCTTCACAGCCCAGTAATTGAACCAGGATCTCCTGCATTGCAGGCAGATTCTTCCCCTGGTAGCTGTGTGTTTATGTGTGTGTGTATCTCCTTCATGATTCACAGCCTTGTTGTGGTGAAGAGGCTTGCATAATTCAATGAAGCTACGAGCCATGCCATGCAGAGCCACCCAAAGTTGATAGGTCACAACAGAGAGTGCTGACAAAATGTGTTTCAGTGGAGGAAGGAATGGCAAGCCACTCCAGTATTCTTGCCTAGAGAACCCCAGGCACAGTATGAAAAGTCAAAAATATATGACACCAGAAGATGAGCCCCCCAGGTTCATATTGATGCCCAATATGCTACTGGGGAAGAGCTGAGAAATAGCTCCAGAAAGAATGAAGTGGCTGGGCCAAAAGGGAAATGATGCTCAGTTGTGGATGTGTCTGCTGGTGAAAGTAAAGTTCAATGCTACAAGAATAAGATTGCATAGGAACTTGGAATGTTAGGTCCATGAATCAAGTAAATTGGATGTGGTCAAACAGGAGAAGGCAAAGGTGAACAACAACACTTTAGCAATCAGTAAACTAAAGTGGATGGGAATGGGTGAATTTAATTCAGATGACCATTATATCTAAGAATCCCTTAGAAGAAATGGAGAAGCCTTCATAGTCAAAAAAGAGTCTGAAATGTAGTACTTGGGTGCAATCTCAAAAATGAATGAATGATCTTGGTTTGTTTTCAAGGCAAACATACAATATCACAGTAATCCAAGTCTATGCCCCAACCACTAATGCCAAAGAAGCTGAAGTTGAATGGTTCTATGAAGACCTACAAGACCTTCTATAACTAACACCAAAAAAAGACATACTTTACATAATAGGAGACTGGAATGTAATAGTAGGAAATCAAGACATATCTGGAGTAACAGGCAAGTTTGGCTTTGGAGTATGAAATGAAACAGAGCAAAGGCTAACAGAGTATTGCCAAGAGAACACACTGGTCATAGAAAATACCCTCTTCCAACAACACAAGAAATGACTCTACACACGGATATCACAGAAGGAGTCAACACTGAAATCAGACTGATTATATCCTTTGCAGCCAAAGGTAGAGAAGCTCTATACGGTCAGCAAAAATAAAACCTCATGCTGACTGTGGCTCAGATCATCAGCTACTTATTGCAAAATTCAGGCTTAAACTGAAGAAAGCAGAGAAAACCACTAGACCTAAATCAAATCCATTATGATTTGTGGAGGTGATGAATAGATTCAAGGGATTAGATTTGGTAAACAGAGTGCCCAAAGAACTATGGACAGAGGTTCATAATGCTGTACAAGAGATGGTGATCAATACCATCCCAAAGAAGAAGAAATGTAGTCTGAGGAGGCTTCAAAAATAGATGAGAAAAGGGAAGTGAAAGGTAAGGGAAAGGTATATCCAATTGAAAGCAGAATTCCAGAAAATAGTAAAGGGACATAAGAAAGGTTTCTTAAGTGAACAATGCAAAGAAATGGAGGAAAACAATAGAATGGGAAAAACTAGAGATCTCTTCAAGAAAAGTGGGAAGATATTCAGGGAACATGTCATGCAGGATGGACATGATAAAGGACAGAAATGATAAGGACTTAACTTTCCTTACCTTAGAAGCAGAAGAGATTAAGAAGAGGTGTCAAGAATACACAGAAGAGCTATACAAGAAAGGTCTTAATGACCCAGAGAACCACAATGGTGTGATCATTCACCCAGAGCCAGACATCCTGGAGTATCAAGTCAAGCTGCCCTCAGGAAGTATTACCACAAACAAAGCTAGGAAAGGTGATGGAATTCCAGCTGAGCTTTTTCAAATCCTAAAAGATGATGCTGTTAAAGTGCTGCACTCAAAATGCAAGCAAATTTGGAAAATTCAGCAGTGGCCACAGGACTGGAAAAAGTCAGTTTTCACTCCAATCCCAAAGAAGGGCAATGCCAAAGAATGTTAAAATTACTGCACAATTGCACTCATTTCATATGCTAGAAAGGTAATGCTCAAAATCGCTCAAAATCCCTCAAGCTAGGCTTCAGCAGTACATGAACCGAGAATTTCCAGGTATACAAGCTGGATTTAGAAAAAGGCAGAGGAACCAGAGATCAAATTGTCAACATCTGACCAGTCAGTCAGTCAGTTCAGTCGCTGTGTCCAACTCATTGTGACCCCATGGACTGCGGTATGCCAGGCCTCCCTGTCCATCACCAACTCCCAGAGTTTACTCAAACTCATGTCCATTGAGTCAGTGATGCCATCCAACCATCTCATTCTCTGTCGTCCTCTTCTCCCTCCACCTTCAATCTTCCCAGCATCAGGGTCTTTCCAAATGAGTCAGTTCTTTGCATAAGGTGGCCAAAGTATTGTAGTTTCAGCTTCAGCATCAGTCCTTCCAATGAACACCCAGGGCTGATCTCATTTAGGATGGACTGGTTGGATCTCCTTACAGTCCAAGGGACTCTCAAGCATCTTCTCCAACAAAACAATTCAACAGCATCGATTCTTCAGTGCTCAGCTTTCTTTATGGTCCAACTCTCACACCCATACATGACTACTGGAAAAACCATAGCTTTGACTAGATGGACCTTTGTTGGCAAAGTAATGTCTCTGCATTTTAGTATGCTGTCTTTTATAACTTTTCTCCCAAGGAGCAAGTATCTTTTAATTTCATGGCTGCAGTCATCATCTGCAGTGATTTTGGAGCCCCAAAAAATAAAGTCTGACACTGTTTCCCCATCTATTTGCCATGAAGTGATGGGACCAGATGCCATGATCTTCACTTTCTGAACTGAGTTTTAAACCAACTTTTTCACTCTCCTCTTTCACTTTCATCAAGAGGCTCTTTAGTTCTTCACTTTCTGCCATAAGTGTGGTGTCATCTGCATATCTGAGGTTATTGATATTTCTCCCAGCAATCTTGATTCCAGCTTGTACCTCATCCAGCCCAGCGTTTCTCATGATGTACTCTGCATATAAATTAAAAAAGCAGAGTGACAATATACAACCTTGACGTACTCCTTCCCCTATGGAACCAGTCTGTTGTTCCATGTCCAGTTCTAACTGTTGCTTCCTGACCTGCATAAAGATTTCTCAAAAGGCAGGTCAGGTGGTCTGGTCTTCCCATCTCTTGAAGAATTTTCTAGTTTGTGTGATCCACACAATCAAAGGTTTTGGCATAGTCAATAAAGCAGAAATAGATGTTTTTCTGGAACTCTCTTGTTTTTTCAATGATCCAAAGGATGTTGGCATTTTGATTTCTGGTTCCTCTGCCTTTTCTAAAACCACCTTGAACATCTGGATACTCACGGTTCACATACTGCTGAAGCCTGGCTTGGAGTATTTTAGCATTACTTTACTAGCATGTGAGATGAGTAGTTTGAGCATTTTTTGGTGTTACCTTTCTTTATGATTGGAATGAAAGCTGATCTTTTCCAGTCCTGTGGCCACTGCTGAGTTTTCCAGAATGCTGGCATATTGAGTGCAGCACTTTCACATCATATTTTAGGATTTGAAATAGCTCAACTAGAATTCCATCACCTCCACTAGCTTTGTTTGTGGTGATGCTTCCCAAGGCCCATTTGACTTTGCCTTCCAGGATGTCTGGCTCTAGGTAAGTGATCACACCATGGTGACTATCTGGGTCATTAAGTTCTTTTTTGTATAGTTCTTCTGTGTATTCTTGCCACCTCTTCTTAATATCTTCTGCTTCTGTTAGGTTCATACCATTTCTGTCCTTTATTGTGCCCATCTTTGCATGAATGTTCCCTTTGGTATCTCTAATTTTCTTGAAGAGATCTCTATATCCAATGGATCATAGAAAAAACAACGGAATTTCAGAAACACATCTACATCTGCTTCATTGACTACGTTAAAACCTTTGCGTGTGGATCACAACAAACTGTGGAAAATTCTTAAAGAGATGGGAATACCAGACCACTTTACCTGTGTCCGGAGAAAATTTTGTGTGGGTCAAGAAGCAACAGTCAGAACCTTACATGGAACAACTGATTGTTTTAAAGTTGGGAAAGTGCAACAAGACTGTATATTGTCACCTGGCTTATTTAACTTCTATGTAAAGTACTTCAGGAGACATGCTGGGCTGGATGAAGCACAGCTGGAATCAAGACTGTTGGGACAAATATCAACCACCTTAGATATGCAGATGACACCACCCTTATGGCAGAAAGCAAAGAGGAACTAACGAGCCTTTTGATGAGTGTGAAAGAGGCGAGTGAAAAGGCTGGCTTAAAACTTAACATTCAAACAACTAAGATCATGGCATCCACTCCCATAACTTCATGGCAAATAAAAGGGGAAAATGTAGACTCAGTGACAGATTTTATTACCTTGGGCTCCAAAATCACTGTAGATGGTGACCACTGACATAAAATTAAAAGGTGCTTGTTTCTTGGAAGTAAAGCTATAACAAACCTAGACAGCATATTAAAAAGCAGAGATGTCATTCTGCCAACAAAGGTTCATATAGTCAAAGCTGATATTTACAGTATTCATGTATGGATGTGAGAGTTGGTACATAAAGAAGGCTAAGGGCTGAAGAACTGAAGTTTTGGAATTGTGGTGCTAGAGAAGACTCTTAATTGAATCACTGTGCCATACAAGAGAAATTAACACAACGTTGTAAATCAATTTTATTTCAATAAAATATATATTAAATCCGAAAAAAAATCATAGAACACGTTCCATATTTTTTCCTAAAAATCTTCTGTCTTCTATTTTTAGGACACATTCGTTTAGCGCTGACGAGAGTCCCATAACATATTCAACAATTCTTCTACTGAAGGACATTTGTTTCTAACCTTTTGTTATTTCAATGAAGTGATGAATATCTTTATTGGAAAATTACTTTTCACTGTGCTAGGATATTTATAAGGGTCAACCTTAGAAACGGGAGTGTTGCATCAAAGGATAGGTACATTTCTAATTTAGAAATAAATTGCTTGCTAGTGTAGCAATTTATACTTCCACTGTGTATACCTATTCTTTTTTTCCTATCTTCTCATTAACATATGAAATTCTGTTGTCATAATGATAGGTAAAAATTTGGTATCTCATTATAAATAATTGAGACTTTTTTCTGAAGTAAATACAGCCTTCCTTCCTACAAAGATACACATAATTTCTGGTTTTATATTAATGCCATGAAAATTATTTTCTCTTATTTTGATTTAACTATGGATTTACTTTTAAATGAAAAATCTTTCTGGAAGAGAAATGATGGCAGTATAAATCACAAAAGTAGATAATCAGAGATTTGTGTACATTGCTGATATATGTTAAGAACTGAACTTCCCTTCCTGATTGATTTTGCAGGAAAAGGCAATTCATAGGCAAACATGAAGGTTCATCTATTTAAATGATCAAATTTGAATATATTTACAAGCTAAAAGAATTTTTGTAATGTTCAGTCTCTCTCTGTTTATTGGGGTACACTAATTTTCTTGCATATGACCTTCTGAAAAGCAAGGATGTTGGTGTGAACAGCTGGAAGACAGAGGATACAGTATGAATCCATGCACCAGCCTATGACAATGTCAGCCAATCAGCCTGGCAGTACCATTATATGAATAAGAGGAAATAGGAATGCCAATCAAAGCAGCTGGGTGTAATCTTTCTTGAAAATGCAGCTTTTAAGACAATGAAGAGATTCAAATGATGAGCATACTTATATTTTTGTTTTATGAGAAAATATAAAATTGTTTAAAACAAGTCAAACATATAAAAGTTTAAAAAGTAATGGCTTTTATTTCTTATAAGCAAAGCAAAAAAAAAAAAAAGGCTAAAACTGGGAAAGTAACTGGGAAAGAAGATGAAACATGATGTGGCATATTAGAAAAATGACTTCCAAATCAAACCAACTCCTGTGTTTAGAACAACAGCTTCAAAGAACTGATTTTGTAATATGTATTACTGGATAGTTTGTTTTTGTTTAATGTGACATAGAAAAAGCATATCTTTCAGAAATATAAAGGAAAATAGTGAAAATATCTTCTAAATGAGTCAATAACACTTTTTTGTGACCTCAATTTAACCATTTTACAAGAATTCTTCAGAAAAAGTGGGAAAATGTTCAATAAGAGGGAAAATATTGAAAATACATCTATGAAGACTTTGCTCTATTCTGTTTTAAACCAAAATTGAGAAATTATTTATTATTTTGTAACAATTCTATATAACAATTTATTATATTGTTATATAACAAAACAAGCTGAATATCTTACTCTCAAGCTCAACATAACTCAATTATATTAGACAAATATATGATTAACAATACCCAAACTCATGTCATTTTATTGTTAATGTTTGCATTCCTTATCTCCTTGCATAAAAAGACCATTAATAAGGAGCCATATTAAAAATAATGGTATGTCTGTCCAAATAATGAAGAAATATTTCTATGCTTGAGGATTTATGTAACTGAAATTTAGCTGCTTATAATCAATTATTAATTAAAACTTTTTCCACGACCTTAAAAAATGTACCAAAATATTAGATTTATTGTTCTCCAACAGGAAAGGGTAGATTAATGGAAGATAAAAGTAAACAAATGTGCTTAAACTATATATAATAACATATCTCATGTATAAGTCTTGTGGAAAAATGATTTTATTGACAATTTTTCCTCCAGCTTAATCATAACTTACTGGTATTGCTCAAAACATAAATTTAAATTAATTAGTTTTAAATTAAATAGTTCTCATGACAAAAATTAAAGAATGTTCAGTGAAAAACAATTTGAGAAGAACAAATGTGGTTTAATATCTAAAACATAATATTTGCTCTTTTCTTCTTTTACTTTCCTTTCTCTCTTTTTCTTTCCTTTTTTTTTTTTTTTTTGTTTCTTTCTTCCAGTTCCTTTCCCCCTCACTCCCATCCTTATCTCTTTACAATTTCCATTAGGGCAGTTTATCTTCTAAACATACATCACTAAGTACTTTTAAACAAAATTTGTGTCCTATCCTTTGTATCTAAAATTAGTAACTCAAAATGCATAGCAACAATATCATGATTTCAAATATAAATATTATGATTTGCTTGCCTATGAAGCATTGCCCCTCATTCTTTGAATGGATTATCTCCATTTTAATTATGCTTCTTCTAACTCAGCTCAGTGATGAGAGGAAGCTTCAAGCAACGTTCTGAAAAAGTGAAAGATGCTTGGTCCCGTGGTTTCTGAGATGTTACCTATCAGTGAATGTCATTTCATTCACTTAGCGCTGCTGCTAAGTCGCTTCAGTCGTGTCCGACTCTATGTGACCCCACAGACGGCAGCCCACCAGGATCCCCCGTCCCTGGGATTCTCCAGGCAAGAACACGAGTGGGTTGCCATTTCCTTCTCCAATGCATGAAAAGTGAAAAGTGAAAGTGAAGTTGCTCAGTCGTGTCCGACTCTTAGCGACCCCATGGACTGCAGCCCACCAGGCTCCTCCATCCATGGGATTTTCCAGGCAAGAGTAGTGGAGTGGGGTGCCATTGCTTGTGCATTATCCACATTTTCTGTTCCAGAATTATTTTTTTGCATTTTTTGTCCAAAAGAATTTTTAAGCATTACTGCTGGTCTTGGGCTTCTCCAGTGGCTCAGTGGTAAAGAATCCACCTGCATTGCAGGAGCTGCAAGAGACACTGGTTCTATTCCTAGTTTGGGAAGATCCCCTGAAGGAAGAAATGGTAACCAATTCTGGTATTCTTGCCTGGAGAACCCCATGGACACAGGAGCCTGTGGGCTACAGTCCATAGGATGGCAAAGAGTTGGACACAACTGAAGCGACTTAGCAGAAACACACAGGGCTGGTCTTGATTAAGAAAATAGGTATAACAAACATATACACCTATACAAAGTCTATTAAAGCAAAACAAAATCCCACTATGAGTCATGTATAAAGAGAAACCTAAAAAATAGAAATGCTTTTTTAATGCTAATAAAAAGACCTCTCAAATGTGAATAAAATTAAGTAAGCCTGTCAATATTAATATAACAGATTAAGGTATTAAGTAAATCAATGATGGCAGCTTACAGTGATAAAATTATATTAAAAATTAACTATGTCAAAAGGTTTTATTTGAAATGAATAGAAGATTAATGTTTTGCTATGCTGTAAAATCATTTTTTAAGTACAGAAGTGATAAATTATTATAAACATATTTGACTTGTAAAACAAAAAGGTATAAAGGATATAAACAGCATCATTAACAAGGGTAATTAAATAGAAAGATTTTGAATGCTGCATCTTTGAGTTAACAGACTGCCTTTTTAATGAAACATTTAGAAAAAAGTCTTACTAATTTGTTCATGATGAAAATCCTTACTTATTCCAAGACAGGCGTATTTAGCCATGTTGATGTACAAATGTGATCTATATGCTTGTAGATCACAATCTCAAACAACAGTGATGTAAACTTTTGAAATACAATTTTGAACATAATTCTCTTTTTATGCTTTTAATCTCTTTGCCAAATAACAATTGACTCAAGATGGAAATCTAGGGCACAGTAACAACCTACTTTAAAAAAAAAAATGCATGCAACTCACATTAAAAAAAGGCATAGTGTGTAGTACTTTTGTTATTAGAAAGAAAATGAAAATAAAGCTTTTAGCCTAATTTAACCAAAATTAGCCATATAATGATGTGAATGCTAAAAAAATATTTTAAAAGGTAAAAACAAATAATTTTATAAGTAAAAATATAAAGCTAAAATTCAATGAATTCTAAGAATATACTTAATGACCTAATAAATGCACTCAATTGGAAGAAAAAAAAAGGAGATACATAAATATATTTTAATTGTATGATAAAATAAATGGACAATATTTTCCTGAGTTATAGAAAAGAGAAAGATAGTGACAAAACTGTCAAAAAAACTATCCTACTGAAAGGTATCCTGGTAGGTTCACTTATTGGTAAATTCGTTTAACATACAAAGCAATCTTATTGTATATCCATTGTATATCCATTGTATATCCATTGCACAAATTTTTCTGAAATTTGGGGAATAATTGGAGACTTCTTAAGGTATTCTGTGACACACAATTAAAATATATCTAATGTAATAGAACTTGAATAAAAATTTAAGCCAGATCAATTTCATTAATGGATATTAAATTAAAATCTTAAGTACATTATTAGTTGCAATTAAGCAATAGGATTAAGTTTATCCTATGAATGTGAAAGTGATGGTCACTCGGTCGTGTCCGACTCTTTGCTACCGATGGACTGTAGCTTGGCAGGCTCCTTTATCCATGAAATTCTCCAGGCAAGAATACTGGAGTGGATAGTCATTTCCTTCTCCAGGGGATCTTTCCAACCAAGGGTTCAAACTCAGGTCTACAGTAAAGAAACATGTCAGGCAATGTGCTGTATCACTTGATTTTCTGTATTTCATCAAATCTAAGATACCATCAATTGCAAGTCACATCATCATTCTATCATTAGATAAGAAAAGGTTACCACTTAAAGCATGACACAATGCCTTCTTGTCATATAGAATCTTAACTATATTCATACAAAACAGTTCACTGATTATTTCACATAGATTTATATTATCATCTTTCTCACAGATAATAAGAAAAATAGTGAAGTAATGTTGTGAAGGTTTTCCTAACACATCCTCCCGTTCAAGCCCAGCTCTTTGGAAAGACTCTGGCTGAGCTGTCAGTGCCTATGGTTTGTCACCTAATACTGTTCTCTGTGCATTCAAGAGCACTCGTGATGTTCCACTATGGTTTCCAGCATTTTCTTCCCAACTGTGGATACCCACTCCACAAATTTTGCTTCTGGCACCCTCTGATCAGAAAACAGTCATACTGATCAGTCATATTGATCAGAAGACAAACTTTGATCACAAAGTTGTGAAAATGTGAAGGAAAAAAAAAAAAAAATCCCAGAACTGATGAAACAAAATAGCTCATTTGATTGCCACTGTGATCCTGTAAGGCAGGAGACCTGGGTTCAATCCCTGGGTTGGGAAGCTCCCCTGGAGAAGGGAGTGGCAGCCCACTCCAGTATTCTTGCAGGGAAAATTCAATGGACAGACGAGCCTAATGGGCTACAGTCCATGGAACTGCAAAAGAGTCAGACATGACTGAGAGACTGGGCAGATGAACGTGAGGATATTTCTTTACAGGCAAAACTATTATTTTTAGTACACCATATGAATATTAATGAGCATAAAGCATTGCATTCGATGTGCTCTGTTAAAAAGACCTATGCACAAATATTTACCCATACCCAATAAAAATACATCAAAATATACTAACTCTTTATAGTCTGGTACAAAATAAAAATATTTTTAATAAACTATCTTATTTAATATTGGTTTGGACTGCTAAATCAATACAATAATATGTGGAAAACAAGAAAACTTAATAATGGAAGTCAATAAAGCAAAAGATAAATTATTTTCATTCTGCATGATTGCAAGCCTGAAAAAGGCAACACCTCAGTTCAAATCTACTGAAATGTTTAGTTCATAGTTATCTAGATATAAGATAAAAATACAAAAATTAGTACCTGTCCTATACCTACATACACGCTCATCTACATCTATATATACTTATCAGCTACCGTATACTGCGTGTGGGCAAGGGAGTGGGGGGAGGCAGTGTTAGTCATTCAGTCGTGTCCAACTCATTACAACCCTGTGGACTGTAGCCGCTAGGCTCCTCTGTCCATGGAATTCTCCAGGCAAGAATACTGGAGTTGGTTGCTATTTTCTTCTCTAGGGGATCTTCCCAACCCAGGTCTCCTGCATTGAAGACAGATTCTTTACTGTCTGAGCCACCAGAGACCAAATACTACTAGTTAATCAATTAAAAGATACATGTTTAAAATTGTCAAAAAGGACTGTGGAAGAGGACAGAAATCCATAAACTATCAAGAGTTTACTGCATAATCACTTGAATAAATGCACAGAAATATCACTTACATGGAAGAAAAAATGAAATATTTACAAAATGAGTATCTCTAGTCAAGAGTCTATGTACTAATAAGAGTCTAATATTAATAGCACTTCTCCCTGGAGGCTGGTATTGCCACTATCTTTTTTTTCTTTTTAATCTGGATTCTATTAATATAATAAAATGGGATTTTATTTCTTTAAAAGTAATATAAATAAAACAAATATAAATCTTAATAAAATGGGTTTTTATCATTTGAGCATATCAAGTATAACAGTGAAGAAAAACTAAATTGTAGTACCAAGAATTAAAACTCATTCAAAAGTTAAGCTAATTAAAGCAATGTGGAATGGCATACAAGAGGAAATATGATTTAAACACCCCTCCCCCCAAAAATGCACACATTTATATACATATGGATACAAATGTAAGGAGCACATTAACACAGGAAAGGAAAGATTTTACAATAGTAAACTGACTGTTTTATCATTTTTTCAATATAGAAAATAAGCATGTGTTCTGGCATGTCCAGGATAATTCAAGTTTAATCCTAATAACAATCTGACTGAGCAGATAATTATTATCATATTCATTTTACAAATGATAAAACTGACTAGAGGAAAGGTAAATATTCTTAAAGCTAGTAGTGGAGTGGTATAACTTCTGTTCTAATGTTGAGTTTTGTTTCACTGGCTCAATGAATGATGCTGCCCAGATGCCCAAACCATCAATTTGTCAGTCTCTTTGAATCTCCTCTTTCTCTCAGACTTTTCTTCCCCCTCTAGCAAATAAATCTTGTGATTTGCCTCCTTAAAATCCATCTATATTTCCTCTTTAAATTCTCACTACTAATATTTCTGTAGATCATCGTCTCAATCTTCCTTAATCTAAAGGCTCTAATTCATGCTCTTTTAAGATAGTGCTGGTCCTCAGTCACTGGTCAGGGATGTGAACCTCATTTTCCTCCAAAAGTGTTACTCACTTTTCAGGCAATGAAAATGGAGCAGGGACAAAGGCTAGACATTCTCAGAATGGAAGTAAAATGAGCCTGAAGTGAGAATTCTAGGTGCCAGGAACCCACAGTTAACTTCACTCTGTCCTATAACAAACCATTCCTCAGATCCGGACTTCATCCTCAGTGCCCCAGTAGGGAAGCATACTCTTTAGGAAGAACCACCCTTTCGGTGTGACCCATCACTCTCAAGGTGTTTGGAGACAGAAAGATGAGGAAATGAGTGCCTAATCCTAGTGAGTTCTCACCCATGTTCCTTCTGTTCCCCAGTCAGGGGTGCTGCTTTGACTTTATTGGTGGCCTCAGTCTTATAGATTGTGCCACTCTGGCGTGAATACCGGTACACCAGACCACACCACAGATGGGGAGAAGAAAGAGCATGCATCTAGCAGCTCCTTCCCCAGGTTACCCCACAACAGTACCAGCTGCCTCCTACTCCAGGTGTTCAATTATACATACTTGGGACATTCAAACCTCTCTCCTCTCAACTGGTTTCATAGGGTTTGCTCACAATGTTTTTCCTATGTTGATGCTGTCTTTCCAGAGTTCCTCTAGGCTAACTTTAGGGAAGTTAGAAGCTTTGTTTGCTTGTCCCACCACGTGTGATCTTAGTTCCAGGATCAGGGATCCAACCCACACCCTCTGCAATGAAAGTTGGACCACTGGACCACAAGGCAAGTCCAGAAGTCAGAAGTTTAACTATTCCTTCCAGTAGTTCTCTCCCCTGCAACTAAAATGATCCTTCTAAACAAACCAGAAAAACAAAACAATTCTCCATAAACAACTGCAGAAAGGTCTCAAGTCTCCTAACATTAGTGGCTGAATACTCAAGATTTTCCCTTTCATTTGATCCGTCAAATCTTTTCCCCCTTTCTAATTCACTCAGTGGAAGACGTCTTATCAGTTACAAGCATTGTTACTCTAGTCTTTGCCACAAGGTGGCACCATTGAGGAACGTGGTAATGCTTCAAAGGAATTCTACATCCATCAAGCCTTGGAAGCTTTGCAGAAATCCTGACCTAGAGAGGTTAGTCTCCGTGCTCCGCAGGAGTATAGGATTTTTTAACTCCCACTCAAAATTGCAAGGTAGAGAAGCCATAAGTGAGAGTTCCACTAAACAGCAATATAAAATCAGCTCACTTTCCAGGCTGGAAATTAGAGCCTGTGTCACCAGTCCACTCTTCTGCCTTCTACTGTGAGCTCACCTTTGGAACTTCTGGTGTCCCTTTCTTCTGAGAATCTTAACCAGATTATTCTGTTCTTCCCAGACAAGATCCCTTCACTTTGAATTTGGAGGAGCATGATTTTGGTTCTCGATCCCTCCTCTCCTAAAATACCTTTAGCTCCTTATTACACTGACTGATTATTCTTGAGAATTCTGCATTCCAAGGGGTCTGGGAAGGGGCATGTGTGCGCACACACACACATGCACACACACAAACACCCAAGCATACAGCGATGCATAAAAATCATTTACTCTCATCCTATCAGACTGTCTGATACTTTCAAAACTAAGAGAACCGGTTTAATTTAAAAAAAAATGCTAAAAAGGAATGTACTGTGCTTTCACACACAGAATAAACTGGCAGCTTCTACAGATCTATATAATAGGTGTATAAAGTGAGCATGTTACTCGCTTAAAATTCCTTATTCTCTTGTCATTACCTTCAAAAATTCACTTTTTAAATAAAAATAAAAGTTCACATAATATCTACATAAAGGATGTAAAGCATCTATTAATCAAAGACACGGGCACTAGATAATAATAAGTGGCAAGCTTATACTTATTTAATTAGCAAACAGAAGCCCAAATGCAGGAAGGATATTCCTGGGTCAAGAGCCATGAAAACGGTCATGCCCTTGGGCCAAGAAATTTCACTTCTAATTTCAATTCCAAAGCAGCAGCACAGGACAAATATTCTACCTATGCGCTAATTTCACCGAAGCTACTAGTACAGGCTTGACAGAGAGTCAGTGCTCAATCAGTGTACACAGAAGGCTAGATGGAAGAGAAGGTATGAAGAGAGAGACGATGAGAGACGAGCATTAGAAAATTTCTAAACGTGCCTCTATGGAACACTTTGCTAAACACGAGTACCATGACTACTAGGACAATTGCAGGTAACTTGAAAGCGAAGATTGTGCAAACCCATGGAGCCACATGGAAACAGGCCCATAAGTGATGGTGAGGCAGGAGCAAGGGGAACAGAATATAAAGCTGGACTCCTTTATAGAGGCCACCTCAGAATTCTCTGAGGATATAGGCACAGACTGGAAAGAAGCCTGTCAGAGGACCAGCATACGCTCTTGGCATGGGCAGTTTGATCTACTGGAATGGTAGAAATGAGGGGAAGCACCTGTTTTGAATTCTACTAACATGGCAGTGAAAGTTGACAGGAATCAGGGGAAGCAAAGAAGAGAGCTTATGAAGGCATACAGATCAATGGCTCTCAATGCTGGTTGCTCACTTGAGTTACTTGGGAGCTTGAGAAACATAGATTTCTACAGAGAGAGAGGCCACAGAAGGCTACTACGGTCCTTCCACCTGAAGCAGAACCACCGCCTCCCCATCACTTCCACTACCCGGGGATCAGATGCATTTGCTCATCCAATCTCCAACCCCTAACATAGATTTGCCTATCCTGTTTATAAGAAGAGAAAGCTAACCTGCAATAGGGTTAAGTGCTTAGGGTATTCTTTACCTATAATCCTTCCTGTGTTTCCCACCCTTACCATGGATTATGGTCTAAAATGTGCCCCTCCGCATTCCACAAAATTCGTCCTATCCCTAGTACCTCAGAATGTGACTGTATTTGGAGACAGGGTCTTTATAGGGCAAAGAAAGGTAAATGAAGTAATTGGGGTGGGCTGTCATCCAAAATGACTGATGTCCTTGTAAGAAGAGGTGATAAGGATGCAAAAACACACACAAGACAGACCATGTGAAGACACAGGAAGAAGACGGCCAGCAACAAGCCAAGGAGAGAGGCCTCAGAAGAAACCAACCTTGCCAACCTTGATCTCAGACTTCTAGCATCCAGAACTCTGATACAATAACTTTCTCTTGTTCAACTCAAATATATATATAGATATAAATATATATACACAGGAGATGGAGGAGACGCAGTTTCCATCCCTGGGTTGGGAAGATCCCATGGAGGAGGAAATGGCAACCCACTCCAGTATTCTTGCCTGGAGAATCCCATGGACAGAGGAGCCTGGCGGGTTCCAATCCATACGGTTGCACAGAGTTGGACATGAATAAAATGACTTAGCACATAATACATACACACATACATATTTTTATACCTAAGTCCCATTTATAGAAATCCAATGCTTATTCTGCATGTGAATGTTGAGTTTCCCTGGGTGATTCTACACACAGGCAAGCTTCAAGCCCATGGACATAGAACTTTGCCATCCAAAGCCGGGTCCACGACCAGTAACACCCCAGGATCCAAGGCTTATTAGAAAAGCAGAATTTCAGCCCCACCCTTGACCTACTGAACTTTTGTTTTAAACATCAACAGGTAAGTACATGAACATGTCAGTCTGGAAAGCACTGGCACAGATAAGGAATAGGTTTGCTTTGTGTCACCTTTTCTGTGAGATACATGTCCTTCTTAATTTAGAATTTCATCTTTTGTACTTCAAAAGACAGAAGAGCTAGGTTTTCTTCTGGAAATATTTGCTCTTTCTGAAATCCCTCTGCTTTTCTTTAACGGAATTTCAGTGAAACGCATGGTGTTACTGACAGAGGTGAAAAATGCAAGAGATCACTCAGTTTCTTCACCTGATCTTAAAACTGGAAGTGACCTTAGAAATTATCTCCGATCATGCTATTTCACAATGAAGAAATTAAGGTTCACAGAAGGTAAGATATGACCAAACGTCACACAGCGAGGAAGTGACAGAGCCTAGGTTTAGAACATCATTTCTATAAATCAGAGCTGTCCTTTAATAAAACCTGCTTAGCATTTTGTCATTTTTACACATGATGGATTTCTTAGTTTGAAAAATACTATTTTTTTAAAAAAGCCTCAGATAAATTATCATGGTTGAACCAAATTCCTGGGGAAATGTGATTATTGTCAACTTTTAACAAATATTGTATCCATTACTCTGAATGATACAAAGAACATTTCCCTTCAACTTGAAACTTTCTCCTTGGAGAAAATACTGATTGTCTACCCTAAACCTAGAAATCACAGATTTGGTATATAAAATCACCCTGATATAACAGAAACCTGATGAGGCATTGGCTTATAAAATGGCTTGGGATGGGATTATAAAGTGGATGGGATGGGTATAGGATGATATCACTTTGCTGGTACCCCTCATCTAGCATATATGTCAATTAATAAGCTAACTAGTAGAGATACATAAGGGTTTCCAAAGTGTCACAAGTATATTCTCAAGTATATGCAGAAAATCTTGCTGTGATGTAATTACTGAGGTGCATATGGGTGGAGGATATATCATACTGGCAGAATTATGAAAAGCCCCCCTAGGACAGGGGTTAGGGTTGCATCCTGTGCTGGGTAGCCCAACAGACTTAGTGTCTCACTTCTCTGAGTATGACCCATAGGCCAGCAGCATAGGCATCACCTGGACCATTATTAGAAACACAGATTCTGAGTCCTCACCCCAGGCCTCCTCTACAAGAATCTTCAGTTGAACAGAATTTCCAGAGGATTCACCCATTCATTAAAGTGTGAGAATTATGAGTCTCACTCACTGCTTCCCTAATTTGTCTCCATATCAGAATCATCTGAATGCACCATTGCCTCTTGGGGTCTGTCTCAAGACCTAAGTTAGAAAATTCAGAGAAGGAGCCTGAGAATCTATATTTTTAAACTTTCAACCTTCATGATTTTACAACAGTGTAAATTTGACAAGGTTGGAAGACGAAGAGCTTGAGAGTCCAATAGAACTGCAATTGGTGCTCAGCCCTGCCACTTACTAGCTGTTTTTGAAGAAGCTACCTTCCCTCTCCAAGGTTCCTTCTCGCCATGAAATGGGAATAGGACATTGTTTTGCAGATTTAATATGAGGACTAGACAGGGAATTAGGAAGTAGTACACAAAGTTTCTCACGATGTACTCTGCATATAAATTATATAAGCAGGGTGACAATATACAGCCTTGACGTACTCCTTTTCCTATTTGGAACCAGTCTGTTGTTCCATGTCCAGTTCTAACTGTTGCTTCCTGACCTGCATACAGGTTTCTCAAGAGGCAGGTCAGGTGGTCTGGCATTCCCATAAAGTCTCAAGATTTCTGCCTTGCACTTGGTAACTGTAAAATGGAAGATGACTCTCAGCATTTTTGTCTCCCTATTAACACCTCACATTTGTCCTCTGAAAAATGCAGATGGTAAGTATGTTCTAGGGTTATTTCATTCATAAAATTTATTTTTAGTGAGTAGGTGGCAGGTTCCAGAAGCAAAGATGAGCTCATAGCCTAGTGAGAGAGTCAGGCAGGTGCACAGGAATATTATAATAGAAGTTTTGTTCACAAATGAATCATTTCATACATCTAGATAATGTTTCGGTTAGCTTGTGGGGGGAAGAGATCAAAGCTACTATTTAATATCATTAAAATAATCATTATTCCTTTCACATACGCTAACCCAGGCAGAAAGAAAAGAGCTTTCCAGAGCACTAAAAACAAAACCTTGTCACAGATAGTAAGGCTCCCATGTGACTTCAATTGTGACTGTAAATTAGCCCAAGAGAACAACCCAAACTGTAGAAAAATTATGACCTTATTTAATGTAGATGCTTTATCAGCTCATCCTTTCTGCCCATTCTTTCCAGCTTAGTGTTTTTCACTCTCTATTGTTCTAAAACTGCTGGAGAATGGTTTTCCTCCAGCTGTGGAGCCTCCCACTGACACACACACCCCTCCTTCCTGAGGCTCAAAGCTGAGAGTTCCTAATTGAATTTCTGCCCTTCAGGAGCACAGGGTCATTGGGATCAATGTGCTGTCAGAGGACTCCAGGGAGGCCAGGCTCAGAGCATGCTGGCCTTGGCATCATTTTAGTCTCCCCACACTCCCATTTTGGAGCACTCGCCAGCCTCAAAGCCTGGGGTCTGTTTATTTAATGAAGTCTGCTGTTGAAATAACAACTCCTTTCTCTAGTGTGAGCTATAACTGCATTTATGATGTGTTTAAATGATAAACTAGTCTCTGGTAATCTAGAAAGTCATCCTGTTTTAGGAACTCTTGCAACCTTTCTTTCTCTGGTTTCTACCATACTGAAATGTCAGTATTTATGCCAAAATGCTACGTGACCCATTGTAAGGGAAACACCATATGGCTATCTTGATCTCCTAACCTCATACCAGCTCTGCTAGACAAAAGAAATACATTTTAAATTGGGAAAATACAGGACATTTTACTTGAACATGCCAGTATGTACCTTTAAATGTAACTTCCTTACATTCTCCCTGAATAATTCAACAATGATCCATGGTCAAGGCACCCTTGAATGGATATGTTTAATTTGTTAGGAAAATTTTAGTGCTGGAAAATCATGACTTATATTTAAAATATTAATAAATTAATTTTTAAAACTACTAAGTTTTCTGCAAATATTTCATATATGTAGATAGAAATAATAAATTGATTTTGGATAAAGAAAATGAATCTTGATTTCATAATTTAATCAAAGTGACACTTGTTAGGTTTGAAAACCATACTCTTGTCTACTCTTTCCACTCAACATAAAAACTCAAGAGTTTCAGGGAATGGAATTTAAAATATCATCATGCCTTAAAACAGAAAGAAATTAAGGAAGCAATCCCATTTATCGTTACAAGAAAAATAATAAAATACCTAGGAATAAACCTACATAAGGAGCCAAAAGACCTGTACTCAGAAAACTATAACATATTAATGAATGAAATCAAAGATGAGACAAACAGATGGGAAAAAATATACCATGTTCTTGGATTGGAAGAATCAGTATTGTGAAAATGACTATACTACCCAAAGCAATGGATAGTATTCAGTGCAATCCCTATCAAATCTACAGATTCAATGTAATCCCTAACAAATTACCAATGGCATTTTTCAAGAATTAGAAAAATTTTACAATTTGTACTGGTCCATAGAGTCAATGGAGAAGGCAATGGCACCCCACTCCAGTACTCTTGCCTGGAAAATCCACGGACAGAGGAGCCTGGTGGGCTGCAGTCCATGGGGTCGCTAAGAGTCGGACACGACTGAGCGACTTTACTTTCACTTTTCACTTTCATGCATTGGAGAAGGAAATGGCAACCCACTCCAGTATTCTTGCCTGGAGAATCCCAGGGATGGTGGAGCCTTGTGGGCTGCTGTCTATGGGGTCACACAGAGTCGGACACTACTGAAGCGACTTAACATAGCATAACATAGAGTCAAAGCTATGGTTTTTCCAGCAGTCATGTACAAATGTCAGAACTGGACCATAAAGAAAGCTGAGCACCAAATAATTGATGCTTTTGAATTGTGGTGCTGGAGAAGATTCTTGAGGGTCCCATGGACATTAAGGAGATCAAACCAGTCAATCCTAAAGGAAATCAACCCTGAATATTCATTGGAAGAACTGATGCTGAAGTTCCAATACTCTGATCACCTGATGCAAAGAGCTGACTCATTGGAAAAGTCTCTGATGCTGGGAAAGATGGAAGGCAAAAGGAGAAGGGGGCAACAGAGAATGAGATGCTTATAGAGCATCACTGAGTCAATGGATATGAATCTGAGCAAACTTCCGGAGTTAGTAAAGACCAGAGGACCCTGTTGTGTTGCAGTCCATTATGTCACAAAGAGTCAGACACGACTTAGCAGCTGAACAACAACCAGAAACCCAAAAGGCCTTGAACAACCAAAGAAATCTTGAGAAAGAAAAATGAAGCTGAAAGAATCAGGCTCCCTGACTTCACACCATACTACAAAGCTACAGTAATCAAGACAGTTTGGTACTAGCACAAAACCAGAAATACAGATCAATGGTGCAGGATAGAAAGCCCAGAGATAAACCTATGCACTTATAGTCACCTTATCTTTGACGAAGGAGGCAACAATATACAATGAGAAAAGTCAGTCTCTTCCATAAGTGGTGCTGGGAAAACTGGACAGCTACGTGTAAAGAAAAAAAAAAATGAAATTAGAATACTTCTTAACACCATACACAGAAATAAACTCAAAATGGATCAAAGACCTAAATGTAAGGCCAAACACTATAAAACTTTTAGAGGAAAACATAGGCAGAACACTCTCTGACATAAATCACAGCAAGATCTTTTTTGACCCACATCCTAGAGTAATGAAAATAAAAGACAAAAATAAACAAATGAGACCTCAGTTCAGTTCAGTCGCTCAGTCGTGTCTGACTCTTTGTGACCCCATGAATCACAGCACGCCAGGCTTCCCTGTCCATCACCAACTCCTGGAGTCTACCCAAACTCATGTCCATTGAGTCGGTGATGCCATCGAGCCATCTCGTCCTCTGTCGTTCCCTTCTCCTCCCGCCCCTAATCCCTCCCAGCATCAGGGTCTTTTCCAATGAAACTTAAAAGCCTTTGCACTAAGGAAATCATAAACAAGATGAAAAGACAACCCTCAGAATGGGAGAAATATTCAAATGAAGCAACTGAAAAGGGATTAATCTCTATAATATATAAACAGTTCGTTCGGCTCAATACCAAATCCACAAACAACCCAATCAAAAAGTGAGCAGAAGACCTAAACAGACATTTCTCCAAAGATGACATACAGATGGCCAAGAGGCACATGAAAGATGTTCAGTGTCATTAATTATTAGAGCAATGAAAATCCAAGCTACCATGAGATCCACCGCACATGCTAAAGAAGGTGTAGAGAAAAGGGAACTCTCTTACACTGTTGGTGGGACTGAAAATTGATACAGTCACTATGGGGAATAGCGTGGAGGTTTCTTGAAAAAACTAAAAATAGAACTCCCATAAGACCCAGCAATCCTACTCCTAGGCATATACCTGGGGAAAACCATAATTCCAAAAGACACATGCACCCCAAAGTGTTCATTGTAGCACTATTTACAACAGACAGGACATGAAAGCAACCTAAATGTCCATCAACAGATGAATGGACAAAGAAGGTATGATACATATATACAATATTACTCAGCTATAAAAAGGAACAAAATTATGCCATTTGCCCAGATATGGATGGACCTAGAGACTCATACAGAGGCAAGTAAGTCAGAAAGAGGAAAAAATGTATTAACACCTTCTTGTCCTGTTCAGCCACCCTTGTTGCTTTGAGGACAGAGATCACATATTAAGTCTGGATAAATTCCGCCCTGTAATCTCCTCAGCATGCTCCTTCTCTTTGGACATTCACACAGAAGGTGGTTCTGCTCAGCTGCAGTTTCCATGAGAGATTCAGGTCCTTTCCCAGGACCTGCTGAGCTAGAGGGGGAGGTACTAAGTCAATAGTGTCATTTCTGAGCAACATGTGGACATCTAAGGAAGCAGGTGCAGGGCAAGGGGAAGGCAAAGACTCTGTTATTACATCTTAACCAAAGCAAAGCGGGACAGAAGTCAAAGAGAGGGTTTTCTATCTGGCTTTTCATTTATGCCAACAATGGTAAATAAACAGGTGAGATTAACAGGAGAGGAATCTGGATTCTACCTGCCAGTAATGAATGGGTGATCTTGGACAAGTCTCACTGAAACCAAACCAAGAGCTTAGGATTTTGAAAATTACAAGATGTGAGTTATTTAACTTTCCCATATTTCAATTTGACTGGAACTTTAAAGTTCCTCATCTACTCCAGCACTAAGAATACAGCAACTTAGGCGTCATTTTACCTAGTGAATGACTTTACTTGATTATTTTTCAGATTATGTGGCCTCCATTAGGGTCAGTAGCAGACCCTACTACCCAGATTGACTATTTAATTGATAAATACCAATTTATCAATAAACATATATAATAACATTTTAAGTTATAAGGTATAAAATATTCAAACAATTTGTAATAAGAAATATTCCTATATCCCAGTGAGCCTTAAAAAAAAGTCATCATACCTTGATACATTTTTGAGAACTCTCTGGACATGAGAGGAAATAACTCAAGGAAATAATTCAGAAAAAAGTGACCAATTGCATAAAGAATTTATGATATGAAACTGATTATTCTTACTTGCATTTAAATAATTTTGAAATTTCCTCCATGTGGTTTGAAGCGAACTTTACCCAACAGCAGCTCAATTCTCCATGCCATGGTTGGCAAACAAGAGCAGGCTTCAAAATAAGAAATGAGTAGGTTATCTTTCCAAATGCAATTTGTATGTTCCTCTTAGAAGGTCTTCTTGGCTTTAGGACTACTGGGTTTTGGATTCTTCTCTGCAGATATGAGCTATGTACATACAGTTCATATAGATTGGATGCTACCAGATGACAGAATTTGTTACATTGAACTGAACTAGAAATTGACCTTCTCAACTGCTCTTCTGATTTATTCTGAAGACATTCATCACTATATTCCTATTACCTGGACCTGAAACATTGACTATGCTTAATAAACATTGGGGAATGATGGGAATAATGCATAAAACTGCCATTTATTTTTTAGTTCAGGACTCTGGGAGATGGTGAGAGACAGAGAAGCCTGGTGTACTGCAGTCCAGGGGGTCATGAAAAGTCAGACATGACTTGGTGATCGAATGACAAAGGAGAGGACAAATACACATTCTGTACCACTCACACGTGACATATATATCTACAAACACATTCTATATCACTCAAATGTGACATATCTCCAAACAAGATATTCCCCGTACAATGCTATTGTTTTCATTTTTCCCCATTCCTTATTTTAATCTTCTATTTGATTTTTTTAAACCTGCAATGGGGATTGTATGTAAATATATTTGATGAAGATATTTCCTCCAAATTTACCAGTCTTGTAAGGATTTCCTTGCTGAAGCAAGTGTGAGTTTTGGTTCCTTCCCAGTGATTATCAGTGTTTACCCATTATGGCATCCGGTAATGCTAGACTGTGCTGGCTGCCTGGTGCTCCAACAAACATGTTCTGTAAAGGAAGGGAACGTGGCTCATAGTTTGCTACTGAATCTCAGTGTCCTGTATTGACTGCCTAATAAGTACAGAAGATATATGTGTGTGTGCGTGCACACTTGTATGTATATAGGATTGATTTTGCTTCAAGCTGTTTTCCTGTGATCATAGAACTACCAGAATTGCTGTGATCATATAAAAAATTATACAGAGTTGTAGAGATGCATAGCAAGTTAAACCTCAGGAACACTGTCTATGATTTCTTTCCATAAAACAAGAAGGGCTTGGTTCTCCCATCGCATTTTTTCGTTTCCACAAATAATAGCTAAGAATACTGAAAAGAACCTGTGATGGATTCATTTTGATGTTTGGCAAAACTAATACAATTATGTAAAGTTTAAAAAAAAAAAAAAAACGCTAATCGGATGTTGGCATGTATTTAACAGATTACAGATTTGGGGTATGGTGGAGAGACCCTGAAGGTCTTCAGTGACTCTGAGAACTGTTAGCTAACTTCGGGAAAGTGGGAACAGCAATGCAGAGGTTGTATATAGTATCATGCAATTTATACTAAGAAAATACAGCATTTATGTAGCAAATGGTGGTCTGTTTTTCCACCAAATTGAGTTTTGCTGAAATTAAAATTAGGGCAACCAGATGTCCCCGTTAGCTCAGGGCATTGTTGGTTTTATGCTTATTTTACATAAGAAATTATTAAAATTGCCAGTTATATCTTAAACATTTTGGGGTTGGATGACAATAATATGGTCACTCAAATTATAATATGCTGGAGAATTTAAATATGTATATGTTAGTTATATGTCATTATTGATATATAACTAATATGATATCTTAGAAGATACTAGAGCTTATATGGGCTTCTCAGGTGGTATTTTTAAGCAGTTGGGATTTTAGAATCCCTGGACCAATAGGATTTTAAAGGAAAGGTGTTAGTGGAGAGGGTAAGTGTGTTGACCCTAGAATCAGCTTACTTAGTCTGAGTCCTTACTCCACTTGTCGTATAACCTGAGAAATGCCCTTGGCCTCAGCCATTGCTACATCCCTCCAGGGTTGCTATGGGTGCCCAACACATAGGATGCATCATCTAGGCATTCCCTGGGTTTATCTATCAGGTAGATTTGCATATGCTTTTCCACTTAGGGAGTATAATTATTGGAGTACACAAAGACTGACATCTTGTTATACGTGTAGACAAAAGTACCACAGACCCTGCCGGACAGGTTCCTCAGACAAACATCCATAAAACGTTCTCAGATCAGTACGGTGATGGCTCAGGTGTTCTGCCCAGCAGGGTCTGTGGTACCCTGGTTAGTGTGGTTCACATCCATACAGTCTATCACTCTTTAAAATGATACTTATGGATATATGCTTTTATTTAAATAAACTTAGTATAATAATCTATCCTCCACTTGAACTATGGCATATGCAAATCACAGCATTCTGGTCGTGCACAAGCTCCCAGGCTGCCCCAACCATAACAGGACTATGACCCGCTACCTGCAGGAAATAAATGCCTGGAGAGGCAGAACCAGGGCTGTTGTAGAGAAAATACGTGAAGGGTCCTCCACCTGAATGGTATGAAGAATAAGAGGGGATTCCTCTCTTCATGAATTGTCAACAGAGAGAATTCCCCTAACAAAAGGCAGCCTCTTGTTGCTGCTTTGCTCCTAAACTTACTGCTTGAATAGATACAATGATCCTTGATTCTGAAAAGTGTTCTTGCCCATGATCAGGTATTATTGTGTTTTTAAATAAGTCTCTGAGTGAGTTTTCTTTAACTTACACTGGTAGGTCTAAGCTGAACTCTGTGTACTGGGAGACTGAGTACCCACCTCCAAGCCCTGGTACAAGTCAAGTGATCTCCCCCTTTTGAGCCTAAGGCTTCTCTTAGTGAAATAAGCAGATGAGACCCACTCAATTTCTCTGATAGGATTCCGGCATACATGCTTTTGTTTGGTTTCAACATGCGTAGAAGAGAGGAAGAAGAATTATATGTTCTAAATGTATAATGCCTACTAAACATTTAGTGTTTTTCTATATGCTGCTGCTTTCAATTCTAGCATCAACATTGTTGGGGAAGGTTTTAATGTGTCTGGTTGGCTGGCACATGTCTGCTCTCTCTCTCTCTTTTTCAAATAGAAGACTGAAGTTTCTGATTAAATGACCAGCCAAAAACACACACAGCCAGCATAAAGCCAAGTTGAGCTTTTAACTCAAGTGTCTTTATCTTGAACACCCACATTTGCCTCACGTACCTCTTACCCTAAATCATGTAAGAAAACAATTTAAAAACACGAATGGTTTTGATACAACAACAAAAAGAAACTATTCCATGCCTTAAGGAGAGCTGCTAATCAAGTAATAAAATATTAAAGTTAAAAAAAAAAGCCTATGGTTATCAACTAAAAGATATGCTGCTATTCTTTATCAAATGTGCTTTTCTGGTCTTCTGGTGTTTCAGTAGCCCTTTAAGTAACCCCAGCTCTGGTGGAATGTAAACAGTTTAAGCTGGAAGAAGTAAACCACTGCCTAGGAGTCATAACGTTGCAAAACTTCATTCACTGTGGTGGTGTTCTTGGTTTGTTTGCTTTCTGAGTTAATGAGACTATTTTGATCATCTTCATCCACAGAAAAGAAACAGATGCATAGTGATTACTTGGCTCACTTCTTCTTGACAAGGGCAGTCAGCAGACCACCTAGGATGAACATGGCTGCTGCAAATTATTCAAATTACGTCTGGGCTGTGGCTAACATTCTCCTGAACACAATTATCTGATGAACTTGAAAATGCTTCCAAGGTTCTTCACCCTGCTATTCAATTCCACTCCACTGAGACTCTGCCACTAGGCTTGGATTTATAGACAATTCAGCCTCCATCCTCTCCCATCAACGGAGCTTAGGGATGTGTGCCAAAACCCCATTTCCATTCTGACTTGCTACAACCACAGGGAATTAGAAGTGGCCACTCTCAGAGCACTTACTGGAGAAACTTATGATAATAGGACCTTCCCCAGGTGGAAAAGCTAATGGACTTCCAAACTGATGGAGCAAAGCACTGATAGGGATGGTCCTGTAATTTTATATAGTATATCACAGGGATATCGTTACATTGTGCCCAATCAATTCACATAAAAATGGCAGCTTTGATTTCAAAACCTACTGAAGCAGAACTAGATACAGTGAAGAACAGCATCTCCTGCTCCGGCTCTCCTCCCCTTTCAAACCCTCCCCCCTTCCACTCACCAACTCCTATGAGCATTTTACCCAGCTAGCTGTACATTCCATCAGCACTTTTATGGAAGTATTGCCTCGGGCAATGCTTGTTATTGGACTGCTTGCCTCTCTTTCCAGCAGTTCCATATTTCAAGTGATTCAAGCATCTTCAAATGAATTGCTTGATAGATTTCCAAAATGATCACTACAGGTCAAATTTAGCTCAAATGTTATTCTTTCCAAAGTTTTGAGAATCCATTTCTGTAGCAAGGCTGGTGCAACATTTAATGAGCTTCAATTCAGAAGAGACACATCCTTTTAACTTGAAGTTGGCCTCGAAACACATTTGGTCCATTCAAATACCTAGCAATCTTTTCAGTTACGATGGCTACCACTTTCAACTCCAGTGAAATATGCTACAAAGGCACCATTTCCAAAGTTCTTAAAATTTCTAGAAATGGCATAAAAATAAATATATTAGAGAATACCCTGCTTTTATTCAGGATACTTTGATTCGAGGTGTTTCTAGTACTTCCTTTCCTTCTCTACTCAGCTTAATTTCTGCAGAATATATCATCCTATTATTCAATCCCTTTTTTTTATGTTTCAAAACACACGAATTCAGCATAGAAAATGATTATTATAAAGAGCATAGATGAAAGTTTAATAAAAGGAGCAGACACGTCCTAACAGGCTTTATAGTGTTTAATCTAGAATGGCTTAATTGAAAGTTCTCTTATCAGCCTAATAGTGAATTATAATGACCTTCATTTAACAAAGACAGGGACGCTGTCTTTCTTAATGGAAAGATGAGAAGCATGGGTCAAGTGTCTTAACCAGATGTTACGTAAATGAAATACGTGTGCAATGTAATGATCTTGGAAACCTCAAGGTTCAAAGAAGACAACAGCTATAAATCCTATTAGCGTTTTTCTTTAGTTCTTTTTCAGAACCGGATTGCTACTTATGTTCATTTTTACTGTTCTACATCCTGATTTTTGTATGTAACATGATATACTGAGCATTTTCATAGTCTTAAAATTAGGAAAATTCAAGTTATGTTGAATGCATCCATGGTATAGATATGTTCTGAATTATATAGACATCAGAATTCAAGTTTTCTTTGTTTTGCTGTTACAAATCCTATAGTGAATGCTCTTAAAAACAAATATACATATACATTTCTCTAAGCTAACTCTTAGGAAAAAATGTAAAGATACGGAAACACGCTGATGCATCACCTACAGAAGATGTTTAACAAAGTACACTCCATCGAGTTTAGTGAATGAGATGATGGTTTTTACTTTGTCCTTGCCAAACTACTTTTAAACATCATTACAATATATGATGAGCAAACAAGTTAATTTGCATTTCTCTGTGAGGTTGAGTATGTTTCATGCTTATTGGTTATTTGGATTCCATTTCAAGGGAAGAGGATGTTCCTGTCTTTTGCCCATTTTCCCACCGAGGTTTAATTTTAGTGTTACTCTTATTGATCTATTGACTTCATCAAAATATCATTTCCTTGCCATGCTTATTGTAGTTTACTGACACTTTCAATTTTGTTTCTGACTTATGACATTCAGATGAAAAAAAGAAAAAAAGTTGCTTCAAGGCTGTTCATTTTTCCTTTCATTGTTTATTGCTCATTGCTTTTTTTTTTTTTTACTTTCAATTGCTGATGTAAAGACATATTTAATTTTATTTACTGTTTTCTCTAATAATTTATTTATTATATTACCTTTTAAATTCATTAAGAACAACTTTGGGTATATAAGAAGTAAAAATTCAACTTTGATGTTTTACCTGATAAGTCAACCACCTTTACACAAAAACCAGACTTATTTTCCCAATTTATGAATCTTTCTTTATTCTACACTAACCTCCACAGTACAAAAGGTTCTGCTTTTACTAATCAGCCAACCAATGATCTGTGACTGAAATTGTAAATTTAGCAATACCAGGTTTGACTATTTATTATTCTTTAAAACCTATCAAGTTATTTTAGGATCTTGGTATTCCTCTTAAATTTTCATTAGTTTGCTCTATAATTTCTAACTATCTTCACCATGAATAGTTTTTTCAAAGATTTGAAAATGCACTAAAGACTGAGAAAATAACAAACAGAAAATCATGAAGCTCCCCTTATCACAAGGATTTGCAGTTTGGGGCATACACTTTCAGGATCTCTATCAGGCAGAATAGGAAATTTTAGGTAATTTTAATTTTTTGTTACTACTCTTCCTTGGCAAGGAAACATAAAATTGTTTCACCATGATCACAACACGTGAAAAAACATACCTTGATTCAGATCAGTGGGATTGCAATTTATTTTTAAAATACTAAAAATACATACATAAGTTTAACTTCTCTCAGGTTTGAATGTTTAATCTTTGCATATGTGTAAAAAGCAAACTACTTAATGAGCTAGATGCAGGTATACCCATTAACACTGTTGCTCCAATCTACTAACTTGTGGTTTCTTTAACCTCTGACTAATCCACTTAGTAATACATCAGTAACGTAGCCCTGGTAGCATGCCAGTCACATGAAAGTCATTTCTCTTGTTTTCTTTCTTTCCTGGAGATGAAGTATTTCACTTGCTCCAAGTGCATTACAAACTGCAGTGCCATTTAATTCCGAAGTTCATTTCTGTATTTATTTATTCAACAGTATCTTGGTGATAAGAGATGCTCAATAAACATTTGTCGAGTGGAGGAGAATAAATGAAACATATTACAGCACTGTACACAATGGCACATTATGAATAGCTACATTGGGATTCTTAGAAGTGGCTGAAGCAGGGACGAATGTAAGCCTTTTATTCACAGCAAAGCCTGGGAGATGAATCGCTGACACATGCAATGTGTGATTTATTCACACACACTACTAGGAGATTTATAGGCATCTATTAACCTACTCGAGTTCCAGTCCTGTCTTAGGCTGGTCTTTTGTCATGATTAGCTATGTTGTGACTCTATGTTAAATAACAGGTTGTCTGTGCTGAAATATGCACAAAATATGTAGACAGAGGCCAAAATTATTACACATTTCCAGCCAAACCACAGATATACCTCTGCTTGTCTATGTTTTAAAAAATTAGACATGTACACGTGTGCAAAAGAAAAGGATTTTTTTTGTTTTCTGGACCTGAGATCCACTGTCACAGATTGGATGTGTCTCCCAAATAACTCACATGCTGAAGTGCTAACCTCTAGGACCTCAAAATGTGACCATATAAGAGTCTACAGATGCATTTAAGTTAAAATAGGGCCATTAGAGTACCCCTTAATCCAACAGGACTGGTGTCCTTTTTGAAAAAGCAGATTTGGATAAAGACTTGTACAGAGGAAAGAACGTGAAAAGGCACACAGAAAAGTTCGTCATCTATAAGCTGAGGGGAGAGGCCTGGATGAAATCCTTCCCTTGTGGCCCTTAAGGAAACAACTCTGCCGATACCCTGATCTTCGAGACTCCAGAAACTGTGGTAAAAAATATTTCTGTTGTTTACATCACCCAATCTGCAGTACTTGGTTAGAATTGCCCTAGCAAACTAATATACCCATGAACTTAATAGCGAATATAGCAAGGCTGTATGTTAAACAGTAGGAATTATTTTTTTGTTTTTTGACATTCTATCGGAAAAGATAAATCAGACCTGCCTGCGCATAGTGGTGGGGCCTAATCTGAAGCTTCCCTGAGGTAAAACACCATCGAAAAACACCATCACCGCTTTAGGTGAGACTTCTGATCCATCCCTTCAATAAACTGTAAATTCAAACTTATCTGATGGCACTACCTATTACACACGACACCACTGGGTTGGCGAAGGTAACATTAACACATAGCTGGGTATTGAAAAGAGCATGGAGGCACTTTGTGATTTGAAATGATAGCTCATTCTTGGCTTTTCTTTTGAGGTCTTCAAGTCAGCCATGTCTTTTCTACCTGTATCCGCACTGATCTAATAAATACAGCAAGAGAAATGTGGAAAGGAACCTCTCTCACTGCCTTTGATCCCTAACTCGGGTTTACAGAGAACATAAATGGGTTGTAAGTTTTGTAAATGAAGTCAGTGTAATGCCACTGCCCACGTCACGTGAAAGCCACCATGTGAAGGGTGAAGAAAGGCCATGGGCTACGTGGTGGGGTGGCTCTTACAGAGATCAGCCACTATCATTGATCAGTTCTTCCAAACCTGTGTCACTGGCCACTATGGCACCTCATACCCCCACCCCCTTGAACCAAAGCTGGCTTGTGGAGGCAGGCAGGATTTGCTGACACATTCTAAGTTCAAAACCATAAGACACATTTCTCTGTGCCATCTTAATAAAACAACATGGAATAAAGTTTTATAATAGCTAGCAATAGCAAGAAAAGAAAGTCATAATTTTCCATGCTTCACGATTCAGAATAATTAATTTAATAACTGTGTCATATGAGAAGAGTAAATAAAGAAAAGGAAAAGGGTGTGGATATATATAATCACTGAAGCATATACAATTGCAAGGAAAAACAAATTACCAGGGTAGAGCTCAAAATAAAAGCTCCGTGGGAAGTATTTTTTGGATGCTAATTTGATTCTTCTATGGAGGCTTAAAGCTGCAGTGTCTACAAGACCAACTATTTATCTCCGCTTGTTTTTATTTTTAGCAGTTATATAACCTTATGTCTCTAAAAACCAATTAAACACCTTCTTGATCTCCACCGGGAATTTTCACTGAGTAGTTCTCTACCTAGACTATAACAGGACTATGATTTCATTTACAACATCTTGCTGGAGAGTATTTCATCATCAGAGGTGTTAAAAAAAGGGGGGGGGGGACTGAAATTAATCAACAGGGGCAGAATCAAAATAAGATGTGGTTTTCTCTGGACACAGTTACAGCCTCTGGGGTTTGGTTCACAATAAATATTGAGGCTCTAGATCTTAAAAGAGCAGTTTGCTCTGTCATGCAAAAATTCAGTTTTCTCTTTCTCAAATACTAAAGATACCAGCCTTGTTCTTCCCCTATTAAGACTGTTGATTCTGCCATTCCAGCACCGGACTATGGGTATCACATTGTATGTTTCTCGAGCTCAGCACAGATTTCCGTCTCCAGGCCTCTCTGAGGACCTGCCCTTAGTGTCAGTCGCCACAGGGACTTACCGACAGTGTTTATGGGATCCGGTCAAGGTTTCAATAACAAAGCACTCGCCATCGTTGAGACAGTAGGCAAGGTCCTTGTCTCGGCAGGGTTTGAAGTGCTCGGATCTCTCCGTGGAATATGTCGTTGTATCTGTCATGAGAAACACAATGAAATACTGTCAGCAGCTCATTCTGACATCCCAGATCCTGTCATTGGCCTGGATCTATGCACTGAGGCCTTCTCGTGACCGCTGACCTTAGGAACTAGACAGACAGGATGAACCCCTCAGTGGACTGATAAAAACACAACTGAGTATGACCATTTTATACAGTGAATGTTTATGTCCCCACAAAATTCATATATTGAAACCCAGCGATGGAATTAGGAGGTGGGGCCTTTGGGAGGTGAGTAGATCTTGAATGGGATTAATGCTCTTATAAAAAAGACTTCAGACAGCTCCTTCACCCATTCCAGTCATATGAAGACACAGCAAGAAAATAGCCCTCTACAAACTAGGAAGTCCTAACCAGACACTGAATCCATGGGCATCTTGATCTTAGACTTTACAGCATCCATAACTATGAGAAATAAATTTCTGTTGTTTGTACGCCACCGTGTTCGTGGTATTCTGTTAGAGCAGGTAGGACTAAAACAATTACTGGATTCAACTGTCTTATTTTTCCACAAGATTTTAACAATTGGAATCATATCTAGACAAGTCCCATCAGTGGATACATTAACAGCAAAAGCTGTATGACCCTACAATCAAAAACCTCAAATTAGCTTTCATTAATTTCAGTGTTGAGAAACATGTTGTATTAAAGGATTGAATACAATCTTTTTAGTGTATTTATTTTATTGCTCTGCAATGTCATTAAACATCTGATCAATGTACATGTACTGTGACTCTTCTATGGATACCAATGTCATTTTCTGTGTTTTATTTTTTAGTTACAGCTGTAATTTGCTAATAGCTAAGGCAATTATTCTTTCACTTTCTCCTTTTATTATGTAATTAAAATGCAAATGTTCCAAATTCTGAAACAGAATCTCAAATGTAAAGAATGTTTCTAGTAAATATTTAACAGGACTAAATTAATGTCATTTTTTTAGCATTATCTTATATGTGCTTTTTAAAAATCATAATCATTTACATTTTAAAGTAAATTATATCTCTATATCCAGAGAAGGCAATGGCACCCCACTCCAGTACCCTTGCCTGGAAAATCCCATGGAAGGAGGAGCCTGGTAGGCGGCAGTCCATGGGGTCGCACAGAGTCGGACACAACTGAGCGACTTCACTTCCACTTTTCACTTTCATGCATTGGAGAAGGAAATGGCAACCCACTCCAATGTTCTTGCCTGGAGAATCCCAGGGACGGGGAAGCCTGGTAGGCTGCTGTCTATGGGGTCGCACAGAGTCGGAGGCGACTGAAGCGACTTAGCAGCAGTAGCATATCTCTATATCAGGTTTCTAAATATGAAACATAATAAGTTTGTGCTTTCTACTGGATGAAGAAATCTGTTAGAACATGTAGACATTCTTGTCTCAGAATTTTAAGCAACTGAAATATTAGCACCAATTTCATTGCAACATTCAAGAAAAAAAAAATGTATGTGAAAAGTCAAAGATGAATACATGATTCAGCATGTAAGCTCTTAATTTCCTTTATGTGTGTGTGTTTAGTCACTAAGTCGTGTCTGACTCTTTGCTACCCCATGGACTGTAAACTGCCAGGCTCTTCTGTCTTTGGGATTTTCCAAGCAAGAATACTGGAACGGGTTGCCATTTCCCTCTGCACAGGACCTTCCCAACCCAGGGATCGAATCCGCATCTCCTGCATTGGCAAGCAGATCCTTTACCACTGAGCCACCTGGGAAGCCTTCCTTTACATAGATATAGATTAATAATAATGTTCAACAGCAGCAAGGGCCATTGTACCAGCTTGCTAACCGGAGGTCACAATGAGCCTCTTTCTGCCCATCATCCAAATACAGGGGAGAGTTATTACACAGGAAGAAAATTTACTCATATTCTCCCAACACCTAAAAGGCCTCAAGGAGCCCCTTTCCCACAGGAATAACTCCAAATTCCTAAGAAGAGCAAAGAAACGCATAGGCCATGTAGAATTTTGCCTGACTAACCTCATCTTGAATCCTAAAACATACAACCTCATTTCCAACTCTTATCCTATTTCCCCAATACCAGAACTATAACACCGATCCTTTTTCCTGGGCCATCTTTTGGTTTGCTGGAAAACGTCCAGAAATCCTTCAGAGCTTGTATCATCTTCCCTTTGTGTCCCTCAGCACCTTTTATTGTTTGTATCACTGTATTCAATGCTGAAAGTAGCCACTTGTTTACACATTTATCTGTTTCTTTGTCCTGAGTTTTTTGAGGTCAGAGGTTGAGCCTTAATCAGAATTAGTGCTCAGTAAAAAATGTCTTCAATAAATCTGACAATTTTAATATCACTAAAGTTTAAGTGCCACTGGCAAAAGATATGATCATAAAAGAAACAATTATCATATAAAATGTAATACATATCTTACAATAAAAAAACATAATTTAACATTAATTTTATCATTCTAGTGTACTCATTTTAGTACTAATAAATATTGCAAAAAAACTGCCTTCAGATTCACACAGAACCCCCACTCATACTATTCATATACTATGAGCTTTGAAAAATCCACTTCTAATCTTTTCTTAGTGTTACAATGGGAACTTTTTCTATTTCAAAATACCTGCCTGTTAACATACTTTGGCTTGCATTAAAGGCTCTGCAAAAGACTGTTTTGGTTTGTTTTCCAGGAGATCTCCTCTACAGGGAAGATTTGTTATTCCAGACAGTTTGTGATAAACAGTTATGCAGAATCAATTTCTCCTTCTATGGGAATATTTAGGATTCAAGAGCTCTGAGCCAAAAATTCATTATGAACCACCACACAGTTGACTGCTACTCTGCTGAAGTATATTAATTCATGATCAGTTAGTTAAGTTTTCTTTTAATTTCTTATTATCTATTTATTGATTTCACTGATCATTCCTCTAAGAACAGCTTTTCATTAACATAACCTACAGGATAAAAAGTGAGATCCTTATTTTACAATCAGTGGTTTTAACAGGCTACAGACTCCACGAGCAATACAATGGCAGAGTAATTAAAATCAATTAGTTTCCATCTGACAACTACTGTCTCCAGGGGTTACCGCCCAATTCTGCCAACTGCTTTTCCCGTTACGTTACCATCCATCAGTACAACACAAAGGATCAGAACCAAGTAAAATGCCTCTGCAAAAGTCTGAGGTGGGAGAGGACAGAAATGTCAATTATAACGTGCCCTCACATTTTCTATTTTCATAGCTTGGAGAAT
Source organism: Bos javanicus (assembly GCF_032452875.1). Taxonomy (NCBI): domain Eukaryota; kingdom Metazoa; phylum Chordata; class Mammalia; order Artiodactyla; family Bovidae; genus Bos; species Bos javanicus. The sequence goes on along the minus strand of NC_083895.1, from coordinate 38,939,901 downwards.
CTGAAGTTTGAGCAAGCTCCAGGAGACGGTGAAGGGCAGAAAAGCCTGGCATGCTGCAGTCCATGGGGTCACAAAGAATTGGACACAACTGAACGACCAAACAACAACAACATACAATTATTCCTCACCGTGATTTGACTAGATTCTAAAAAACAATAAGTATTTTAAATAATTTGATACACAATAGAACACTAGGCTTGATCCTTGTATAGATAAATGAAATGCGGGTGTCAGTAAATTTGAAACTGTAACAATTTACCTATGCATTTCACTATATAGTATCCATATCACACTGCTGCTGCTGCTAAGTCACTTCAGTCACCTCCGACTCTGTGCGGCCCCATAGACGGCAGCCCACCAGGCTCCGCCGTCCCTGGGATTCTCCAGGCAAGAGCACTGGAGTGGGTTGCCAATGCAGGAAAGTGAAAGTGAAGTCGCTCAGTCGTGTCTGACTCTTCACGACCCCATAAACTGCAGCCCACCAGGCTCCTCCATCCATGGGATTTTCCAAGCAAGAGTACTGGAGTGAGGTGACATTGCCTTCTCCACCATATAGCACTAGTCTCCTAAAATAACAGAGGTGTTGGGAAAGGTAAATCAAATTCACCGTAAGGTGAAATTTTATATTGTAAAGCATCATACCAAATATGTGGGTGGAAAGATAGAAGATTTCCTTAATGATATCACTGGCTTCTATGCTTTCTCTTAAGATCACCTACATACTTTGGTGCCATTGCCTTCTCCGACATACTTTGATAAAGTAAATCATATGTATACTATGTCTAAATCACTGTTAGGCTTTGTATTACTTATGAACAAACATAGTCCAACAAAGAGACAGTAGCAATTTGGATGATACCCTCTGATATTTATATCTATGCTTATAAGTATATACATATATGTAAGCTCAGTCACTCAGTTGTGTCTGAATCTTTGGAACCCCATGGACTATAGCCCCCAAACTCTTCTGTCCATGGAATTTTCCAGGCAATCATATTGGAGTGGTTTGCCATTTCCTTCTCTAGGGGATCTGCCCAACCCAGGGATCGAACTCCCAAATCCTCCGTCCCCTGCATTGGCAAGGGGATCCTTTACCACCGTGCCACCTCCATATATGTAGCACATACATATAGAAGCCCATCCATATAGGTTTACATTTGTTTTTGACATATTGAGTACATTACAAATATAAGATAGATAGCTGCAGTATATGGTACTATTTTGTCATGTTTTAAAAGTTCAAAAGTACATCTTCTCTTTCTAGGAATGATATCTGATAAATAATATTGTTACAGAGTTCTCTTTGTCTTCAAACAATTACCAGGGTAAAGTTCCAAGCAAGTAAACCAAAAGGGATCAAATATTTCCATAAATTTGGATTTGTCTTTCAAGATGCTCCTTTACTCCAAAGTACCTCCAAGACTCTCCCTTACTCCAAAGTACTTCCTTATCAGGCACCTCTCTCCCACATTAGCTCATGAACTCCACATCTTACTGGACCAGGAGCTTGCACAGAAGTTCTTCACATCTCTGATCCACAGCCTTACAGATGGCCTGGGGCTTCCCTTGTGGCTTAGCTGGTAAAGAATCCGCCTGCAATGCGGGAGACCTGGATTCGATCCCTGGGTTGGGAAGATCCCCTGGAGAAGGGAAAGGCTACCCACTCCAGTATTCTGGCCTGGAGAATTCCATGGACTGTATAGTCCATGGGGTCACAGAGAGTCGGACATGACTGAGCGACTTTCACTTCACTTCACAGATGGCCTGACACAGGTGCACACAATAGTTGTTCATAGAAGAATGATCTTTTTATAACACGAGTGTTTTTCTAAATGTTCTATATAGTCAAGTGTATACACCTTGTTATCATCATAAAAGAAAAATTCTAAACGAATAAATGTTTAGAAGTTAGGAAATGAGAAGAGTTCCAAAAGCAATTTAAGTAAAGTGCTTAGAATTTTATAAGAGCATAAAATCAACTCCACAAACTAGAGGCAAAGACAGGAGGAAAAAATAAGTAGGAAAAATATTCTGAAAGAGCATGAAGGTCCCTTGAACTGCAAGGAGATCAAACCAGTCAATTCTAAAGGAAATCAACCCTGAATATTCATTGGAAGGACTGATGCTGAAGCTGAAACTCCAATACTTTGGTCACCTGATGCAAAGAACTGACTCATTGGAAAAGACCCTGATGCTGGGAAAGATTGAAGGCAGGAGAAGGGGACAACAGAGAATGAAATGGTTGGATGGCATCACCGACTTGACGGGCATGAGTTTGAGCAAGCTCCGGCAGTTGGTGATGGAAAAGGAAGCCTGGCGTGCTACAGCCCATGGGGTTGCAAAGAGTTGGACATGACTGAGCGACTGAACTGAAGGCTTAAGATGAATGGAGATGGTAGTCAGGATGGGTCTTCCAAGCACCTGAGCCAAGTTCAGCGTCTCAGGTCAAGGATGTGTGGTTGCTAGTTTGATAAATAGCGCCCATTCACTTGGGACCACAGAGGCTATTCAACTACCCAGACATTCACATGGCATTTTTTTTATGTAGTCAATGTGTTTTCCTTTATTTTTATGGGTTTTGGTCTCTTTGGAGATCAGGAAGAATATTTTGCTTTTAAGTTCTGTATTCTTTCCACATCACATAGCATACATAGTAAGCAATCAGTACGGTAATTAAATGCACAGTGGGAAATGGTGGTGGTTAATTCATTAAAGGCAAAATGGGAAGAAAATGTAAGGCTGGAAGACAGAAATCCCAGCAGATTTTGCAATGAAAGTTAATTTATTAATGAATGAAAACAATGACTGGTTTTCTCCCCTAAGTACTAACTTGAACCTGAATATTACTTATGAAGGTTTTCTCTTTTGCCAGCACAACCCTGCATACTGTGGGAACACAGATTTTGTTGCAGGAACAAGAGTGCTAAATGGGCTATTACAGATAATAATTGTAGCAGATAATCAGAGAAAAGGAGAGCTTAATTCATGCTGTAGTTATCTCTAAAGGCTTCCCAAAGGGTTGGCATTGGAGCTACGTCTTGAATGGGCATGATTTAATTGGCAGAGGAAAATGAATTCTAGATAGGAAGAGCAGAAAGACCTGAGGAAGAGAGTGACAAGGCATAGCTTAGACCCTAAATCCATCTTCCTATGCCTGACTTGCAAGTGTCAGATTCATGAAGCACTTTCCTCCTTCCCCTACTAAGTTCATGACACGACGATTCTCTAAGAAAAATTAGAATCTGGTGACACAATCTACCAGATTTAGTATTAGCAAAATACCTTTACAGTCTAGAAGCCATTTAAATATGGTTGTCGACTCTGGCAAGGTCTTCCATGGATGGAAGCTGTGTAAATGAGACATGCTGCCATACATTAAAATCCTCTCTAGAATCTGCCACTTACCAGGCTCCCAGGAAGGCACACAGGATGAAACTGAGTTATAAAGTATTAACGGTCAAGGAAAATTGCAAGAAGAATGAAGTGGTGTTTGAAAGGGAAACAAACCATTTCTCAGTTGGCGAAAAGCAAAGATAGCTTTCTCCCTGCTGCCAAATATCAGACAATTGTTCACTTTGTTGGCGTGGGAGAATTGGGGAGTGTTGGGCAAGGAATTTAAAAGTTCAGTTGAGTCACAGTGCTGCTGTGGGAACTGACAGTTCCTGAGGAATCCCAGAGCCATCAATTCTGGCAAAAAAAAAAAAAAAAAATGTAGAAAGGACCCATACCAAACCTGTGTGACATACCTGGGCCAAGTTTCAGCTTGAAATATTGTTTTTAAAAACTGTATTAAGTTAAATAAACCTACACAGGACATAGTTTATTCAATGATAATGCATTTATTGGGGATTTTATCTACAGGGTAAATAAATGCTATTTAGGTAAAAAATATTTATAGGGTAAATGCAACATTTACCCTAAAGCTGAATATATTCCCTTCTACGTGTACATATACACATACCTATACAAACTGCATTCAGTCACAATAGTTAAAAAAAAAAATACCAGTGAGTAAAAGAGACACAGATGTAAAGAACACACTTTTGGACTATGTGGGAGAAGGCAAGGGAGGGATGGTTTGAGAGAATAGCATTGAAACATGTATATTACCATATGTGAAATAGATGACCAGTGCAAGTTCGATACATGAAGCAGGGCACTCAAAGCTGGTGCTCTGGGATAACCCAGAGGGATGGGGTGGGGGGGGAGTGGAAGGGCGGTTGAGGTGGGGGACACATGTGCACCCATGGCTGATTCATGTCGATGTGTGGCAAAAACCACCACAATATTGTAATTAGCCTCCAATTAAACTTTTAAAAAGTTAGACTGAGATGCATAAAAAGAAATACTAGCTAGTGTCACTGAAGCACCATCCCTCTGCTCCCCACATCAACCTATAAAATGGTTCAGTCTACATCACTAGCAATTTCTAAATCCAATAGATTTTTTAAAGTTTTTTTCCCCCCTCATCTTGCTTGAACTCTCAGAAGCATCCAATACTCTGTCACTCCCATATTCATGAAAAACCTTTCATTGGCTCCTACTATTACATAATGCTGATCTTCCCCTTTCTTCTTGGTTTCTGTCACCTAACTTCTATTTAAAGTAGATTACTCAGGGAATAGTTTTTAAATAACACTAACATATACTCCAGTGGGACACTAAGCATTTTCCTTTAGCTATCTTTTGGCCTTAAGATAACACTATGAATTTATGCTACTACTTACCATCCTCATTTTATAAATGGGGAAATTAAATCTTAGAGATTTATGTCATTTACCCAATATCACATGGTTCTGAGCTGGAAGCTTCTGGATTCGACCAACACAGTCTGACTTGTTCCACTAGACTGCTTCCCAGGGACCACTTCTTTTTCCTTTTTTTGGTGGGATGGGTGGGGGAAAACCAACTTTTACTTGTCTCTAGGTGAGGGCTCCTCTGGGCATGGTCCTTAGACCAGCAGTATTGGCATTATCTGAGAGTATATGAGCAATGATAACCCATGAGCCCGATTCCAGACCTACTGCATCGGAAACTCTAGAGGCGAGTGGTGAGTTGCTGCTTACCAAGCTCTCCAGATAATTTGCATACACTCTAAACTCTGAGAACAGCTGTCTTGGGTGATCCTGCCTGATGTCATCTGCATGACAATAACTCTCAAAGTTACACCTGAGTTCAATCTACCATCCTGCAGGCTTTTCTGGGCTCAATCTGTCTACCTCTCCCGTCCTGATGGGTATCCCAAAGACACCTACAAATTAACTGGTAGAAAACTAAACTCTTGTTCTTCCCCCACAACCCTATTCTTCCTTCAGGATTCTAAATCACAACTAATGTCCCACTGTTGACTCGCTTGGGCAGGCCAGAAGTCCACCCTCCAACCCTCCACATGAATCATCAAACATCAGTGGGTGATTCTACTTCCTAAGCATCTCCAGAATCTACCACATCTTCCCACCTTATCTCACCTGGAATATTCATTATAAGTCTACTGTATACCTGCTTGTCACCCTAAAATGAATTACCCACATTACAATCAGTTTGGATAATGTGTATACAACACATAATGCAAAAAAAAAACTTCTGGAAAATGATTTAGTGGCTATCCCTAGCTCTTATTAAGACAATCAAAATCCTTCTAAGCCCTAGTCTGTTTCTGTCCTCACCTCATACATAATACCTGCCCGCCTTTTCAGTACATTGGCAACAGCTGTTTGGCCGAATCCACACCCACTGAAACCTTTGCACAGGCTCCTCTCTGCAGGGAGCTACCCTGCACCCCACAGACTCTCACAGTAATCTATAGATTTCATCCAGAGCATGTATTATGAGACATCAGAACATACAGCAAAAAAATAAATAAACTGCCATTAGCTAGTTCTTCTCTACAAAATCCCTCAGGTTTTATCACCAAGCACAGGGCTCTTCTCATGGGGATTCCCTCATTTAGGTCAGGGCCCTACTCCCCTCATTTTCCTTTCTTTGTCGTTCACTCTTTCAAGCAGACAATATCCTCCCACCAACCCTGAATTGGAGACTTTTACCTTAGAGATGAGGAGTTTAAAATCCCCATAGAGGCTTAATTCTTTCTAAAAACAGCCTGGCTGGGGAGTTTAAACTGTACAGCAACTACCCCATGGGCTGAATTAACCTTCAGAAAAACAGGGGCCATCTTACCACGAACACATTGCTTAAAAACCCAGGACAGAAGAGGATTTATCACTGACAAAGAGCAGCAGTCACTTCCTCTCATGGGTCAGAAGACGGAGATATTCAGAAGATTTTTTGTAGAGCGGCCTTGTGTCCCTCTTGTTCCAAGTAAAGTCACAGAGTAGCTGGCTGGAATACCACATTTACCCTTTTGGAAACATCGCAGACTGGCTGCCAGCAGGACAGCTTCCCACTTTTTCAGACTTCACTTATATGGGAGCAGCAGCATGTAGAGAGAAATTCCCAATACTGTCAGCCCAGGAAAGAACATGGCCCTCTGTAGGTGGTTATCCAATCTTGGTTTCCAGAAGGAAGGAGAACACCGAGGTTAAATCCATGAGGCCTATTGGCGAGGCCTTTCGAGCTTCTCCGGCACAGGACCTTAGCTGATGCTAACTGGTTTCTGAGCTGGGCCTCTTTTCCAAATCAGGCGCATTGAGGTATTTAAATGAGGGGCCAATTTAGCCCTCAATTACCCAGCTCTCCTTCTATACCATGCCCACTCCCTAAACAACCCTCTGGGATTGATTTTCCTTGTAAGGATGACTTTCAAATTGGGAAGTGTTCATTCTCTATGATATCTTTATCTCCCTGAAGCACTTTTATGTGATGTACAGCAGCTGAGAGCCTCTTGGTCCTGTAGCAAGAGCCTCTGGTTTACTCTCCCTGTGCTGCTGCGAGAGTGCTCTGCTCAGAAAGCAGGTGACGCACCCACCTGATAGCGTGCCCTAGCTGCCTAAAATCCCCTGGTGATCTCATTAACAAGTGCTTCTCCTGCAATTCCCCACATAAGCCAAACACGAAAGGCTTCACTTTCCCATGTTCCTCTCACATTCCCTGGGCTGCACGAACACTGGAACAGATCAGGCCTTTTACGACCTTGTGACTTTATATACGCTATTCTTTTGACCTATACACAGACAATAGGTCTTCATCTGGCAAAACATTTCTCACTGTTTAAAATCTATGTAAAATGTGAGCTCCTACTGAACCCTTCTCCAGATCTCTCAGGATACAAGTATTCGAAATTCCAATAACACTTCATTTCTCCCTCTAATCCATGAATGATTCCTGAACTACAATTCAACTGTTTACATATCTACCGAACTTTTTTCCCAAACCAGTCTCCAAGCTCCTGTGGACCTGGCAAGGTCACCTCTAAATCCTTATCATTTATCCCAGGACCTGACATATAGTAGATGCTTAATGTATGCTTTCAGAGTGAATAAGTATTTTAATGGCTATAAAAATGAGGATTATACCAACATCAGAGACACACACATACCTTCAGCACGATAAGGTAAACACCACCTTGTAACACTGTACCATAATAATGTTCTTGAAGCTAAATGGTGAAAAATATATCTATGCCTATGTGAATGTACCTGAGGCTGATTGCTAATAATCAGGGTTTATTTTTTTTAATGTCCATTGGTTTCAGGTGAAAAATAGTTTATTGCTTCTCAATAAATAGTTGTATGTTTGTTTATTCAAGAACTTTCTCTTAATTTCAAATTTCTTGCCTGTCAAGTATACACAGACATGATATTTAAAATATTTAATAAGCAGTATGGAGATGACAAGTCTAATCAGAACAAATCAATTCATAGATAGAGAAGGGTCCTTGTGGGGCCAGATCATAACTCTTTGGTTTCTGCAATAATAAGTGAGGAAGTTTAGGTACTCTGTGCAGGTCATAATGGATGTCATGGAGAGGTTTTCTTCAGGGGAATAGGAGCAATGGTGATTTACCAAGTAGAATAAAATCACTGTGGAACTTTAACAGTCAATATAACTAACGAAGCACACTGCTATATATCAGACCCTCTCATGGTCTGCTGATGCTGCTGCTGCTGCTGCTGCTGCTAAGTCGCTTCAGTCGTGTCCGACTCTGTGCGACCCGAGAGACGGCAGCCCACCAGGCTCCCCCGTCCCCGGGATTCTCCAGGCAAGAACATTGGAGTGCGTTGCCATTGCCTTCTCCAATGCATAAAAGTGAAAAGTGAAAGTGAAGTCGCTCAGTCCTATCTGACTCTTTGCGACCCCATGGACTGCAGCCCACCAGGCTCCTCCATCCATGGGATTTTCCAGGAAAGAGCGCTGGAGTGGAGTGCCCATCACCTTCTCCGTCTCATGGTCTAGACCTGTCTTTAGCTCTTATAGGTACAACACTTGAAAGCAGACAGTCTTGGCATAACAGAGACCTTAGAAGTTAACACGTGATAATAATGTTTGGAATAAACCTATTAATCAGATATAAATATTTTGCAGAAAGGAAACTGAATAATAGAGGGATCATGCAATATGCTCAGAATTTCACAGCTAGTAAATGGAAAGGCAAAATTAAAACCCAGAGAAGTCCAGCTTCACAGTGAGCATCCTTCAATCCTCTGCAGCTCACCTGCTGAGTCCCAGACTCTTTTAAGATGTGTATAGTCAAGGCTCTTCTTGCCAAATGTTGTTAGTCACTTTATTATGAATCAATGTAATAACACTAGGAAGTGATATTTTTCAGGAATCCATTCATCTTCTCCCCATCCACCCTACACCCATTTTTCTGAGCACATACTGAAACTGTAAGAAAAGTATTCGGAAATGGTAGGTGGGAATAAAACCTGAAATAAAGACAGTGCTTGACACTGGGAGTTTCTATTTTCTCTCACATTTCCTTTACATGCTATTGCAGCTTTGAAATCATGTCTAAACATTGACATGATTCTTCAGATTCTTTCATAAAAATGAACGTCATTCACTTTACTTACTTAAAATCTTTCCCTTTCTAAAAATCTTAGATTTTATTCAGATCCTTTTGGTTAATGTTCAGAAATCCAAGCACTTCCTTCTCTGTATGGATCATGAAGAAGGCATAGGCAGTACAGACATGGGCCCTACAGGTCTAGGTCCGAATCCCTGCTTAAGCATTTGCAGACTATGTCAAGTGTCAGGGCAGGAGCAGAAAAATAAATGTAAGAGTCCAAAGAGAGAACACCCGTGTCTTTGAGCTCCACACTCCTTTCTGTGTGAGAATGTCTTGGAAAGTGAGTTCAGATGATAACTAGTCTTAACCTTAATGTTGTCTTTGCATAGGAAACATGTTACTTCCACTGTGTGCTTAACTAGAATCCACTGAGAGATGATTAGAAGCATCATTTTACTCTCAGTTTCTTTAAGTCTAGAATTTTTAGATTCCACATAAAAGTGATATTATATCAGTTCAGTTCAGTTGCTCAGTCATGTCTGACTCTTTGCGACCCCATGAATTTCAGTGCGCCAGGCTTCCCTGTCCATCACCAACTCCCAGAGTTCACTCAAACTCATGTCCATCGAGTCGGTGATGCCATCCAGCCATCTCATCCTCTGTCGTCCCTTCTTCTCCTGCCCCCAATCCCTCCCAGCATCAGAGTCTTTTCCAATGGGTCAACTCTTGGTATTAGGTGGCCAAAGTACTGGAGTTTCAGCTTCAGCATCAGTCCTTCCAATGAACACCCAGGACTGATCTCCTTTAGGATGGACTGGTTGGATCTCCTTGCAGATATTATATAGTATTTGTCTTTTCCTAACTTATTTCACTTAGCTTGGTACTCTCAATCCTGACCCTACCCCAGCCACCACCTCCATCCTTGGGATCTTCCCTGTAATTCTGGGTGTGAAAAAAAGTCAATCAAGAGGAGTTCCCCAAATGGCACCAGTGAACCTATTTTCAGGGCAGGAATAGAAATGCAGATGTAAAGAACAGACGTACGGACACAGCGGGGGAAGGAGTAAAGTGAGCGAAAGTCTTTCAGTCTTGTCCGATTCTTTGGGACCCCATGGACTGTAGCCTGCCAAGTTCCTCTGTCCATGGAATTCTCTAGGCCAGAATACTGGAGTGGGTAGCCCATCCCTCCTCCAGGGGATCTTTCAAACTTAGGGATTGAACCCAGGTCTCCCGCATTGCAGGCAGATTCTTTGCTGTGTGAACCACAAGGGAAGCCCAAGAATACTGGAGTGGGTAGCCTACCCCTTTCCAGTAGATCTTCCCAACTCAGGAGTCAAATCAGGGTCTCTTGCCCTTCAGGAGGCTTCTTTACCAGCTGAGCTAGCAGGGAAGCCCGGGGGAAGGAGAGGGTGGGATGAATTGACTAAGCAGCATTGACAATATATACACTACCATATGTAAAATAGATAGCTAGTAGGAAGCTGGGGAAAGTTGCTATATAGCATAGGGAGCTCCAGAGAAGGCAATGGCACCCCACTCCAGTACTCTTGCCTGGAGAATCCCAGGGACGGGGGAGCCTTGTGGGCTGCCGTCTATGGGGTCGCACAGAGTCGGACACAACTGAAGCAACTTAGCAGCAGTAGCATAGGGAGCTCAGCTGGTACTCTGTGATGACCTAGAGGGGTTGGATGGGGAGTTGGGAGGGAGGCTGAAGAGGGAAGGGATTATATGTATACTTACAGCCAATTCACATTGTTCAACACAACATCATAAAGCAATTACCCTCCAATTACAAATAAAATAAGAAAGAGAAGTTTCCCAAATAAACTTTCAAAGAGACTTCAGGGAGTACCCACTCTGGCTGACATAAACAATTATGAAAATGATATTAAGGACTGTAAAAGCTGAAGTGCTCCATGTTTAAGTACCAGGGCTATGTCTTCAAGCTGTCCTGCATCTCCAGCCCCCACCTCAGTTACCATATTGCCAGATAGACAAGAAATGATAAAGAAATGCTAAATCAGATGGAACAGCTACAATTTCCTAGAACACATGGCAGTGAGGACAAGAAATGCAAATGTGCAACCCAAGTATCCGGACCAAGAAGACATGAAGGGTCAGCAGAAATGCACTAAACGTCAAGAGTCCTTGGAAACTTAAGGCACTTGAAGTTCAACATATACAAACTTAAAAAAAAAAAAAAAAAGATAAAGGGAAAAGACAGAAGAATTGCTACCTCAAAATATAAGTGCTCAATAATGCAGAGTTAGCCCCCAAAATGCCACTTTTGTTCAAAGCAGACAACCTAGAATTGATTGTCACTAAGTCATTTATCACTTTGACAACCTTTAGGTCTTAGGGACATGCAATCAGGTTATTAAACAATTGCATTTTCCCCAAACCTCCTACAGATAACTAATTTCACTTCTTTAAAAAGACATCCTCTCCACCTCTGTTCAGCTCCTTAGTAACAGTGTAGGGACCATCCCAAGTGAAAGGGGAAAGATGTGGTTCTTTGCACCACTGGGCTTTGGCCTCAGTATGTGGAGCTATGCGTGCTTAGCCTAAAATGTCTCATAATGTTTGTAACATACCTTTGGAAATCTGAGTTTTCATTCAAACTCTGTAGCTTGTCAGCATTATGAATAAATTAAATACATTAAAATGTATAATTAATGGGGTTCCATGAAACCTGAATGAGAAATAGGAATGATGACTGGTAATGGGTCTTGTAACAGGGTACTAAGTACTTCTTTCCCTCATTTACCTTTTGCTAAGTAAGTCAACATATATTTATTAAGTACCAACATACCTAATTCTTCAATGCTTCTGCATATGATGCCAATTAAAATCATTTACTTATTTAACAATCTGTCATTGGGCTCCTCCTATTATAAGCCTCTTGAGTATTGCACTGATTCCTGGGGTGGATGTGAGGAACTCAGTTCAGAGATCATAAAGCATGTGGCTGCCCCCAGGCATGTGTAACTGTCAAGTACCCAGACCACACTAAGTGCAGGCAGGGAGAGGGGTGGCAAATGTACTCACAAACTCAGAATTTGCTGACTTCTTAGCACGTGTTTAGAGACTGGATAGGGTTACAGAATTTCAAATATTAAAATGTTCCTTAAATGGAAGCTCATAGATTTCCCATTTGCTAGGTGATGCTAGCGGTAAAGAATCTGCCTGACAATGCATAAGACATAAAAGACACGGGTTCTATCCTTGGATTAGGAAGATCCCCTGGAGGAGGGCATGGCAACCCACTCTAGTATTCTTGCCTGGAAAATCCCATGGACAGAGGAGCCTGGCAGGCTACAGAGCCTTGGCAGGCAAAGAACTGGACATGACTGAAGTGACCTAGCACACACTAAAAAGGCTAGATTAATAAAGAGAGGGATGTCTCCATCAATTACTAGACCCAATGATGTGACAAGTGCAGTCTACAAATCTACTATTACACAGCTTTCAGGAAAAGAATAAAGATTTGTTTGCATTACTACTCAAAAGTTTTTATTTATGTTTTTTTTTTCTTATGTCGGAAAAGAGAGAGACTCATTCAGTCATGATTATCTTACTAATCTGTGAAAATGTAAACAAGAGATAGATGCTTGGAATACACATGGCATAAAGGAAAAGTCTATTGATCCTGTTTGACTCTTGGGCTCAACCATGTCCACCTGCTTTTCAACCAGTTCTTAATTTTTCTGTTTTATTTTAAAATATTATAAAATGACTCATTACCAATTTTTATAACAGTTGAGAGGACCCAAGGCAGTACTGACTTCCAGTAAATATTAGTTTCATCCTGTGAATTTTCTCCTTAAAAATATTACTTTCTATTTGATTAGAAATTTCTTCAAGGAATATACACATATATCCAAAAACATATGGAGGGATATTCAACATCATTAGTTATTATGGAAATAGACATCAAAATCAACTGAAATACCACCTCACACCCACTAGAATGACACTAACAAGTGCTGGCAAAGAGAATTTGAAGAAACTGAAAACATATCCTGCTGGTAGGAATGAAAAATGGCGCAACTGCTTTGAAAAGTGGTTAGGAAATTCCTCAAAATGTTAAGCAAAGTTATCATATGAACCAGCAATTATACTTCTAAGTTCACACCCAAGACAACTGAAAATAAAGGTTCATGAAAAACAAATGTCCATACCTGTACATGAACATTCATAGAAACATATGCATACTCCCAACATGAAAGCATTAAGTGATGAATGGATAAAAAACGTGTTATATCCAGGAATACTATTCACCAATAAAAGTAATAATGCGCTGATATATGCTACAGCATAGATGAACATTAAAAGTGTAATACTTAATGAAAGAAGCTACACAAGAGGCTATCTGATTTCATTTATATGAAATATCTAGAATAAACAAATCCACAGAGACATAATGTGTCGATCAGCAAGTGTCAGAAGGCAGAAGAAGTAAAAACATTGCTGTCTTTTCACCTTGGCTTTCTACAGAGGCTTTTGGTTTTCAGTGCATCGATAGGTAAAAGGAGACAAATATTGTTCAATAGCTTAGATCCTGCATAAAAGTCACAGTCAATTTCATGCCACGATTTTGAAAGAGAGGGAGCACACACTGCAAGCAATCTGAGAAAGAAGGGAAACCCGTCGTGTACTTCCCCAGTCACTTCACAGTATTGACAAAACTTTACTCTCAGACCTCTGTTTCAGAACAAGTATTGTTTTGAGAAAACTGGTCCATTCTCTGTGCCTGTTGGAAAGCAATTAAAGCTGAAATCAAATAGCTATAATCATCTGTTCATTTCCGACCCTTATCTTTTCATTTTCAGAAAGAGCTGCTATATATTAAAGTGTTTGTGGATCATTCAATAATGAAACCAATGCTGAAACAATCTGGAATTTTTAATATAAACTCCAAAACAGTATAGATGCGAGGCTAGCCACCTTCCGATTTTGCTTCTCTAAGGGAAGAAGTCATGAGATTCCACTCTCTTTACCTTTATGCTCAGTCACTCAGTTGTGTCTGACTCTATGCGAGCCCATGGACTCTAGCTTAACAGGCTCCTCTGTCCACGAAATTTTCCAGGCAAGAATAATGAAGCAGGTGCAAGGGATCTTCCAGAGCCAGAGATTGAACCCACATCTCTTGCAATTCCCGCACTGACAGGTGGATTATTTACCACTAGCACTACTTAAGCTATTCCCCAAACAGCACTACAAAGAGAAACATAATCACTCTCTTCGACGCCTCAAGTTTTGGCAAAAGAGGAAAATATTTTTTTCCTTCCCATACTGGGACTCCCGGTCTCCTCTTCTTTCTGGTGTGATTTTCATGCGTACACCTAGCAACACCCCCTTTTATCCATCCCCATTGGTGACCCTTAACTAAGAATCAGATTTAGTTCATAAAGAACAGGGGTAAGACACATGTACTCCAATGTTTATTGCAGCACCATTTACAACAGTCAGGACGTGGAAGCAACCTAAATGTCCATCAACAGATGAATGGATAAAGAAGATGTAGTACATATATATATACAAAGGAATGCAACTCAGCCATAAAAAGGAATGAAATCAGGTAATTTGTAGTGATGTGAATTAATCTAGCACCTGTCATACAGAGTAAGGTAAGTCAGAAAGAGAAGAACAAATATTATATATCAACATGTATACATGGAATCCTGAAAATGGTACAGATGAACCAATTTGCAGGGCAGGTATGGAGACATAGAGAATGGACCTGTGAACAAGTGGGAAAAGGAGAAAGTGTGAAAGTGAAAGTGTAAGTCGTTGAGTCATGTCTTACTCTTTATGACCCCATGGACTATACAGTCCATGGAATTCTCCAGGCCAGAATACTGGAGTGGGTAGCCTATCCTTTCTCCAGGGATTTTTTCCAACCCAGGAATTGAACTGGAGTCTCCTGCATTGCAGGCAGATTCTTTACCAACTGACCTATGAGGGGAGAAGGAGAGGGTGGGACGAATTGAGAGAGTAGCATTGCCATATATAAACTACTCTGTGTAAAATAGAGAGCTAGTGGGAAGCTGCTGTATAGCACAGGGAGCTCAGCTCAGAGCTCTGTGATGACCTAGAGGGGTGGGATGCGGGGAGAGGGAGGTCCAAGAGGGAGGGGATATATTTAATTTGGATATATATACACTTACAGCTGATTCATGCTGTTGTACAGCAGAAACCAATACAACATTGTAAATAAATTATGCTCCAAAAAAAAAAAACCTGGGGGCAGAAAACTGTGGTTCAGGGGCCAAATTGGAGCCCACAGCCTGTTTTTGTAAGTGAAATTGTTTTGGACACAGCTAAGCTCATTTGTTTATACATTATCTCTGGCTGCTTCTAAGCTACAATTTGCTTAAGTAGAGACAGCAAAGCCTAAAAGGACAAAAACATTTACTTACCTGGCCCTTTACAGAGAAAGGTCCCCAACTGCTAAATAAAAGATGGCAGATGGTAGCTTTTTTACAAATTACATATTTTATATATCTGAACTGTTTAAAATGTTTGACATGGATTTAAGTGCTTTGGTGTTACCTATTTCAAATAAATATATATATGCAGGAGAAGTGCAGCCAAAGACTAAAGCAATAGATTTTGAAATAAGATAGACTTCAATGTGATCCTGATTTGGACACTTAACTAGTTGTAAGATCTTGGATAGGTTACTTAATGTCTTTACCCTTCAGTCCTTTTGTCTATGAAATGGGGATAATGAGAGTTTGCACCTATGGCAGTTAGAGTGATTTTGGCTGAGAGTACCAAAAACTCAACTCAAAATGACTTAAATCAAAAGAAAAATAACATTATCCTGCTTAACAAGACGTGGTTCCTGGGCTGTCAAACTCAGTGTCTAAATGGAAGCAGGATGGACCCAGGAATCGTCCTGCTCAGCTATCACTGGCTTTCTCCTTAAGCTAGGCTCCCTCATCACAAGTAGCTGCCGTGACATTACACATCACTTCTAGACAGAATCTTTCATGGAACTACATCACCCGGCCACCTCTTAAGCAGTCTCCAGCACGGGGACTGGCATTCCTCTGAGCAGCTTAGGAAAAGCACACAGCCACAGGGAGAATGGACTGATTGCCAGAACAAACTGGACTGCAGTCAGAAGGAGAGGTCACAGAGGAGAAAACGTGAGCAGGTAGCCAACAATATCAGACAATTTTTTATGAGGACTCACTAAACTAACACACAGAAAACACAAATATGTATCCAAGAAATGTTAGCCCTCCCTTTGAGCTCTGATATCTTTTTGTTGGATTCACTGCTTCCAAAATGTATACCTTAATGTAAGGTGAGCTTAAATTCATTTGTATCAAGAGTTTTAGAAGAAATGCATGTTATTCCATTAGATGATTGAAAAATTCCCAGGCTCTGGTGAGACTGGACGAACGTCATTAATATCTCTGCATCTTTGTTGCAGCACACACTCATGTATTAGTGTTATCCGTGTCCATCTCATATTAATTGTATATCAAATACATATATCCCGAAGGTCATTCAGAGAATTAACTACTAGAGATCTCTTCAAGAAAATTAGAGATACCAAGGGGACATTTCATGCAAAGATGGGCTCAACAAAGGACAGAAATGGTATGGACCTAACAGAAGCAGAAGATATTAAGAAGAGGTGGCAAGAATACACAGAAAAACTGTACAAAAAAGATCTTCATGACCCAGATAATCACGATGGTGTGATCACTGACCTAGTGCCAGACATCCTGGAATGTGAAGTCAAGTGGGCCTTAAAAAGCATCACTACGAACAAAGCTAGTGGAGGTGATGGAATTCCAGTTGAGCTATTTCAAATCCTGAAAGAGGATGCTGTGAAAGTGCTGCACTCAATATGCAGCAAATTTGGAAAACTCAGCAGTGGCCACAGGACTGGAAAAGGTCAGTTTTCATTCCAATCCCAAAGAAAGGCAATGCCAAACAATGCTCAAACTACCACACAATTGCACTCATCTCACATGCTAGTAAAGTAATGCTCAAAATTCTCCAAGCCAGGCTTCAGCAATACGTGAACCATGAACTTCCTGATGTTCAAGCTGGTTTTAGAAAAGGCAGAGGAACCAGAGATCAAATTGCCAGCATCTGCTGGATCATGGAAAAAGCAAGAGAGTTCCAGAAAAACATCTATGTCTGCTTTATTGACTATGCTAAAGCTTTTGACTGTGTGGATCACAATAAACTGTGGAATATTCTTCAAGAGATGGGAATACCAGACCACCTGACCTGCCTCTTGAGTAATCTGTATGCAGGTCAGGAAGCAACAGTTAGAACTGGACATGGAACAACAGACTGGTTCCAAATAGGAAAAGGAGTACGTCAATGCTGTATATTGTCACCCTGCTTATTTAACTTCTATGCAGAGTACATTATGAGAAACGCTGGACTGGAAGAAACACAAGCTGGAATCAAGATTGCTGGGAAAAATATCAATAACCTCACATATGCAGATGACACCACCCTTATGGCAGAAAGTGAAGAGGAACTAAAGAGCCTCTTGATGAAAGTGAAAGAGGAGAGTGAAAATGTTGGCTTAAAGCTCAACATTCAGAAAACTAAGATCATGGCATCCAGTCCCATCACTTCATGGGAAATAGATGGGGAAACAGTGGAAACAGTGTCAGACTTTATTTTTTGGGGCTCCAAAATCACTACAGACGGTGACTGCAGCCATGAAATTAAAAGACGCTTACTCCTTGGAAGGAAAGTTATGACCAACCTAGATAGCATATTCAAAAGCAGAGACATTACTTTGCCAACAAAGGTCCATCTAGTCAAGGCTATGGTTTTTCCTGTGGTCATGTATGGTTGTGAGAGTTGGACTGTGAAGAAGGCTGAGTTCCAAAGAATTGATGCTTTTGGAGAAGACTCTTGAGAGGCCCTTGGACTGCAAGGAGATCCAACCAGTCCATTCTGAAGGAGATCAGCCCTGGGGTTTCTTTGGATGGAATGATGCTAAAGCTGAAACTCCAGTACTTTGGCCACCTCATGCAAAGAGCTGACTCATTGGAAAAGACTCTGATGCTGGGAGGGATTGGGGGCAGGAGAAGAAGGGGACGACAGAGGATGAGATGGCTGGATGGCATCACTGACTCGATGGACGTGAGTCTCAGTAACCTCCGGGAGTTGGTGATGGACAGGGAGGCCTGGCGTGCTGCAATCCATGGGGTCGCAAAGAGTTGGACACGACTGAGTGACTGAACTGAACTGAACTGAAACTTCATTAAGTAAATGTACCATTTCCTTCACAAAAATTACTCACTGAGTACACATAATTAATAATAATAATAATAAAAGTCCTCCTCCTTAGCCCCCCTCATTCTTGCTTGGTTCAGATATCCTCTTCTCAAGTTATTGTTTGCAGCCTCTCTTACCTGCCCTCACAGGCTCAGCATTCCACACTCCCTCTGCCCCTGCCCTTATCTTGCTTCATTGAAAAGGCTAGTTTACATGGTCCTCCCCCCTTCCCCAGACTGTGAGATCTGAAAGAGCAGCTCCTGATACTGGCATGTACTGTTCTTATATTTTGGGGAAAAAGTAACAAGTGAATATGAGTGCCTATGGAGAACTTCCACACTGAGAGACTATTGCTCTTATTTACACATCTTCTTCGCCTTGGAGGAACTGCTGTTTGCACTCATAGATTGAAAGGCCTATCCCTCCTCCTCTGGTTCCTTCTCCCAGTGTTCTCAGCAAGGCAGGTTGACTGAAGCCATCCAAAAGACCACTGTTGCTTTTTATTTTTCCCCTCCCTGTCTCAATCAAGACAGTGTTTCACACAGGAAAAGAAGACATACACTGAGCCTCTACCCCAAATGAAGAGTCAAGGCAGGGTGTAAATACGAACCAGGAGGGCCACCTGTGGGTTTTCTGAGCAGGTGAGAGAACAGTCCAGAAACTTAAATTGCAATGTTATGAGATATTTATTCAAAACTATCCTACCGGTATAGGTATCAGGCTTCCCTGCCTGCCAATAAAGGAGACCCGGGTTCAATCTCTGGTCCAAAAAGATCCCACATGCCTCGGAACAACTAAACCCGGGTGCCACGACTACTGAGCCTGTGCTCTTGAGCCCATGCTCCACAACGAGAGAAGCCACGACAATGAGAAGCCCGCACACCACAACCAGAGAAAAGCCCGGGCGACAGCACAGGCCCAGCACGGCCACAAATATAACAAATAAATAAATATGAAATTTTTAAAAGTGAAACTAACCTACCAATAATGTGAATACGTGAATCCCTCAAAGCCTTAGCTCTGGATCAAGAACAGCACAGGGGAAAATGTCCTGGGAGAATGTTGACTGCAGGGACTAAAATGCTCCCATATCCCAAACTGGAAGCTGTTCTAGGAAAACACAGCCATGTGGCAATGCTCTCCCATTAAGCTCTGCCTTTTGAATTCCCATCCATTTCCCCACAGACAACCCAGAGGTCAGTTTAGTTGTGCACTCTTCCCGAGTCTGCCCACCTGGCATTAACCTTGGCCTCCTCCCTGCTTCCTCAGCACTCAGCTGATTTCTTTATTATAACATGCATCACTCTCTGTCTTGAGTGCCGCTATTTTGGTGGGTGTTTGTCATTCCTGCTCCCCACCAGGGAGATCCTGAGCTCCTTGACAGCAGGGGCCATGATTCACTCACTCTGTCTCCCTCATCATCACAGATCATTTAACCTTCTACAGAAGCAAAGGCAGGCATATATCACATCAACAAACACAGCTGAGAATGTTCATTCCATTATATTTTACTACAAAACTGAAAGCCTCTTTGTAAACAAGCTGTTTCCCCTTTGCAAGTAGGATTTTGAAAAAAAAAATATTTAAATTACATTAAAGAAGCTGATTGTTGATCCTTTCTGTATGATTGCCTAAAAAAAACCAAACAGTCTTTTCCTTTTTTTTGGTTAGGGTGCAGATACTGAACCAAATATAAATGCCTACATTTGCCTAATCCTCTTTCTTGTGAAGACATGTATATCTTTCTAATTTAAAGCTGCCTAAAGAGACTGGGTTTTGGCAGATAACATCAAATCACAAGAGTCAGTTTTTCTCTATATACGGACCTCCCAAGCATCCAAAATCAAAATACCACAAATTGATCACATCAGAGCCATCAAAGGTAAGAAAAGTAACTGTCTCTGCAATATTGAACTCACGCCAGTACAGAGCTAAGGCAACGTGGAATATGCCTTTTTTGGCTTATCCAGGAAAGGAAAAAATTACACAAAACCTAGATGTGATTGAAAAATGTACTGGGCTCCTTTGTAAGGTGGTGGATTCCCATGATTATAGGAATATGAAAGCACAGGGCAGTCTGGCCTCTAATCATGGGTCTGTAGGGATCTCTTCCATGGGGCAGAAGGTTGGACTAGACAGCCGCGAAGGTCCCTCCTACAGTATTCCTGGATCTAAGCCACAAGGAAGAGACTGACTGGCAGAAGAGAAACCGTCAGCTCCCCAGTTCTCCTGTTCCCTGCGGCATCTACAGACAGGTGGTAATGTCACGATGCCACACAAATGCAAGGTGTAGGCTTTCAAACTCAAACTCAGCGTACACCAAACACACTGTCACAGTGTCCTAGTCAAAAGTTAGACCTGTGAAAGCTGATTAATTTTGCATCCAACTGAAATTCTATTTCACAGCAAAGCAGTTTCACAGCTGTGAAAGGATGAGCACTATGGCTCCAACGAAATCAATGAGCCCTCTCTAGTACTTAAAACATTCTTAGCATTCCCTTTGGGTGACAGACAACTTTACAGGAACATGGTTCAGATAAATCAAACCTAAAGCATTCCAACGGGTGGGCAAATAATTGCCCATGAAATTCATGTACTTCTCAGCTACGGGTAGTCACTGGCTCTCTGCCCACAGAACACGCAGAGGTCAAAGTCCTAGGCTGCTGTCTGTTTCTGCTTGAGCACCCTATCTGTGTTCAGCTTGCTCCCTTCTCCACTGCAGTCAGTCAGTACTGCATGGATATTATATTATCCAAATGTCTGAAGGGTTCTGATATGCTCAACAGCAATCTGTACACAATCCAGCTCCAACTGTGGAGAACATTTATTTTCAGCCACATTCATAAACAGCCTGAATGATCAAAGCAGATTTTTTTCCGAGAAGATTTTCAGGAAAAGTTACTCTAGGGATAGTTATAACAAATAAGGAAAGAAACAAAAACAAAAATGGAAAGCAAAACAACACAAATAGGTCTTCAGTGGGGAAAGACTAGGTTAAAGCATTTCCTTTCTTTCTGATGCCTCCAACCCTTCAGATATGCTAATGTGAATGCAAATCTTCAAGAGGGAAATTTTGGAAGCACATTTCACAGCTTATTTGACCATGGGAACCTTTATTCCTGGCTTCCATTGAAATTTCAT
Organism: Bos javanicus; assembly: GCF_032452875.1. Classification (NCBI taxonomy): domain Eukaryota; kingdom Metazoa; phylum Chordata; class Mammalia; order Artiodactyla; family Bovidae; genus Bos; species Bos javanicus. The sequence continues at coordinate 38,918,582 of NC_083895.1, read as the reverse complement.
TTCCATAGATGCACAGTTTAGGAAATGCTGAGTTAAAATCAAACCCAGGGGTCTACAGTATAGGGGAATGCTAATAGAATGGTCCAGAAAGTATCAGAGAACCAAAGCTTTTTACACAACTCAGACTGGTAAAAATAGCATTCAATCTGGAAATGGTTCCTTTTTCGTGAAAAGCTCAGGGGAGCTATAAAGTCACTTCTACTTGCATAAGTGCCAGGCCGAGAATAAGAGCAGAGAAGGGAGCAAGTGATAGGAGCGGGAGGAGGTGGACACCAGCGCACAAAGGGAGACGAGGTCCAGCAGGTATTCCTGGGCACAGGTAGTGATGGCAGGGGTTTTGCCATATCTGCTTTGGAACAAAGCTGAATCCCTAGGACAGCAATAAAATAAAATGAGCCCAGTTTTAGAGCCATTTAAGAATACGGTTGATTCTGTTATATAAGTCTAATCACAGATACGAAAGCCAAGAGACAACAGAGACAAGCTTGGGATGCTGTTCAGTAAAAACCACAGACTGGACTGGCTCATGGCTGGAGCCGAGATGTTAGATGGAGGAGTGGACAATAGGCTCATTTCCTTGTTCAAATCTGCTGAAGGTCATCACCAATGCTATTTTCAGAGAAAGGTACATTATGCAAAGAATCCCAATGTACATCACTATATCTCAGATGTTAAGCTGGTATATATTTACACTGATTGCATAAGAAGCCAGATGGATAAACTTGCAACTGTAGTCAAGGATCTGGTGCCCATGACAGGACAACAGATTAGAAGAGGCATTATTTATCAAAAGGCATCAAAATGTTTCTCATTTTTAACCTAGTAATTCTAGATGGAGTCTGCCTAGAGAAAAGCATCCTAAATATGGAAAAATATTTTGTCCAAAGGTATGTGTTGCCATATTAACTATATGAAGAAAATGTTAAAATCATACATATTTCCAATGATGGAATCATTAAATAAATTTACTGGAGTCACACACTGGGGTTATGAAGTTATGATATTTATGAAGTTATGATAAGTGATATTTTTGAAATATCTGTTAATATAAATATAATATAGTGGTAGATATATTAAAAATAAAAATAAGTGTATTATGTACTTATGATCATGAAAAAATTAAGGCAAATATGGCAAAAATGACTGAACATATAGCAGAACACTAACAACAGTACTCAATCACTGGTTTGGGATGATCCCCTGGAGAAGGGAACGGATACCCATTCCAGTATCCTGGACTGGAGAATTCCATGGATTGTGCAGTCCATGGGGTTGCAAAGAGTCAGAGATGACTGAGGTACTTTCACTTTCACTTTTCACTGCATTTTTTCTTTCAATCTGTCCCAAACTAATAATGTACCTCTAAAATGTAATTTCAAATCATTTCTTAAAAAAAAATCCAAGCAATCACTTACCTTTGCTGTAGGTAACTGAGACAAAAGAAATTAAAAAAAAAAAATTGCAATAGAAATGTTAATTAAACTCCCAGAAAAGATGAGACTTTCATAAGAGAACATAATGGATATAGAAGTAACATAGACTCCTGGAACCTATTATACAGAGTGAAATAAGTCAGAAAGAAAAACACCAATATAGTATATTAATGCATATATATGGAATTTAGAAAGATGGTAACAATGACCCTATATGCGAGACAGCAAAAAAGACACAGATGTAAAGAACAGACTTTTGGACGTTGTAGGAGAAGGCGAGGGTGGGATGATTTGAGAGAATAGCATTGAAACATGTATATTACCATATATGAAATAGATCGCCAGCCCAGGTTCGATGGATGAGACAGGGCGCTCAGGGCTGGTATACTGGGATGACTCTGAGGGATGGGATGGGGAGGCAGGTGGAAGAGGGGTTCAGGATGGGGAACACATGTATACCCATGGCTGATTCATGTCAATGTAGGGCAAAAACAACTACAATATTGTAAATTAGCCTCCAATTAAATAAATTAATTTTTTAAAAATAAACAAAATAGAAAAAAAAGTAACATAGACTCTGTTTTAATAGAAATAACTGTTTTTTAAAAAAGCTTATTTTTTCAGTAGAATTCAGCTTCACAATAATAAAGCAGCCCCTGACATGAGCCAAGGAGAAAAGAAGCCACTCTAAAAATACCTCTGTAAAAATGGAAAGAGCTGACATTTCCTCCCATGCTCCTGGAACAGCCATTTCTGGGACTGCATGGCCCTCAGCTGTCCAATCATTTTATCCTTCACTGTGCTTTACATCTACCCTTCTTAGGGCAGGGAAAGTGTGCAGAAAACGGCTCCAATTTTCAGTCTGCATGAACTTTCTTTGATTTCTTAAAACAGATCAGTTACCAAAAAGTACTACAAACAAAGGAATCTACGAATTTCAAAAATAGGCAGTGCTAAAGCAATCTGCAGGAATAAATAAATTCTCACTTTAAATTCCTGGCTCATCAACCTCTAGCATGCACCCACACATTCCCCTGCAGCATGGGTACTTGAATAGGTGTCATCTGCTCTTTCATTTATTCAAATGGTTTTGTTGAACCAGGCACCATGGAAGGTACGTGTGAGAATAAGAGATGATTAGACATAGTGAAGCCTCCTGAAATCTTCCCAAGGCAGTCGTAGGCCCCTAACCTTACATTTATGGTGAGGTAAACAGAAATTGAGCAACATTTATTCAATCAATTCACAGACTTGACAAGAGACTGCAGGCGTGGTGGTCTAAAAACCATCTTCCTCTGCATTCATGGATGGTGGAGTCTCTGGCCAAATGGTAAAAAAAAAAAAAAAGGAAAAGAAAAAAAAATGGATTTAATGCTTGTGTCTAGAATGCTTCTCTAGCCACTAAGGGGTGTGACTGAAGTCACATATTTTGTTATGGAAACCCTTTGTAATCAACATGCCATATGACTGTTAGTATATATTGTCGTATACATTGGTCTATGTAAGGAGACATATATAGTAAATGTTAGCCATTATGTGGACATGAAGAAAGATACACAAGGCAACTGAATTTGGTTTGCCAGCATATATGAGGCATAACTGCTTTATGATTAGGAAATGATGGTCCCTAAATCTCCATAATGCATGCATATCTCTACCTCCTCCAAAGCTAACCAATTTGGGGTACCATTGCTTGGAAAATTATTACAGTAGTGAAGGAAAATTGTATTAATGAAGATGAAAGACAGAACAAATTATATATAATCCCTGCATTTTCCAAACTTTCTCAATTGTAGCCCCAAGTATCTTCAAATTGAAAGCCCAGGCGCACCTGCTGCTGAGTCAGCCTCTCCCACAGACAAACCAGGAATGACAAGCAGGTTACCTATGAAGGGCATCCATCTGGTCCCTGTAGCTTCTACAGTCTTACCACTGATTCTCAGCCCATGTACTGGGTTTTGTAATACCATGTGCTATCCTCACTCCAATTCTGCCTCTGGGATGAGAGTCTAAATGCCCATGAATTGGAGTTCCCCAAGAAGAGAAGGTCAGAAAAAAATTTTAATATAATAGCCAAATTTAAAAAATTTTGATGAAAACTATAAATCTACAGAGTCATGAAGCTTAATAAATTCCCTGCATAAGAAGATGAAGAATATTATATAAAGGCACATCATATTCAACTTTCTATAATAACACAAGAAATAGCAACTCTTAATAATGTCCAGTGAGGAAATGTAAGTTATGTACTGAAGAACAGAGATCCGAATGACAGCAAGATTCTTGTCAGAAACAGTGAGATTTCTGTCAGTAAAGGAGGTGGCTCAGTTAATAAAGAATCTGCCTGCAATGCAAGAGATTTCTTGCAATGCAGGAGACCTGGGTTCAATCCTTGGGTCAGGAAGATCCCCTTAAGAAGGAAATGGCAATCCACTCTAGTATTTTAGCCTGTGAAATCCCATGAATAGAGGATCCTGGCAGGCTACAATCCTTGGACCACAAGAGTTAAACAGAATTTAGCAACTATACCATCATCATCGGAACAAATCTTTAAAAAACTGAAAGGAAAAAGCAAAGAGAAACCAACAAAAATAGTTAAACTAGAATTCTTTACTCAACAAAAATATATTTTGATAACAGAGGTGCAATAAAGCCATGTTCAGACATACGGTAGCTAAGAATTCATCAGCTGCAGAACTGTACCACAAGAAATAATAAAAGATGACCTTCAGGCAAAAGAAAAATACCAGCCAGAAATATGGGTCTGCACAAAGGAATATGGAGCACTGGAAATAGCAATTATGTGGGTAAATATAAAGACTTCTTTTTTCTTTAAAAAAATATTTCAAAATATAATCAAATGTTTAAAGCAGAAACAATAACAAAGTATTGTGAAGTTTGACATAAAGCTAGAAATAAACTATTTGATAGCGACAGCATAAAGGTTGAAAGGGGAGAAATGAAAGTGTATTGTGTACAATTCATATACTATGTATTAAGTGGCATAACATCACTTGTAGATAGATAGTGAAAGTTAAAGAAACACTCTACAAACTACAAAATACTAATAAAGACACCATAAAAATAATGAAACAAGGAACTTAAGGTAATGAGACAACAAAGCAAATGCAAATGAATTACAAGGCAGAGATTATCAAATTAGATAAAAGAACAAGACCCAATTACATGCTGCCTACAAGAAGCTCGCTTTAAACATAAAATTTATAGACAGGCTAAAAGTATAAAGGAGTAAAAACACATCACACAATAACCAGTGAAAACTGGAGTCATTATATTAAGTCAGACAGGTAGACTTCAAAAGTGAAAGAAAGTGAAGTCGCTCAGTCATGTCCAACTTTGTGACCCCACGGACTGTAGCCTATCACACTCCTCCACTCATGGAACTTTCCAGCCAAGAGTACTGGAGTGGGTTGCCATTTTCTTCTCCAGAGGATCTTCCCAACCCAGGGATTGAACCCAGGTCTCCTGCATTGTAGGCAGATGCTTTACCATCTGAGCCACCAGGGAAGACTTAAGACTTCAAAGCAGAAAAAATTAAGGGGTATTACAGAATGACAGAGCTTCCCGTGTTGCTCAGTTGGTAAAAATCTGCCTACAATGCAGGCGACCCAGGTTCGATTCCCGGATCAGGAAGATCCACTGGAGAAGGAAATGGCAACCCACCCCAGGATTCTTGCCTGGAGAATCCCAGGGACAGAGGAGCCGGGCAGGCTAGTCCATGGGGTCGCAAGAGTCAGACACAACTTAGCAACTAAACCACCACCACCACAGAATGATAAATGGGTGGGACAACTCTCAAAGGATGCATAACAATTGTAAATGTGTATGATAGAACTGTATCAACAAATTCACAATAACTATCTGTTCCTCAATCCTTACCTCAATAATTGAGAGATGAAGACAGCAAATCAATAAAGATATGCAAGACTTGAAAAATAGTGTCAACCATCTTGACAAAATTAAGTTATGGAACACTTCAACCAACAATAGAAGATAAACACTTTTTTCCCTACTATACATGAGATATTTATCAGATATATCATTTATTAGTACCCAAAAATGTCTCAATATATTTAAAAAGAGTTGGCTCATAAAATGTATGTTCTTTGACCACAATGGAATTAGGTTAGAAATTTTTAAAAATGACATTTGGCAAATGCACAAATATTTGGGAATTAAATGTACAGTTCTAAATAATTCAACAAAGGAAAAAATAAAAATAAATTAGAAAGAATATTAAATTGACTGAAAATGAAAAAGAGCATGTAAAAATTTGTGGGATGTAGCTAAAGCAGAATTTTTAAGGAAATTTGTAGCATTAGAAACGTGCATTCAGTTCAGTTCAGTTCAGTTCAGTTGCCCAGTTGTGTCTGACTCTTTGCGAGCCCATGAATCACAGCACACCAGTCCTCCCTATCCATCACCAACTCCCAGAGTTTACCCAAACTCATGTCCGTTGAGTTGACAATGCCATCCAGCCATCTCATTATCTGTCATCCCCTTCTCCTCCTGTCCCCAATCCCTCTCAGCATCAAGGTCTTTTCCAATGAGTCAGCTCTTTGCATCAGGTGACCAAGTATTGGAGTTTCAGCCTCAGCATCAGTCCTTCCAATGAACACCCATGACTGATCTCTTTTAGGATGGACTGGTTGGATCTCCTTGCAGTCCAAGGGACTCGCAAGAGTCTTCTCCAACACCACAGTTCAAAAGCATCAATTCTTCGGCGTTCAGCCTTCTTCACAGTCCAACTCTCACATCCATACATGACCACAGGAAAAACCATAACCTTGACTAGATAGACCTTCGCTGGCAAAGTAATATCTCTGCTTTTTAATATGCTGTCTAGGTTGGTCATAACTTTCCTTCCAAGGAGTAAGCGTCTTTTAATTTCATGGCTGCAATCACCATCTGCAGTGATTTTGGAGCCCCCAAAAATAAAGTCTGACACTGTTTCCACTGTTTCCCCATCTATTTCCCATTAAGTGATGGGACCAGATGCCATGATCTTCGTTTTCTGAATGTTGAGCTTTAAGCCAACATTTTCACTCTCCTCTTTCACTTTCATCAAGAGGCTTTGGAGTTCCTCTTCACTTTCTGCCATAAGGGTGGTGTCATCTGCATATCTGAGGTTACTGATATTTCTCCCGGCAATCTTGATTCCAGCTTGTACTTCTTCCAGCCCAGCGTTTCTCATGATGTACTCTGCATATAAGTTAAATAAGCAGGGTAACAATATATAGCACAAGAGAAGACTCTACACATGGACATCACCAGATGGTCAACATCGAAATTATATTGATTATATTCTTTCCAGCCAAAGATGGAGAAGCTCTACACAGTCAGCAAAAACAAGACCCAGAGCTCACTGTGGCTCAGATCATGAACTCCTTATTGCCAAATTTAGACTTAAATTGAAGAAAGTAGGGAAAACCACTAGACCATTCAGGTATGACCTAAATCAAATTCCTTATGATTATACAGTGGAAGTGAGAAATAGATTTAAGGGACTAGATCTGATAGACAGAGTGCCTGATGATCTATGGATGGAGGTTCATGACATTGTACAGGAGACAGGGATCAAGATCATCCCCATGGAAAAGAAAGGCAAAAAAGCAAAATGGCTGTTTGAGGAGGCCTTACAAATAGCTGTGAAAAGGAGAGAAGTGAAAAACAAAGGAGAATAGGAAAGAGATTTCCATTTGAATACAGAGTTCCAAAGAATAGCAAGGAGAGATAAGAAAGGCTTCCTCAGAGATCAATGCAAAGAAATAGAGGAAAACAACAGAATGGGAAAGACTAGAGATCTCTTCAAGAAAATTAGAGATACCAAGAAAGCATTACATGCAAAGATAGGCTCGATAAAGGACAGAAATAGTATGGACCTAACAGAAGCAGAAGATATTAAAAAGAGGTGGCAAGAATACACAGAAGAACTGTACAAAAGAAAAAGAAAGAAAGAAAGAAACTTGCATTAGAAAAGAATAAAGTCCTCATTCTAATGATCTTAGTTTCCATATTAAGAAACAGGAGAACAAAATCGAATAAAATTTAAAATAGAGAAAAGAAAGAATTATGAGGTCACAAATCAATAAAATCGAAAAAAGGAAGACATGAAAGAAAAAGCAATGAAACTAAAACTTGTTTATTTAAGAAGGTCAATAAATTTTCCTAACTTACCTTGAGTTATTAGGAGAAAAATGATAAAAGATAATGCAAAATGACTAATATCAGAAATGAGAGAGAAGACATCACTATAGAGTCTAGAGCTTTCAGAAGGAAACATGTAAATGTATTATGAACTTTATGCCAATAAAATCAAATACTTTGATTAAATGAGTGAATTAATTTAAAGGAAAAAACTATCAGTTAACTCAAGAAATAGCTAACTTTAATTACCCTGTAGATAACTAATTATTAAATTGTCTACATCAATAAATTGAATTGTTGTTGAAACTGGCTTACAGAATTTTTCATCCTAGATGACTTCAGTAAGCAATTATACCATACATTTTAGAAAGAAATATACCAATTCTATACAAACTTGTCCAAAAAATTGAAGAGGAGGGAACATTCTAGAACTTATTTTATGAGGCCAATATTCCCCCAAAAACAAAACCAGGCAAAAGCATCACTGAAAATATATGTACAAGTATTCTTTATAAACATAGATGCAAAAATGCATAATAATATTTTATAAAATTTAATCCAACAATATGTAAAAAAGTGTAATAACATGATGGCCAAATGAAGTTTAGCATAGCTATACAAGATTTGTTGAACATTGCAAAATCTAGGACTAAGTCCCACCCCAACTGACACTACTTAGGTCCTAGCCTCCTGGTATCTGAGTCCTCCATTTGAGGCTGTTTTGATTTTTAAAAAGCATAAGTACATTAAATTGTTATTTTTATCATAGTATGATAAAAAGTGATCATGCCAATTGTGTATACGTTCGGATGTGTGTGTGTGTGTGTGTGTGTGTGTGTGTGTGTGCTCAGCTGTTTCAGTCATGTCTGACCCTCATGGACTATAGCCCACCAGGCTCCTCTGTCCATGGGATTTTCCCAGCAATAATACTGAAGTGGGATGCCATGTCCTCCGCCAGGGGATCTTCATGACTCAGGGATTGAACCCACATCTCATGTGTCTCCTGGGCTTTCCTGGTGGCTCAGACAGTAAAGCCTCTGCCTGCAATGTGGGAGACCCAGGCTCGATTCCTGGGTCAAGAAGATCCCCGGAGAAGGAAATGGCAACCCACTCCACTACTGTTGCCTGGAAAATCCCATGGACAGAGAAGCCTGGTAGACTATAGTCTATGGGGTTGCAAAGAGTCAGACACAACTGAGCGACTTCACTCCTCTGTCTCCTGCATTGCAGGTGGATTCTTTACCACTGAGGCACTGGGGAAGCCTCTCATGCTTGCATGCTGCTGCTGCTGCTGCTAAGTCACTTCAGTCGTGTCCAACTCTGTGTGACCCCATAGATAGCCTCCCACCAGGCTCCCCCATCCCTGGAATTCTCCAGCCAAGAACAATGGAGTGGGTTGCCATTTCCTTCTCCAGTGCATGAAAGTGAAAAGTCAAAGTGAAGGCGTTCAGCCGTGTCTGACCCTCAGCAACCCCATAGACTGCAGCCTACCAAGATCCTCCGTCCAATGGATTTTTCAGGCAAGAGTACTGGAGTGGGGACTTGCTTGCATAAACAATGCTAAATAGAGAGTATTTGGAACCAAAGATCATTAAATATTGAAAGCAACACTGTCAGAATTTAGAGATTGAGAGTAAAATAAACTCTTCAAAAAGCATCCAGAAAATATTTCCCACAGTGATCCTCATTTATTTTAATTATGAAGACATATCACTTTTTTTTTTCTGCTTCTTCTTATACATTATCACTATAATATTAACCAGAAGACTCTGAATAAAAGTGTTCTAGAAGGAACTGCTTATTTTAGGAACTGGAAATAGAGACATTTTAAAATATTTTTTTATTTCTACAATTCTGCACATACTACATTGCAAATGTTATCATATCAAATATCAACAAATGACCATGTACAACTCTGTGACATAAAAGTAAAGAAATATAATCAACATTTCTCTTTCCTCTACAGGTTGCAATTCACCAAAATATTTGCCTTCCTCACTGAGTCACAGAACACATGCTTTCAAAAGTAGAAAATATGGATTTTCAAAATTAATATCTTGTTGTTTCTTACTTGAATGTCTTGAATTTATAAATTAAGTTATATACACCGAAGAATATTGGAAGTACTTAACTTTAAATGTCTGCAAAGCAAATGTAAATGCCAAAACAGAACCCAATTTCTTCAATAAAATCCTACGAAAACATTTAGAAAGCCAGAACTAACTAAACAATATAGGTCCCTATATTCAAATCTTCCTGTCTTTTTCCTACAAGATTTTGTTCCATCTCAGATTGTTTGAACTTTATTAAAATCACAACGCCTGCTTACACATTCTTCACCTTCCTAGGCTCAACCACATACCCATCTGGATGTCATACTGAAGTATGATGGGAATAAAATACTCTAATTTTTAGTCCTAGTATTTTTATCCTTATTGTAAACCAGTACAATGTCTGACTTATCATGACAACTGAATAACTACATCTTCTCATTTCACAACATAGGTGATTCTTGGCAAATCATTCCTATTTGGATTATGACTATATGCATTAGATCATAATGATAAAAGTGAATTCAATTTATAACTCACATTTCTAGAAGAATGAAAGTGGTTCTCTAGTATGCTAGGAGAATATATATTGCTAAAATATTATATGATGATGGAATTCTTTATCTTTTTGAAATTTTTCTTGCCACTATAGCAACATATCACTGTCACAGCTGTCATTGGTGCTGTCATGCTATTAATCTCCAACTCAGAGAGCACTCGGATGCCCTGGGAGATCCAGCAACAGGAACAAATCTTAGTGACTGCCCCAACAAGGAAACGACTGTCAGTCTCAGGACAAGAAAAGAAGAGCCACGTTAACTAGACTGAGAAAAAGTTTTACATCATCAGTCAATGGACATATCTCTGTTGCCTCTCTAATCCTATCTTTTGATGCATGATGCCACTGTGTTTTAATTAGTGTTCCTGTGTGAGCTATGCAAATATGCTTTCTTCCTAGCATAACACACTATACTGTATTTCAGTGTCTGCTAGCAACGCACACCTGTGAAAGAGTCAAGAATGCAGCAGGAGGATTCCTATCTTCTCAAGACGTAAACTTTGGGATCACTAGCAGGCAAATAGGATTTTATAGAGGCAGAATAAAGCAGAACTCAAGATGCAGGTTCTACATTCAAATTCCAACTCTCCCATTTCTCACCTGAAGGAGCTAAAGCAAGTTAATTTGTTATTTCCTAAACTATAAAAGAAGGGAAATAACAACCACTTCATAGTTTTAAGGAATACTAAAGACAATGCATTTAAGAATCTTGATGTAGTTTCTATGGCATAGTAAAAACTCAAAGAATGATAGCTGATTTGGGGACTGCAGGGACCTTGGATCTCTCTCTGCCAAGGACATGCTATCCTGTTTGTGGCCAATATACACATTCCCACCAGCTAAGAAAATAATCACAATTACCTGGTTTAGAGGACAAATTAAAGTTTTCCTGAATGTTAGATTTCGAAGAGGTAATAAATGGTGCAGTCCAATGTATTTATTCTAAAGACTGAAGCAATGACTTGTTCTAGCTCCCCCAACTTAATAGTCAGTGAACCCTAAGCCTGGTTTAGATCTCCTGATTTACAAATTGATCTGAAATTGATCTCCAGTTTTATCACTGAGCTAAAATGCCATCTCTCTGTCTGGCCTTTCTTTTCCTCTTTTTTCCCTCACTCCTTCTCTCTCTTCTCTTTGGTTCCTAGTTGACATTGGAAATGACTAAGGTTCTTTGCTAAGCACCATGAAGTTTTCCAGTTATCTGTGAACTGGCCTGGTCAGCAAATACCAAAATTATCCAAAAATGTTATAGTGAGCATATTGACAAACCATGTCTCCAAGGTTTATCTTAGTAAAATAAAAACATGTTACCTGGGAGAAGTCATTTCTGAAGAGCTAGACTTTATTAACATGTGAGTCTCTATGCATTGTTGGCACAATAGACACTGCCCATTGGATGATAAATGAAATATTAGAAGACAATCAGCAGATTGTTCTCCTGAGCCCTCGATCCATTTACACAAAACTTTACTTTCAAGGCTTTGAAAAATGGAATCAGTACCCATGCCAGCACAGCCACCTTCTCTAGCCCAGAGAAGAGCAAAGCAGTCTGCCACTAGAAGATTCAGCCAAGATGCCAAATTCTTCCTGAGGCAACTCAGACAGACAGTTCTCTAGCCGTCTGTCTCTAAACAGATTGACAGGTTGATCTGTGAAGTCAGCCGTGGAGGATCAGCGCTGCCCACTCTGGACACAGGCAGGCATGGCTGGTCCTCACCCTCTCCAGGAGGTAGGCAGCAGGCAAAGGAGCCTATTCATGGTGCAGACTGTCCGTGAGTGCTGGGACTAGGCTCTGCTCTGGTCAAAGCAGGCACTGCAGGGTTTCTGAAGCCACTTTTCATTACAGAGACCCTGGTAATCTGGTTACAGTCTCTGAACCTGGCATTTGAAGAACAAGGGAAAATAATTTAGGAGAGAAGCAACACCACACCAGGGACAATAGACGGGAGGAGGGCTTGAAATCCCAATGCAAATTGCATGCCTCTAGGTACCAATTTGCCTTGCAGGGAATTTAGGCTTCCTAAAGTTAAATTATGCATACAACAGCCTCATTATCCACAGTGGTATTTTCATATAAGGATCTGAAGACAAAATGTAATAAGCTTGCCTCTCAGAGTCTTTAGAAAAAGCGATTGACTAATCCACAGACCAAACGGCTCCGGTTCCACCTGCTGCTGCCTATACAGATGGGAAAGATGTGACCGAGGGGACTCCCTGCAGCCGCCAGCACCACAGGCTCAGCACTGCAAGCACCGCAGTCCCAGGCCTCTCTTTCAGATGCTGCAATTTTACAAAACATTTAAAAACACTATTCTAAAGTAGCAATGCACACAGCTGGGCTACAGTAAGAGATGTTTCCTATAACAATATTTGATGGATTTTTTTTGTTGTTTTTGTTCTCACAGTAACATATCCTTTCTGGTATTAAACCAAAATAAACATGTGTGAGTGGTCTGTTTTTCCACCCAAGAAAAAAAGCTGTGTTTATTATTTATAAAGGCATCCTTTAGGAGTTACTTTCCCCAAGAGAAATGATATTGTTGCTGGATAAATTTTTCACTCATTCAACAAATATTACTGAGTTGCCACTCAGCTGAAAACTGAAGTTGAAAGACAAACTAGATATTGCCCCGCTTTCAAGATGTTCACTTTCTGTTTGTGAAGTAAACAGGCCAATTCTGTTACAATACACTGTGTTCTTTGCTGTGGGCACTAAGCAGACACAATAGTGGGGAGAGCAATGACATTTGAGCAGGGTCTTGAAAGAACAGTGAACCTGCCAAAAAGACGGAGAAGGCAGAGCTCACTAATTGCAAATGTATGAAGGTTGGGAAGAGGGTGCTCATGTGTGAGAAGCTATCGGAGACAGAATATAAATTCTAAGGCGGGTGGATGCAAGGTAGTTGGGCCACAAACAATCCTTCATGCCATGTTGAGTCTAGATTTTATAGCAAGGATCAAAAGATATTATTGACTTCCCTGGTGGCTCAGATGGTAAAGAATCTGCAATTCAGGAGACCCAGGTTTGATCCCTGGGTCAGAAAGATCCCCTGGAGAAGGGAATGTCTACCCACTCCAGTATTCTTTCCTGAAGAATTTCATAGACAGAGGAGCCTGATGGGCTACAATCCATGGGGTTGCAAAGAGTCAACCATAACTGAGTGACTAACACTTTTACTTTAAGACATTATTAAGATTTTTACAGAATGGGAGAATGGGACTTCCCTGGTGGTCCAGTGGTTAAGAATCCATCTGCCAATGCTTGGGTCATTTCTCTGGCCTGGGAAGATCCAACATTTTGCAGAGCAACTAAGCCTGTGGGCCACAGCTACTGAAGCCTGCATGCCTACAGCCCATGCTCTGCAACAAGGGAAGCCGCTGCAATGAGAAGCTCCTGCAGTGCAAGAGAGAAGTCCCCACTCACCGCACCTAAAGAAAGCCCACACACAGCAACAAAGATGCAGTAGCCAAGAATAAATAAATAAATACAAACTTTAAACAAGAATTTTAAAGGGAAATGAAAAATGACGATCCTAAAACCTCTTTTCTTTCTTCTGTTGATGCCATTTACATACATAAATCACGAGAATTATGGAAAATCAACTATAAGAACAAAAACCACCTGTAATGCCACAAACGACTATATGTTTTTATTAAATCAAACATTCTAGAATCAGTGTGGAGAGTCTATTGACCAAAAGAAATCAGAAGTAAGATACTGAGGAGAAAATTAGTGGTAAAGAACTCTTCTGCAATGCAAAAGATGTGGATTCAATCTCTGGGAAGATCCCCTGGAGGAGGGAATGGCAACTCACTCCAGTATTCTTGCCTGGGAAATTCTATGGACAGAGGAGCCTGGCAGGCTACAGTCCATGGTGTTGGGAAGAGTTGGACATGACTGAGCAACTGAGCACAGCACACAATACAAGAGATAATAAAGAGCAGAACCAGGTGAGCAGACAAAGAGTGAGAGGAAGGAAGGATTTGCTGGATAACAAGAAAGGTAATTAACAACAATTCATGGTCATCAGATGTCATGATCTAGAGGAATATTAATTTATTTGTCAACTCACCAAATATCTAATGCTAACTGTATATCAGATACTTTTCTAGGTATGGAGGACAGAACAACCAAAAAAAAAAGAGGTAAGTTTTTCTTTGTTTTTTTCTCTTCTGGATCTGACTTTTAGGTGAGGAAAATAACATACTTTCCAAATTTCTGGTTTGGCAAACTGGATTATTGCTGTATTCCTGAAACAGGAAATTCAAGTCTGTTGCAGAAAAAAAAAACCTGTTCTGCCTTAGATATACTGAGTTTGAAATCTGTTTCTAAGCTTACTTGGATTACACAACCTACAGGGTATAAAGAGAAGACAGCGCACACATTCTGTACCTTTTACCTTTCTGAGATGCATAGGAATGTTATTTCAGAAACAAAATATTTTGATTTCCAGAAGGTGATGACAATCAGAGGTCATAGCCAACTAATGAGAAAGGTAAGGAAACTAGCAAAAAATGACCTCAGGCCACACACATGGGTTAGAGCCAAGATAAAATTGACTGAAGGATAACAATTACTTCCAACGATGCTGAGCAAGCATCCAGGAATCCGTTCCATTGTTTTATCTGGATTAAGTTCCCTTGCTCATCATGAAAACAGGTTCCATAGGTAAATTCAGCTCTGCTTTGGCTGAAATTGTAGCAAACTGAGCTGACAACTCTGCTGAAGGAGGATGAAAGTGCCAAGACAGACACAAGACAAGAGAGACAAGTATGTAAGTGAAATTGGGCAGAGGTTTCAACGTTTTCCTTCTGAGGAGATGAAACTTCTGATGAAATGAAATCTTATCCCATTTATGTCAGATGAAATAAAGCAGATGAGGGAAGTGTGGCTGAGGGAGGGCTGTACTTACAATACAAGCTAGTCAGGGGCCCAGAATGAATCATAAAGTAAACTCCTAGTACAACCCCTTCATTTCAGCAAGAGAAAGAAAAAGGGCCATCAAGGCAATAAATATTTGTTCATCTAAAAACAGCAATTGAGTTTGGTTTAGAATCCAGGTCAGCTAACTTTACTTCCCAGTTGGATTTTCAACAGAACTGGCTTTCATATTACCTCACAAAATACTTTGGGAGACAAAACACACTATTCACTTATAATTTTATGACTGCTAAAACAGTTATTTCCATTACAAAGGCCTCCACAGTGCTTTAGTTACAAAAGCAGCAAATTAATCTCTATAGTTTTATGATAGTCATAGAAGTATGTTGAACAACCTTCTAAGTTCTTAATAATATTTTAAATAATTTCCTCTTAAATGTCTTTCATGTAAAAGTGCAGTGTGTTCTTCTCATTGGAGCTGAGATATTTTAACCAGATGGAGACAGAAGGAAAGGCCTCTGAGTACATATCCCCAAAATGGCTCCAGTTTCCTATATTAATGTCATCATTACTTGGGGCCAATACTGAACTTCTTGTGAAAGTTTTAGTCACTCAGTTATGTCCGACTCTTTGTGACCCCAGGGACAGTAGCCCGTCAGGCTCCTCTGTCTATGGAATTCTCCAGGAAATAATACTGGAGTGGGTAGCCATTCCTGTCTCCAGGGGATCTTCCTGACCCAGGAATCAAACCCAGGTCTCTTGCATTGCAGGTAAGTCTTTACTCTCTAAGCCACCAGGGTAAAGAAATCTCCTGCAATATAGGAGACCTGGGTTTGACCCCTGGGTCAGTAAGATCCCTTGGAGACAGGAATGGCTACCCACTCCGTTTTTCTTGCCTGGAAAATTCCATGGGCTTAGTGGGCTACAGCCCACAGGGTCACAAAGATTCAGACACAACTGAGAGAATTTCCTGTAGAAGGTTATAATTATTCTACGCCCAGATCTCCCTCACTCTTCCTACCACCTCTAGGGACACAATGGTAAAAGCCATAAATATGATTGCTTTGTTTATGATACAGAGATATGACTATAAAGTAAATAACCGTACATGTTCAACAGAATCCATTCATGTATCCAAAATAATGTCAGTGTTCAAAGGTGTCACATTAAGAGGCACCACTCCTCCAGGAGCAGCCCCTGCCTTTTCATTTCCTTCCAACTTCAACATCTGATCCAGATAAGAAAAGCAAATCTTATTACCGGCTGGGCACAGCTGGCTTTTGACTAAATGTAAATTTGCCCATATTGACTACCATGTTCACTTTACTTTAGGCCACTTTGAACACTCAAATCATTCCTCAGAGATGAAGATGACCTCTGGTATCCACTAACCGGTGCATGACCAACTGTGCCCTGGGCTCCACAGAGGGCTCAGAAAGCAAGTTTCAGAAGTGCTCAGAGCAGGGAGCACTTTGGCTCACCAGGCATCTACTTTTAACAGACCTCACATATGGCTAATAACAGAATTCTCATGCTTTTATTTTTAATGAGCTCTGTTATATTAAAACTTCATAAGTACATACACATCTTTTAAAACAGGGACCATATACATGGTAAGGAAATTCCATTATGCTGATGATGCATGGATAAACAACAGTTTGTGGGCACCTATTATTTCAACTTGGATAAATATACACACACACATATACAGTCTGCAAGAGAGAGAGTCAAATCCAAACTCATCATTTTATAGTTTAGGAAATTAAATCTCAGAAAGTTGAGAGTGATACACCCAATGACACAAACTTTGGTAGGAACAAAAGAACCAGGACCTCCCTGGTGGTCCAGTGGCTAAGACTGCATGCTCCCAATGCAGAGGGCCCAGGTTCAATCCCTGGTCAGGGAACTAGATCCCACTGCTGCAATTAAGACATGGTGCAGCCAAATAAATAAATAATTTTTTAATAGTTAAAAAAAACTGGGCATCTTACCTCCCCAAAACTCTGTATTTTCTTATATTCCATCTCTTTTTGATATCAGTATCAGAATGTTGGAAATAAATACGTAAGTCATTTTTCCTACCTTGTCATTTTATACATGTAACATCACTGACTCCTCACCTATATATGTTTTACCAACCTAATTTCACAGAGAGGCTATAAATATTTGATCCAAACAATACAATCAGAATGTCCTGTAATCATGATGAGGTGTCTGGAATAGAACCTATAAAACTGACTTCAGACCATCAAGGAGATTATGATCACCATGAGAAATGCCAGGTCTCCTGTCAACTACTTGAATGATTGTGGATAAGATGATTAACTTCCCCATGCCTTAGTTTCCTGTCTATAAAATATGGCAGCAACTGGAAATTATAGTACCACCTGCATAGATTTGGTGTGAGTATTAAATGAGATAAGAGAAGGGTATACCTAATACCTGGCACATGGAAAGTACTTGGTAAAGTTCTGATAACTTGAGTAGCAAGTCCACACTTGTTTATCTACTTTTCTGATTCAATTTGGCCTTGCGTGTGCATATCCTTCAGTTTGTTTGTTTGTTTTAATGGTAATAAAAATAATAATAATACCCATTTGGGGGCACAGCCAAAGAGTGCTATATCCATCATGAAAATGCTATCATTTCACAGCTATTTACTTGATCTGTCTCCACTCTGTACACATGCAGAAGAGAGAAAGCCAAGGGGTCACTTCATTATGCCATGATGGAGCAGTTAAGTTAAAATTATGGCTATCCAGAACCTACCTGGTAGTCCAGTGGTTGGGAATCCTCCTGCCAATGCAGGAGACACGGGTTTGATCCCTGGTCCAGGAGGATCCCACATACCTCGGGGCAACTCAGCTCATGAGCCTAGCATGCAGCACAACAAAGAGTGGCCCCTGCCACTCTCTGCAGCTAGAGAAAACCCACACACAGCAGCAAAGACCCAGCACAGCCAAAAATAAAATAAATACAAATTTAAAAGGATGGCTATCTGATGAAATAATTGCCTTAAACAATGAGACCCCACTTCAAATTCATACAATAAAGTCAGATGATCTCACTTCCTTGAAGATACCACACTCTTTCCTACCAGACATCTCATAGAGTAACATCTGAGCAGTGGTCAGGGAAGGAATAGAAAGAAATGTTACCCACATTTGGACCATCTTTAGGGAAAGGAACACAAAAGTGTCCCCACATTTGATATCTGTACTAGCTAAATTCTAGTGTTGATGCTTGTCTGAGACTTAACATTTCCTGAAATTAATTCTTTCTTATCTAGATCCTAAGTGAGGGAGGAGTAGAAAATGAATGATCATTTTTATTGTTGATCAAAGAATGAACATCTTTTCCCGTTTTTGTATTCTGCCTCTGCCCAAAAACGTAGCCTTCCCTGGATACACTTCATACAGTCCTTTGCAAGTGGAAAAAAAGATGATTGAAAGAAATTACTGGCATATTCAACTCAGCTACCCTTATGGCCCTTTCACATAAAATAGCCTCAAGTGGTTGATCTGTATATTTTGGAAAATATAATATTATTCTTTTGCACTCAGTTGTCTCAATGTTATTCATTTTCTTTCAATTTTATTTGAATGAAAGTTGAAATCTCCAGACTACTTTGATAGCTGTATAAAAATAGTTTTATGTTGTAGAGAATTCTTCTATCCCCACAGCATAATAGTACAGTAACATTTGGGGGGTATTCATTATTTGACGGATAATAGGCATAAACCCAGAAATGAACAGCATTCAATCTGGGTCTGCCTGATAGAAAAAAATCCATAATTCGCCTCTTTGACTTACTCAGGAAACATAGCCCAAGTAACATCACTGTTTTGGTGCCTGCTCTGGCCTTCTACACACAAAATAGAAAGTATCAAAATGAAGGAGATGAATGATATTCCAGCAATGTCATTCTCAGAATCGGAGGTCACTCTCATATGAAAAGATTACTCTGACAGCACTGAGGAGGGCTGGATCCATAGGAGAAATTGGAGGCTTCCAAACATGCTAGTGAAGGGGCAATGGCAGTTGTTCAGGAGATATAACGAAGGACTGAAAAGGAAGTTATAGCAAGAAGGGGAATTATCTATCATGGTATTCACCAATATAGACAGATAGATAGATAAATGCAATAATGATGATTATTAACCAAAGCTCAAAAGAGAACAATTTGTTTTGAAAGGTGCTGAAATTATGTGCTGGCACCTTACGACCCCTTCAACTTACATGTTCAAACCTCCACCCTTGGCACTTACCTCTCTGACACTTTCAATAGATGTTTCCATGTTTCTACTCCTAATGAATGCCACCTGTTTGTCCCTTTGTTTTGGTAAATGATTTAGCCCCCTTTTCTTACTGACCTCCCTTGGCCCATGACTTTGAATACAGAATGTTTCCTTGGAAGTCAGACCATTTCCTATCTTCCTTCTCTGCAGCAGGACAGCTTTCCTATAGAAACCTGAATTCTCCGCGATGCTCAAACCTGGACCCTATAGGGCAACAGAAACCATTATCCAATCACTGTAGGCTTCTTCAAGGACTTCTCACAGTTCATTTTTAATTCAATTTGTGAAATGAACCACTGTCACCTTCAATTCAACTAAAAGACCTTGGAATACAGCAAGTGGCAATGTGGGAGATGTTTTCTTTTAAAGTTTTACCTGTGGCAGCTTATAAACAGAAAGAGATATTTTAAACCGTTTTACCAATTCATTTTTCCCTAGTTTGTCAATCTCAGAAAAACATGTACAAAACCTATTCACAGGCAGCACTGGGGAAAAATGGGATACGGTGGCTTAAATGTATCTGGGAGCTCCTTTAACCCCAGCAAAAACCCAGACAACTTTGGAAGGTGCTGGTGAAGCCTCAGACATTGAAAGGATTCTAAAATCCAGAACAACCACAGGAGTTTCACTACTCTGAGCCTGATGAGATCTTGAGAGGATCCAGGGGAGGACAGTAGTTGTGGATCCTGGCAAGTACATGACCTGCAGAACAGTATGGATTCCAGAAAAAAGGGGTCATGTAAGTTCACAGGAGTGGGTCTGATTCCTCTAGCTCCTGAACAGCTGAGAGAGAGATGAATCAGTAATGAGTCCTGTCTAGACTAGGGTCTGGAATATCTCAAAGAGAAGGGGAAAAAAAAAAAAAAGGCTGTATTTTTTTTTTTTTTTTACTATATTTTTAGTAGAGAACTGACACCATGCTTTTGCTACAAGACTACAG
The DNA here is from genome assembly GCF_032452875.1 of Bos javanicus. Classification (NCBI taxonomy): domain Eukaryota; kingdom Metazoa; phylum Chordata; class Mammalia; order Artiodactyla; family Bovidae; genus Bos; species Bos javanicus. Next base: position 38,898,251 of record NC_083895.1, on the reverse strand, counting down.
AACTTCCTACCATTCATGACATGGCTCCAAATTAATGTACTACAGACCTCAACCTGAGTCCCAGTGAGTAGATAAAAAGAACTGCTAGCACATATAATAAATCCTGGAGCCAGAGAAAATGAGCCAAGTGAAATAATCAAGAGAGATTCTAATAAATTATAGCTTCTGAGAGTAATTGATTAATGCATGAACTAACAATAAAAAGAAAAATACATTGATATGAATACAGCTGTATATGTCACAATTTTGCCTCTATTTCTTCTCATAATTGTAATGAATTAACTATAAAATATACAATATACAAACTCCATGTTCAGGGACATTAGGTTATAATATTCAATTCAAAAATATAAACAAGGGCTTGCATAAGTAGCTGAGATCAAGCTGAAGACATGAGATACATCAAAGAGCCCAGAAGCAGAAAATTCTCTAAGATCCAAATAAAAATGCCCTTCTTGAAAATAAGAGGCTCTCTCAAAGTTCAAAACTACACTTCTCATTTTGAATAAGAGATGGGAACATGGGGAAGTACCCTCTTAAGCCAAGTTGAGCTCAAGATATTATAAGAAAAAAATCTCAAAAATAACAACAAAATGCATTCACTCATAAGAAAGAACTATTGCTCTGAAACAGATGAAATATGATCAAATACTTAGCTCAGAATAAAAATGAATATGAAGTAATCACACTTATGAAAGAAAAACCAAAAAGAATAAATATAAAAATTAGTAAAAAAAAGGATAGTATAAATGCAAAAAAAGATGAAATAAAAATTTGAGCTGGAAAAAGTTAAGAAAGAAATAGAAGATTAAAATTTATGACAGAAAAAAGAGTATTTTCCTCTCTTGAAGGAAAAAAATAAAAGGAAACACAGGGGAAAAATACAAACTTAAAATGGTTTAGAGAGAAATGACAAGTGTAGAATACCAATTAAGAAAACTCAATATATATAATTCAAATCTCTGAAGGATAAAACCTAAGCAATGATATAACTATTTTTACTAAGTTAAATATTACAGATATATTTTTTAATATTTAAAATAAAGAAATAATTCAAAATTAAAAAAGAAAGTGCTAAGTATAAGAGAAAATTTGTTAATGTAGTCACACTGTGAAATATCCAGATAAAAGTACTGTAATTTCTTACTGATTTAATAGTTCTTTGCCTCTACACAAAATATTTTGTTCTTAATTTTTAAAAGGGAAAATATCAAACTAGTCTTAGGTTTTTTTCACAACCAACAACTTAGAAGGTAAAAAGTATGAACAAGGAAATAAAGTATGACCCAAAGATTTCACATCTTTTACTTAATCATAAAAGTACATATGTTTGAACATGAAAGATTCAAATTAATATTGATATCATTATTGTGCATATTATTAATACTCAGTGACAATGGACTTTGTCTCTCAGTGATCAAGTAAACAATTAAAATATAGAAAGTCTAAATAACATAATAAATAGGAAAGATCTTACTGATGTATATAACATACAACTATATGTATGTATTTGTAAGCATATATATGTATGTGTTTATATGTGTAAAATAACATTTTGCCTATAAGAGTATAATTTTATGTGCTCATAGGAGAGCCACAAAATTGACCATATAATAACACATGAAATACATAAATGCACAGAGTATTATTTAATGTAAAATATAATATGGTATAAAATTAATGAACAAATAAAAAGACAAAGAACTCTCCCAACTAGGAAAACAAAACTTTCTAACTTCGTGTCAGGAAAAAAAAGAGCAAATTTAAAGCACAATTTTTTAAAGATAATATTGAAAACCACAACCTTCATATCAGTAAAGCTAGATAAAATGAATAAGAATCTAAGAAAACATAACTTACCAAAGTCATTAAAGCAAGACTCAAAATCTAAATGGATAAAATACATGCAATTGCAAAGAACGCGTCCCCCAATCAAAAAAGTAACAGGCTCAGAAGTTTGTTTTCACGGCAGACTTCTATCAGATCTTTAAAAGACATAATCCTAGCAGTATTTAAATTGTGCTAGAATATAAAATAATTCTTTTCAAATTAGTTTTAGAGAACAGTTTATAACAGTCATTTCAGGACCTGAACAATATAGCACAGAAAATAAATCCCAAAGAAGTTTGACAATGTAGTCTATTTTTAAAGCTATAGAAAGACAGGTATTCCGATACATTTACAGAAGGAGGTCTGATTGTGGGTAGAGACCCTGGAAAACAATTTGGCACTACCTAACAAAACAAAGACACTACAGCTTTACCGATGCCACACTGCTATTCCTGGAAGTGTATCATAGACACTCATGACTATATGAGGAAGGACATGTTAATCATGACTTTGTTGCTTGTAATAGCAAACTTTACAACAACCTAAACATTTACAAGTAGAGACAGTACATTTGTATACCTCTCCCATTGAAGAGTGTTGAAATGCTTTCCTAATTTTGACATTACAAAGAATATTGGAATGACATAGAAAATTGTAAGTCATATGCCCTATCTGATAACAATACTCAAGGTATGATATAAGACGCCAAATAAATTATAATGATTAGTCATCAGACGAACTGGAGAGGATAAGAGAGGACCATGGTAGATTACCTGTCCTTCTGTGCATGTGTGTGTGTGTGTGTGTGTGTGTGGTAAGAAAAATTAGAATTATTCTAAGGTGTATTTTATTAAGTATGGGAGAAAATAGTAGTGCCTTGATAGTGTCATGACGAAGAAAATACAGTCTAGTATACATCTTACTCATGTCATACGGTAGAGAAATATATGTTTGATTGTTAATTCGAGTAAAGTGAAATAAAATGTTGAGTCTCCAGATTATTTGATTCAACCTCAGATAAAACTGTGGCTGAACCCAAAGGCCATATGTTTCATTGAAAGTTAATGAATAACCTTAAAAAAACAGAAGGACTGTTGACACAAGTGCTTTGAGAATACATTGCAGTAAGTCAGTCATTACAATCCGTTACTGAGACACTGGCAAAGGCTTCAGACTATTTACAAGTCAGATATCTTAAGGACGCTAAGTCTATATACATTAGGCACATTGGGGCAAAGATCCTTCCTTGTCAGATTTAAACTTATTCGAAATCTTGTCATCATGAAATTGAATCTTGGCTAGTTTGTTTGCAAGAAGCTCTCCTGGGACATCCTGACTTAACTAAAATGATTTATTGTTAAATAACCCTTCATTTAAGACACTGATGTTATTTTAGCTGGTTGGTGTGTACAGCTGTTCTGCTCTTTTTATGTTTGAGTTAGAAAATTGAATTCATATATCAATTTTAATATTTAACCTAAAAATAACCTCAACAAACTTATTACATATAATTCAAAATGTGTATAAGTAGTATAGAAAATACATGCATAATCTATTAAACATTTTGGTCTAGTAGAATTTTCTGTGGTGTTCTCTAAATTTGCAGTCTGCAGTATGGTACCACTAAATCCCATGGATGGAGGAGCCTGGTGGGCTGTAGTCCATGGGGTCGCTAAGAGTTGGACACGACTGAGTGACTTCCTTTTCACTTTTCACTTTCATGCACTGGAGAAGGAAACGGCAATCCACTCCAGTGTTCTTGCCTGGAGAATCCCAGGGGCAGGGAAGCCTGGTGGGCTTCCGTCTATAGGGTCACACAGAGTTGGACACGACTGAAGCGACTTAGCAGCAATCACATACAGGGCTTCCCTAGTGGCTCAGTAGTAAAGAATCTCCCTGCCGATGCAAGAGACGCAGGCTCTGTACCTGGGTTGGGAAAATCCCCTGGAGAAGGAAAGGGCAATTCACTCCAGTATTCTTGCCTGGGAAATCCCATGGACAGTGGAGCCTGTTGGGTTACAGTCCATGGGGTTGCAAAAGAGTCAGACACAACTTACCAGCTAAACAACAAGAAGCCACATGTGACTCTTGATAAATTGAAATGTGACAAGTGGAACTGAGAAATAGAGTTTTTAATTTTAATTAATTTGAATATAAATAGCCACATGTAGCTGTAAATATGGTATAAATTTTCTTGCAATAACTTTTTCTTCCTTGTATAAACAATACTAGTAAAATGGGTGTGGTTTATAATAAAGTCATCATTTAAAGTTCAACACGGACATTTTCTTCTGCAGAAAGTAACCTTTAATGGAGTTACAAAATAGAACTCCTAAATGATCAAATGGGGAGAAGAAGTAAATAATGACTTGATAATTTTTTTAAGAAAATAAAAAAGGACAAAAATAAACAAAACATGAAAAGTAAAATAAATAGCAAACATAAACATGGAAAGAATAAAATACATATTATCACACTCAGGGTAAGTGAAGTCAATTTTCACATTAAAGGATAATGTATTAGATTGGATTATAAAAGAGGCTCAAGAATATGCTATTTACACACACCTCCCCCACCAAAAAAAAAAAAAAACCAATAAACATGTCACCATCAGTAGGTGCAAATACTGAAGGTGGGCAACAAGATGGCAGGCAAAAGCAAATCCCCAAATTAATAACAATAATAGTAATACTTTTAATTAATACTAGTAATAATAAAACTGTCAATATCAATGTTAGACAAGGTGAGATTTAAGCTTACAACTACCAATCAGGATAAACTGGTACATTAATAGAAATAAAGGCAAACAATTACTACCATTACTACTACTAATACAATGATGCTGTTAAAGTGCTGCACTCAATATGCCAGCAAATTTGGACATCTCAACAGTGGCCACAGGACTGAAAAAGGACAGTTTTCATTCCAATCTGAAAGAAAGGCAATGCCAAAGAATGCTCAAACTACTGCAGAATTGCACTCATCTCACACGTTAGTAAAGTAATGCTTAAAATTCTGCAAGCCAGGCTTCAATAGTATGTGAACCATGAACTTCCAGATGTTCAAGTTGGATTTAGAAAAGGCAGAGGACCCAGAGATCAAATTGCCAACATCCGCTGGATCATCGAAAAAGTAAGAAAGTTTCAGAAAAACATCTACTTCTGCTTTATTGACTATGCCAAAGCCTTTGACTATGTGGATCAGAACAAACTGTGGAAAATTCTGAAAGAGATGGGAATACCAGACCACATGACCTGCCTCTTGAGAAATCTGTATGCAGGTCAGGAAGCAACAGTTAGAACTGGACATGGAACAGCAGACTTGTTCCATATCAGAAAAGGAGTATGTCAAGGCTGTATACTGTCACCCTGCTTCTTTAATTTATATGCAGAGTGAGTGAGTGAGTGAGTGAGTGAAGTCACTCAGTCGTATCCAACTCTTTGTGACCCCATGGACTGTAGCCTACCAGGCTCCTCTGTCCATGAGATTTTCCAGGCATGGGTACTGGAGTGGGTTGCATTTCCTCCTCCAGGGGATCTTCCTAACCTAGGGATCGAACCCAAGCCTCCCACATTGTAGGCAGACGCTTTACCATCTGAGCCACCAGGGAAGTTAGAGGGGCAGAGTTGTATGCTATTATATGCAGAGTACATCATGTGAAATGCCAGGCTGGATGAAGCACAAACTGGAATCAAGATTATCGGGAGAAATATCAGTAACCTCAGATATGCAGATGACACCACCCTTATGGCAGAAAGTGAAGAACTAAACAGACCCTTAATGAAAGTGAAAGAAGGGAGTGAAAAAGTAGGCTTAAAACTCAACATTCAAAAATACTAAGATCATGGCATCCATTCCCATCACTTCACAGCAAATAGATGGGGAAACAATGGAAACAGTGACAGACTTTATTTTGTTGGGCTCCAAACTCACTGCAGATGGTAACTGCAGCCATGAAATTAAAAGACACTTGCTCCTTGGAAGAAAAGCTATGACCAACCTAGACAGCATATTAAAATGCAGAGACATTATTCTGCCAACAAAGGTTTGTCTAGTCAAAGTTATGGTTTTTCCAGTAGTCGTGTATGGATGTGAGAGTTGGACTATAAAGAAAGCTGAGCACCAAAGAATTGATGCTTTTGAAGTGTTGTGTTGGAGAAGACTCTTGAGAGTCCCTTGGACTGCAAGGAGATCCAACCAGTCCATCCTAAAGGAAATCAGTCCTGAATATTCATTGGAAGGACTGATGCTGAAGCTGAAGCTCCAATACTTTGGCCACCTGATGCGAAGAACTGACTCATTAGAAAAGATCCTGATGCTGGAAAAGATTTAAGGCAGGAGGAGAAGGGGACAACAGAGGGTGAGATGGTTGAATGGCATCACCGACTGGATGAACACACGTCTGAGTAAGCTCCAGGAGCTGGTGATGGACAGGGAGGCCTGGCGTGCTGCAGTCCATGGGGTTGCAAAGAGTCAGACACGAGTGACTGAACTGACTACTACTACTAAAAATAGAAACTTAATGTAGTAGAATTCAAAAATAAAGTTTTAAGGGGACTGTGACAAGATATATAGTTATAGAGAGCATTTTAACTTCCTTCTTTCAGAATGTGTAGAGTTAGTAGAAAAAAATATGTTAGGGTGTAGATGAATTAAACATAATGATTTTAAAAGTCTAGAACATAAAGTTGGTAAAAGAAGGACTCCGCTATGTTTCTTGCTACTTCTGTCAATGCCTGTAATAATTCCTGGTACAGGGAACTCAGTCATTACTCAAAACATAAATTAACCTTATTTCCTTCAAATATAAAAACAGATTATATATTTTAAAATATGCAAAAATTAAGAAGGCATGAATATATATAATTTGGGGATCAAAGTTGAAATCAAAATGAAAATTATAGTGTCAGGAATGGGTGGAGGAGCACATTAAAGAAAAGTTTTGTGATTCTTTTTTCAGCGTTGTCAGTTTGATTGACATACTGAAACCTTGTTTTTAACAGGTGTTAGATATGATTGTTAAAACTCAACACAGTTACTAAGCTGATGAAATTTAATATTCAAATTAATTTCTATAAAAGTTATTTTATGCATATTTACCTCCCTTTTTAATAACAGGAAAACTTCTTCAAAAGCTGTTTGTTAAGTCAGAGTGTATCTTCTTGCCTTTTAGAGGAGCTGATGTGAAGCCCAAACATTTCATTATCCACTGAGGAAACTGGAGAATCAGGGAGGGAATTAGGTGTTCATTTGTGACCCTTCTGTGCAGTTTGCCACTCTGATAGTTTATTTTTTATTTTATTTTATTTTTAAACTTTACATAATTGTATTAGTTTTGCCAAATATCAAAATGAAGCCACTCTGATACTTTAGTTCACACAGGCAGTGATGCCAAGCAGGACAAAACAAAGTTGTCAGATAATTTCTAATTGCCCAACAGTTTTCTTCTCCTCTCTTTTCCTATTGATGCTTCCAGTCAATTTATCATTATTTTACTTATAGGGCAAAGAAAATAAGGGAAAAATATCATGAGAACCGTATGATGCATTCAGCTAATGAGAAAATATGGGATCTGCTTCAATAACTTAAGAAATTTTGTAAAATTTTATTATGAACATTTTCAAACAAACAAAAATAAAAAAAATGGTATAAGAAACACTCATATTCATCACTTAGCTTCAACAACTGTCATTAATCTGGATATTTTCCCCCATACTCCATGCATTTTTTTTCTTCTGTAGCATTTAAAGTAAATACAAGCAGCATTCCATTTTACCCATAAATACTTAGTAGGTATCTTGGAAAAAAGACTTTTTACTAACAAAAAACTGAATAGTAACTTCTAATATCTATTAAACCCCAAACTAACATGTGTAGACTTCTTTATTTGTATGTAACTATCTGGCATTCTTCCAGAGCCCCTGACTAAATGTCCTAATCTGGTTTATAACTTATAGTTTAGGCCAGGCCAATAAATAAAGAGTATTTTTAGGCAACACAGGGTTTTTCTTCAGTAAAATGCTTCATTCTGCTTTTTCAGCTAAAACAGAATACAGATAGGCATTAAAGATGGGTATTTTTTTTATCCTCATGTAGTTGGGGGATTTCCTTCAATCCATATCACTTCTTGGATGCCCTCAGGTTGGAGTTTTGAATACCTTTTGTTCACTGCAGGGGTTGGCAAACTTTTTTCTGCTAACGGCCAGATTGAGAATATTTAAGGTCTTGCATGCCATATGGTCCCTGCCACAGCTCTGGTGTTATCACATCAGAGTAGCCACTGACCAAATCAGTCACTGATGGTACATAAACAAACGATCATGACTGCATTCCAATAAAACATTTACAGAAAAAACAAGCAGGTGGACAGCCAGATTTGGAGCCCTGATAGGTTTGGCCATTTTAAATTATCCTGGCCTCTTTGCTGTAGCCTCTGGTGACTTGCTCACACACAGCGGGTATAGCATTATCTATGGATTAGACCTGGAGAAAGGAATGGCAACCCACTCCAGTATTCTTGCCTGGAAAATCCCATGGACAGATGAGCCTGGTAGCCGGCAGTCCATGGGGTCGCAAAGAGTCATACACAACTCAGCGACTAAACAACGGTGGACTAGACTGTCTACATCAAATCCTGGCTCTTCATTAGATGTGTAATGCCAAGAAAGTTACATACCCTTTCTGTACTCAGTTTCCTCATCTGTAAACTGAAGATCATATAAGTAATTAACTCTTAGGTATTATGTGAAATAAGGATTAAGTTACTAAATACATGCAAAGTGCTTAGAATAATACTCAATAAATATCAGCAATTACTTCTATTATTATGATGCTAGGTCAGCCCTTTGGTCCTCATGGTCTCAGGCTTCATTTAAGTCTTAATTGCCAGGTCATTTACCTGGAATCTAGCATTGATTTAAATTCAGTCTCCACAGTGGGGTTGCCATCATTAGGTCATATGACTTGCCACTGGATCTCAACTCACCTCAAGGCTCAGAAAAACCAAGGAAGCCTCCATCTGCATGACGATGGTCACTCTTATCCACTTGGGCATCTTTGCGGTGATCCTACCCAGGTAATTCCGAGAAGCCTGTTTACAGTATCTTTGAGAAGTCCATCTGAGCCCTTCCTTATCTAAGGCCTCTCCCACATCCCCAGTAGATGCCCAGATATCAGAAGAAAGAATCCACATATCTCTCACTCTGTCTCAGTATTTCCTTCTCACAGCATCCTAAAACTCAAGTAAAGACAATATGTTTTAGTACACCCACTGGACAATATCCTTAGAGTTAGCCTTGTTTCCTTAGGTAGATGGGGCATTTTGCCTACACCATAGAAATACTTTGTGGTTTTAGTATCTTAAAAGGGAAGAGAAACAAATTCCAGCAGTAGAGTTGGAAAGACACTGATCACAGATCCTGGCTGACAAGGCTTATTATCCATTTGCATACCCTAAAGATGAGTATCAAAAGCTAAATACAAACTTGGGACTTTCTTCTTATATTCCTTCTTAGTGGATTTTAACCTCATTTTATAAATATCACCAAGGATAGCCAACGGTGAGAATCCAACAAGGAACCTAGCAAAATTATAAATATTAAACATGCCACATATAAGGATGAACTCATATTTAATAGACTTTAAAAGCCATATATTAACATGGCTATGATCCACTCGACTTAAAAATAAGAAACATCAAATCACTAATGCTTCACTTTCAGATAGTCAAGGAATAGATTTAGGAAATAGCTTCCAGATTTTTTCTTAGTGTTGGTATGCATATTGGCTCAACACTTGCCAGACTACGATCTCCTTGAAGGAAAGAAAGACAAAAATACACAAAATATTTAAGTGTAATAGCATGCATATTAATATATAAAATGCAATAAATAGCATATATGTGCTATACTATATGTTATAACCATGTGTATTTATGTAATCCAATCCAATACATACATATACTTATACACATATATATTAAAAAGAATTTTCATGTGCATTATTTCAGCAAGCTGAAAGGTCAGAAATGTTTGGGGACTTTTTCATGGGTAACTGTAGACAGAATAAGGGAAAATATTCTTGGACATCCTGAATTCTTCTTTCCACTAAATAGAAAGAATTGTTAACATGACTCTCATTATGTTAAAAATGTTATCCTCCTCTCTACTGGTTGATGTTCCTATTCTAAACAATATTGATGTTCATCTTCTGCCTGATGCTGATGAACACTTCCTCAACTTTCACTCTTCGTTTTCTGTTAATTTATCCTCTAATAATAGCTCATAGCATCTATTTCCCTCCACCAAACCCACCCCATCTATGAATGTCTCTCATCTGGACAACTTCAATAGTATTTGACTTGGTTTACCTGCATTCACTGAGTGAGCCCTCTAATCCAATCTCCACAAAGAAGGTAGAATGGTTTTTTCCATGTAGATTATACCACCTCAGTTCAGTTCAGTTCAGTTCAGTCGTTCAGTTGTGTCCGACTCTTTGTGACCCCATGAATCACAGCACGCCAGGCCTCCCTGTCCATCACCAACTCCCGGAGTTCACTCAGACTCACATCCATCGGGTCAGTGACACCATCCAGTCATCACATCCTCTGTCGTCCCCTTCTCCTCCTGCCCCCAATACCCCCTAGCATCAGAGTCTTTTCCAATAAGTAAACTCTTCACATGAGGTGGCCAAAGTACTGGAGTTTCAGCTTCAGCATCATTCCCTCCAAAGAAATCCCAGGGCTGATCTCCTTCAGAATGGACTGGTTGGATCTCCTTGCAGTCCGAGGGACTGTCAAGAGTCTTCTCTAACACCAAGTTCAAAAGCATCAATTCTTCGGCGCTCAGCTTTCTTCACAACCCAACTCTCACATCCATACATGACCACTGGAAAAACCATAGCCTTGACTAGACAGACCTTTGTTGGCAAAGTAATGTCTCTGCTTTTCAATACGCTATCTAGGTTGGTCATAACTTTTCCTCCAAGGAGTAAGCGTCTTTTAATTTCATGGCTGCAGTCACCATCTGCAGTGATTTTGGAGCCCAAAAATATAAAGTCTGACACTGTTTCCACTGTTTCCCCACCTATTTCCCATGAAGTGATGGGACCAGATGCCATGATCTTAGTTTTCTGAATGTTGAGCTTTAAGCCAACTTTTTACTCTCCACTTTCACTTTCATCAAAGGCTTTTTAGTTCCTCTTCACCTTCTGCCATAAGGGTGGTGTCATCTGCATATCTGAGGTTATTGATATTTCTCCCGGCAACCTTGATTCCAGCTTGTGCTTCTTCCAGCCCAGCATTTCTCATGATGTACTCTGCATATAAGTTAAATAAGCAGGGTGACAATATACAGCCTTGACGTACTCCTTTTCCTATTTGGAACCAGTCTGTTGTTCCATGTCCAGTTCTAACTGTTGCTTCCTGACCTGCATACAGGTTTCTCAAGAGGCAGGTCAGGTGGTTTGGTATTCCCATCTCTTTCAGAAATTTCCACAGTTTATTGTGATCCACACAGTCAAAAGCTTTGACATAGTCAATGAAGCAGAAATAGATGTTTTTCTGGAACTCTCTTGCTTTTTCCATGATCCAGCAGATGTTGGCAATTTGATCTCTGGTTCCTCTGCCTTCTCTAAAGCCAGCTTGAACATCTGGAAGTTCTCGGTTCATGTATTGCTGAAGCCTGGCTTGGAGAATTTTGAGCATTACTTTACTAGTGTGTGAGATGAGTGCAATTGTGCGGTAGTTTGAGCATTCTTTGGCATTGCCTTTCTTTGGGATTGGAATGAAAACTGACCTTTTCCAGTCCTGTGGCCACTGCTGAGTTTTCCAAATTTGCTGCATATTGAGTGCAGCACTTTCACAGCATCATCTTTCAGGATTTGAAATAACTCAGCTGGAATTCCATCTCCTCAACTAGCTTTGTTTGTAGTGATGCTTTCTAAGGCCCTCTTGACTTCACATTCCAGGATGTCTGGCTCTAGGTGAGTGATCACACCATCATGATTATCTTGGTCATAAAGATCTTTTTTGTATGGTTCTTCTGTGTATTCTTGCCACCTCTTCTTAATATCTTCTGCTTCTGTTAGGTCCATACCATTTCTGTCCTTTATTGAGCCCATTTTTGCATGAAATGTTCCTTTGGTATCTCTAATTTTCTTGAAGAGATCTCTAGTCTTTCCCATTCTGTTGTTTTCCTCTATTTCTTTGCACTGATCGCTGAGGAAGGCTTTCTTATCTGTACTTGCTATTCTTTGGAATTCTGAATTCAGATGCTTATATCTTTCCTTTTCTCCTTTGCTTTTCACTTCTCTTCTTTTCACAGCTATTTGTAAGGCCTTCTCAGACAGCCATTTTGATTTTTTGCTTTTTTTTCACTGGAAAAGGTCAGTTTTCATTCCAATCCCAAAGAAAGGCAATGCCAAAGAATGCTCAAACTACCGCACAATTGCACTCATCTCACATGCTAGTAAAGTAATGCTCAAAATTTTCCAAGCCAGGCTTCAGCAATACATGAACCAAGAACTTCCAGATGTTCAAGCTGGTTTTAGAAAAGGCAGAGGAATGAGAGATTAAATTGCCAACATCTGGTGGATCATCGAAAAAGCAAGAGAATTCCAGAAAAACATCTATTTCTGCTTCATTGACTATGCCAAAGCCTTTGACTGTGTGGATCACAATAAGCTGTGGAAATTTCTGAAAGAGATGGGAATACCAGACCACCTGACCTGCCTCTTGAGAAATTTGTATGCAGGTCAGGAAGCAACAGTTAGAACTGGACATGGAACAACAGACTGGTTCCAAATAGGAAAAGGAGTACGTCAAGGCTGTATATTGTCACCCTGCTTAATTAACTTATATGCAGAGTACATCATGAGAAATGCTGGGCTGGAAGAAGCACAAGCTGGAATCAATACTGTTCTTTACAGCATCAGACCTTGCTTCTATCACCAGTCGCATCCACCACTGGGTATTGTTTTTGCTTTGGCTCCATCCCTTCGTTCTTTCTGGAGTTATTTCTCCACTGATCTCCAGTAGCATATTGAGCATCTACCCACCTGGGGAGTTCTTCTTCCAGTATCCTATCATTATGCCTTTTCATACTGTTCATGGGGTTCTCAAGGCAAGAATACTGAAGTGGTTTGCCATTCCATTCTCCAGTGGACCACATTCTGTAAGTCCTCTCCACCATGACCCGCCCGTCTTGGGTGGCCCCACAGGGCATGGCTTAGTTTCATTGAGTTAGATCGCCCCTGACCTCAGATGTGGGGTAGCTCCGGCTATACCACCTCACCTACTCTCAACTCAGCTTAATAAACTTAAATGGCTTCTTGTTGATTTGAGAATAAACTCTACAATGCACAAAATGCTTGGCAACATATATGTTCATCACTGCTTCTCCAGACCCTTTCTTCCTTTCCCAACTCCAGCCACAGTGACTCTCCATCATCCCTGCTCCTTCCTAAATACAAGACCTACTTGCAAGTCATTCCCTTCACTTGGAATGCCCCTCTTGCTACCTTTCATCAAGGTAAGGATGCTCATCCATTAGAAACAAGGTTAATGATAATTTCCTCAAAATAACTTGGTGCATTTCAATGATTAGGTAAAAGCCACCCTTATATGCATCAATTATACATGGCCTCTTCTTCATAGCACTTACTATAGTGATAATTTTATGTTTATCTATGTAATAACTTGAGTTAATTACTTAAGCTCCCTAAAGCCAGGTGGGTATTTTTTCCCCTCTAATTTTGTTCACTTTGGGGTTCTGAGAGCTTAGGATTGCACCTGCCACATAACAAATTCAATAAATATCTGCTGAATAGATGTGGAGAGAAAAATAAATACTAAGATATTCTACTGATTGATAGAAGATGCTGAGAAAATATTGATAGTGGAAATCTGAGAAGAAATTTCTCCAAACTAAGTTAAGAGGCTAAAATAACATAATGAATCCTCTTGAATAAAATAGTTGTGTATGGTAACTGGAGGGAGCTGAAAGGTTTCAGAGGAAAGAGAGTCTTTCTTCTCCTCTGACATATTTTGAGTGCCCATTTCAGGAACTAGGTTGGAGACACCATGGCCTACCTCCCAGGATGTGAAAGACAGCATAAGAGTGACATTCCTTACGATTCTGTTAGCAACATTTGTTTGGCTTTTTACCAATTTACCTGAGATCCCAGTTGTCTCATCTATTAAAAATATATCCTTGATAACAAAAACAGACTTCATCAAAGTCACACAGAGATTTTGACACTAAATTCATTCCACTACAATACACCTGCCACTCTTAAATGAAGTTTATAGCTGGCGAACAACCAATTATATTACAGCATTATCTATCTCTGTTCTCTTCCACAGAATCTCATCTACATGTTCAAATGAAACTAGTTGCATTTGCTTTGGTGTTAGGAATTCAACTGCTGATAGTCAATATTGCATGAGTTCAACTCTAATAAGTTTGGAAAGGATGAGTCATATTCTTAGTGAAACAAAATAGGCCAAGGTCATGTACATTTTTAAAAATAAGAGTTAAATTAGTCATTAATGGGTTGAACATGGCCACATTTTTTTATATATTAATCACTGGATAGCACGTGATCCATGCTTCCCTGGTGGCTCAGTGGTAAAGAACCTGCCCACCAATGCAGATGGAAGAGACGTGGGTTCCATCCCTGTGTCTGGAAGAGCCCCTGGAGAAGGAAATGGCAACCCACTCCAGGATACTTGCCTGGAGAATTCCGGGGACAGGTTAGCCAGGTGGGCTGTAGTCCATGGGGTCACAAAGAGGCAGACACGACTTAGCAACTAAACAACAGCAACAGCACATGAACCATGTTTACATTTTATTGTTTAGATTTCACTTCAGAGCTTCTTATTTGTGCACGTTACTTAAATTCATCAGGGATTTATATCTCCACCTGTCACTGTCTTGTAAAAACCCATGGCTAAGGATTACCCTGTTCAACAATTGTTAAAAAAGAAAACAGAATAAAAAACCAGAAGGGAACAAATAGCACCACTATTGATTGGTGTATAGCTTCCATTCTCAAATATTTCAAGTGAAAATTCAAATATTTTAAAAGTTGAAAATAAAGAAATATAAATCAACAGGGAAAACCACAGAAGAATCCAAGGAAATGTGTAGGTTTCAGTTTGACCAAAATCCTGCGGTAAAACAGGAACCTAGGACGGAGCAGGCATACTGATGCAGATTTTAAATTTTAAATAAAACATGCAGAACCTCTGAAAACAGATGCCCGTCTTGGCCCAAAGGGAAGCAAAAGGAGTATGTTCCTGGGTGTGTATCTGTGTGTGTGTGTGTGTTTATATTAAAAAATCTTTAAAAATAGTTAAACATGAGTCTTTCAGCAGTGCTCGTTCTAGAGTAGCCCCCAATATGACCGCTTATATCCAAGATGCTGCAATCATTGGGAAATTTACCAGAATTAATATTTTTCAGCAATAATTAAGTTCCAGGTGGTCATAATTCATTGTCTCTGAGCAAATTTTTCATTTCAATACAAATTCACAGGGAAAATAGATTACAAATATAGGCCATACTAGAATGTTTTCCATGATTAAATATGGGGAAAAAATGAAAATTTTACCATTGGAATGCAATAGAAAAACAATCTGAAAACTTGTAGTGTTGAAGTTTAATGTAAGTTTAACAGTAAAAATCATAATTAGACAAAATAATTATAATGTGGTTGTTTTAATGTGATTGTTAGCCATTTATCAAAGCAGTTAAAATGGGCTACATCTGAATACCATTCTCCTAAAACACTGAGTGTAGTTCTGAGAAGAAAATAATGCACAGAATAGAAATGCAATAAGAGGAGGGATAGAAGGATTGTTAAAATATCAGGGAGTAAGGACAAAGAGCAACTCTCCAGTCTTCCAGACGATGCTGTGACAGCAAAAACGCAGGGGTCCCAGTTGGCACAAACGAGAAAAGGTGAGTTTGCAGTCAAGGAGATTAAAATCAGAGTGATAATTGAGGCAAATTCATTTTGAGCGATCATTTATTCAACAGATGCTATATACTTATTTTAAAATGTCAAAATATAGTCAAAATTAGAAAGGCATAAATAGAACCTTCAAAGAAAACAAGGCCACTGGGAACTGGGTGATACGTGTTGTTCTAGAAATGCTTGCAGGCGGACGCCAAGTGGAGCAGTGGTTATTAAAGCCATTATTTCTTTTGCAATTACTAAATGAACTCCCCATTTTGTAAAGATATATGTATACATTAACTGAGGAATCATTCTTTTGAGAACTGTGATTTTAAACATATATTGAGGCAAAGATGTCTTCATTTAATGCTTTCACATATATGAAAAGGACAAAAAATACATAAAGGCATTTATTATGTGAAATCTCACAGCAAAAAATTAAAAGGCTGGAGGAAATTAGTATTATTTTCATGTGCAACAACTCCCACAGATACAGCCAGTGTTATTGCAATTCCAATAAATTAATCTTTTATCCCAACTCAAGAAAGCAAATTTGAATACAAGGGAGAATCATGTTATTATAAGGATAACCTTGACTCTATTCTATCTGTTTTTCCCTCAATAAATTTTGCACAGAGATCGGAATTTAATTTCTTGTTTGTCTATAATGAATATTGCACCTGTGGTGTGATTAGCTTGCTCTTTTCCTAAACAGATCATAAGATAACTAGTTAACCGCTGGCCTTCTCTGGTGTCTCTTCTATATTAAAAAGAAAGAAAGAGGTTTTTGTCGGGGAGAAGGAACGGTGGGGACTAGGAAGAGCAATGCCACTTACCCCTTTTGCACCCCACCCATCCTGCTCTGTTAGTCCCGAGTGCTGATGGGGTGAAGGATAGACTCTGAAAATGAGATAGCCAAAGTCCAGGTTGAAAAACCCAGAGCTGGAGAAAGAGCCACTGCCCCACTTTCCCCAGCACTTCAAGTCACAGAGAAGCTGAGAAATAAAACTACCGGCATGAAATTGGGAGGGTCCACTGTTCCTAGAAAGACTTCCTAAGGGAAGAAGTAACAGCTCTTATTCTAAAGAAACATGTACATGTGAATCACAGTCTGGGGTAGGAAGAGGTGTCCAGGGAACAGTCATGACCATTCTAGCCTGTTAATGCTAATGTCACCAAATATAGACTTTCAGGCTAGCAAGGGGGTTTGGTTCACTGGAAAGTGACAAGTTACCTGTGACCTTCCTGACAACTGTGTTTCACAACACCTTGTGTGAGGACACAAGCATGTCTAATGTGTTCTCCCTCAAAGCAAACCTGAAATACCAGAATGATGAAGGCTCTAGGTATGACTGCAAATTACAGCATCACTGCCCCTGTGACGGTGACATTCTACGGGCACTGAGCTCCAGAGAGCAAAGCATTTCTTTTGTACAGCTTTAACCACAGTACTTGGAATACTGCCTGGCATGTTGTAGGCACTCAATAAACGTGGTGACTGAATGAATGCATCCTGCGCAGCGGGGCACCTGGGCCCATGTACAGCTGCTTCCTCCTCCCTTCCTAACTCCTTCTGCAGGAGCATCAGTGGAAGCACTCCCAGCTCACAGCAGTCCAGCAAAAATAATGTCTCTTCCGTACACATGTCTGAGCCCTTTCCACCAACTAAGAGAAGACTACCAGGTAAGTTACTTAACCTCTTAGACCCTCAGTTTCTTCAGTAATAAAATAGGAATGATTACAGAAACTCAAGAGAGTTGAGCATATTAAATGAATTAATGTAAGCAAAATGGGAAGTGTATAACAGTTTTTCACTATTCAGTAAAGATACAAGTAATCTATTTGAGTGGAATTGGGCTTCTCAAGTAAGATAGTATGGATATTTCTCAATTTCCTAAGGAATCATGAGGCAATGAATGGGAATCTGCTGGGATGCCCCTTATAGAAAATCCTATATATGTACTTTTGTGTTCACAGAAACAAACCAGAATGAAACCCTGGGTATTGCCCTTGAATTGGGAAAATAAGCCAAGTCAACTCTACTGGCCTGGAGTTTAGCCCTGAATACCATGACCAATACTCACAGCTTACACAGTGACCATTGGGTCAACATTAGGGCTGGGGCAAAGTTTCGGGAAAGCAGAAGACACAGGTCCTTCCCCAGGTTGTTCACAATGGGCCACCCAATGGCCCACTGCCCCTCCATTTCTGGCCTCTCCTCCACCTGCTTCAGTTTGTATCTATGCCTATGTGAACCCAGAATTCAGTCTGAATTTCAGTCTACCAAAATCAATCTTAATACAAAAGAATATCATGAATAATAAAAGAAGATATTTTAGAAATTTCAGAGAGGTATGCTCCCCTTATCTCTAAGATGTTGCCCACAGCATTCTGCCTTTCCCCACCTTCAGAAGTTCTTCTCTTGTTTGACTCTCACTCTCTAAGCTCTGTTAGCCAATGCTGCCCCCTCCTTCTTCTCAGACTGTCAAATTCTCCTGCTGTTAACTATCAATACTTCTCCTCCTCTGCTCCTTTGGTGCCAGACCTTTGAGCTCTCGAGATTCAGGATTCCCCTAAAGTGGGTCTTTCAAAGTGTTTCTCAGTAAGACAATTTGTTACTATAAGAAATATTCTTATGAGGGGATGAAAGAATTAAGATGTTGCCTTGTGACATAGTTAGGAATATCGGATATGTACATTAAAATACAATGATTTAGATATAATTTTACTTGAATTGTTCCTCTGTTCTTTGTGAATAATGATAAAACCTGTGGGCAAAACACCCCCACCTTAAACACACACACGCCATCACCACCACTGCTGTCATCACCATCTCCATCATCATGATAGATTGTTAAATGCAGCTGCTGCTGCTGCTGCTGCTAAGTCACTTCAATTGTGTCCGACTCTGTGTGACCCCATAGAGGCAGCCCAACAGGCTCCCTCGTCCCTGGGATTCTCCAGGCAAGAACACTGGAGTGGGTTGCCATTTCCTTCTCCAATGCAGGAAAGTGAAAAGTGAAAGTGAAGTTGCTCAGCCGTGTCCGACCCTTAGCGACCCCATGGACTGTGGCCTTCCAGGCTCCTCCGTCCGTAGGATTTTCCAGGCAAGAGTACTGGAGTGGGGTGCCATTGCAGCTAACCATCTATAACTGCTGCCCTTTCATTATCTTCCTTTGAAACTTATCCCAAACTGAGGTCTTTCAGGATCAGTTCCTTTATAAAATCACTTTGAAACCAAATGTTTATGAGTTTCCAGCACAATTGTTTAGACCCTTTCCCTCCCATCCCCTTCCCTCACACTGGTAATATGAAGCCTATAAAGATATAAAACCTGAATATGGGTGAGCTTAGCTCTTTGTGTATAGAATAAACACTTAACAGACACACTCCCTGGATAGCCATCCTGTTTTGAGAATCAGGAGAGTCTACCACCAAGGAAACAGTCCTTGATCTCTGTCCCACCCTCAGGAACCTCAAGGACACATAGTTCCTGATAATTCTTCTCACAAGAGTAGCACAGTTCCTTCTGTGAAAATAAACCTAGGAATTTGGGAAATAAAGAAGCCCTATCCTGAAGGTAAGGGGCTTCCCAGGTGGCGTAGCGGTAAAGAATCTGCCTGCCAATACGGGAGATATAAGAGATGGGGGTTTGATCCCTGGGTCGGGAAGATCCCCTGGAGGAGAGTGCAGGGCAACCGCGTTAGGCATTACTGACAGCAACCCACTCCAGTATTCTTGCCTAGAGAATCCCATGGACAAAGAAGCTTGGCGGGCTACAGTTCATAGGGTCATACAGAGTTGGACATGACTGAAGCGACTTAGAACAAGCACAAGCATACATCCTGAAGGTGGAGCAGTTTAGACCTGTGCATGGAAAGCTACGTGAAAAGAAGACGAGTGATTTGGCAGGAAGTCATTGGGATGCCAGGATTGGGAGGCAGACGTACTAGCTTCTTGGGGCAGAAAGCATGGTAATCAGAAAAGAGTGGCATTTTGGCTTCAACTACTGAAGTTCCACTCCCTTCGTTCTGGCCACTATCCTTGGCATGTGTCCTGGGGCAGGTACCGTACTTTCACATGGCAAGAAATTATTGGTAAGACCTCTACTCTGGCCAAATAGTATCTATCATTTCCTTCTTGGGATAATGCTGCATAATGAACTGTAAAATCTACCAATTTATTAATTAGACCACTATATATGGGGCACTGGTTACAAGAAAATAAAATAAGGACATTTTAAAAGTCAGATGAGGAGGCGAGTTCCCGTTTCTTATCATGAAGTTGGTGAGTGGGTAGAGCAATCTTTAGAACACAGGCCATATGAAGAAGAAACGAGATTTATCCAGGAATAAAAGTATCCACATTTATGAATTCCTCTTTGTTGGTTAAAGTCAGAAGATCCACTTTGTCTTGTAACAACTTGCTAAATCAAGTTCCCACCCCCAGACCCAGGTGTTCTTTCTCTAACTTTGTGACGATGAGCCGCTGTGCTCCTCCGATGGCATCATCCACGGACTCAGTGTGGAGCATTACAGAAAGAGGATGTCTCTCCTGCTGAGGGCTAAGCTTTGCTGTTCAAGGCGAGTGGAAGGGAACAACTTTTAAGTCCTTTTCAGAACAAAGGGATGGTATCAACCAACCAAATACAAGATAGAAACAATAGTTTAGACACAATCTATTTCTGAAATGTCGTCTCCTGGGGGGATTCTTTAGATAGAGCTAAAATATTAAAGCCAAATGGGTTTTAAACATAATGTGCTTTCCTGTGTAACTGCAGGCACCAATTAAGAAAGAAAAATGCATACATTATAGAACTGGGGAACAATGCATTCCTGGGATTTAAATGGAAAGGAGATCTGATATCAAAGTGAGGTTCACAAGAAACACAAGGGCCTCGCTTTCAGAGCATATGCCTCTTTGAGAAGGTCATCCTAAGATGAAATGGCAAGAGAATAATTTTTTTAAACCAAGAACTGAAAAGAAAGAAAATGAAAACTGTCCACTCATGAACCCTGAATTTTCAATGTCACGCATTTTAGAGGTGTTAAAATTAAATTGGTATGTAGAAAACAGAAGGAAAAAAAAAAAACTCAGGAAAGAAAGGACCTATAAATAAATTGAGATATTACAGAAATGTATTAGGGAAACCATAGAAGGAACAGAAACATTTTTCTATAGGAAAGTTGACCTTTTCAAAGAAAGATTAAACAGAAAATAGGCTAATCTGAATGTAAAGTCTGATAAGCACCATTGCTTGTTAATAAAATGTCCACTTTGCAAGGCGAATAGACAGTCCAGTCTCAATGTGGGATGACTCCCGTGTCTTCCTTGCTCTCTTGTGTCTGTGTGAAACACCTTCATAGTTTTCTATACCGAAGCATAACCTGCTATGAATTTAAATCTATGACAGCCCATGTTTCTGGTTGATTAAACTAAGTTGTTTATGGGGTCTGTGGTGTGAATTCAACTTGAGAGCAATTAAACTATCCATCTCTGGAGCAAGGAGCTCACTGGCATAGACATCTGACCATTCATCACTTGGCATGCCTCTTCCCACTGTCATCTCCGCAGCTCCTTGATCCGCAGGTATTGGCTCCAGTTCTAAAGAGGGTTCATTTGTCACATCACCAAGTGGCATACAGTGGGTTCCAGTTCAGTCAAGGTTCTGAGCATGTACTTTGTGTTAGAACAATTCATAATGAAAGTCCATGTTAGGAATGCTGCCATGGTTCTCTATTTCTCCCTTTCTCTCTCTCTCCTCCCTCCCTCTTTCCTTCTCCTGTTTTTCCTCTTAAGCAAACCATATACAAACTCTAAGCTACTGCAAACCCCACTTCATAACCCTAGTATCACTTACGCATTCATCCAGGGACCTTTTCCTCAGCAACACTATGAGACTTGGCATGCTCTGAGTTGTCAAAAAGTCAAAAGTGAAGTAAAAATAGTCTCAAGCCAAAAGAGTTTTACGACTGAGAGAGGCACATAGATGATGCCCTAGGACACGGTTTCCCACAACTCAGTCTGAGGCCCTGGCATCATGGCACATTCCAGATCCACAGCAACAGGAACAACACATTTCTTGGCATGAGAGATTCATAAGCATCAATATATTTAGCACAGTGATAATAGATATTATTGTATCTTCATTGTTGAAAAACTTCTGCTGGGTGTAAGTTTACCTAGAATCCAAACAATGTTGCATATTAACTGAGCTAGAGATTTCTTTCTCCCACATCTTTGTTCCTGACTATTTATCTGCCAAACTATATTTGGCAAAAATGAATCAAGGTTGCATGTAGGAAACGTAGGTTGCTGAGTTAAAACAGCTATTTTCCAATGAAAGCTTGACTTTGTATACTGCCAGAAAGCATCACATGTGAATATGGCTATAAGTTTTTTCAAAAAATTATGCAGCCTAAATTCAGGCTGTTCAATTACGTTTGTGCAAAGAAATATGAGAGGCCATGGATACAGTCCTGAACAGCATGTGAAACAAATGTACCAGAGGCCAACATAGTGATCATCTAAGCACATATAGAACCTATCTTCATCCTTGGAGTCCTATATTCTTCCTTTCTGTTTCCTAAGCAGTATTTCCCAAACTTGGTGATAAGACTCACTGGACTGAGACCAGGAGAACTCAGTGTGATGGAGTATATGTTATGCACCATGAGCCATACTGGAGATGTTGGATCCTCACAGAACAAGGCATACTTATGAACATATGAATATCAAAGAGACTGAGATGAAGATGGGATAAGACAACAGCTCAAAGTAACACAGCTACTAAACATATGAGCCAGCATCAGAGCCCTGAAACCAAGCTCTTTCTGCTATACAAGTGGTTCCACATATGTGGAAGCAGCAGAGTTACTCGGGACATACGTTGCAAACTCAGTCACCTGGGTCCTACCTTTGGAATCAGAAACTTTGAAAAGTGTTGATGGAAAAGCTCCCAGGGGCCTGGCACAGATGTTCCATAGGCTGTCACTCAAGGGCCACCATGTCCCACCTCGCTCCTTATGCAAGAAATATATTTGTACAGAGTACAAGGGGCCATGGATACAGTCCTGAATGGCACATGGAACAAATTTACTAGCGGCCAACACAGAAATCACCTAAGCACTCAGAGAATCTGATCTTCATCCTTGGAGTCCCATATTCTTCTGCTCTGTTTCCTAAGGAGTATTTCCCAAATTTAGGGATAAGACTCACTAGATTGAGACCAGATCTCCTCTTAATGGCAAGGCAAGTGTCTCTACCACTGATATGTATTCACTGATTTAAGCATCTCAACGTTATGAAACTCTGCTTGTTTTCTCTATGGGGATAAATGAGGAAACCAAGGCTAGAATCATTAAGTGACTTATATGAGGTCACATTGTATGAGCTTCCCTGGTGGCTCAGACAGTAAAGAATCTGCCTGCAAGGAGACCTGAGTTCGATCCCTGGGTCTGGAGAAGTCAATGGCAACCCACCTTAATATTCATGCCTGGAGAAGTCCATGGACAGAGGAGCCTGGCAGGCTACAGTTCATGGGTCACAAAGAGTCGGCATGACTGAGTGACTTCACTTTCATTTTCACGAGGTCGTACAGCTGGTACACAGGCCTGCACTGAGCTGTCCTTGTAACCTCTGTTACAGAGATTTTTAAGTTCTGTTGCCCCAAATCCTACACAGTGTCCCAGCCTCTTCCCCAACTTCCAGGCCACAGTCCAGTACCTCTTGTCCGACCAGCAGTGGTGTTAGATTAGAAATAAAGTGTACAATAAGTGTAATGCACTTGAATCATTCTAAAACCATCCCCTCCCCACCCCTCAGGTCGGTGGAAAAACCCTTCCCCAAAATTGGTTCCTGGTGCCAAAAAGGTTGGAAACCACTGCTCTAAGGGACTCATCACTACTGAGTCTATGCCAGTGACAAGGAAGTGACTTTTCCAAACATGAATCCTCAACTTTCACCAGCTCCCAATCACTTACACCAGCAGGGGAACTGGTAGATTACAGGCCAGCTACATGATCCAGGGCTTTTAAAAAAATTAGTTGTAATTCACAAAATTAAAATTTCTTACCCAAAATCAGTCATCTGCCTAGTATGTATCCATTCCTTGGCTGGGGTGGGGGGCAGGGTGTGAGTATGGTTGGAACAACACTGGGGACTTTCATTAGACAGGCGTGCTTCCTTCAGCACATCACAGTCCTCATGTCCTGCCCTCATCTCTTACATTTCTACTTGTTGCCAGTGGGGAGTTGAGTTTGAGAACCACAGCCATACATGCAAAGGCTTGGCATATAGTACTTGGGATAAGGAAAACAAATGCCCACCCTGCTTGCTACCACAAGACTTTACAAAAAATACAGAATGAAGCCAATGAACTAACATGACCATTTCAAACCTGTCTCTAAATGTTTCCAACAGATGAAACAATGCTAGATTAAACACTAACATAAGAGCAAGAGAAACCTAGTATTCAGTGCTCATGAGATCAGAGCTTGGTTCTCACATCTGCCCATATTAAAGAAAGCACAGAGCGCCCCATCCATACAGTCTCGGAAAAAGAGAGTTTGTTTCATATTTAGTTTTTTGGATTGGATCTTAGTTCCCCAAGCAGGGATCAAATCCAGGCCACAGTAGTAAAAGCACCAGGTCCTAACCACAGGACCACTAGAGAACTCATAGAAGATGGAGTTTAGAATCAGTTTCAGGACTTAGTTCCAGGATTCTCCCAAGTGTCCCAACTTCCCTTCCTACAAACTGCATGTGGAGTTAAGTGCACAGTGGCAACCAGTGTCCCTGTAATCACCCACCCCCACATCTTGCCACCCTTTCCAACCACTGCAGCTCAACTGGGCACCAGAATTCTTCGTTCATTATTTCTGCCTGGCCCTTGCATCATTCCTAGATCTCCAATTTTCTCCGAATACTTCCACTCTTAACCTCAACAGGGAATTCTGATGCCCCAACAAGTTCCTCTAAATCTCCTTCCTAGGAATGAAGCCTATTTTCCTTCCTTCACACCCTTCAGCAACCATGCTCCATCTAGATTGTTAATTAGATGTCTACTTCCCATCCTCCACCCCAGACAGAGCCTACCTCAGGAGCCTACACTATGAAAATGCAATTAGTTAAACAGAAGTAAGCCAGGTGACCTCTCTCCAATGAAAATGCTGATGGAAATCCAATCTAGAACATAAAAGTGAGGTGGGAGTGAGAAAGGACTCTCCCTCATTTCTAGGTCTGTTCCCCCAAGGTATCTCAAGGCACAGTGTATGCACAGTACATCATGCACTAATGGTCTGAAGGCCAGTGAGCTACAGCATTTGTACACAGATGGCAACCCACTCCAGTATTCTGGCCTGAGATATTTCATGGACAGAGGAGCCTACGGTCCATGGGGTCGCAAGTGTCGGACATGACTGTGTACAGCACCTTCTACCATCCTTATGGGGACCCACATATTCAGACAGGCTTCTCCCTTCTCTATCCAGAACTTGGGAAGAACACTAGGATGTCACTACAAGCTTTCCAGTTCATAAAAGCACCAATAATTATTTCCATAGTTTACAATTTTAGAAAGTTTCCATAAGAGACATCTTATACAGAAAGATAAAATAGAATAAAAATAAGAGCTACTTAATCAGTCTACAGTTTTGAGACAATGCTAGTTATTTTTTGTGCTTCCGCTTCCGGGTCCAAGGGTATTTCCCTGGCAGGCAGGCCTGAGTCTGCTCTGGGTGGCCATGCTCACACAGGATGGATGGTCATTGGAGGGCTGTAAAAAATGACAACTTCCTTTCACTTAATTGCCCATGTCTCACACAAAAGAGCATTTAGAGTATTCCTTGCTAATACAAAGATAAATAACTGCCTTACAGGGAACCTTATTGGGAGCAGGGGTTATGCAAGAAGAGTGAGTATAGAAGATACGTTATTACTGTGTAATCTGCAGGTTCGGTTCAGTTCAGTTCAGTCGCTCAGTCATGTCCAACTCGTGACCCCATGAACTGCAGCACACCAGGCCTCCCTGTCCATCACCAACTCCTGGAGTCCACCCAAACCCATGTCCATTGAGTCAGTGATGCCATCCAACCATCTCATCCTCTGCCGTCCCCTTCTCCTCCTGCCCGCAATCTTTCCTAGCATCAGGGTCTTTTCAAATGAGTCAGTTCTTCGCATCAGGTGGCCAAAGTACTGGAGTTTCAGCTTCAACATCAGTCCTTCCAATCTGCAGCTAGACCATGCTAAAAGAAGGCTCTGCAGAATTTCCAAAATGAAACCTCCAAAATGCCCACACCCACAGGTAAAAGCACAAGGGCGATGGTCAGTTGACTGTAAAACGTTTAGGGTAGCGTTTTTGGTCATCTTCCAAAGCACCTCTTCAACCTTTGCACAGACCAAGAAAAAAAGTCATCGTTTGGTATTTGCCAATGAATGTTATTAGGTGCAATGAAGATAACAATGGGGACAAAGACTTCCATGAGGAGATGTTCCTAGATTGCCTCATATTATCAAGGACAATACCCAGAAGAAACTGTCACGTGGCATGCTGAGTCAAAGGGGCCACAACTGTTTAAATGATCTATATTTCTTGCACTGATTAATATAATTCTATAAAGTTCAGTGTTAATATACACAGAAGCACATTCATTCATACACACTTAGAAAATAAATCTGCTTTTCTAAACTTTTCCCTTTGAATGGGTGGAAGGGAAGTTCTGACATGCTACCTCTCTCCCTTCTCCTTCCCCTTCCCTTTAGTTGCTAAACCGTGTCCAACTCTTTTGTGACCCCATGGACTGTAGCCCACCAGGCTCCTCTATCCATGGGGTTTCCCAGGCAAGAACACTGAAGTGGGTCACCATTTCCTTCTCCAGGGGATCTTCCCGACCCAGGGACTGAACTCACATTTCCTGCATTGCAGGAGGTCTCCGGCTTTACATGCAGATTCTTTACTACTGAGCCACCAAGGAAGCCCTTACTTTAATTAGGTACTCACCTCAACTGTTAATCACCATTTGCCCCCAATCCCCAGCTCCTGAGAGAACCCCTGTTATATCAGCCTGGAGACTTCTCTCATTCAAGTAAAATTATTTCAGTCCCATTGACCTCTCATTTACTTTCAGAAGTAGATTCAATAGCAAAGTATTTGTTCACTATACTTTGAGAAGTCTTCCAGGGAAAGGCCATTACTTATTGCAGTAAGCTGAGAATAGAAGTGATTTTACTGTCTCTCAGGATAACTAATTTCGATTGATCTAGTTAAGCGGCAAACAAGTTGCCAAGGTTAATTATAATTCATCAATCACACCAACAAACAGAGTTTACTGATGGAGACAGCCCCACACATTTGTTTGAGGTATGCAACAATGTTGGGAGAGATCAGTTTTAATAATCTTTCCCTCCATGTTCATTGTCAGGAAAATGTGATTTAAAGAAAATCATTTATGCATTCCCAAATGTATCAATGGAGAACAACCTTACTATTTTTCATTCTTTATAAAGAAAATCAACACAGCCAACAGAAATCAGTTGACAACTATAAAAGGTTTTCAGTCAGTTTAATCTCCATGAAATGTTTATTGATGTTGTGTGAAGCCAAAGCATTATTTAGATAAATGCTTTTATTGTCTGTGTGAATTTTGCAAAAAGCATGGGATGGATTTCTTTATGGTTTCTTTCTAGGTAAACTTTAACAAAGGACTGCAAGCAACTCATCAGTAGCTTCAGTAGATGGTTCTTTGCAGTGGGTGCTGACACTGATGAAAAACGTGGAGACTTGGAATCAAAATGAGTCGCCTTCTAAGGCCCGGGGATATTTCCCTTAGCACAGTTTGAGTCAGAGGACCAGCATGTGCACTGCTACTGAAAGGCTTTTTTTGCTAATAACCTCTCCAAAAATAAAAAAAAAAAAAAAGGTTCCTTTCTGAAATGACTATGTATCAGAACTTCTCTAAAAGGCATTGAGCTAGGTTCCATCAGACTAGTAATAAACAAGCTAGGTATGGTCTGTCTCCACACAACTGACAGTCTCATGAGGAAGACAGCCCTTTAAATAAATGAGTATAATAAAGTATGTTGTGCATCATCGCAGGAGCAGTACAGGGCAGTATATGAGACACTAAAGCAGACACTTAACTAGGAGGCAAGCAAGATGCCCCGACAGAAGTACTTTTACATATAAAGACAATTCATATGTTGTCAAGGCAAAGAGGAGAGAAGATAACTCCAATCAGAGATGGAAAGGCTTCTTACATTATTTAGCCATGAGACACCCTCAGCTAAATTGTCGATCCAGGCGTGGAATACAGAGCAATGAAAACAATCAGGGACATGGGGCTCAGTCAGAAAAAAAAAAACAGGATCAAAATCAAGAATTAATGGTAATTACTTAAGAACCTGCTTCTTATTTCACACAGGACCAGCATCAATTCTTAAATCGATTTGTTAAACAAACCACCATAATACCACTTGCTCATTCTGCTTATATCAATTCAGCTTGCATGAGAGAAAGCTATTTGCTGTTAGTGGAACCAAAGGTTCTGCCAGAGGACATTTTCAATGGAAGAGAGGAAAGAGGGAAGAAGTGTGAAAGAATCATCAAGGTTTGGTCCCCAGGAACCCGTAAAACTCCCAGAGAGCCCGTCTTTACCTAAGTCGTAACAATCCCCTCAGCACCACTCATTACAAACGCAGAAAAGAATGCCTCAGAAAGAAGTGTAGGTCTTCAAAATATTCATGAGTGCACCTGCACTTTCTGCAGTCTTAGGATGTGTGATTCTGTATTCCCATTCAGTAAAAATAAAGAAATCAAGAATTGAGTGTGTGTGTACATTATATGAGAGAGAGTCACTTGGAACTGTTCAGTGCCTTGGAGATGCAGAGATTTAGAACCTTAGTGCAAATCTTCTTTTCAAGATATGCTCAAGTCTAGGTTTATCCCCAAACCGTCATAAATCTCCATCCTCTTCATTTCTGCCTTCATATGTATGTGCTGTTCTAACTTCAACCCCTCCTTCTTTGTCTTCAAAGGCATGTAGTGATGCTTGAAGTTTACTGAAGTCTTAAAGTAATACGGCAAGAAATCACATTTCAAAACATCACATCTATCATCTTATCGACTCCCCCAAACCTCTCCAAAGGCTGACAAAGGCAGACCAACTTGCTTTCCTCTCTGCTTCCCTTAAAAAAAAACACAAAAAAACAGAATGACACTTCCCAGAATTCTGGTGAAAAAAATATTATTATTGTTATCACACACTGTGGCTAGAACCCAGATAAAGCATAAAAACTGTATATTTGAAAGTTAAACTTTGAAGATCTTTAGACAGAGCTACTGAGAGATCCCTGTAAAGAACACCAATTCCATGATATAATCATACCATCATGGAGTAACAGAACACAATTTCTTTTGACAGCAGCTTGAGAAATATGTTGAGGGTGATGGGTAGGGCATAGGGATATGCACAGAGACAAGCAAGGATGGTCATTCTAGTGACTACTATTTCTTGAATTTTATATTACTCCCTAGTGAGAAGAAAATGATTAATATTATTATTATTATTATTTATCTCTAACAGAGAGATTCTTAATAATCATTGGCAACTAATACATATATTAGCTATATATATACATTTGCACACGTGTATATCTATATATATATACATACATACATAACCAGGAAGATCCCCTGGAGAAGGAATAGGCTACCCATACCAATATTCTTGGACTTCCCTGGTGGCTCAGATGGTAAAGAATCCACCTGCAATGTGAGAGACCTGGGTTGGGAAGATTCCTTAGAAGAGGGCATGGCAATAGACAGAGATGCCTGGCAGGCTATAGTCCATGGGGTTGCAAAGCACAGGACACAACTTAGTGACTAAGCACATATACACACAATAATGTGTGAATTATCTGTAAGTAAAATAAGCATGATTCAAACAGTGATGTAGCTTTTTTCAACTTTTAAATTACATGGCCTATTCTGGAAAAGAATTATCTGAACTGGGTGGCCTTAACCTCTATTCGCAATTATGTCAAGGGTGGTGTTTCAGTGAGAAATATAAATAGAACTTTTTTCTAAGCTAATGCCTCCTTATCTAAGAATCCACACTTTTTCCATTTATGGTTCAAAAATGAATTACTAATCACTTCAAGGTTCTTTCTAAATTGAAGGTTTCAAAAGGACATGAAAATATCACATGTTCCTTTAATAAACATATCTATTAATGCTCAATTTGAATGAAGAAGCAGGACATGCAAGAAAGTTGAAAATAAATATCTGCTATGAAGCAATCTGAAATTTAATTATCTAGACTATATGCTGACTTCATCTTCACTAATGAGGAAGAGAGATTCTTATTAAGAATAAAATACATCATTGTCTTTGTAATTTTAAAAGTATGTTAGATACTTTAGGAAAATATTTTAAGTTTAAAGTTTAGCCTAGTATTACCAAAGAAAATGAACCATTTTCTTTAATTGACAAGTTTTAAGGGTTTTAAAATAATGTTTTGTGCTAAACATAAACAAAATTCAATTCAAAAATATTTTGAGGGCTTATTAAATGCTAAGCATTACAGATACAAAAAGAAGTATGTTGTTTTTTTCTGCCCTCAAAGATCCATAGAATAGTATTATCTACCTGCCCACCAAACCAACTTATAAAATTATGTTGAGCAAATTATCTATTATTACCTATGTGGTCAGAATAAAGATATAGTATTTATCTCTATTGGTTAGACTTTTTGACCTATTTACTGCAAAAACTTAAAATATTGGTTTTCGTTAATCAGTATAATCCTGTACTACATTTCTATGTGAAAATACAAAGTGAAATCTTGTTAAAATGTTCTGATCAGGTCCTTAACACCTTCCTAGAGAAAAGGATTTACAAAATCATCCAGCAAGTATATAATATAATCTATGGAAATAGAAAAATTCATTTCCATTGGTATTTAGTAATTTTCATGAACCAGATTTCAAATTAAAAATAAGAAATACATTTTAGAATCACTTTATTCAAATCTAGTAGAGTGCCATTTCATTAAATCAAATGCAAAATACCCTGATGTTTTAAACAAAAGTGGCCATTCTTGAGGTATTTATAGTATATTTCATGTTTATATTCCTACCTTAAGTTAATAGATTTACATGTGAATTAGGGCAAATTACCTATTTATGTCTATTATGTTCAAATAATATTCAGCCCTGAAACGTGTTTTGACTGGATAAAAAAATGAACTTACTGTTGTCATTAAATAAATAGTTCATCATCTTAGTAAAACTGTTTTTTTTACACAGTATGCATAAACATATTCAGTTCTTGGAGGACTGCTGTATATCGTTACTTACTTTTGCAAAATATTTGTGTTTTCAAGTCTTAATAACATCACATACTAGTTATCATTTTCTATTCTGGGACATGCGTGACTAATAGCAGCACTGGAAGGATGCGTTGCATTGGGATGTTATTCCTAAATTCAAAATTAAAGCACAATCACTTCTAGCGCACTTTATACAGTCTATCACTTAAATCACTTTTTCTTCATCTAATAAGTGTAATACAATTATATCTTTTGAGATTTCTGAAAGATGACCTTTAAGTGAAAATACCTGAAGGGGTTGATTAATAACACAAGTCACACATTTTTGTTGCTGTTGTTTAAAAAGAACTCCTTACCTAAATCTGAAACAGACAGTCCTGAGACTCTGGAGACCCTAACTGCCACCATCTCTCTCACCTGAAAGTCACACTAATCCAGCCCTCAGTATCTTTCTCTGGTCTTGTGCCTTCAGGGAAGATGGAGTCTCATTAAAGAGCACAATCCAACTTCTCAGGTCCTGTCAATACCTGACCCTTCTATAAAATCCATATTTTAATATCTTACAGATAAAATGAAATTCATATAGATACTGTCTTCTGCTGAAATTTCAGTCTATGCAGGTGTGCATGCGTGCATACTAAGTTGCTTCAGTCATGTTCATGGATTGTAGCCTGCCAAGCTCCTCCATCCATGGTGATTCTCCAGGCAGGAGTACTTTAGAGTGGGTTGCCATGCCGTCCTCCAGGGGATCTTCCAGACCCAGGGATCAAACCAGCGTACTTAGGACTACCTGCATTGGCAGGTGGATTCTTTACCACTAGCGCCACCTGGGAAGCCCCTGTGGAGCTGGCAGTCAGGTCAGTTGCTCAGTTGTGTCCAACTCTTAGCGACCCCATGAACTGCAGCACACCAGGCTTCCCTGTCTGTCACCAACTCCCAGAGCCTGCTCAAACTCATGTCCATCAAGTCGGTGATGCCATCCAACCATCTCACCTTCTGTCGTCCCCTTCTTCACCTGCCTTCAGTCTTTCCCAGCATCAGGGTCTTTTCCAATGAGTCAGTTCTTTGCATCAGGTGGCCAAAGTATTGGAGTTTCAGCTCAGCATCAGTCCTTCTAATGGATACTCAGGACTGATTTCCTTTAGGATTCACAGGTTGAATCTCCTTGCAGTCCAAGGGACTCTCAAGAGTCTTCTCCAATACCACAGATCAAAAGCATCAATTCTCCAGCACTTAGCTTTCTTTATAGTTCAAATCTCACATCCATATATGACTACTGGAAAAAATCATAGCTTTGACTAGATGGACCTTCAATGGCAGAGTAACGTCTCTGCTTTTTAATATGCTCTCTAGCTTGGTCATAGTTTTTCTTCTAAGGAGCACGCGTCTTTTAATTTCGTGGCTGCAGTCACCATCTGCAGTGATTTTGGAACCAAAAAAATAAAGTCAGCCACTGTTTCCATCGTTTCCCATCTATTTGCCATGAGGTGATGGGATGTAATGACATGATCTTAGTTTTTTGAATGTTGAGTTTTAAGCCTACTTTTTCACTCTCCTCTTTCACTTTCATCAAGAGGCTCTTTAGTTCTTTGCTTTCTTCCATAAGTGTGGTGTCATCTACATATCTGAGGTTATTGAGATTTCTCCCAGCAATCTTGATTCCAGCTTGTGCTTCATTCGGCCCAGCATTTCATATGAGGTACACTGCATATACATTAAAGAAGCAGGATTACAATATACAGCCTTGACATACTAATTTCCCAATTTGGAACCAGTCCGTTGTTCCATGTCCAGTTCTAACTGTTGCTTCTTGCCCTGCATATAGATTTCTCAGCAGACAGGTCAGGGGGTCTGGTATTCCCATCTCTTGAAGAATTTTCCACAGTTTGTTGTGATCCACAGTCAAAGGCTTTAGTGTAGTCAATAAAGTAAAAGTAGATGTTTTTCTGGAACTCTCTTGCTTTTTTGATGATCCAACGGATGTTGGCAATTTGATCTCTGGTTCCTCTACCTCTTCTAAATCCAGCTTGAACATCTGGAGGCTAATGGTTCACGTGCTATTGAAGCCTGGCTTGGAGAATTTTGAGCATTACTTTGCTAGTGTGTGAGATGAATGCAATTGTGCAGTAGTTTGAATATTATTTGGCATTACCTTTCTTTGGGATTGGAATGAAAACTGACCTTTTCCAGTCCTGTGGCCACTGCTGAGTTTTCCAAATTTGCTGACATATTGAGTGCAGCACTTTAACAGCATCATCCTTTAGGATTTGAAATAGCTCAGCTGGAATTCCATCACTTCCATTAGCTTTGTTCGTAGTGATGCTTCCTAAGGCCCACTTGACTTCACATTCCAGGATGTCTGGCTCTAGGTCAGTGATCACACCATTGTGGCTTTCTTAGTCATGAAGATCTTTTTTGTATAGTTCTTCTGTGTATTCTATCTTCTGTTTCTGTTAGGTCCATACCATCTCTGTCCTTTATTGTGCCCATCTTTGCATGAAATATTCCCTTGGTTATCTCTAATTTTCTTGAAGAGATCTCTAGTCTTTCCCATTCTATACTTTTCCTCGATTTCTTTGCATTGATCACTGAGGAAGGCTTTCTCATCTCTCCTTGCTATTTTTTGGAACTCTGCATTCAAATGGGTGTATCTTTTCTTTTCTCCTTTGCCTTTAGCTTCTCTTCTTCTCTCAGCTATTTGTAAGGCCTCCTCAGATAACCATTTTGCCTTTTTGCCTTTCTTTTTCTTGGGGACAGTCTTGATCACTGCCTCCTGTACAATATCATGAACCTCTATCCCTATTCTTCAGGTACTCTGTCTATCAGATCTAATCCCTTGAATCTTTGTCACTTCCACTGTATAATCATAAGGGATTTGATTTAGGTAATACCTGAATGGTCTAGTGGTTTTCCCTACTTTCTTCAATTTAAGTCTGAATTTTCCAATAAGGAGTTCATGATCTGAGCCACAGTCAACTCCAGGTCTTCTCTTTGCTGACTCTATAGAGTTTCTCCATCTTTGACTGCAAAGAATATAATCAATCTGATTTGGTATTGACCATCTGGTGATGTCCATGTATAAAGTCATCTCCTGTGTTGTTGGAAGATGGTGTTTGCTATAACCAGTGCATTTTCTTGGCAAAACTCTGTTAGCCTTTGCCCTGCTTCATTCTATACTCCAAGGCCAAATTTGCCTGTTACTCTAGTTATCTCTTGACTTCCTATTTCTGCATTCCAGTCCCCTATAATGAAAAGGACATCTTTCGGGGTGTTAGTTCCAGAAGATCTTGTAGGTCTTCATAGAACCATTCAACTTCAGCTTCTTCAGCATTACTGGTTGGGGCATAGACTTGGATTACTGTGATATTGAATAATTTGCCTTGGAAATGAACAGAGATCATTCTGTCATTTTTGAGATTGTACCCAAGTACTGCATTTCAGACTCTTTTGTTGACTATGAAGGCTACTCCATTTCTTCTAAGGGTTTCTTCCCCACAGTAGTAGATATAATGGTCATCTGAGTTAAATCCACCCATTACAGTCCATTTTAGTTCACTGATTCCTAAAATGTTGATGTTCACTCTTGACATCTCCTGTTTGACCACTTCCAATTTACCTTGATTCATTGGCCTAACATTCCAGGTTCCTATGCAATCTTGTTCTTTACAGTATCAGACTTTACTTCTATCACCAGTTGCTTCGACAACTGGATGTTATTTTAGCTTTTGCTTCATCTCTTCATTCTTTCTGGAGTCATTTCTCCACTCTTCTCCAGTAGCATATTGGGCACCTACCAACCTGGGAAGTTCATCTTTTGGTGTCATATCTTTTTGCTGTTTCATGCTGCTCATGGGGTTCTCAAGGCAAGAATGCTGAAGTGGTTTGCCATTCTCTTCTCCAGTGGACCAAGTTTTGTCAGAACTCTCCACCAGGACCCGTCCATCTTGGGTGGCCCTACATGACATGACTCATAGCTTCATTGAGTTAGACAAGGCTGTGGTCCATGTGATCAGTTTGACTAGTTTTCTGTTATTGTGGTTTTCATTCTGTCTGCCTTCTAAGGGATAAGGATAAGAGGCTTATGGAAGTTTCTCGATGGGAGAGACTGACTGAGGGGGAAACTGGATCTTGTTCTGATGGATGGGGCCATGCTCAGTAAATCTTTAATCCAATTTTCTGTTGATGGGCGGGGCTTCGTTCCCTCCCTGTTGTTTGACCTGAGACTATGGTGGAGGTAATGAAGATAATGGCGACCGCCTTCAAAAGGTCCCGTGCACGCACTGCTGCACTCAGTGCCCCTGACCCTGCAGCAGGCCACTGCTGACCCACACCTCCACCAGAGACTCCTGGACACTCGTGGGCAAGTCTGGGTCAGTCTCTTGTGGTCCTTTCTCCTGGGTGCTGGTGCACACAAGGTTTTGTTTATGCCCTCTAAGAATCGGTTTCCGTAGTCCTGTGTACATTCCGGCAGCTCTATGTTGGGGTTAATGGCAACCTCCTCTAAGAGGGCTTATGTCACACCAGGTCTGCTGCACCCAGAGCCCCTCCCCATGTGTCAGGCCACTGCTGACCCTTACGTCCCCAGGAGACACTCAAACACTCAAAGGCAGGTCTGGCTCAGTCTCTGTGGGGTCTTCTGGTGTGCACAACGTTTTGCTTGAGCCCTATGAGTGTCTCTGGCGAGTATGGGATTTGATTATAAATGTGATTTCACCCCTCTTACCATCTCGCTGAGGCTTCTCCTTTGCCCTCGGATGTGGGGTATCTTTTTTTGGTGGGATCCAACATTTTCCTGTCGATGGTTGTTCAGCAGCGAGTTTTAATTTTGGAGTTCTCGCAGGAGAAGATGAGTGCGTGTTCTTCTACCTTGCTATAGTCTAAGATAAAATTTTTAAAATTTCCTAATTCTATGAACATGTGAACTCTGGAAATATTTCAGTAAGAAAGAAACCTATAACTTTCAATAGAAGACTCAGCATTCATGTAAGCTACACTGAACAGTGTTGAAAAGTTAAGAAGCAGATGCACAAGTGTGGTTTTTAAACCACAGAAATAAATTTGACAAGAGTTATGTCTGGGATGTTGGATTAAAGTTTCAGAGAAACTTTTCTTTTATTGTTTGACCTATTTGATTTTTTAAACCTTATAAGTAAGCTGCATTTGTATTTAAATAAAATACTATGCTTGAAACACAGCGTATCAGTGCATATTTGCTTTCAAATAATAGGAGAGCTGAAAGGGACACTGAAAAATCATCTGGCCTATCCAGCCTCCATTAACTGGCAGGTGGTTTTTCAGATATTTCTTGAATCTTAATAATGGAGACAACTGAAAATGTTCAGACCCATTGAAATAAGATATGAGTTAGATAAAGTGGAGGCTTCCATTGGAGCCAGTTAAAAGCTTTAAAAGAGAATGAAACACCAATCTTCCAGAAGCATCATGACACTCTAGATGGAGCCAGAGAAAATATTCCACGGAGGAAAGTAGACTGGAGTGGAAGAGAGCCGACTGAAGTTCAGAGACAGGCAGTAGAGGCTCGTCTCAGTACGAAGCTTGGAGTCTGGAAATGGACAGACTAGCCTTCTAAAGAGCTACATTCCTTTTCCGTTGGGTACTTTGGACAAGAGGTTTATTTTTCTCTCTTTTCTGATCAAAGAGTATAAATAGAAATTGTAGCTGAGGATTGATGAGCAGATCAAATAAGCCTACGAAATGCTAACCATTATGACTGAACAAAATAAGTAAGCACACCTAACGGAGAAAGCGATGGCACGCCACTTAAGTACTCTTGCCTGGAAAATTCCGTGGACGGAGGAGCCTGGTAGGCTGCAGTCCATGGGGTCGCGAAGAGTCAGACACGACTGAGCGACTTCACTTTCATTTTTCACTTTTCTGCATTGGAGAAGGAAATGGCAACCCACTCCAGTGTTCTTTCCTGGAGAATCCCAGGGACGGGGGAGCCTGGTGGGCTGCCATCTATGGGGTCGCACAGAGTCGGACACAACTGAAGCGACTTAGCAGCAGCAGCAAGCACACCTAAATAATTTAAAATTTTAGTTTTTAACATTTTTACTAATTACCAGGTTAGATTTTGAGGTTTCCCAGGTGGCTCAGTGGTAAAGAATCCACCTGCCAAGCAGGAGATTTGGTTTGATCCCTGAGTCAGGAAGATCCCCTGGAGAAGGAATGGGCAGCCCACTCCAGTATTCTTGCCTGGGAAATCCCATGGACAGAGGAGTCGGGAGGGCTACAGTTTATGGAGAAGCAAAGTGTCAGACACTACTTAGCTACTAAACAACAAGGTTAGATTTAGGTTTAGTTCTCTAGAGTGCCAAGTACTTTATATTAGCATATTCTGTTAGAAAGTGTTTCAAATAATAGATATGAATGAAATATCTCTTTATTTTTATATTAGTTTCTTTTTGTAAACTGTATTTTCTCACCATATTCATATTCTTGTATGTAGTAAAAGAATCAAAACCCGACATATAAAATTAACTTTCATTTATTTTTATTCCTAAACTACTTAATGCAAAAATTTTAAGAAGAAAGGCATCAAGAAAAATAGGATTCATTCTAATTCTGACAACTAATTTTTTCCCTTGATATAGAATTAAGACTTAGATAAAAGTTTGTGGATTTTTCTATAGTACACTTAATCTTCCAGCAAGCCTTGAATTTTTGAAACAGGCTTCTATGATTTGGGAAAGAGACTTTTCTCAACACTTCATCTTTTTTTGCTATACTAGTAAACGTCTAATAATACACATATTATTAGAGACAATTTGTCAATGCTCTCTATGACTCTGGAAGTCTATTTTATATTCATTGACAATATTTTGGAAATTAAATATTTCTAGAAATTTTAAACTTCTATGGAATTTCTGAAAACTTAATTATTTTCCCCTCAATCTTCTCTGAAATAATGGTCATCACACAATCATAAGTGGATATTTGGTTTATGAGGAAGTTGTAACAATCTTACCATTTTATTTTTCTGAATAAAAACTTACAAGTTCTTTTTACCTCAATCATAAGCAATTGGGGTGAATAATATTGGTGGAGAGTGAACAAAAAGAGCACTTCAGGACTTGTTTGCCTCGTTTTATCATCAAGTTTTCTTCTTTGCAGGGGTGACGGAATGAGCAAAAGACACACTGTTCTTTCAAAAAAACTTTTTTCTTTCTCTCCCATGGACTTTATGAGCTGAGTTCCTTCTCCTTTCAGATTACCACTTATTTAAAGGCTTTTCATAGTTACCATTATTCTTTCAAAAGTTCACCCAGTGAATTTACATGAAAAATAGTACCTTTGTAAAATAAACCATATATTATAAACATATTAAGGAAAATGTGTTAAATGGGTTTATAAATGCTAAATGTGTGTTATGGATTT
The DNA here is from genome assembly GCF_032452875.1 of Bos javanicus. Classification (NCBI taxonomy): domain Eukaryota; kingdom Metazoa; phylum Chordata; class Mammalia; order Artiodactyla; family Bovidae; genus Bos; species Bos javanicus. The sequence goes on along the minus strand of NC_083895.1, from coordinate 38,859,738 downwards.
CAAAAGGCTCATTCAAGATATTCTTTGAAATATTTTCTTCAATTGGCTGCACTTTCAAAGGACCACTCAGTTTCTGTGGTTGACAATTAATAAAACAGAATCTCATTCATTTTAAATTTTAAAGATATGTTTTTAAAACCTTGAGGCACATAAAAAATAACTTAACTATTACAAATAAATAATTTAACTAGGCTTTGTGAAGGACAGCAGAAGGTGTGAGCAAAACATTATTCTTATGCTTATCTGGAACTATTTGTGCAGAAAGTGAATGTTTAAGTGTTAGTCACTCAGTTGTGTCCTACTCTTTGTGACCCCATGGACTGTAGCCCTCCAGGCTCCTCTGTTCATGGGATTCTTCAGGCAAGAATAGTGGACTGGATTGCCATTCCCTTCTCCAGGGGATTTTCCCGACTTAGGAATCAAACACCAGTCTTCTACATTGTAGGTGGATTCTGTACCATCTGAGCCACCAAGGAAGCCCTTATAATTGACAGCAATGCCTACTCAGCAAAAGAATTTTTCTGGTTTGGGGTAAATGTGCTAGAATATGACTACGTATTCAAGTAGATAGCAATTAATGTCTGTGGATAGAAATCAAGAGGTCAAAAAAAAAAAAAGAAATCAAGAGGTCAGCCTAAAGGCATACCACTTAAGAACAGTTAAGAGTAACATATAATCACAGAAAAATATACAGATACAATAAATGTAATGAAAGATGGAACACTGCTCAAGGGTTAGAAACACCTATTTGAAATGAAATTTCAAACAGAATTTCAAATGGAATTTCAGAGTTTGTGAGACAAATTCAAAGACAACTCCAACTTAAAAATGTGGGAGCAAGAGGCAAAGAGGCACTGTGAAACTATTAGAACCTTCACCCAGATAGTCTAACACACTGGGTATCAGACCTATAATGCATCAGTTCAACTTTATTAGGAAATTCTACTGATGCTTGGCAAGTTGCTGAAAAAGTTCACAAAGTTATGAGAGTTAAAAGTATGCTGCAAACAACTAACCGTTATTCTGTGTATTATTAAAATATTTGATTGGTTTTGGTTTGTGCACGTTCAGTTGTGCCTGACTCTATGCCATTCTAGGGGCTGTAGCCTGCCAAGCTCCTCAGTCTGTGAGATTATCCCAGCAAGCATACCAGAGTGGGTTGCCATTTCCTCCACCAGGGGACCTTTCTGACCCAGTAATCAAACCCACATCTCCAGTGGCTCCGGCATTGGCAGGCAGATTCTTTACCACTGGAGCCACCTGGGAAGCCCTTACCAGTTCTGTTAAAAGCAGAACCGAAACTAGATAGACACAAAGAATCCCTTTGTGAATTCTTCATTCCCTACAGTAGATTGCTATTTATATGCAACAATTTTATTGCTTATATGTCATATCATATTTATTAATATAACTATATACTTTATGTGTAAATCCAAATATATGTATACATATGTTTGTAAACACATATCTATATTAGTCACTCAGTCGTGTCTGACTCTTTGGGACCCCATGGACTGTAGCCCGCCAGGCTCCTCTGTCCATGGGATTTTCCAGGCAAGAATACTGGAGTGGGTAGCCATTCCCTTCTCCAGGGGATCTTCCTGACCCAGGGATTGAACCCAGGTCTCCTGCATTGCAGGTAGATTCTTTACCATCTAAGCCACCAGGAAAGCCCATAAAAAAATACAATATTAATGTCAGTGGCATATAAATATACTTTACATATCCTGTGAAACATGCTCTCATATGAAATAAGTATACCTGTTTTCACAAAAAGAAAGCTCAGCAGGGTTTGGCCTGGTTAGTACTCTGATGAGAGAATCTTCAACTAGATGATAAATACAGAGGATTACATTGCTCTTCTTAAGTTCTTGAATTGACTCAGAACATTAAACAGGACAGCAGTTCTAAGGTCATAGTAGACCTTCCCAAGGTAACCTCCAAACAACAGATGTAACTTACCAAAAATCATATGTTAATTTTATCTCAGGTTCATGAAACATAGAAATACAAAAGTGGGCACAGTACAGTTTTGAGGAGGAGAAAGGAAAAAATAATTTGGCAGATCACGATCCTGTTGAAAATGGTTGTCAGGATAGGGGAAACCTGTGAAAAGTTATCATAAAAGCCAACTCAAAGGATTTTGAATTTAGGAGCAAAACACTAGAAGCAATTAAATCCTGCATCTTATTTTCTAAACAAACAAACAAAAAAAGTCTGAGTCTAGAAAACAGATAAATCACAAATGACTGTCTACTTTATCATCATATTTAACCATCAAATTCCTTATATGGTTAGCTCTATAAGCATTCAATGCTCACATACAACTTCAAATAAAATCTTTGTCTCATATGATTTTTATAAACTCCAGTGGCTTCCCACGGTATCAAACAGAATCCAAACTCCTTACCCCAAAAACAACATTCTCCAAGATTTCCCTGCCAGCATCTCCAGTATGTTTTTTTTTCCTCCCAAGCATGGGGTACCCACTGCTAGAAACTTGTTTCTATCCTCATGTGAGTTGAGTCACTTGCTCTTCTCTCTGCCTGGAGAACATGGAAACTATTTTTTTGCCCAGCACATTCTTTATCATCATTCACGCATGGGTAGAAATGTGACCACAGCTTTCCATACAATCCAAAGATGGTCACTCACAACTCACCTTGGTCACCTTTACTTTATTATCGTATTTCCCTCATAAAAAACACAAACATCTAAAATCACAGCATGGTTGTTTGCTGGCTTACTGTCCATTATCTAACTTCCACCTGCAGAAGAAAATCTCCATCAGAACAGTTGGTTTATCTCTTATGTACACTGTCATGGCTCTAGTGTCTAAAACAGACCTCGGTCCAGAACAAAATGCAAACATTTACTGAATGAATAAATTACTGTGTTTCTGAAGTACATGCATTTCAAGGTATTTAATAACATTGTCAGGAAAGGAATAAGATAGATTCAGAAACCTAAAGTACAAACTATGTTCATCTAAGAGAACAAATAGCTTTATAAAAGTACAAAGTTCTAAATAATACCCATACTCTTTCACTTTTAAATTGGATGCACTAAATTAGAAGCACCAAGTAATGATGCTGTGATGTGTTCACAGCATCAGCTCATGCTAGTTGGTGGGGAAGAATAATAAATCAGCAGTATTACCTACAGGACTCCAATCAGTTAGACTTAATTAGTTAGTAGTTGTGGTGTTATATATAACATTTGGCCAAGGGGTCATTTCATCATTTCATATGTTTGTAAGTAACAGTGAAGACAGAAATGAGGGATAAGAAGCAAAGGAATCTTAACAGCTTTAAAGGGATTGTCTTCTTTGTTATTCCATACAATATTCATAAGAACAACTACTATTTATTGAGCCAAATACTATCCTAAATCTTCTATATACACATTTCCCTTTAATTTTTACAGCAGCCCTGAGAGGTAACCTTGTGAACTCTCTCTTTAAGACAATAAGCCAAAGCTCATAGAGGTTAATTAACTGCACCTACAGTTAGTAGGTGGTGGAACTGGGAGGTAAGCATCACTTGTCTGGCTTGCACAAATTAAACCAAGAGTTCTCCATGTTGAAGGGACTCCATGCATATGTATCCTTAAGAACCCAAGCTCCTGATCTTGTAGGGGAATTCCCTCCTCATCCTTTCATCGGGTGCCTGATGCCTCAGTTTCTAAGAATGCACTCCAAGCCTGCACCTACCAGTACAAACTAGATTATTTACTCTGATACAGATACTACATTCTCAAATCTAAGAAGTGAAGACTTGTCTTCATTCCTGTTTTGATTTTCTACCTGTTAACATCATTCTCCAAGATAAGACTCGGCTTTAGTCTTGGAATGAAGAAGGGGAAAGTGGGCAATATAATCATAATAATATTAAAATTGATAAATTGAGGTATATCTATTTATTTTGAATTTTCCAAAATGCATCAAACACCTACAGTGCCCAAATATACTACATGGCAACAGAGACAATACTCAATATAGATGCTGCCTTATGTACTCAACCTGGGCCCATGGCAGAAATCGCTCATGAATCATGACACTGTTTTCTACTGAACCCACATAGCTCTTAGCTTCAGGATCCTTATAACTTCCCTAAGAAGCTGTCATCAGTGATTCAGCACTGTCATGAGGAATAAAACCAATCTGCCAAATCTTTGGGTGGAGGAAATGAAAGTTAACCAGGATTTGAAGAAAGAATTAGATTCCAAATCAAAAAACTTACATATAAATTGTTAGGCAGCCAGCATAAGTTTGAGGCCTTGGTTTTGTTTTTTTTTTTTTTTTTTGGTAGTTTTAATTTTAGTTTTTAAGTCCAACTTATTCCCTCACATAAGCATCTCACTCCATTAACCTACAGCTATATGTGTTTCTTGGAGAAGGTAATGGCACCCCATTCCAGTACTCTTGTCTGGAAAATCCCATGGATGGAGGAGCCTGGTAGGCTGCCATCTATGGGGTTGCACAGAGTCAGACACGACTGAAGCGACTTAGCATACGTGTTTCTGGAAATTCAGAGGAATGCTTTCCTGGTATGGAGGGTCATAAAACATCCAGACCAGTGACAAGATAATCAGTAACTGCCATCCAACTTACCCAGGAAAAAACACCAGGTAGACCAGTAACTCTTAAACATACATCTAGTCCTTCAACAATAGACTGAGGTGATGAGAAAGAGTTGCAGGCTGGTGGCTCAATGTCTAAGAAAACCCAAGGACTAGGGAATCAAAAAAAGCCATAAAAATTACAAGCTGAACATTGTGGTCTTTAAACTGTTCAAAAATTACATATATTGGGACCCCAAGCCAACCAAAAATGAACAGATCATTCAGATCAGTTCAGTTCAGTCGCTCTGCTGCTGCTGCTGCAAAGTCGCTTCAGTCGTGTCCAACTCTGTGCGACTCCATAGATGGCAGCCCACCAGGCTCCCCTGTCCCTGGGATTCTCCAGGCAAGAATACTGAAGCGCCATTTCTTTCTCCAATGCATGAAAGTGAAAAGTGAAAGTGAAGTCATGTCCGACTCCTAGCAACCCCATGGACTGCAGCCTACCAGGCTTCTCCATCCATAGGATTTTCCAGGCAAGAGTACTGGAGTGAGTTGCCATTGCCTTCTCCGGTTCAGATGCTCAGTCAGTTTAGTCACTCAGTCCTGTCTGACTCTTTGTGACCCCATGAATCGCAGCACGCCAGGCCTCCCTGTCCATCACCAACTCCCAGAGTTCACCCAAACTCATGTCCATTGAGTCGGTGATGCCATCCAGGCATCTCATCCTCTGTCGTCCCCTTTTCTTCCTACTCCCAATCCCTCCCAGCATCAGAGTCTTTTTCAATGAGTCAATTCTTAGCATGAGGTGGCCAAAGTACCGGAGTTTCAGCTGTAGCATCAGTCCTTCCAAAGAAATCCCAGGGCTGATCTCCTTCAGAATGGACTGGTTGGATCTCCTTGCAGTCCAAGGGACTCTCAAGAGTCTTCTCCAACACCACAGTTGTTCAAAAGCATCAATTCTTTGGCACTCAGCTTTCTTCACAGCCCAACTCTCACATCCATACATGACCACTGGAAAAACCATAGCCTTGACTAGACGGACCTTTGTTGGCAAAGTAATGTCTCTGCTTTTCAATATGCTATCTAGGTTGGTCATAACTTTTCTTCCAAGGAGCAAGCGTCTTTTAATTTCATGGCTGCAATCACCATCTGCAGTGATTTTGGAGCCCCATAAAATAAAGTCTGACACTGTTTCCAGTTTCCCTGTCTATTTCACATGAAGTGATGGGACCAGATGCCATGATCTTTGTTTTCTGAATGTTGAGCTTTAAGCCAACTTTTCACTCTCCTCTTTCACTTTCATCAAGAGGCTTTTTAGTTCCTCTTCACTTTCTGCCATAAGGGTGGTGTCATCTGCATATCTGAGGTTATTGATATTTCTTCCGGCAATCTGATTCCAGCTTGTGCTTCCTCCAGCCCAGTATTTCTCATGATGTACTCTGCATATAAGTTAAATATGCTCAGTCCTATCCAAATCTTTGCAACCCCATGGACCCCAGCACACCAGGCCTCCTTGTCCATCACCAACTCCTGGAGTTTACCTAGATTCATGTCCATTGAGTCGGTGATGCCATCCAATTATCTTATCCTCTGTCATCCCCTTCTCTGTCCCACCTTCAATCTTTCCCAGCATCAGGGTCTTTTCAAATGAGTCAGTTCTTCGAATCAGGTGGCCAAAGTGGAGTTTCAGCTTCAACAGTCCTTCCAATGAACACCTAGGACTGATATCCTTTAGGATTGACTGGTTGGATCTCCTTGCAATCCAAGGGACTCTCAATAGTCTTATCCAACACCACAGTTCAAAAGCATCAATTCTTTGGTGCCCAGCTTTCTATATAGTCCAACTCTCACATCCATACATGACTATTGGAAAAACCATAGCCTTGACTAGATGGACCTTTATTGGCAAAGTAATGTCTCTGCTTTTTAATATGCTGTCTAGGTTGGTCATAACTTTCCTTCCAAGGAATAAGCATCTTTTAATTTCATGGTTGAAGTCACCATTTGCAGAGATTTTGGAAACCAAAAGAATAAAGTCAGCCGCTGTTTTCACTGTTTCCCCATCTATTTGCAATGAAGTGATGGGACTGGGGGAGAAGGAACTGGCAACCCACTCCAGTACTCTGGCCTAGAGAATTCCATGGACAGAGGAGCCTGGTGGGCTGCTGTCCATGGGGTTGCACAGAGTTGGACACGACTGAAGTGACTTAGAAGCAACAGCAGATGGGACTGGATGCAATGATCTTAGTTTTCTGAATGTTGAGCTTTAAGCCAACTCTTTCACTTTCATTAAGAGGCTTTTTAGTTCTTCACTCTCTGCCATAAAGGTGGTGTCAACTGCATATCTGAGGTTATTGACATTTCTCCCAGCAATCTTGATTCCAGCTTGTGCTTCATCCAGCCCAGTGTTTCTCATTATGTACTCTGCATATAAATTAAATAAGCAAGGGGGCAATATACAGCCTTTATGTACTCCTTTTCCTATTTGGAACCAGTCTGTTGTTCCACGTCCAGTTCTAACTATTGCTTCCTGACCTGCTTACAGATTTCTCAAGAGGAAGGTCAGGTGGTCTGGTATTTCCATGTCTTTCAGAATTTTCCACAGTTTGTTGTGATCCACACAGTCAAAGGCTTTGGCATAGTTAATAAAGCAGAAGTAGATGTTTTTCTGGAACTCTCTTGCTTTTTCAATGATCCAGTGGATGTTGGCAAGTTGATCTCTGGTTCCTCTGCCTTTTCTAAAACCACCTTGAACATCTCGAAGATCACAGTTGACGTATTGCTGAAGCCTGGCTTGGAGAATTTTGGCCATTACTTTGTTAGCATGTGAGATGAGTGGAATTGTGCGGTAGTTTGAACATTCTTTGGCTTTACTGGTAAAGATATGAAAGTGAAAGTCACTCAGTTGTGTCCAGCTCTTTGCAACCCCATGGACTACACAGTCCATGGAATTCTCCAGGCCAGAATACTAGAGTGGATAGCCTTTCCCTTCTTCAGGGGATCTTCCCAACCCAGGGTTCGAACTCTGGTCTCCCATATTGCAGGTGGATTCTTTACCAACTGCGCTATAAGGGAAGCCCTGATATAAACCCTGGTAAATATATAAACTGTTATTCTTGTCTTTATTGGCACTTTACTCCCTGTCTGTGTCTATGCTGAGAGTTCTGTATCTCTATCCTCTAAAATAAAACTCTTCCTGAGTGACTGTTTGCATGTTTGTGAAGTTCATTTTTCAACTCTGCAAACACGAACTCAGTTTCCCATTGCAGCACCATACACAAGACCTAAATGTAAGGCCAAACACGGCAAAATCCTCAGAGGAAAACATAGGCAGAACATTCTTTGATATAATCGCTGCAAGATCATTTTTGACATACCTCCTAGAGTAATGAAAATAAGCACAAAATTAAACAAATGGGACCTAATTAAACTTAAAAGCTTTTTTACAGCAAAGTGAAAGTGAAGTTGCTTAGTCATGTCTGACTCTTTGCGACCCCATGGACTGTAGCCTATCAGGCTTCTCTGTCCGTGGGATTTTCCAGGCAAGAGTACTGGAGTGGGGTGCCGTTTCCTTCTCCAGGAGATCTTCCCAACGCAGGGATCAAACCCGGGTCTCCCGCATTGCAGGCAGACACTTAACCATCTGAGCCACCAGGGAAGCTCAGGAAACCATAAATAAGATGAAATGACAACCAGACTGGAAGTAACTGACAAATTATTAATCTCCAAACTATACAAGCAGCTCATTCAGTTCAATATCAAACAAACAACACAATCAAAAAATGGGAAGGAAGACCTAAAAAGACATTTCTCCGAAGAAGACATATCGATGGCCATAAAAATATGAAAAGATGCTCAACATCACTCATCATTAGAGAAAGGCAAATCAAAACAATGACACAATGAGGTGTTACCTTCCCCTGTCAGAATGGCCATTATCAAAAAATCTACAAACAATTTATGCTAGAGCAGTTGTGGAGAAAAGGAAACCTTCTTGCCCTGTTGATGAAAATGTAAATCGATACAGTCACTATGGAGAACAATATGGAGGTTCCTTAAAAAGCTAAAATAGAAGTACCATGTGACCCAGAAATCCCACTAGTGGGCATATACCCTGAGAAAACCATAATGCAAAAGACGCATGTGCTCCAATGTTCACTGCAGCACTGTTTACAACAGCCAGGACACAGGAGCCATCTAAATGTCCAGTAAGAGATGAACGGATAAAGACGATATGGTCCATACACACAATGGGATATCAGCCATAAAAAGCATCGAAACTGGGACGTTTGTAGTGATATGGCTGGACCCAGAGTCTGTCACAGGGAGAAAAAGTCAGTCAGAAAGAGAAAAATAAATATTGTATGTTAACACATATATATGGAATCTAGAGAAATGGTGCAGTTGAGCCTACTTTCAGGGCAAGAAGAGGGATGCAGATGCAGAGAATGGACATGTGGGCACAGTGAGGGGATTGGAGGAGAGGGTGTGATATACTGGGGGGAATAGCATTGACATATGTGCCCTACCATGTGTAAAAAGGAAAGCTAGTGGAAGCTAATGTATAGCACAGGGAGCTCAGATCGGTGCTCTGTGATAACCTAGAGGGGTGGGATGGGGTGTGGGAGGGAGGTTCAAGAGGGAGGAGATTACATATACATGTAGCTGATTCACTCTTTTGTATAATAGAAACTAACACAACATTATAAAGCAATTATACTAAAAAAAAAAAAAAAAAAGATTCCACTTTGTGGTAATGAAGAAAAGGATATAGCAGATGAAATTAATTACCCATATATATATATATATATATATAAACACAGAATCAGAAAAGCAGAATTCAGAAAAACATACCAGTGAAAGGAAAGAGTGAACAGTCAAGATGCCAAGGAAGATACCTGTTAATATATTCAAAATGTGTTTTCTGAGCAAGACAGGACTTATTCATAATAGTTGCTTAAAAGTGACTCAGGTAGAACCTAACAACAGGATGAAGTCTGGGGAGAAGGGAGAGAGAAACAGACAGTACTAACCAGTTAAATGGTGATGATTAGAGTCAGACAAATGGCATATGATTGTCCACATGATCCCAGTCATGGCAATAATGGGAAGGAAACATATGAAATCCAAAACCTGGACTGCTAGAACATGAGAGGTAATCAGCCATGAGGAATGAGGAAAAGAAAAAAGGATAAAAGTCATGAAGTTACAGCATATAGTTTACAAGGGTCTGCCAAAAAAACTCAGAGAAGGTGATGGCACCCCACTCCAGTACTCTTGCCTGGAAAATCCCATGGATGGAGGAGCCTGGTAGGCTGCAGTCCATGGGATCACTGAGAGTCAGACACGACTGAGTGACTTCACTTTCACTTTTCACTTTCATGAATTGGAGAAGGAAATGGCAACCCACTCCAGTGGTCTTGCCTGGAGAATCCCAGGGGCGGCGGAGCCTGGTGGGCTGCCATCTATGGGGTTGGACAGAGTTGGACACGACTGAAGCGACTTAGCAGCAGCCAAAAAAACTGGAGTGGGCACTGAGAGGATTAACTCATGCAGTTGTCACAAGAGTTTGGGGAGGTAGATACTTTAATTACCCTCACTTTATAGAATATGGATCTGAAACTTGGAGACATCAGGTAAAAACTGCAGGATACATGTGTGACAAATATGATTGAGAAAGAATGTCAGCCTGATTCAGTCTGGCTGCAGAAGCCTGCTCTAAAGCAGTTCTTCAGGCCAGCAGCATCAGCTCCACCTAAGACCTTGTTTTCTAAACCAAATTCTCAGGCCTCAGCCCAGACCAGCAGAATCCGAAAGTGTTAGAGAGGGGCTCAATCAATGTGTGCATTGAGGCATTTTGCTCTCACTAAAGTTTGAGAAGTGCCGAACTAAACCACTCTACATATAGTTTTACTTGTTTTTCCCCAGCTTTCTTGAGATATAGTTGATTCATGACATTATAAGCTTAAGAGGTACAATGTGTTGATCTGATACATTTATGAATCACAAAATGATTACCACCATAGACTAGTCTATATATTTTACAGCTTGTTTAATCTGAGATGCAATGCTTGGATGATGAAAGGTTAGACAGATTTTACATAAAATAAAGAGTTGAAAGAACATGAGCTTGTCGTCATCCCTGTTGAGTCTGGGACATCAGGGGACTTTCCAGTTAAAGATGATCAATGAGTAGGGAGTGAGCAGTGAAAAGCCAGAACCTAAACAAATATGAAAGAAAGAAAGTGAAGTTACTAAGTCGTGTCCAACTCTTTGCGATTCCATGAACTACAGCCTGCGAGGTTCCTCCATCCATGGGATTTCCAGGCAAGAGTACTGGAGTGGGCTGCCATTTCCTTCTCCAGGGGATCTTCCTGACTCAGGGATTGAACACTGGTCTCCTGCATTGCAGGCAGACTCTTTACTATCTGAAAGAGTATGAGGCTAGAAATAAAGATAAGTGTGCATGCACCCAGGGCATTAGCTGAAATATCAGAAGCTGATGAACTCTCCAAAGCCTTCCACAGAAAGTCCAAGGACAGTACATTGTCTGTTGTTTGTTTGTTTACTCAGGGAATAGAATAGAAAGAATATTCAGAACTGGAAAGATAGAGACTTTTAGGAAGAAATCAGCTGTCACCATGCACATCACCCAGACTCTGTCAGGCACTTATTACAGGTTCAAGTGAAACTGAAAAAAACAAGGGAGAAGAGATTTCTAGAAAAAGCTGATCAAGCAGTGACTAGCACCAGAGGAAAACTAAGATGACTGAACTTGCAAAAATCTTCAATTAATTTCTTAGAGAAAATAGTAAAAGAAAAATGTAGAGGGAAGGAGGGTTTTGAAGGATTGTCCTGAAAGCACATTGAAGGAAGCAGCAGGGACAAATACAGACAATGGTTTCATGAACTTTTGCAGTAAAAATAAAAAACAGGGGGACGGTGACAGCAGGACAAATGCAAAGGGAGATGAGTTAAATCTGCAAAAGAACCTCCAGTTGCACAGCTTCAGGTTCGCTGTTCACGAGAAAAGTCATACAGTGTCACCCATGAAAATGGTACTGGTCATCTTCTATGGGGAAAGTCTTGATTATAAAACTGACTTATCAGCCCTGTCCCACTGCCCAAAAGAAACAGGAAAATCAGCCCTTGCTTCTCAAAGTCTGGTTCTGCTTGGGGTGTTAGACAAGGAAGAAATCAAAACATACCTAAGCGCCTCAGCTTTTCCGGGTCTTTCAGTTGGTGATTCTAAGATGAGAGTGAAGGGACGTGCACAGTAAGAGACAAAACCAACTAAATCTGGCAACATAATTTTACACTTGCTCAGTGTGCTCGGGCCGATTGTTTTAATCGTACAGTCAGAATCCAGAAAAAGGAACCTTCACAAACTCTACAAAAGGGAGGGAAGATCAATTTTTTAAAAACCAAGTGTTGTGAGTTTTTAAAAAGGGGTTCCTTGTAAGGAGAAATGAGCATTTCAGAATGGAAGGATAAGGGGTGATGACAGCTTTGAGATTTAAGGGGCATAGATTTTACCAGGGTTAGAAAATTTTTTTCTTGATACAGATTTAAAAAGGAAATGGGAGACTCAGACCAACCACTTTGGGGTCTGAGTCTGTATGTGCTGTTTACTACAAATAATGATGTGGGCCAGGTATTGGGTTGACCAGAGTGTCTGTAAGATCTCACAGAAAAGCCCAAATGGATTTTCTGGCCAATGCAATATTAGGCAGCTGAAGCCTCAGTTTCCTCACCTGAAAATGAGAATGACAATCATACCCTTGTAAAATAATAGGATCTCATAAGTGTTACCACAAAAATTAAACAAGAATTTACTGCAGGTGGGAAACAAGCGTGATGCCATGTCAACTTTTCACTTTCTGTTCTATGAGCTCAGGAAGAAGGCAGTGGGTAGAGGGAAGAAGTCTTCAAATTTAGTTCCAGAAGGAAGAGCAGTTAATGTACAAGAAAGAAATCACTAATATCCATGTAACAGTTTCAGCCCTGACGTTACCCTTTTTCTCCAAAAGTCGCATTTTATAAGTATGACCCTTTTAATCTTTTTGTCAGAGCATACAGCCAACCTGCTATTGAATTTTAAAAAGAATTCTGAAGAGACAGGTGCTCCTTCAATTAGTGTTATCTTGAATGCCTTTTTGCAGAAGGATGCTCTGCCCACCGTGACTGCACAGAGAGAATTCACCTTCTGTCCAGAGAGAATGCAAATTGTCCCAAACTCCTCTCCCTCACTGCACAGAGCTGAGTAATAGGTTTCCACTAGGATACAAATGTAACGATCTCATCCTGGCACAGAACTAATTCAATTAAACTAACCCATCAGCGGTAAAGATTGAAATGCTGGGCAAACCATGGCTTGTTTCTGAATTGACAGGCACCAATAATAGTCATTCCATCTGTGGCTTTCTCAGCTATGAAGAATGTATCTGCTGAGGTTTAGAAGCAGCTGCCAGAGCAGGGGAAGAAGCAAGGGACTGCCTGATGTGTTTAGCTTGTAGACAGCCTGGGCCTACACACAAGACCTCAAGGTCTATCCCAGCCTCGGCAAACTTCTTTTTACTGTATGTAGCCCTACTCCTGGATTGGGTCTCACCAGGCCACAAATTTTGTACAAGGGCAGGACACGGTTTTGTGTTTGTGTGTGCACATTCCCAAACATCTGATGGTCAGTCTACAGAAACTCTATGTTACCAAAAAATTTTTTTCAGAATTCTAGAAAGGAGTTAGGTGTCAGAGGCCTGAAGCAGCAGCCAACCTATTTGTTAAATCAAAGAGGTTGGACAAAATCACAGTCTTAGAATACAGTTCTTAACCAGAGTTATACATAAGAATCATCTGGGAAACTTTTGAAAATTACTGACTCCAGGGACTCAGAGATTCTCATTTAACTGATCTGAGATAGACTCTGGATATTTATTATTGATGTTAGAGGTGATTTTCTCTGTAGCCAGGTTTAAGAATCACTCCTCTGGACTCTAGAACAAGGGCGTCATAAGTAGTAAGTTCACAGGATCATTTCAGGATCCCAGACTAAGAGAAATAAGGGGTTTCTGGCCTGCTATTCGATTGCTTAGTATAACTACCTTTATGGCTGCTGGGAAACAAGACACCCACCTATTCAACACCCTTTTTATGTGTGAGGACACTGCATCACTCGGGCTTAGCTTCCGTGTGACCACTGCCTACACAGCTGAAATCTTGGCAGGTTACCAGGTGCTTGCTTGGATCACACAGCTGGGATCCTCATCCCTGCCCTACTTGGGGAAAATTGCACTGAATCCTAGATTCTCCCAAGTGATCCTATTTACTATGGTGACTGGGGTATACTGTATAAACCACAAAGTGAAACCACAATCACTCATAGGAGAGCAACAGGTCTCAGCTATTCAGAGCTCAGAATCTTAGTCCTGACTCGGACAATTTATTCAGGCGGGTCTTCCACAGTCTTCACCTCTGCTCAAACGAGTCCAATGTAGGTTTAACTGGAGGTCAAAGGAACGCCTATTACACTCTGAATGCTCTGGGCCCCATGGGACTCATGGAGCTTCTAGTCTTACAGTTACTGTCTACCCCATCCCACAACACTCTCTGCCTCACCTTTAAGAACTGACTAGGAGACCATTAACTAGCTACGATGAATGTGTCTACAGAGGTTTAGAGGCAGCAGCCAGATCAGGGGAAGAAGCAAGGAGACCTCCTGTTGCTGTGTTTAGCTTGTAGGGAGCCTCAGTCTACACACAAGAGCCCAAGTCTGTCCCAGCCTCGGCAAACTTCTTTTTACTGTATGTAGCCCTACTCCTGGATTGGGTCTCACTGGGCCACAAATTTTGTACAAGCGCAGGACACAGTTTTGTGTTTGAGGAAAAGGGTCACAGGGATGAGTGTCCCAGCTGCGTGATCCAAGCAAGCACCCAAAATAGGGTTATATTAAGAAGATATCATCCCCCTCCTGCCCTTATTTCAAAAAAAGGTCCAATCCCAACAGACTCTATATCTGTTTTCCTCCATCCTGGCAGGGAGCCCGAGTGCCCCAGGTCAACTCTATTCACAGGATTCACATACATACACTGTTCTGAGTATGCCCTAAAGGAACTCAAGCTTCTACGTCTAGATTCTCCAAACCCTCTATCACTCTGAATATGCCCTTCCCTTCCTGAAACAGAAAATTAGGAATTTTTCCCTAGAAACTATTCTCTCAAGTCCTAACAAATGATGTTTTTTTCTCTTCCTCTTATATGTCATATACCAACGATCTTATCTTGGAATTCATATAGGAATACTCCACATGCCTTACCGCCACTTTCCAGAGTACTTTTTTCTCTCTTAGCCCTGCAAAACTAAAATCTTCATCGTCAATGAACTCTCCTTACTTTGGTTATCTATAGTTTTCTGATAGCCTCCTCCTATTCGTAGATGATGCTGGTACCTGACATTGATTTTATAAATAAGGTTATTTCCAGGTGGCGCAGTGGGAAAGAATCCATCTGCCAGTGCAGGAGATAGAAAAGATGTGGGTTTGATCTCCTGGAGCGGGAAATGTCAGCCCACTCCGTAATTCCTGCCTGGAAAACCCCAGGGACAGAGCAGCCTGGTGGTCTACTGTCCACAGGGTCACAAAGAGTCAGACACAACTGAGCGACCGAGCACACAGAGCACATTGCAGAGCACAGCACAAGGCTGTTGCCATCAATATTGGTAATATCAGTATGCATGCAGACCATCCAATCACCGTAATGGTTTCTCAGCTTTTCAACCAACTCCCCTCTAATATTTCTATATTTACTTATTCACACCTTAGATCTCATCGTTACCAATTACTGTATATACCTGACATGCAAATCATCAGCATATTCTGCCAACTGTAACTTCAAACTAGCTTTCAAATTAAACCTCTACTTTGAAAGCAACAACAGTTGCAATAGTTTATTCAGCAAACTGTTTACAGTGTTACCTGTATTTGATTTGTAGATAATATTGATCTTTAAATTTCTTATTGGAATAGGTGAGTCACATGTCTTCTCTTGGAGGAATAAAGGTAAAATTATACACCCTGGCTTGTTATGGAAGAAATTTCTACAAGTTCAGGTAAAGAGGTAAAGTCTAGAAAACAGGTATAAGTGTGTATGTGTGTATATGAGTGTGTGTGTGTAGTGTAGGAAGGAAAGATTATAGGTTATACTTGAGTAGTCAGACTAAAATGCTATGCCAAATGTTATTTTGAACATTTTTACTATATCAGTTCAGCAAAATTAATGCTTATAAATACTGGGAGCATGACAGAGAGAGAAAACCATTAGCTAAAGGCTATAATCTTAGCACATTGGAAGAAAATGATTTGAAGGATAAAAATGTTCAACACAGAACTTGAAATAAAAGGTTTTAAAATGCCGAGAACTTCATTCAGAGTGCAAAGACTTTGGGGGTTCAGAGACAAAATCCCTAATCTGGTCTATCTGTTGCTTCCCATCCCATAAGGGATTCAAGACTCAATGTCACTTTATGTTCGTGTCTATTTTATATGCCCATTTTTCCTTCTGATTTTTCTTCTCTTAGCCTCCCTGTCTTTCCCTTAGAAACACCTCCCACTGATGTACACCCACTTCCTGCTACTGCTATTGCAGAAACTTCTTAGTTGCTTTGATAAATCCCCAAACTTACCCTTCTAGAAACCATCTTATGTGTACTTCAGTGGGACGCATCTTGCTTTAATGACACTTTCATCAAAATACTCCTAACCCATGATTAGTGACTCCATATTTCTTAAAAACAAATATTACAACTTCTATTTGTCTTTTAGATGTGTGTTTAATGATTCCACCATCACCTTTCTCTAACATAAAGTATATCCTTCATCTCTTTCCAAACTCATTTCCCACAACAAATAGCGTCTATGTCCTGGTCCCAGCTGAGACAGCAGATGGTCCAGGAGAAGTTCCACTGGAGAGGCAATGCCAACAGCAGAGCTCACAGAGGCCACATGTGGCTGACAGGAATACAGTTAGCTCTCCATATCTATGGGTTCCTCATTATTGGGTCAACCAGCTGTGGATCAAAAACATTAAAAAAAATATTTCAGAAAGTACAAAAAGCAAAATGTGAATTGGCTGCAAGCCAGAAACTTTTTACATAGCATTTGGATTGTATTTAGAACTGTTCTAATAGTATTTACACTGTATTAGGCATTCATCTAGAGATGACCGAAAGTATAAGGAAGGATGTGCATAGGTTATATGCAAATATCAATACTATGCCATTTAATATAAGCGACATAAGCATCTGCACATTTTGGTATCCTTGGGAATCCTGGACCCAGTTGCCCTCAGTTACTGAGGGACAAATGCATTGCCTAAATGCCTTGCTGTTGTTGTTCATTCACCAAATCATGTCCAACATTTCATGACTGCAGCATGCCAGGCTTCCCTGTTCCTCACCATCTCCCAGAGTTTGCCCAAGTTCATGCCCATTGAGTTGGTGATGCCATTCAACTGTCTCATTCTCTGTTGTCCTCTTCTTATCCTGCCTTCAATCTTTCCCAGCATCAGGGTCTTTTCCAACAAGTCAGCTGTTCATATCAGGTGTCCAAAGTATTGGAGCTTCAGCTTCAGCATCAATCCTTCCAAAGAGTATTCAGAGTTGATTTCCTTTAAGATTGACTGGCTTGATCTCCTTGCTTTTCTAAGGGATTCTCAAGAGTCTTCTCCAGCACCACAGTTCGAAACCATCAATTCTTCGGCGCTCTGCCTTCTTTAATTTTCCAGCTCTCACATCCATACATGACTACTGGCAAGACCATAACCTTGACTATATGGACCTTTGTTGGCAAAGTGATGACTTTGCTTTTTAACACACTGTCTAGGTTTGTCATTTGAGGACAACTTTTCACTTTCATGCATTGGAGGAGGAAATGGCAACCCACTCCAGTGTTCTTGCCTGGAGAATCCCAGGGACGGTGGGGCCTGGTGGGCTGCCATCTATGGGGTCGCATAGAGTTGGACACGACTGAAGTGACTTAGCAGCAGTAGCAGCTGAGCATGGGAGCTGGATTTTGGCAGTAACTGAATTTTGCATTAACTCAGATGGAACTAACTCCTGAATGTAGGAATTGAGAGGAGACAATGAGAACAAAATGAAAATGGTTACATGTTGATAAAAAAAAAAGAGCTAGAACTAGAACTCTCTAGATAACAAGTGTCAGATAGGATGGTTTCTTTTTATTGGACACAGCCATTGTTGTTAACATGGGGCTGAGTACAGCAAGGTTCCAAACCAAGCAGAAATCCAAAGCAAATCAGAATCATCCCCCTCCTGTGACCCACCAGTCAATCCTTGTCTATGAAACAATGCATGCTACTCCCTACCCCCATTTAAATAGTCAGCTCAACTCTCACCTTGACCTTGCTGTCGCCAGATATCACTGCTCACCTACTTCATAGCACTCGATCAGCACATGAGGAGTGCACAACATCAGATAACACCTAATATACACTGTTTTTACAGTCATTTCCGATTCCCCCAACTCTGCTGAGACTATTTCTTTTATATTTACTCTTTTCCTAATACCATTTGGTGAAATGGAGAGAACTAAATGGTCTCTCTGCCAACAGTCACCACCTTTCCAGGCCATCGTCACTCCGCTTTCATAGTCATCTTGAAACCAGATATCTGATTCTGTTATATTGCCCCTGAAAATACTTAGAAAACTGCTTAGAAACTAAACATCAGACTTCTTGGATGCACACTCATTGTCTTCACCCAATCTATCTTTGCAATATTATTTCCCAACATCTATTTCAAAATATAACTATGTTGTCCACTTGAGATTTCCTGAATAGGGGAAAGAAATGGATGTTTGACGTCTCAGACCTCTGCTCAATCCAGTGAACATGTCAATTTAATGACTGTCCAAGAAAGACTTGAATTCATCCTATTCTCATAATGGTTTGCTTACATCTCTAGGTGACCTTAGCATTTTAAGTGTGTTCCATGTGTTAACTTTTCCATTAACATAGGCTCCACCAAAACCAGGGCACTGGGTACAAGTTCCAAACTCAGTGATTTTCTTAGCTTGTTTAAGATATACATATTTAAGGTGAATTGTAAGCTCTGTGTCCAACTACAGTATTGTTGGGGGAGGGGGGTGAGTTAGACATGTAGAATATGGCTAAAATAAAATATCTATCTTTCTGTTATAACTAAAAGAAGGAGAAATGAGTTTATCAATCAACAATAAGTAGTTACCTCCTCTGTCTTGGAAATGTGTATGAACGATGTGAAATAAGAAAGCAAAAATGTGGCATTATAGCAACAAGAAATACTTTGCTGCAGCCTGATTGACTTCAATAGTGAGCTCAGCATTTGCGATCTCAGTCTCTCCAGTCATTCTGCTGCCATTTTATGCTGAGTTTTGTACTTATTCCTTTCTTATGTTTGTCCATTACCGTGGTTCACAACAATGCCTATTTTATAGTTAACAAAGAACAGCCCTACATGTATACTAAGTCATTCCAGTTGTGTCCAATTCTTTGCAACCTCATGGACTGTAGCCGTCCAGGCTCCTCTGTCCATGGGATTCTCCAGGCAAGAATACTGGAGTGTGTTGCCATGCCCTCATCCAGGGACTCTTCCTAACACAGGGATCGAACCCGTGTTTCTTATATCTTCTACACTGGTAGGTGGGTTCTTACCACTAGCACCATTTAGGAAGCACTAACAACAACAACAAAAAAAAAACAATGTTGTTCTTATATTTTCATAGAAGTCCTGAATATAAGGTTACCATGCAAAGACTGGGAATTAGGAGCTCCTGGATCTTCTTAGATTAGGTAAACCAGGAATTTTTTCTGTTAGTGACCCTGTTACAACCGCTACTGATTTTTCCAACATTAGACAAATGTTTCAGCAGCAAAAAAGTAGTACAGAACACACAAAAACTCTGACATGGGTTGATTTTCAATTTTATATGGAAAGCAACATTAAGTAACAAGAAAAAGTAATTGTTTTGTAAAATCAAACATTGGAATTTTTGTTCATTAGCTGATGTTCCCTCTGTCTGAAATTAATCTGTGGTGACATAAAGGCTCCTTTTCATTCTGGGCAGCACTGATTTCATTGATGATTGATGATTGCCTTACCTATTGATATTGTCTTTGGTGGTAATATACTCAACTTTAAATGCTGGATCCATCACAGAGGGATTTGTGACCTTGTGAACGGCATTTCACAAGCTTCAATGTTCTCATATCAAATGAGGACCACTCTTCTTTTAGTTTGCAGTAACTGTGAGTGAGGAAATAGATACATGTATGGCCTAACACACAGCCCCACTGATTATTTCCTCTAATATAATATTAGGAAAATTTCACATCATTTGGCAAAACACTTAATTAATATCAAATAAGTTCACCATTTACCCTGCTGTACTGGCCTTTTTAGTAATGATTATTATTTAGTTTGTATAATGAAAGTCCATGTGATAGATACAATAAGGATGCCTACTTAATTCGTGAATTCATATTTCCAATTTCTCAAATATACACTTCTCATATCACATGCACAAATTCAATTTATATGACATCCCTCTCCCAAGCTCTCACAGTAAAATAATGGACTCTAATATGAAAAATAAAATTATCAAATATAGAAATGTTGAATCCCAATTACAAGTCACACAAAACACAGAGGATGCTTTAAAATGATAAGCCATAATTGAGCCTACCTATTATCATCATCTATTCCCTAGGAGCATTCTGTTTTCCATCCATGACCAGTATAACTGAGATTATACATAAACGAGGTTGGAATAATTTTAAACTGCTGCATTTTCTTCTGGCACAGTACATAGAGGGCTTCCCTGATGGCTCAGATGGTAAAGAATCTGCCTGCAATGCAGGAGACTTGGGTTTGATCTCTGGTTCAGGAAGATTCCCTGGACAAGGGAATGGCTACCCACTCCAGTGTTCTTGCTTGGAGAACTACATGGACGGAGGGGCCTGGTGGGCTATAGTCCATGGGGTCACAGAGAGTCAGTCACAACTGACAGACTAATACTCTCACTTTCTTTTTCTTTCACAACACTGAGAGCACTGCCACATCTGGACAACTATTAAACAGCAAAGCTATTAAGAAGAGAGAGGGCGCTTCCCTGGTGGCTCAGTGGTAAAGAATCTGCCTGCCAATGCCGGAAACATCTGTGTGACCCTGGTCCAGGAAGATCCCACATGCCTCAGAGCAACTAGGTCTGTGTTCCACAATGAGTGCCCGACAGCTCGTGCTCTGCAACTAGAGAAGCCACCACAGAGAAGTCTGTGTGCTGCGATGAAGAGTAGTCCCCACTCACCACAACACATGTATCTTAAATACATATATATAAGGGCCAGTAAAAGAATGGTGTTCGGGATGCTTTCAGCAGTGGAAGAGAGGGCCCCAGATGCCAGGAGGACCAGTAGCTAAATTCTCATCATGAAAAGCAGAGCATTATATATATTTAAAATAGCATTAAATAAAAAGGAAAAGAGATGATTATTTAAGTTTGCAGTCTCTTGAAGATTGTGTCCTAGGCACCAGCTAGGTGGGGTGGGGCAGGGATCTAAATACTGAGTTGGCATCTTGTTTAGCCAGGGACTTTCACAAGATGTGGAAACTGGGGTGAAGGGAGTAATCCATTTATGTTAGGTCACATAGTCAGCAGGTAATAAATAGGACTGAAGTTTTAATTTAGGTTTACTAAACTCCAAAACATTCACCCTATGTGAATACTCTGCTTTTCATGATGAGGTACAGACCATAGAGTGATTTGATTTTGTTAGGTATAGACTTTCTAGGAAAAATCAGAACCCTTACTGATTTCTTTTTCTTCAATATTTATAAATATTTGCTAATCATTCCAAAAAAGGCATTAAACTTGTTTAAAATATATCCCTTTATTCAATCAATTAACATAAATTGAAGGCCTTTAGTGAAAGATACAATAAAGTACTGGTACATTAATGCAGTCTGGACTCTTTGTAGCTGGATTCTTGAAAGAAAAATAGAAAGAGAGACAGACATTTTTCTCCACTCTTCCTTCTCCCCATTCCCTGCTATTTTCCTCTCCCTATAACCCTAAACTTTCAGAGAAGGAAGTGGTTGCCTTTAGACTGAATCGATCTCTCCACCAGCACTTTTTGGCATTCAGAGTGTTTTAAAAATCAGAAACTTTCACATAGAATTGAGAGTTCTAGCTCCTCTAGGGAATTTAAGACTGTCTTGCAATTGAGCCCACTGTTGGAGCTAAATTCTATGTTATAGGACAAGAGAAAATGGCACCAGAAGTAGTACTGGTTATAAACTATATCGTCTACACATTGTCAACTGAGAGAAATAGCAATTCCATGGACCACAACCTCTGATTTATCTGGCTATCATTTGTAGAAAGTCATTTCCTAGAGAATAGAAAAAGGCGCCTCTCACTAGAGATAGAGACATCATGTTCCCTGTTGCTTGTCTCTGTAAGAATTTAGCTACTGGTCCTCCTGGCATCTGAGGCCCTTCTCTTCCACCACTGAAAGCATCCAAAACACCATTCTCTTCAGTGCAGTTCAGTTCAGTCGCTCAGTAGTGTCCGACCTTTTGCAACCCCATTAATCGCAGCAGGACAGGCCTCCCTGTCCATCACCAACTCCCGCAGTTCACTCAGACTCACGTCCATTGAGTTAGTGATGCCATCCAGCCATCTCATCCTCTGTCGTCCCCTTCTCCTCCTGCCCCCAATCCCTCCCAGCATCAGAGTCTTTTCCAATGAGTAAACTCTTAGCAGGAGGTGGCTAAAGTACTGGAGTTTCAGCTTCAGTATCATTCCCTCCAAAGAAATCTCAGGGCTGATCTCCTTCAGAATGGACTGGTTGGATCTTCTTGCAATCCAAGGGACTCTCAAGAGTCTTCTCCAACACCACAGTTCAAAAGCATCAATTCTTCAGCACTCAGCCTTCTTCACAGTCCAACTCTCACATCCATACATGACCACTGGAAAAACCAGAGCCTTGACTAGATGGACCATTGTTGGCAAAGTAATGTCTCTGCTTTTCAATATGCTATCTAGGTTGGTCATAACTTTCCTTCCAAGGAGTAAGCATCTTTTAATTTCATGGCTGCAGTCTCTTACTGGACCTTATATATTTCTTGTAAATCCAAGAGAATATATTTATCTTTCAAAGTTAGGAAGAGGAAGTAAAGGAAGTTGATATTTACCAATGCATGATGCTACACTGACTATTCTTCCCACAAGAAGAGTTACAGGAGACTGGGAGCAAGGGAGGGAAGAGAGACGTAGGAAGAGGGAACCTAGAAAACTGCTTCAGGACTTGGAGGGAGATAAACTCCTAAGAAGAGTCATAGATGCTGGAGAACATCCAGCATGATACCTTAAGGGAAAGGCAAGTCATAGAAGACTGTCTATCTGTGGAACACTTTGCAATCTACACAGCATTCAATGTAGCATAATTTCATTACACCATCACACACTTATGGTGTGATGGGAAGGCGAGAGCAGAGATCTGTTGTGGTGTGCACTACAGTGTAGATCTGTAGTAGTGGCTACATGTTAAGAAGTGAATCACAGCATAATACAATGGTTAAGAATTTTAGAATCTTCAAGTGTTTTAGAAATACAAAGAAAACAATACGAAAAATCCACACTAATTGTGGAAAAGAAAGCGGATGCCTCTGAATATTTTTTTAAATTAATTCATTTTAATTAGAGGCTAATTACTTTACAATATTGTGGTGGTTTTGCCACATATTGACATGAATGAGCCACAGGTGTACATCTGTCCCCCAACCCAAACCCCCCTCCCACTTCCCTCCCTATCCCATCCCTCTGGGTTGTCCCATTGCACCAGCTTTGAGTGCCCTGTTCCATGCATCAAACTTGGACTGGTAATCTATTTCACATATGGTAATATACATGTTTCAATGCTATTCTCTCAAATCATTCCACCCTTGCCTTCTCCCACAGAGTCCAAAAGTCTGTTCTTTATATCTGAGTTTCTTTTGCTGTCTCACATATAGAGTCATTGTTATCATCTTTCTAAATTCCATATATTTGTGTTAATATACTGTGTTGGTGTTTTTCTTTCTGACTTACTTCACTCTGTATAATAGGATCCAGTTTCATTCACCTCATTAGAAGCGATTCAAATGTGTTCTTTTTAATAGCTGAGTAATATTCCATTGTGCACATGTAACACAACTTTCTTATCCATTCATCTGCTGATGGATATCTAAGTTGCTTCCATGTCCTAACTATAGTGAACAGTGCTGTCATGAACACTGCGGTACACATGTCTTTTTCAATTCTGGTTTCTTCAGTATGTATGCACAACAGTGGAATTGCTGGGTCATGGTGCGGTTCTATTTTCATGTTTTGTAAGGAATCTCCACACGGTTCTCCATAGTGGCTACTAGTTTGCATTCCTGCCAACAGTGTAAGAGGGTTCCCTTTTCTCCACACCCTCTCCAGCATTTATTGCTTGTAGACTTCTGGATAGTAGCCATTCTGACTGGTGTGAGATGGTACCTCATTGTGGTTTTGATTCACATTTCTCTGATAATGAGTGATGTTGAGCATTTTTTCATGTGTTTGTTAACTATCTATATGTCTTCTTTGGAGAAATGTCTGTTAGCTCTTTGGCCTGTTTTTTGATTGGGTTGTTTATGTTTCTGTATTGAGCTGCATGAGATGCTTATATAATTTTTAGATTAATTCTTTGTCAGTTGCTTCATTTGCTATTATTTTCTCCCACTCTGAAGTCTGTCTTTTCACCTTGCTTATAGTTTCCTTCGTTGTGCAAAAGCTTTTAATTTTAATTAGGTCCCATTTGTTTATTTTTGTTTTTATTTCCATTACTCTGGGAGATGGGTCATAGAGGATCCTACTGTGATTTATGTCAGAGAGTGTTTTGCCTATGCTTTCCTCTCACAGTTTTATAGTTTCTGGTCTTACATTTAGATCTTTAATCCATTTTGAGTTTAATTTTGTGAATGGTGTTAGAAAGTGTTCTAGTTTCAGTCTTTTACAGGT
Source organism: Bos javanicus (assembly GCF_032452875.1). Classification (NCBI taxonomy): domain Eukaryota; kingdom Metazoa; phylum Chordata; class Mammalia; order Artiodactyla; family Bovidae; genus Bos; species Bos javanicus. The sequence goes on along the minus strand of NC_083895.1, from coordinate 38,835,101 downwards.
GGTTGACCAGTTTTCCCAGCACCACTTTTTAAAGAGATTGTCTTTTCTCCATTGTATATTTTTACCCCCTTTTTCAAAAATTAGGTGTCCACAGGTACATGGATTTATCCTTGGCTTTCCATTTTGTTCCATTGATCTATATTTCTGTCTTTGTGCCAGAACCATACTGTCTTGATGACTGTAGCTTTATAGCATAGTCTGAAGTCAGGCAGGTTGATCCCTCCAGTTCCATTCTTCTTTCTCAAGATTGCTTTGGCTGTTCGAGGTTTTTTTGTATTTCCATACAAATTGTGAAATTATTTGTTCTAGTTCTATGAAAAATACTGTTGGTAGCTTGATAGGGATTGCATTGAGTCTATAGATTGCTTTGGGTAATATACTCATTTTCACTATATTGATTCTTCTGATCTATGAACATGGCACATTTCTCCATCTCTTTGTATTGTCTTTGATTCCCTTCATCTGTGCTTTATAGTTTTCTATATATAGATCTTTTGCTTCTTAAGGTAGATTTATTCCTAGACATTTTACTCTTTTCATCAAAATGGTGAATAGGATTGTTTCCTTAATTTCTATCTTCTCATTGTTAGTATATAAGAATGCAAGGGATCTCTGTGCATTAATTTTGTATCCTGAAACTTTACTATATTCATTGATTAGCTCTAGTAATTTTCTGGTGGTATATTTAGGGTTTTATATGTAGAAGATCATGTCTCTGCAAACAGTGAGAGTTTTATTTCTTCTTTTAAAATCTTGATTCATTTATTTATTTTCTTCTCTGATTGCTGTGGCTAAAACTTCCAAAACTATGTTTAATAGTAGTGGTGAGAGTGGACACACTTCTCTTGTTCCTGACTTTAGGAGAAGTGCTTTCAGTTTTTTGCCATTGAGGATAATGTTTGTTGTCGGTTTATCATATATAGGTTTTATTATGTTGAGGTATATTCCTTCTCTGCATGCTTTCTGGAGAGTTTTTATCATAAATGGGTGTTGAATTTTGTCAAAGGCTTTCTCTGCATCTATTGAGATAATCATATGGTTTTTATCTTTCAATTTGTTAATGTGGTGTATCAAACTGATTGATTTGTGAATATCTAATTACTTTGATTCTGTGTGGAGATAAAAAGGAAAGGAGGCAAGGCCAAATTCAGACACAACAATTAGGAAAATATTTTGGCATTCAAGTAAGATGATGGTACCTTAGTCAGAATGTTTGAAGTGAGAGTGAAAAGAAAGTACAGGATCAGAAAGCAATCTACATGATAGAGTAATTTTTAAAATGGGTGGAAAAAATGTAGTGAGATTGATGGGCAGTGCTAGGAGTTAATGATGATAACCTGTACATAAATATCATAAGAAATACAACTCAGCTCTCCAATTGTGTGATTATCACCAACTCTTTGGTTGTCAAATTGGAAGATGGTTGATAGAGAGGTTTATTTAGAATTGAGAGTATGCATGGAGAGGGAAGAGAGTAAGTGATATTGCAATAATGGGCCAAGCAGGGGAGCGAGAAAGGTGGTGTTCCCTGGAGGAGGGCATGGCAACACACTCCAGTATTCTTGCCTGGAGAATCCCATGGACAGAGGAGCCAGGTGGGCTATAGTCCATAGGGTCGAAAAGTCAAACATGACTGAAGCAACTTAGCAGGCATGCATAGTAGGCGAATTGGTAAGCGAAATTGTCAGGAGCAGGAGCTCCACCCATGGCAAAGGTCATGAGGAAGGAGGCTCGGCATATGCAAAGGCAGGGTCGAGCCTCAGGAGTCCCCCTGGAAATTCTCGAGCATCTACCCCCAAAACCAGAGTCTGCCTACTTTCTGCTTTGTGCTCTCACCTATACCTCTGACTTTATGGGGGGCTGTCCCCCACTACCTCTCTCTGAAAAAAAGAGTTAACTTACAGCTCCAGTTAATAAAGCTCCTGGGTGTGATAGTGTTTCAACCTACAAACTCCTTGGAAGTCCTCTAGCCTGCCTGAATAGGTTTTTCCAGCCACATGTGATTGCTCAGAGCCTCCCAACTGTGAGAGGCATGAGATGTTCTAAACTGTCTAAATACAGAGTCCTTTGAGCAGTTAAAAGATTGATTAGAAATTGTATTGGTCAAGGGTTTTTCACTTGTTGGGCCAATGTTTGCTGCTAAGTCTCCATATCCCTTACCTGCTGTGTCCCTGGCAGTGTATTGATTAATATAATTGGTGTAAGTAGTAGTTTAATGTTTGTAACCTTGGACCCTTGAGTTAATACTTTTACTTGTTATAGCCCACCACACCTTTGCCCTATAGGAATGCAATTTTATCTAATGCTTTTGGAGGGTGGCTCCTGACTAATCACCTTTAGAGAAAAATAAGTTTTCTGAAGAAAGGGTCTTAAAATGTTAACAGGCCTCCAGGCCAGAAGATGATGCAAATCACCTAAACTTTTGCATATGATAAGTTTGCAGGAAGAAAGCCTGGCTTACTGCATGACTCTACCCCTTCCCCCATTATCCTCTGTCCATAACTTAAGGTATAAAAACTACTTTGGAAAATAAAGTGCGGGCCTTGTTCACCGAAACTTGGTCTCCCCATGTCATTCTTTCTCTCACCTTCTGGCTGAATTATTCAGCCTCTTTTCTCTACTGAATTTCCTCACTGAGCTATCCTTATTTAACCACTCTTTATATCCTTAATTAACATTTAATTAAGCAATTGTTTCCTGATCCTCGCCGACACCGTCCCCACTTCGAATTCCCTGGATCCACCGAGGCTGGACCCCGGCAGGAAATGGAGAGTTTGGTAGAGTAAAAGAATTTTGGAGATGCTTAAACTAAACACCTTGTGAGACAGAGGGGTTGACACATAAATGGAGCATTTTAATACATAATATTAGATGTGATGTAGTTCTTGGTGAGGGCAAGTGCCCAGGTGTGATGATGAATGAAGAAATGAGTGGGCCAGATGAACAGGAGATAAGATGAAGGGACTGAGAGAAATCAGGGTGTGGGATGAAGTGTCTCTGTGGATGCTGAAGCCCCTTAGGCCAGTAATCCGCAACCTATTTGGTACCAAGGACCAATTTCATGGAAGACAATTTTTGCATGGACTAGGAGTCGGGGGTGGGGGTGATTTCCCAATAATTCAAACACATTACATTTATCATGCACTTTAATTCTAATCTAAAATCACAGAAAATCTGACAGGAGGTACGGGTCCGAGGCCCAAAGGACCTTTATGCTAATTGGTCAACACCAATGCTGTTCATTTGGGGACCTTATTGCCTTATGCTAATAATAATATCTTTGGACTGAGTTCTGGTCTTTAATGCATGAGGGGGAACATTCAAGTGTTGGTTGTCGGGAGAAATCAGGAGGAAGAAAGTGGCACAGGCAAACCTAAATCTGATTGGAGAAAGAGAGGCATTCTCCTGTACCACCACTTCAAGATCACTCTTAGTATCTGGTACTTACTACTCTCTCCATTCCAGGAACCTTGGACAGAATATCTGAAGGATCATACATAAATCTCAAGAAGGAATTTTAAATCTCTCACCTCACTCTGAGCAATCAGTTATTCTAATCAGTTATTTTGGAAACAGAAAGAAGGGAATTCAAATCCTTCTTCTTATCACTTATCAGCATGTCCCAGATACATCCCGGAAATGTTCTGAATCTCAGTGTCTTCATTTGTTATATGGAGCTACAATGTCCACTGCACAGAGAATTTTTATGAGAATCACAAAGAAGTGTGCATGAAAAATACCTACTGCAGAGCATTACGCTTCCACTGCCTCTGTTTTCTCATCTATAAATAAGGTTAATAATAGCACTCACTTCATTAGAGATTTTGTAAAGTTTGACTGGGTCAATACAAGAAAGGTTATTAAAACACTGTTTGGTACACGTTGGAGGTTATAGAAGCACTGGCTATTTTTTATTCCTAAAAGAAGAACAAGGTAAGACGCCTGGTCCCCAAATGAACAGCGTTGGTATTGACATCATTTGCCTTCATCCATTAATTTGTTTACATAACTTTTCTACAAGGAGTCAGTGATTTTTCCCTTCTAATCTATTTGTTATATGGATGGCAAAATAGGACATTGAGAGTATGAATCTCTTTTCAGCCCCTTGGTCAGTTGGGGACCATAGGAGACTCCAGGCTCTCAGCATTGCTTCTCTGTCCACAGTGGTTTTTGGACAGTACCCTCCCGGGAGAAGCTGCAGCAAGTGAGGGTAACACAGAGGGTAGAAGGCAGGACTCACCTGCCCTCTGCCTCATGGCTCCAGGCCCATTTAGGGGAGCCAGTCCTTCTTGCCTCTGCCAGATGGATGCCTCAAACATCCTCCTTCACGAGGAGACTGAACTGCCAGAGAGCACCCAGGCCACGGTGACTGCAGTTAATAGGTCTTTATTTAGTGTCAGGACTGCTCTGATATGCCTCGTTAACCCTGGTGACCGCATGGTGCTTTTTAATGAAGATCCTAACTTGCCCAATTCTCAATTTAGACAAAGGCACCTTTGAAAAATCTCTAAATCCCACACTGATCAATTTCTACTTAGGAAAAATCAAATGCTTCTCTGCTGGGTGGTCAGGAACATCACCAGGATCTGCCACCTTCATGCTTCTCAGATCACAGCATGGCTCAGACTGGGGCCAGGGACAAGGGGCAACTCCCAAGGCAACCCGGGGTGCAGGTCTGAAGCCCTGCAGGTCTGTGAAGAAATCCCAATCATGATCTTTCCCCTCCAGGGTCTGCCAATGTGGAGCCACCTGTTGTTGTGTAGGAGGGTGGACTGGAAGAGCAGCCTTCTTGAGAAGCACCATGGGTTCTCCTTTCCCCTTTTATAGAGTCAGTAGGAGGTGGGAGAGGAAAGGCTTGGGATCAGCCCTCCCCAGAGCTGAAGGAAGGTATTTGCAGCTCAGTGGAACAAACTCAAATGCTTGCAGGCCAGCTGGGTTGGAGAAAGAGGAGAACGAGCCTCTGTGTGTGTGTGTGTGTGAACTTTGAACAAAATCTATACTTTAGTTATTAATACTGTGCTGTGCTATGCTTTGTTGTTCGGTCATGTCCAACTCTCTGTGACCCCATGGACTGCAGCCGGCCAGGCTCCTTTGTCCATGGGGATTCTTCAGGCAAGAATACTGGAGTGGGTTGCCATGTCCTCCTCCAGGGGATCTTACTGACCCAGGAATTGAACCAGAGTCTCCTGCATTGCAGGGGGATTCTTTATCAGCTCAGCTACCAGGGAAGCCCTAATAATACTGTATCATTTGTTAATTTCCATTTTTTTAAACACCATAGTATTTCTTTGTATATTCAGAATTGGATTAGAAGTTTCAAGGCTCATTCAAAAATAATGTTTTTAAGCATTAAGATAATACATTTTCTAGACTTTTAGTAGTGATACTAGATGCCAAAATACTATGAATAGAATGCTAGATTTCTAGGTCATATTCACTTAAAACCATGATAGAGAATCAGCTAGCTTTAAGTGGAGGTGTTGGGATAGACTGGAGAATCCTTCCACTTACTCTTAAATTCTGCTCATTTGTATAACAACAGGGGCTCTTTGTTGTCCGATCTTCAGTTATCTCAAGAGAAGCAGGAAATATGGATTGATGATATCTATGTGTGTCAAGGGCTTCCCTGATGGTTCAGTGGTAAAGAACTGCCTGCAAACAGGAGACCTGGGTTTGATCCCTGGGTCAGGAAGATTCCCTGGAGAAGGGAATGGCATCTCACTCCAGCATTCTTGCCTGGGAAATCACAAGGATGGAGGAGCCTGGTGGTCTACAGTCCGGTGTGTAAGTCACTTCAGTTGTCTCCTACTCTTTGCAACCCTATGGACTCTACCCCACCAGGCTCCTCTATTCATGAGCTACACTTTATGGGGTCACAAAGAGTCTGGCACGACTTAGTGACTATAAACAATAAGAGATGTGTCAAACCTTTCAGTGTCTAAATATTAGTGACTAAAGCTTGGTTGTTTTTAAAAACTTGTGCACCAAAACTTTTTTAGTCAAATATGCAAGACTTTGGGTGAAATGCAGCCTGTAAGTTGTCCAGTTGCAACTTCTGAGCTACAGCATCATACTTGGAGCAATGAATGGCCGTGCCTCAGATTCTTCCCTTTCAATATAGCATCCTTCAAATATGTTGCAACAGATACTGGCAAGTTGCTGGAGAAGTATGACTTGCCTTCAGTATGTCTTATATGGTAAGCGGGGAGTATGGACAATGAAATGAGCAAGCACTGCTGTGGAATTTCTACAATGCAGGCAAATACAATGTCTTATGGGACAATATTAAATTCAGCCATGGACAGTCAGGTAAGGCTTCCTAGAAACAGTGGCCAAGACAAACGTGGTCTTGACATCTTAGCAAAACTCTTCTTCTTATGTTTACTCTGTCTTCTGATGTGTCAACATTTGCTTTAATGTTTAGCCGGATACACCGAGGCTCCCTGACTTAGTATTCTTGGCCTCACTCCATCCCTCCCAGAAGGGTTCCCAATAATCTCAGATCAACACTCCAAAGGCTGAAAATCACAATTTCCCATGTTGCTAAATACACCACGTGAAAGTGCAAACAAAAGAACAAGGAAAGCTGTGGTATAAATATAGTAATCCACAGTTCTTATGATAGATTTTAACCACCCTTTTTTTGTGAATAATCTTTTCAATTCCCAAATCTGTATTTCTGGAGTTGCCTCTGCAAAGAATCAAAAGTCACAAATGACTCCACCCCTTGGACCAGGGGTTTTGCTTCTTTCACACTGTAGCTCCTGGGGTGCTCAGGAGATGAGCACACAGCCCAGGACCCCTGAAGAAGAGGAATAAGCTGACCTGTTCCGGCACGTCACCCGCAATCACCTTCTACCCTCATCCCTGAGCACCTGTTCACATTACACTGAGCTTATGGGCGTTTCATTCATTCTTGCAGCAAGGTTTTTTTTTTTTATGCAGTTATACTGTTTATGAGGTTATCACACTGACATGAATGAATAAAGTGAAGGATATATAGATTTGGATTTTAATCAACGTTTACGGCCATACAAAAACAAGGTCGATTTTAAAAAAGATTAAAGAATGTATTACAAAAGTCAGTATTTTGATCGTTTTGTCTCGTGTACTTAGTAAACATAAGCACGCCTTTCGCACTCGGGACTTGATCTGTGTTCTGTACTCAGAAGCACATGTGGATGTATGCTTTACATCCAAAAAATACCTGCTTGCATTTTTTTTATTCCATTCTTGGGACAAGGTGTGGGTCATTCATTATTTATTTTTTCTTTCTCATTCAGCAAATATTTACTATTTATTTTCTTCATCATCCAACAGATATTTACTACAATGAACCAAGTACTATACTTCCCAGTTTATGACCAACTCTAAAGCCCAAAAAGATGAAGAAAAAAAAGAGAGAACCTCCGTAAGTCTCCTGCATTCATCCAAGTTCACCAGGCCAGTGGCCTGTGCAAACAGAGCATGAAGATTCATTCTATTTTGATGTTGAAATCAACATGAATTCAACAGCCCTTCATTGAATGTTACGGGATGTAATGTCCCGCGCTGGGAGCTGGAAGGCTGTACAAAAGCAAAACCTCTTGCCCAGAGAGTTATAATCTAAGAGGAAAGATAACAACATGTACATGAATAACTAAAATATCAGATACAGAGATACAGGGCCAAATGAGACCTAAAAATAAAGAACTTTGCTTAACAGCTTCAGAAAGGATAGACTTATTCTTGATCTAGAGGATTACAAAAGTCGTCAAGGGATGGGTAGCCTTTGTTCTGAGTCTTGTGAATGGCAGGTAGGATTTTAAATGCGTGGAGGTAGAAGGAAAACAAGGAAAATACAGTGGGGAAAGGAGATGCCAGGAGTGAACATTATACTGTGAGTTTCGGAAGATAAGGCTAGACAGACAAACTAGCATCACTGAGAGGCTTCGAGTAACAGACTGGAGCTGATTAAACCTTTTAGACAATACAAATATAAAACAGCTTAATGACATTAACTACATTTTGATTTAGCTTCCCTGTACAGAACCTACTGAAAGCAACAGATCCAATGATAGGAAAACTATTTAAAATGATGACAATAATAGCTAATACAAAAGCAATAGCAATAATTGTAACACTTAACCACTTACCATGGGCCAAAAATTATTTTAAGCCTTTTTGCATATAGTAAAATATTGATCCCTCTCAACCACCTCATAAAGTAGGTGTTGTTATCAATATTGTCTCCACTTTACCACTAAGAGAGCTAAAACTGACTTTGCATACACATGATCACTCAGCTTGGAAGGACAGAGAGAGGTTTGAGCCACAAAGGCAAGCACCAGATTCTCCCTTAACCTCTGCACTCTGTTCCTTCTCAGAGACTCCAGCTCATCATCTTCAAGAGAACTGCTGAGAGCGGAAAGCTGAGGAACTACAGTGGGGATGAAGGGAGAGAACTGACACACGGGACTGGAGGAATAGACACAGGAGACCACAGAACAGCTCTCAGAGAAACAGCAGAGGTTACAGATGCCAAGGCATGGAAGATTTCAAAAAGAGGAGCTTTTCCGGGGAGTCAAATGGTACAAAAACATCAAAGCAGATTAGGATTCTGAAAAAGTTAGGGAATTGAGTCACTGTGGAGTGTTTCTCTGGGCAGCAGTTTTAATGACGGGGTGAAAGAGTAGATTGCAAGGGGCTCAGAGTGAATGAGTAATAAAGAAGAGATTTCTTTGGAAGGAATGATGCTAAAGCTGAAACTGCAGTACTTTGGCCACCTCATGCGAAGAGTTGACTCATTGGAAAAGACTCTGATGCTGGGAGGGATTGGGGACAGGAGGGGAAGAGGACGACAGAGGATGAGATGGCTGGATGGCATCATGACTCGATGGATGTGAGTCTGAGTGAACTCCGGGAGTTGGTGATGGACAGGGAGGCCTGGCGTGCTGTGATTCATGGGGTTGCAAAGAGTCAGACACGACTGAGCAACTGAACTGAACTGAACTGACCTGACAGAGATGCTGCTGCTAACATTTTCATGGTAAAGTAAACCACAAAATCAGAAAAAATAGTGTGTGGAACAATGATGGAACTAAATAAATGATAGCTTTGCAACTGTTACTACTACTATTGTTACCACTGTTTTTGCTATTATTTAAAGTGAAAAAATCTTTGGGGGAAGGTTGCAGAGAGACAAAGTCAACAACAAATAGTGATGAAAAAGAACACACATTTAGATATTTGAACTCAGTTCAGGTATTAGGATATACCTGAATAAGCGGTTTTTAATTGAATCATTATAAATATTCAAGTATTAACAGAATCCATTAGATTCTGGTCTGAACATCCCAGGGACTCCCAGGTGGCTCAGTGGTAAAGAATCCACCTGTCAATGCAGGAGATGCTGAAGACCCGGGTTCAATCATGGGTCAAGATGATCCCTTGGAGAAGGAAATGGCAACACACTCCAGTATTCTTGCCTAGAAAATTCCACGGACAGGAGCCTGGCGTGCTACAGTCCATGGGGTCACAAAGAATGGGACACGACTGAGCAACTGAGCACACACGCACTTGAGCGTCCCAGAATTCAACTTAAGTCTTCGTTCAGGTACAGCAGTTTTCTATGTGTTCCATTTTTAAATGAAACAGATGTCTGGGATTCTAACATTTCTCTGGACGTAGGTGTATCAAGCATGAAATTTTGGAAGCTCGGGGATCGTGAAGCGAGTTGGGCCCTAAAGTATATTTGGACAGCACTTCACTGGGTGCACACCCCCAGGCAGATGCTAAATATCATTCGCTGAATGGAGCAGATGTGGAAGAGCAGATTCTCTGAGAAATGACAATGTTATCAAGATGTTTCCCTTCTCTTCTGAAGGCACCATCAGACCTTCCTCAGCCTTTTCCTAATCCCTAGCAGCTGGCACTGCAGCTGAATGGCAAACAGCATTATCATAGCTCCTGATATACTGTATTCAATAGTTTACTTCAGACTTCCCTGGGTGTAATTTTAGTATATTTTACAGCAATTTTCTGAGGTAGCCAAGGCTACAGATGCGATCCTGTCCTAGAGGCTGTGCATCCAAGTATCTTGCTGAAGGTCACGTAGTTAGTAGGCGGGGTCATCATTCACATCTAGATACTCTGAACCCATTTCTCTTCTACAAAATCCTTGTCAATATCAACGCCCTCTTTTTTTCAGTAAATGCAATACGAAGCATGTCATGATTTGGACTAAGATAATTTTCCTGTATTTTTTTCTTGCTACAACTGTGTTTGACCTGTATTTGTGTTAGACATCAATTATTGAAATTTATTTTCAATTTTTCATGCCAAAGCATTAGCATAACCTAGTTTGGTAACCAGGGAAGCAATAATTGTACTGTTTGCCAAATGAGTAGATGCCCTTGTCATCCATCTTCAGGAAAAAAAGTGTGTTTAGACTTTTCATCCCTTGTGTTTTCTCTTTAATAAATAGTTATCTGGTTAAATTATTCATTGTGGAGTGCTTCCTGGAGAACATAAATTCAAAAACATGTTGTAACACCCTCCAGAAATGCATGTCAAAGCCTGAGTGATTGCTGAGGCATACAAGTGGGGCATGTGAGAAGCTGTGCAGTATGTGAGAGCAAGGCAGGGCAGAGTCTGGGAATGGGCCAATATCACTGTCTTCAGAAAAGGAAGATGGACACTAAGCCAACTATTTCCTTTCAAAATAAACCAATTAGCATAGGGACTGCCTTTCAAATTACAACTGCAGACTCCACAGAATAAGTGCTCAAATGTGAAAACTGAAAGGATATAAAGCCACCAATCAAAGAAAAAAAAATTCACTATCACAAGGGCTATCCTATAGTGCTCATGCATATTTCATGCTTTCCTCAGCAATAAATCCCTGAGTGAGTCACAGGATATGTTAAATAGGAGGAGGATGGGCAAAAGCAGGCAAATATTGTGATCACTGGTATCTGAACAGTCTTCAAAATGTGAATCTGAATAGATGAACATATTCTATCCATGAGAATATGCCCCTCTTAATACCACACTTATAAAAATATCAAGCCCTTTACATCACTATCCTTATACAGAGCCCCACCAAAGTGAAATATGTGGGAATACATGTGACTCTGGAACGTGAGTCACACTCACAGAATCAAAGACTTTAGTTTGAGTGCACATAGTAAAGACAATCTATTCCACTGCCTTTGTTTTTCCAATTAGGTGACTGTGTCCCAAAGGGATGTTTTGCAAAGATTGTGCTACAACCTGGGTCCTCAGACGTCTAATCCAGTGCTCACTTTACTCATTGCTCCATCTTCCTAAACTCTAAATCTCTCTTACAATCTAGAGAGTTGATCCCATACATCTCATAAGTGCATTGAAGAATTTAGCAGATAGATTAAGGCAATAATCTTCTTAAAAAGCTTTGAGGTTATCTGAGCTTCAGATAAAAAATCATAATTAGGTTCTCTGCCAGTTTAACAGCATGAATGCTATTGTCAATGACCAAGCCATGAGAAAGTATTAAAGGAGAAAAGGAAGAATTCTCAATGGGGGTCTTTCTATGCTTTTAGGTAAAAAGGCTGTTGATGATGAAAAGACCATGAGAATCTAAGTTTTATTCTTAAGACCTGATTAGGAATGTATTTGCACCCCTTTTTTTCTTATCTATTAATTTCATTCAGCGAATTCAGAAAGAATACAGTAGCTTAATTAACATTTAAAAATCCACCTGCTTAATGGGACTTTTCAGGCAGATATTTATTTGAAATTGAAATTTCTGCTATTAAATGTTACCTTTGAAAATGCTATTCAACCTCTCATAAAAATTTCTCTTCCTGTCCATAAGCAGCGCAAATATTGTATGCAAAATACATAAATATAAATTTTACCCACAATAACAGTTGAGTTTGCAGCTTCTTCAAACTCAAAAATTTAGTATAGTAGCTTAAATCAAGTCTTTAAAGATCTAAACAAAAAAAAATAAATTTTAGGAAAATAAGAATATAGTTTATCCACTTTAACCCTAACGTGACAGTGACAATTCAAACTAAGTTATTTTCCTTCAGAATTTTAAGTGCATTGCTATAATTTCTTTTAAATTCTAGACATCTATTAAAAAGTCTAAAGTCATTCTGAGTGGTGATCATCAGGATGTGACTCTATTTTCCTTTGAGATGATTTTATGGTTTTCTTTTAACCCTGGTATTGTGAATTTTCATCACAATATATCTTGGATACAGTTTTTTTTTTTTTTTTATTTTATTGTGCTGGAACACTTAGTTATAAATATGGGGGAAGTTTTCCTTTGATTAATTCTCCACTTTCTCTTTCTCTTTTCTGCTATTTTAGAGGTATTTCTAGAGTTATCACTGATGACTACTTGTGACCAGTATATTGAGTTTTCTGGAAGGCTGTTTTTTCATGTATTGTGGTTTTAATTCTGGTTGGATTTTATGTTCTGCCAACATATCACTTTAACTTTGAAAAGGACTGCTCTACTGTGAAGCAAAAGCTGAACAAAGAATATACATAATACTTCATAAAAACTCCCATAGTAAGGGTTTGTTCTTTACTGTTACATCTTGAGGATCAAGTACATTTAGCCAAAGGTTTAAGCACAAGGATTAATGAAAGACCTTTAACATGTCTTGCTCAGAAAGCTCAAGCACAGATAAAAACTCAGAGAAGAAGCATCAGTTGAGGGGTAGACTCTGCATTTGTCATTAGAGCCCCTTTCCAGTAAAATCAGACATTATAAATAAATAAGGTAGGACTGCCTAAAGGGGTGGGGAATGGGTATTTGGCTGACATGTGTAGAAATTCAATATTTGGACAGCACACTCTTGCTCTCACTCACAGTCCCATCTTCTCTTTATATCTAATCTCCTCCATGAGAACTCCAAAGGCATCTTCTATTGCACAAATAATCAGTTCTTTCCAAATATGTTCCCAACTTTGAATATATAAACATGCCCATGTTCTCAGCAGAATGATACCTTTGAGATCTACATGCCTTATAAAGAAGGTGTACATATAAATATTTATCTTTTAATTTCATTTTATAAACAAATCATGCTTAATTCAGATTAGCACTTAAAATTGCTCAAAAGAAACATAAAAGGTCTACACGGGGTAAATATTCTTGTCTGTTCTGTTCATGGAAATGTTCTCAGCATTTACTGCTACTTCTGGTCTGTGATGAGCTCTCAATAAATGTTTCTGGAACATTTCTTACTTCCCTGTTGTTGTTCAGTTGCTAAGCTGTGTCTTAACTTTTTGCAACCCCATGGATTGCAGCACACCAGGCTTCCCTGTCCCTCACTATCTCCAGGAGTTTGCTCAAACTCATGTCCATTGAGTTGATGATGCCATCCAACCACCTCATCCTCTGTCACCAGCTTCTCCTCCTGTACTCAATCTTTCCCAGTAGGGTCTGTTCCAAAGAATAAGCTCTTTGCATCAGGGGGCCAAAGTTTTGGAGCTTCAGCATCCAGTGATTTTTTCCTATCCCATTATGACTTGCAACAATTATTTAAGAGAACATCATTTATGATGCACATGCTGTCCTTTTTTTTCAACAGGTAAGACTACTTTTCCTAATTGAAAACAAATAAAACTTATTTTCCTTTTGTTTCTTTGAATAAACATGCTGATATAAGCTTTATCAACCAGATTTGTACTGTGAATTTATTAACTATTCTAAAGGAGATCAGTACTGGATGTTCTTTGGAAGGAATGATGCTAAAGCTGAAACTCCAGTACTTTGGCCACCTCATGCGAAGAGTTGATTCATTGGAAAAGACTCTGATGCTGGGAGGGATTGGGGGCAGGAGGAGAAGGGGATGGCAGAGGATGAGATGGCTGGATGGCATCACCGACTCGATGCACGTGAGTTTGAGTGAACTCCAGGAGTTGGTGATGGACAGGGAGGCCTGGCATGCTGAAATTCACGGGGTTGAAAAGAGTCGGACACGACTGAGCGACTGAACTGAACTGAACTGAAACTTCAATTCTGTGATACTCTAACTTGTTTGAAAGCAGCATGGTAAGAGAAATCCTTCCATTCCACTCAGCAAAATGCTACAGTGCGACTGTCTGTTTTGTTTTGTTTTTTTTTACACAGATGGTAATTCACAAATATATATATCCTGGAGATTTCATGATGTATTTCGAAAAGAACAACCATTCTGTAATGCTTACAAAATTTTCCATTCTTCTGTTTTAAATCACTGGGGGAATTTAACTTCCATTACTTAATTAGTTTGACACTGATATAATTATCAACCAGCACAAAAGAACAAAGATTGCAAGATCAATGCAAATAAAGGCAAATTATTTCACTTTTCTAAAGAAATATGGGCTTTCCCCTTTTGCCATTAGTCAAAGACAGACAATTAAAAACATATTAAGTGCTAGACTAGCTTAAATAAACAATGTGTCTTCCAATGGATAAAGTTCAGCTTAGTGTTTTAATGTAAGAGTCTGGGAATGAAAGTTGGTGAAGAAAAAGAAAGGCAAACCAACTGAGGCCCAAGGTACAAAAGATATCCTCTCGTTCGATATCAAATATGGACATTTTACTGATAATGGTAAAAGCTTAGAATTGTAACTTGCCTTACAGGTCTCAAAATAGGAATGTCAGAGCTGCAATTTGATCATCTATGTGTCACACTCTTACACATTACTGCTCCCACTGAATCTCAAATTGTAACAAAGAATTTATATTTTCAAGGGATGTATTTAAATATTTCTACAATTTGGATTTCATCCATAATTCAAATGCAACATTGTCTTTTTTATGAGTTTTTTGCACCCACTCCTTAGAGAAGATCATTTCTAACAGTGCTGTAATATTTAGAGAAAGCATGAACTATTCTAGCGCAGAAAATCAGCAGATCACATATTTTCTACCAAAAATTCAAAGTATGTCATCTCCAAACATTTGTGCATCCTTAACAAAACCTTGCCTCTTGCAACTTCCTTTTCCAGCACTTGCTTAGGATTGTTACAAAGTTATAGGAGTGAAACGCTTTCATTACGAAATTAAATAAATACACTTGCCCACCTCAGAATGTTGTAAAAATTCAGAAGATCTACAAAATTGGAGCACTGAGCAAATGAGACAGAAGAAAATTCAACCAATAAGTATATTAGTAGCAATAATTCATAGAAGCCCTCTCTAAACACACTTATATCAACCTTAATAAAGGAAGATCTAATGCTATTCCATGTCACCGAAATCTAAATCTATTGAACTTTCAGACAAAGTAAATAGCCTATTTATTCTTGAATGAACTACATAATCAGCTAAATTCTTCACTCCAGTCCATCTTCCTCCACTATATTATCCTCTAAAATACTGTCAAAGATATCCGTGGACTAAAAGTCTATTTCCCTAAATGGGATTTTGAACACGCTTTCAACTTTTCATCTTTTCCCTTCAATTCTAGTTTATGCTTCAAAAATTCCAACTTGAGTAGTCATCATTTAGAGATAAAGAAATCTATTAAATTAATGTAATGCTATTATCAAACTTATTTTAAACCGATCTTAAATCTACATTCTTATCTCTGTGCTTAGAGATGAAATAAAGGCCTGCAAATGATTACCATTTGTTTCAAATGCATATAATTTACCAATTCAAATAAATTATCTTTAATCAATGAGAACTTCTTTTAATGTTTGTCCATTTAAACTGACATAGTCATGTAAAATTATATTGATAATGATAAGTAAATTGCTGAGAACAAAGAAGAGTTTTTTGAAATAGTCAACTTAAAATTCTATTACAGTTCTACTGAGAACTCTAGCCCAAAGCGGGAAGAACAAAAGAAAATATGCCTTTATAAATTCACACACATACCAAAAGCATTTTTGATTGGATCCAAAACAGACATCAAATGTGATCTGCATCCTTAAGGCAAAAATGTTGATTGAATTTCTATCATATGAAAGGCATTTTGATATTAAAGATGCCTTTCTCCAAAAGTAAAAATAAGTTTTTTTACATTAATAAATATATCTGAAAACATATGAGATATTCTATTGTTTAATAGATGATATTAGAAATACTGGTTCATTCTGTGGCAAAAATAAATCTAGGAATAAGCTAGCACCACATACAAAGGTGAATTAAAAATCTAAATATAAGATGTAAGACCACAGTTTTTAGGAAAAACTATAGGAGAATATTTTTGTGACATGGGGAAAGCAAAAGGCCTTAAGCAAAAGCACCAAAAAATATAAGCTAAAAAATTTAGTAAATGACAAATTGGGAGATGACATTTGTAGTATTTAAGACTGACAAACAAGAAAACCTTACTGAGCAATAAGAAGAGAAAATAGCCAAACAGAAAGCTAGTCAACAATATGAATAGCGGATTTACAGAGGAGGAAACCCTGAGGCTAATAAGTAAAGAAAGAGATGTTTAAATTTATTAGTAATCAAATAAAACAATTACAAAGTATCTCTGTATACCAATTAAATTGGCAAAAATCGGTGTAAGACACTGGGAAACCATTAGATAAGATAATGTAACCCAGGACTAGTGAGCCAAATTAAGGGGCATATGTCTTAGAGGAATTTATTCTTGATATATATCTCAGTAGTAACATAGTTATATAACTATGAAAATATTCATGCTACCTACAGAGTCATTTACAATGGCAGGGCATTGGAAGAAAACTAGCTTTCCATGACTGGGATAGAGGATAACTAAAATGTGGTGGATGCACATCAAGGAAATATCTTGCAACAATGAGATCAAGAGGCTTAGGAAGCTCATACAGAGGAATGCTTATATGGAGGAATCTTTAAAAATATAGTGTTTAATCAAAAAAGCAAGAAATAGCATTAAGGAAATAAAAAACACATGTATACAAAATAATACACATTCTGCAAGAATACACACATACCAAAACATACACATCACACAAATTTGAAGGGTTGCTTCCAGGAGATAGAGGAGATGGAACAGCAAATGACATCAAGTAAACAAAGTGAGGGTGGCAAGAGAAAGAAAAAAGAAAAGACTGGATGATAAAAAAAAAAAAAGAAGGCAACCAGCAATGGAAAGAATATTGCCGTGAAGTGCAGAGAGCTTTGAGTTCAAATGCTAACAGCCATATACTCTCTAAGTGACTTCAAGCAAGGTCTTCCCTATAAGATTCTTTCCTCTGGCAAAATTGGGATAACTGTTGTCACTTCATGGTACAACAGTTAGTATAGTATATACTTCAAGAGAATTTTTTCTCTTTTTTAAGCTTTTCTAAATAGGCCTTCATATATGCATGTTTTATACAGGCATTAATGTTATCTGGGGCTTCCCAGGTGGTACTAGTGGTAAAGAACCTGCCTGCCAATGCAAGAGACATTAGAGACGTAGGTTCGATCCCTGGGCTGGGAAGATCCCCTGGAAGAGGGCGTGACACCCATGCCCACTGTTCTTGCCTGGAGATCCCCATGGACAGAGGAGCCTGGTGGGCTACAGTCCACAGGGTCACCAAGAGTCGGACACGACAAGCAACTGAGCACAATGTGATCAATGATACTTAGAATTTAGTCTGAATTCAACTTTCTTTTGCTCAACTCTGAAATGTGAAACAATACTACAATGAGAATATTCATGAGTTTTGGAAAACGCAGCCTTTGTAAAAAAGAAAAAATCATAAAACATTTCATAATTCTACTTAAAATCAAAACCCTTGTTATTTTTAAATCATCCTGAGATATGTATCTAATGCTAAATCTTAGTTTTATGACTACTTACAATATTTTAGAATCAATATCTTCACATTTAAGGTTACAAAGAATACATTGTGAGATTGCTGAAAGATATTTAAAAACATTCCTTATCCATTGAAACCTGGTATGAATAATAAATTTTATTACACTTTTTGGTGCACTAAACCTCAAAAAGAATTCTCCAAGCTCTTGGAAAATTGAAATGCTGAAGAGCAAAGCAACAAAATGCATTTATTTTTTCTTGTTCCAAGATTTGAGAAAAGTATCATCTTCAAAGAGGCTTGTCGTAGAGTAAAAGTCATGTAAGGACTTCCATTCATTTTTTTAAATCACTGGTATAATCACAACCTTCTTAGAAAAGATACATTTCAATATGCAGGGCAGAATTTCACCCAGCCGTTTATATTCAGAAGAAAATATACTGGAGAAAGGTAAATCTACTTAAAGTCATTGTTCCTTCATATATTCACTCATTCAAAAACAACTTATTAAGCACTGCTATATATCCACTGGGCCGGGCAGAAACTGATGACCCAAGCATACATATATAAAGGAATAGGATCACCAAAGAAACACAGAAGTAAATACTTTTTTTTTTATTTAGAATTACAAATTGTGGTAAGAAGAAGTAGAAAGACAGGATTCTAAGAAAAGAAATAATAGTAGGAAGCACAGGCTACTCAGAGGTTTCTGACAGTAAAAATTTAACTGATTCCCAATAGATAGATTGACCCATGCAAAAAGAAGAAAGGGATACAAGCAGAAGGAATAGAAGGTGCAGGAAGAAGCTTGAGCAGGAAGTTTGGTTTTCAAAGCCACTGAGATCAATCCGAGGGGCCTTGAGCCTGGTACACTGTGAAACATTTCCAGGATGTGAAACTGAGTTAGGGACATAATCCTGAGGGCTCTGTAGACCATGGCACAGGAATCTGATTCCATGACAGACATCAAGGAAAATCATTAGGAGTTTTTGAGAAGATACAGCCTGATACGTGTGTTTGAAAGATCACCAGGCTTTTATTTAGAGAAAGAGGAAGAGGATCCATAGGAAGTTCTTTTTTGTTTTGTTTGTTTGTTTTTTCCCTACCAGATCAGGGAAAAAACGATAGTGGTTTCAGCTAAATAGATGACTGGGAAATGAATAGACTAAAAATATATTTAGGGAGGTTTGCTAAAGGACTTGAAGGAGGAAATAGCAATAATGACTCAGAATTTTGGCTTCCGCAGTATGGCAGCTTGTAAGACAATGTGCCGTGTGGGAAAGAGTGAGTGAGGAGATCAGGAATTACATGGAGCAGGAAATGAACCTTAGAGTCCCAGGAGACTCTAAGTTCGTGGGCGCACATGGCTGGGAGGCAGGACTTCCCTTGATGGCTTAGGGTGGAAGTTATAGGCCTCTGGGACACAACTGACCTCTACTGACCCTTTACAATAGAACTAGAGGCTTGCAGGATGGTTCCAGATACCTCATTTAGTTCCTTCTATAGGTCTGGGAGGTGGCTAGAAAGATATGAAAGATGATGAAACCAAACATGATATTTTGTATCTCCTCCAATATTCCTTGATAAATGATACAGCTGGAATTCAAACCAATGACTATTAAAGTACAGTGCCCAAAATTTATCTTCAAGTTCTTGGTGTGTGTGTGTGTGTGTGTGTGTGTGTGTGTGTGTGTGTTACAGGGCTAGGGATGTATGTCCTAGAGTGGGGGATGCTGAATAAAGCTTGGTTTGATCCAGGTATATCATCACCAACAGAAAGCAAGAAGGCAAGTCCTTATTAATCTAGAGATGCATTTCAGACTCATTCATGCATTATACAATGTCTACCACGTGGCAGGTACTGGGCCAATTTCTGGGTCAGCATAAGAGGCACAGCACCTACCACAGTGTAGCTCAGAGCCTAACAGTCTGTCATGCTCAAAGTGCAATGTTCTTTGCAGAACATCACACCCATAGGCCAGCAGTATGCACATACATGATTCACATACAAAGTCAAAATGCTGAATGCCACAGAAGATAAAGCCCCAGGTGAGCTCTAGCACTATGGGAGATAAGGTGCTACATGAGGCAAAACACCATAGATGCTGAAAGCAGCAGGAGACTACCGGGATGGAAAGGTCACAGAAAGCTTTACTTACTGATTAAGTAAATGCCTGGAACATCATAGGGTCTGAACTAGGTGATACTCAGAGGTCTAAACAAAATCTGATTTCCCTTTAATCATTAACGTATAAATGGAGGTATCAAAAAAACAGTTAAACTCTTCTAACACTAAATCAAAGGCTCAGAATAAAGGAGATTATGCCCTTGTTCAGAGATTAGTAATCTTTCCCTATAAACAGACAGACAGTAAATATCGTTGGCTTTGGACCACAAAATCTCAACAGCATCTGCTCCATGCTGCTGTTAGAGCCAGAAAGCAGCCACAGGCAACACAGAAATGAATGGGTGTGGCTGTGTTCCAATGAAATTTTAGTTATAAAAAACAGGCTAGATATGGCCTGCAGACCATCGTTTGCTAACCCCTGACCTAGTCTCATATTGCTCCCCGAATTTAATAGAATTACTGTCACTCAAGTTGCTGAGAATGCAGGGAAGAAACTGAGCCTAATTAGGGTATGTCAGAAAAAACAATCTGGGAAAGAATCAATATAAGGTGAGACCAAGTCAAAGTCCCTTTCTCTTGAGAGTTCTTGCCAGCAGAGGAAATATAAACAATTCCAATTACAGAGCAAGGTGGCAGGCAAAGTCACGGGAAGAAAGCTGTGTTTGGAGACCCAGTGCGTGGCATGGTAACAAGCACCACAAGCGACAAGGAGAGGTGGCCATGAGCGCTGTGGGCTACCTTGTCAGCATTAGCCTCCTCAGCCCTCTCTCTCTCCGTCCGGCCCCTCATCTCCTGCCTTAGTGGAAAGAACCAGGTCAAGCTGAAGTTCGATAATTGAAACCCAAATCCTGGTGAACTTTTTCAATGCCTTTCATGCTCTGGCTCTGGCTTGCCTCTCTTTTCCTCATTTTTCCTTTTGTTAATGATTCTGTTAGTAGTGATTCAGAGAAGGCAATGGCACCCCACTCCAGTACTCTTGCCTGGAAAATCCCATGGATGGAGGAGCCTGGTGGGCTGCCGTCTGTGGGGTCGCACAGAGTCGGACACGACTGCAGCACCCTTTATGTATATTACAGTAGTGATTAATCTTTAAGAAAATGAAGATTAAACCTATTATAATGATTAATCTTTAAGAAAAGTTTTAACAAAACTGAACTTGCACCATTCTTTCAACAGTTATGTACTGGGTACCTACTATGTACCTGCTCTTGAGTGTCTACTGTGTGACTGCACTGGGCTGGTAACCGGAGCTCAGAGAGCGAGAAAGCCAATCACACTGTCCCTGCCCTCCTGGAACTTATAGTCCAGATGAGGGAACAGAAGACAAGGCCACAAACAGTCACAAATAAACATAACCACACCCTGTGGTTAGCTATTCTGGAGGAAATGAACAAAAGCTGCTGAGATGGAGAAGCCCTTGGGGTAGAATTCAAGCAGACAAACAACGCAGAAAGTTGTTGTTGTTTTTTAAATAGAGATCTTTATGTAATTAAATTTCCTTTAAAAGACCAGAAACACTTCTAGAAACAGTTTAACAAACCATTGGGTTTGAGCATAGTGGGATAGTTGAGGTGGGGAAGATGAAGAATGAAATATCAGAGTGGAAAAACCAAAGAAGTGACCACTTTATGTGGAGAGGGCCTTTGGATGTTTGTAAGGTTTGGGTGTTTCTTCCTGAGTGCAGGTAGAAACCAGTGAGAATGTTTGCACTAGGGGGTGATGTATTTTGTTTCATAAAGATCACTCAAATTGCCCTTGAAAAAGGGTTAGAGAAAGGGAAAGCGTGTAGGAATCACTGAAACAGACAAGAGGTAAAATAATGGAACAATGGACTGGTCCAAACTGGGAAAGGAGTACGTCAAGGCTGTATATTGTCACCCTGCTTATTTAACTTATATACAGAGTGCATCATGCGAAATGTCGGGCTGGATGTAGCACAAGCTGGAATCAAGATTGCTGGGAGAAATATCAACAACCTCAGATATGCAGATGACACCATCCTTATGGCAGAATGTGAAGAGGAACTGAAGTCTCTTGATGAAAGTGAAAGATGAGAGTGAAAAAGCTGGCTTAAAAGTCAACATTCAAAAAAAAAAAAGAAGATCATGGCATCTGGTCCCATCACTTCATGGCAAATAGATGAGGAAACAATGGAAACAGTGAGGGATTTTATTCCCTTGGGCTCCAAAATCACTGCAGATGGTGACTGCAGCCATGAAATTAAAAGACGCTTGCTCCATAACCAGAAAAGTTATGACCAACCTAGATAGCATATTAAAAAGCAGAGACATTACTTTGCTAACAAAGATCCATCTAGTCAAATCTATGGTTTTTCCAGCAGTCATGTATGGATGTGAGAGTTGGACAATAAAGAAAGCTGAGTGCAAAGAATTGATGCTTTTGAACCATGGTGTTGGAGAAGACTCTCGAAAGTCCCTTGGACTGCAAGGAGATCAAATCAGTCAGTCCTACAGTAAATCAGTCCTGAATGTTCACTGGAAGGCTGAAGCTGAAGCTCCAATACTTTGGCCACCTGATGCAAAGAACCGACTCTTTGGAAAAGACCCTGATGCTGGGAAAGATTGAAGGCAAGAGGAGAAGGGAATGGCAGAGGATGAGATGGTTGGATGGCATCACTGACTCAATGGACTCCGGTCATGCTCTGGGAGTTGGTGATGGATAGAGAAGCCTGGTGTACTGCAGTCCATGGGGTCACAAAGAGTCAGACATGACTGAACAACTGAACTGAACTGAACTAAAAATAATGATGGCTTGCCTTTTACCAGTCAGTGGTTGCAGAAATGGAGAGAAGGCAGAACAAACAAGTTTCATGGTTGATAGGTCAAAAGATTTAGAAGTGAAGGTGAGTAGGTGGTGGTGACACAGACAAGGAAGGGCAGTGGAGGCATGAAGAGGAAACACAAGGTTTCTGGTGTGACCACTTGATTGGATGATGGTGCCGTTCATCATGAACAGAAAGAATGAGTGAGGAGTGAGTGTGGGGAGAAGACCAAAGAACTGTGTTGCAGACATATCTGAAAATCACCTGGTAGACAGTGAGGCAGTTTAATATACAAACCTGTGTCTCAGGAGAGTCATTGGAATATAGATGGTATTAAGCCATTGGAATGAATAATATCCTAGGGAAGAAGGGCCGACAAAAAGAAGATGCAGGACAAGTTTCTGAGAAATCATGTCTATAAATTCAGGGGAAGAGTAAAACCAACAATGCCTGTATATTAGTAACTAGAGAAAGAGTCATGATGCAGAGACTCCTGAGCAAAGTCTGTAACAAAAGCAAATGTCTCTTAGTTGAAGACCCAACTCCACTATAAACACAGGCAACAGAGTGGACAAAAAGGATGTCAGGAGGGTGTCCCAAGGAAAGGAGGCAGATTTCTATCACAACTTTGTTCAAAAGATCACAGAAAAGTACTTACTCACACCAGTCATTACTGACCTAGATCTCTAATAAGTGGGTCACCCAATCCATGTTGCATCATGAGATTGGAATTTATGTTTTTAAAAGATTCTTATGGCAGCTGTTGCCACCGAAGTCCCCCTCCCCTATACATCCTGGGATTTAAGTATTCAGTTTATTATAGTATAAAATATCTGTTTTCTCTACTGGACTAGAATTTTTCCAATAGAGGATTGTACTGTCCCTTTCTGTCTCCACCAGTTGAGCATCTAATTTTTTTTCGTAATTGAGAGAATTATTACTATTCTAACATTTATTATAATAATTACCAATCACTACTACAGTAATAACAGTAGCATTTCCTTTAAAAAATTATGTGTTTGGCTACATGGGGTCTTAGTTGTGTCATATGGAACTTTGGTCCATCGTGCAGCATCTCTCACTGGGGTGTACCAACTCTCTGTCTGTGGAACACAGGCTTAGTTGCTCAATAGCATGTGGGACCTTAGTTCACTTGCCAGGGATTGAACCTATGTCCCCTGAACTGCAAGGCAGATTCTTAACCACTGGACCATTAGGGAAGTCCCTACACCAGTCTTTTTGCCATAGTTCCCCTATTCATTTTTGTTGGAAGAATACATTTAAAGGAACCTGGAAACTAGACTCCCAGAACCACTGCATGTCAGAAAATGTTTGTCAGTTGCCTTTACTTTGAACAATATGTTGGCTAAGTTGAAGGAGCTGGGACACAATGTCTTCCCTAAAGACACAGGAGTCATTTATCTGCTCTCCTATAATGCAGAACATTGGTGAGGGGAATTCTGAGGTCACTCCTTACATGGGACTTGATATTGTTGTAATCTTTCCAAAGGATCCTCTTTTATTTCATTAAGTCAAGCCAATTAGGATATCGATGCTAATCATTGTGCATCAATTTTTCCAGAGTGCTCTCTTTCAAACCACAGATTCAAGTCAAAAATGTTTCTTCTCAAAATGTCTTCATATCTGGAAAAATAACTTTCAATAGATTTTTCTCCACATGTTCATTTCTCCTTTTCAGGGACATTATTCAGATATGCTGAAACTTTTTAATAAATTTTTGTCTTCCAGATTAGTTATTTTCTTCTAATCTTATGATCATTTTAACTCACTGTTTATTAAAACTTTTGTTTCACTCACTATTAAAAATTTTGTTTCTCTTTATTCAATTTCCATGTCTTTTATGATACATTTCATCAGTTTCTATTCTTCTTTGTATTATTTCAAACATAACTTTATGTTGTTAGTTTTAATATTCTTTTCTATTTTCCTTGCTTTATCTGCTTATATGCCATATCTCTTTTTTTTCTTTTTGGTTTGGTTTGGTTGTTTCCTTTTTTTTTTTTTTCTTCTATGCTTTTCCTGATTTTCTGTGCTCAGGATCTCTGCTTTGACACTTTAGAAAGGTCATTGCTTTAATAAGGTATGTTGTTCAGGGACTTCCCTGGTTGTCCAGTGACTAAGACTCTGTGCTCCTAAATGCAGGAGAACATCTTTTGACCCTTGGTCAGGGAACTAGATCCCACATGCCATAACTAAGTGTTCGTACACCACAACTAAAGACCCAACACAGCACAGCAAAGACTGAGATCCCACAGGTGGCAACTAAGACAAGGCACAAGTACATTTTTAAAAATACATAAAATAAATATTTTTAAAAGATATGTTATTTAATTATGGTAATATTTGGCCATTAGTTTAATTTTCTCTGTGGCAAATTTTTCCTGGTGAATATTTTTCATCTTCTTTCTATTCCATTCCACTTATTCTTTCAGCAGTTTTGTATTTACCCTATAATGGTTCTCTCCTTTTCACCACCTTGACATAGGGTGAAACTTCCTAACTATATGCCGGCAGTTTCTTTTTTAATATGGTGAGTATCTGGAATTCCTGTTGGGAGGGGTCAAGGTAAGTTCCAGTACAGAAGCAATTGTTCCAGTTGACTGTGAAATGCATTAAAATGAGCTTCTGTGTTTAGCTTTGTTAAGTCTTTATTTCTCCCAGCCAAGAGAGATTAGCCACTCAGGACTGCTCCCACAGGAGTTTCTCCTCCAGCCCAGCCCACCACCTGATTCTTCCTATGCAATAGAGGGAGTCTCAACGTGTCCTGTTTCAGCCTCAAGTTCCCCGATCGTTCTGTTATGTTCAGGGGGTTACAGGGACAATCCAACTTACTCTTACTGTACCAAATAAGAGATTGTCTGCTCAGAAAGGTATACTATCTACTTTTGAAACTGCATACTAGAATCTGGAGTTATACCACATATATTTGACTGAAGCTTAGTTTCACTAAAGATCTCTGCTTATTTTAAGCTTCGCATGGAGAAGGGGCTTTATTATGTTTCTTCTCCCATTTTAAACTCAAAAGCCTTTGACATTTCAAAAATACTTTTTAAATTAATCTGTACCTTAAACTTACCTATTTATGTGTAATCTGGTAAGCAGTATTATCCACAAAAAGAAAAAAAAATAAAGAAAATGAAGTTCAGAGTTGTGTGATTTATCTATGGCCGCATGGCAAATTAATGTCAAATTAGAGAGAACAGGATGGAAACATACACAGCACCATATGTAAAACCGATAGCAAATAGGAATTTGCCGTGTGAAAGAGGGAGCTCAGCTCAGTGCTCTGTGACAACGTAGAGGGGTGGGATGAAGAGGGAGATGGGAGGGGGTTTCAGGAGGAAGGAGACTTATGTACACTTGTGGCTGGCTCATGTTGATGGATGCAGAAACCAACACGATACTGTAAAGTAATTATCCTCCAATTAAAGAAACTTTGAATGAAAAATCATATGTATTTGCTTCCAGGTTAAGTTTTCTTTCCATTAAGAACATACTCACTTTATTTAGGCATTTTCCCTCTGAAAATTTCTCAAAATGTTGGGCCAAGGGTAAAAAGACAATGTCGATTTAACCTGTGCCTCAATATTTACAAAACGTCTCAAGTTTGCACTTAGGTTTAATTATACAATGCACACTAAATTTATGTGTTGATACATATTTGACTCTTTTGTTTATCACTCAGGTATATTATATTGTTTTACATCCAAAAATAATTTTTAAAACCTTTTTTTCAAACTGCATTCATAAATTAAAAATGTTGCAGTTCTCTCTGGAACCCTGTGGGAGTCTGGGTGTGCCCCTGTTCTAGAGTTATGCGAGGAAGGTCCTACCAACAGTCCCATCTGGACACCCACACAGGGGCCTCTAGAACAACAGGGAACATCAGCAGCTATCTTAGTATACAGGTGGCTTCCGGTCCAAAGAAGAAATGAGCTGAATTTCCAGCCTGACAGTCATATTCAAAAACTATTAAGAGACAAGTCCCTTGAACTGAAATGAAAATGAAGGCTGTCCCCAAAAATCAGGGCTCAAGGATAGGGATTAATAAAGGAACATAGTGTGATGTCCCAAAAATACAAGGTATAGAGAAGTGGAAAGAATAAAAGGCCCAATAGTCTTTCTTGGAATAACATTTCTTACAAGGTCATCTGCCAGTGCCATGTTCTTTATATTCAAGAGGAGTTTTTATTTAAGAACCTTTCATTGAATCTTCTCCACTTCAACATCCCCTTTCATTATAAAAATCATTTCCAGAGTCCATCAACATTATTTGAGTGCTTCTAATCAAAACAGTGAAAAAGCAATATTCAGAAGAAAACATTAGTGTACTATCTCAAACACGATTTCAAATCTCCTCTTTGTCATGGAATGAAATTAGATGTATGGTAAAGGAACAATCAAAACGAGGAAGGACAACCCTTTAAGCTTTTTTTCCCCCTTAATCAAACCAATACTTAAGCATTCCTCAGAAGCTTTATAAGAACTTCACTTAGTTCTCACTGCACTCTCAATTACCACTGTCATTTATGAGTGATTTCAAAGGCATAATAATTTTAACATTCATTTCTATGCTAGCATAGTCACAGACCACCCAGGAAAATGGCAAAATAAATAGAATCTCAGGTCACCACCTCCTGATTGGATCTAGCAGTCAAAAAAAGAAATGTGAGAAATAATAACTCTATTCAATAAGCAAGTATCAAGTTCAAAATCACTCGAAATGAAGGAAAAAAAAAAATGACCTGTCACCAAATACAAAGGTGAGTCAGTTGGCAAGAATTATCCTGGCAGTGTGTCTCCATAAGGATGGGAAAAGCAAAGAACAGTCACAGCAGAAGAGACAGTTCCCAATTTAAAGTCATTAATTCAAGATCCAGTGCTTAGAAAAAAAGAAAAAACAGCAGTGATGGTAGACTGAGGCACTCTTGCACTTGCTGAGAAACTAAAAATCCAGGTAGAATTTACCAAGGGCAGAACTGATGGAGAGGAAAAGGGAAGAAGACATTCTCATGTCTGAACCATGAGACAGGTGGCAAAGCAGTCATTTAAGAACCTATCAGCTGTGCCTCCAACCACTGGCTCCCCACGGATTCATGGGAATGCAAGCAATGGGTTATAACACATTCACTGAAAATAAAAGAACAGTTACTTATCTTTCAAAGAGATCAATCTCCATGTTTGCCAATTGAGAATGCCTAGGAAAATGTGTTTCAAAGTTTTCCCAATAAAAGCTAACAACTATTGATCACTGAATCATACATGAGCTTCAATCTAGAAATACAGACACTAAGGGTCCAAGATTCCCTAAGGGTTGATTCAGGGTTTGAAATCTGAATCAACCAACTGTGGGACTTTGGACAAATCAGTTCAGTGAGCACTTTGAGTCTGTTTCCTACACATAAATGGAGATAAAATGACTACACTATAATGCAAGAAAGTGAAAGTCGCTCATTCGTGTCCCCCTCTTTTCAACCCCATGGACTATACAGTGCATGGAATTCTCCAGGCCAGAATACTGGGGTGGGTAGCCTCTCCCTCCTCCAGGGGATCTGGCCTAAAAACAGCACTGTAGAATGTGCCTCTGAACAAAGCGTTTCTGCAATCCTGTATTCCTGAAGACGGTTTTGGCTCTACCTGTTTTTCTGAGGTGCAGTTCAGAACAGAGAAGTCTTACACATGACTAAATGTCCCCAGCTTCTAGAAGTGGTTATAAAACTAAGAATTCCTTGCGATACACATGAATAAGTCCTCCTTGGTGAGGAAGACTGGGCTCACAGAGGAGACAAAGATCTATTAGTATCCCAGAAGTAATTGTTTCTCTTCCTGGGAAAACTGGATACTGAAGTGTGATTACCTCCTTGATCCTATAAAGTTTAAATGTTTTCACCTTTTTTAAATTGTTTTGAGTATTATATGGATAGATTATTGTGATGAAAATATAAAAAATTAGAAATATTATTGAGGATACAAACAAGACCCCACTAAAAAGCCTCAAGTTAAAGAGCCAACAAAAATAAAATCACAATCTCAAAAAGGCAATGACATATAACAGAGGTAAGGAGAGAGCTCACAAAATGATATGTGGCAGCGACATGCCGCATGCTCACAACGTCTTTCAACAAAAGAGAAAGAAAGGCTAAAATAGACTTAAATGACATTAAAGAAGCCATTTCCTTCTCCATTGTATGAAAGTGAAAAGTAAAAGTGAAGTCGCTCAGTCGTGTCTGACTCTTTGCGACCCCATGGACTGCAGCCCACCAGGCTCCTCCGTCCATGGGAATTTCCAGGCAAGAGTGCTGGAGTGGGGTGCCATTGCCTTCTCCATACAAACTCTCAAACATTTCACCTTAAACATGACACACTGATCAGACAAGTGGGAATGTGGATGGGAGATTTCAATTCTAAGGAATATCCTCAGGACCGTACTCAACGTTTTACAGTTAGTATTACATGCATATAATCATGTAATCATATCACACATGATTATGTGTATATGTACGGTGCATTAAGGATTGAAAACACTCAGAATGATATTGATTTACACGTATGGTGCTTTTTGTGTCTGTCATTTTCAGTTACTGCTTTCAAGATAAAGTTAACTTGGACAAGAATTGATAGCCATCCCCATGCCCACTTTATTAA
Source organism: Bos javanicus (assembly GCF_032452875.1). Classification (NCBI taxonomy): domain Eukaryota; kingdom Metazoa; phylum Chordata; class Mammalia; order Artiodactyla; family Bovidae; genus Bos; species Bos javanicus. Next base: position 38,805,810 of record NC_083895.1, on the reverse strand, counting down.
AAAAAAGTTTTCTTTAGAAAGTGTCTATTCCTAGACATGGAAGAAATTCCCCAGGTATCACATTTAGGCAGGTGATCATCAAAAGGGATAATTTTCCTTTCATTCTTCCTAACCACTGTCACTTGGCACCCCACTCCAGTACTCTTGCCTGGAAAATCCCGTGGACGGAGGAACCCAGTAGGCTGCAGTCCATGGGGTCGCTCAGTCAGACAGGACTGAGCTACTTCACTTTCACTTTTCACCTTCATGCATTGGAGAAGGAAATGGCAACCCGCTCTAGTATTCTTGCCTGGAGAATCCCAGGCACAGGGGAGCCTGGTGGGCTGCCGTCTATGGGGTCGCACAGAGTCGGACACAACTGAAGCGACTTAGCAGCAGCAGCAACCACTGTCACTAACCACTGGCCATGGTCACTAACTGCTGTTCATTGTCAGTTTTGCTGTTATTTTTCGGAATAGGTTTGATTCCTTTCTTTAGACCATACTGATAATGACTTTTTAGCTTGTGTATATACTCATAGTGTTTTACTACTATATGTATTTTCTTGGCCCTGCTGTTATATCGTAAAGGAGCCCTTAGTTAGGGACCAAACCGCCTGATCTAGCCTAGGATGTCACCCTGTTTCTCACTGGTAAAAAAGAGACAATAGTTCCTACAATTCAAGGCATTATGTGCATGAAAAATAATTTAAACTTATAGTCCATCCTGTCATGCATCAGTGTCTAACACAATTTCTAGTGGTAATAACAGAAACAGCAGCTCTTTGGGGGTTATCCATGTTCTTTGAAATTATAGTCTACAGATTTTAGGTTTTAATATTATAGTTGTAACTCGCCATTTTTTTCACTTGCTACTTTTTTGTCTATTTTCCCATACTAGCATTTAGTGTGTTATTTTACTTACCTCTTAGATTTCTCAGTCATGATCCAAAAGAAACAACTGTATTTCTTTTTCTTGCTAGTAGACATATTTAAAGCAAGGTTTCGCCTGTTACTTTATCCTTAATATCATCCCAGGAGCAAACTAAAGATTTTGAGATTTCATCATTGTATTTTTAGCATTATTTTTCATTATTATTAAAACAATGTTAGCAGCAACAATGAGCCATGTTTGTTTTATTCCTGTTTGTTATAGAAATTCTCTTGTATTTCTGCATTAAAGGCAATGCTTACTGAAAGATAGTTTTGCCTTAAGAAAAGAGCAGCATTCTTTCTTTTTTCAGAATGCTTATGTCAAACAGATGCTGAATTTTTAATGGATACTGACTTGGCTTTTGAGATAATTACATACATTTTTAACAATGTTTTATTCTGATGTGTTCTGTTAATTTTTCTGGTGTGATATCAGCTAAGCATTCTAGGGTTAAGTCCTGTGGTTTTAATAAAAAGGGCTTTCCATATTTTACATCCTATTTGCTAATATTATTGCGGATATTTTTATTCATTTGCTTATTCAACCAAATAATTAGTAAGCAAGCACTTGCTGAAAAGGATTGTGCTGGGCTCTACAGAGGTTCAAATGTGAATGAGAGGAACAATGGTCTGGAAGCTCAGTCTACTGCGGGGGCGGACATGAACACAGTCACACCACGAGGCATCCTGCTTTGTGCATCTTAAGAGTATAATTTTATTCTTGGACAAATATTTATTGATCTTCTTGTATGTGCTAAACACTGTAGTCAAAACAGAGGATAATCTGACAAAGAAAATAGCACAAGGCTAATTTCAGGGAACTCATAATCTAGGTGAAGACAGCCAATAATCACATGATCGCACTAATCAAATATTTGACAAAAAAAAATACTTGTTGCCTCATAGAATCTAGGCTTTATGTTAAGTGCTGAGGGTACAGCAATAAACAGAGCAGTCTAAACTCTGCTATTTTGGCGCTCACATTCTTGTGTCATGTTAGGTGTGTTAATCATCTACACTGAGGCCAGAACAGTATAAATGATAGTGACCCTTGACCTCACTCAGAAATCTTGTCTGGGATGGTGACACAACTAATGTTTCAAAGAATATTAAGTATTACAAGGCCCAAATGTAGCAAAATGAAACAGCATCAGAAAAAAGAGCCAAAAAACTTAGAGCCCAGAGAAGAAGGGAGTAGAGGGGTCTGAAGCAAAGATGCAGAAAATACAGCTGGGAGTTGTAGGGGTATATAGACAATCCAAACTGGTAATTTTAATTTTTATTTTAAAGCAAAAGGAATCACAGAAGAAAATAATTGTTATATGTGTGGAGTGAAATAATCAGAGGTAGGTGTAAATAATATTTTCTTCCAGTTCACTAATTTCTTCTTTAACTGCTAGTGTACTTTTCATATCCAAGGTCCCTAATTGATTCACTTAATAATTATCTTTTCTTATATCAATTCTGCATGCCATTATCCCATAATTAGTAACTAATTTTATATTAATGTAAATATCTTCAGTCATCTCTTTGAATATCCTAGGCACACTAAGCTTAAATTATTAGAATGCTATGTTTTATAAACAGCTTCATCTATATCATTTTCTAAATTCGATCCCATATGTGAGTGACATCACATGAATCTGTTTCCCTCTCTCTGGATCACCCTACCCAGCACGACAATCTACAAGTTCATCCATTTTGCCACACATGGCATCATTCTGGGGGCTCTCTGTTCCGATCCACTGGATTGCTTCTAGTTATTTATATATCTTGTCATTTTCATATATTATCTCTACACTTGATAATGTAGATACCATACTGTCTTAAATATTGACATTTTAATAAATCTGTACAACTCATAAGGAAAAAAACTTATCAAAATGTTCAATAAAATTTTCCATTTGGAGAAAGTTTATTGATTGGTTTAGCATTACATTTCTTTTTTTTTTTTTCTTCACATGTTTTGGAATGTCAGGGTATAAGCTCATCATTATGTGTGCATTTTTGTGGGTGTGGGCTTGAGTGACTATCTCCTGCACACAAATGCCATTCTTAGTGGTTTCCACTTGGTTTGCTGAGCACCTAATAGTAAATCACTTCTTAAAATGGCTTTGGGATCTTCTTTTTCACTGTGATATCAGGACTATTATAAATTCAGTCCTCGAGTCTGCCACCGTTCCTCAGTTATAAAATATATTTTCTGTATGAAAAGTCAAAGGAATAATTTTAAAATTCAATTAGTCAATACTACATCATATTGTCAGTTCAGTTCAGTTCAGTCGCTCAGTCATGTCCGATTATTTGTGACCCCATGAATCGCAGCATGCCAGGCCTCCCTGTCCATCACCAACTCCCGCAGTTCACTCAGACTCACGTCGGTCGAGAAAGTGATGCCATCCAGCCATCTCATCCTCTGTCGTCCCCTTCTCCTCTTGCCCCCAATCCCTCCCAGCATCAGAGTCTTTTCCAATGAGTCAACTCTTCACATGAGGTGGCCAAAGTACTGGAGTTTCAGCTTTAGCATCATTCCTTCCAAAGAATTCCCAGGGCTGATCTCCTTCAGAATGGACTGGTTGGATCTCCTTGCAGTCCAAGGGACCCTCAAGAGTCTTCTCCAACACCACAGTTCAAAAGCATCAATTCTTCAGCACTCAGCCTTCTTCACAGTCCAACTCTCACATCCATACATGACCACAGGAAAAACCATAGCCTTGACTAGACGGACCTTTGTTGGCAAAGTAATGTCTCTGCTTTTCAATATGCTATCCAGGTTGGTCATAACTTTCCTTCCAAGGAGTAAACGTCTTTTAATTTCATGGCTGCAGTCACCATCTGCAGTGATTTTGGAGCCCAAAAATATAAAGTCTGACACTGTTTCCACTGTTTCCCCATCTATTTCCCATGAAGTGATGGGACCGGATGTCATGATCTTCGTTTTCTGAATGTTGAGCTTTAAGCCAACTTTTTCACTCTCCTCTTTCACTTTCATCAAGAGGCTTTTGAGTTCCTCTTCACTTTCTGCCATAAGGGTGGTGTCATCTGCATATCTGAGGTTATTGATATATCTCCCGGCAATCTTGATTCCAGCTTGTGCTTCTTCCAGCCCAGCGTTTCTCATGATGTACTCTGTGTATAAGTTAAATAAGCAGGGTGACAATATACAGCCTTGATGTACTCCTTTTCATATTTGGAACCAGTCTGTTGTTCCATGTCCAGTTCTAACTGTTGCTTCCTGACCTGCATATAGGTTTCTCAAGAGGCAGGTCAGGTGGTCTGGTATTCTCATCTCTTTCAGAATTTTCCACAGTTTATTGTGATCCACACAGTCAAAGGCTTTGGCATAGTCAATAAAGCAGAAATATTGAGGTAAAACCTCCACCAGCAAAAATTGTAGTCATATTGTAGTATTTTATAATTCCATAAGACTGGAGCTTCTCCTTTTAGATATTAATATTGGTAAAGTAGAGCAAAAAAATATATCTACTGGCATACCTCAGAGAAATTGCCAGTTTGGTTCCAGACCACAGCAATAAGGCAAATATCTCAACAAAGCCAGTAACAAACATTTTCTGGTTTTCCAGAGCATATAAAAGTTTTGTTTATTTATGGGGACTAAGAGGCAAAACAAAGCTATGTTTACACTATACAGCCAGTCTATTAAGTATGCAATAACATTATGTCTAAAATACAACACATGTACATTAATTTTCAAAGAGTTTATTGCTAAAATATGCTAACCATCATCTGAGCCTTCAGAAAGTCATAATCTTTTTGCTGGTGGAGGTTTTGCCTCAATGTTATGGCTGCTGACTCTTCAGAGTGTTGGTTGCTGAAGGTTTGGCTTCCAATTGGCTGTGGCAATTTCTTAAAATAAGACAATAATGAAGCTTGGTGCATCTATTGATTCTTCCTTGAGATTGATTCTTCCTTTAGACTTCTCTATGGTGGTGCTAGTGGTAAAGAACCCGCTGGCCAATGCAGAAAACACGGGTTCAATCCCTGGGTCTGAAAGATCCCCTGGAGAAGGGCTTGGCAACCCACTCTGATATTCTTGCCTGGAGAATGCCATAGATAGAGGAGCCTGGTAGGCTACAGTCCATAGGATCACAGAGTCAGACATGACTGAAGTGACTTAGCATGACATGAGGACGCATAACAGGCAAGGCTGTTTGATAGTATTTTACCCACAGTAGAATACCGTTCAAAATTAGATTCAGTCCTGGCACATCCTACCCCTACTTTATGAACTAAGTTTATGTAGTATACTAAATCCTTTGTTGTCGTTTCAATGATCTTCACGGCATCTTCACCAGGAGAAGATCCATCTCAAAAACCCACTTTCTCCATTCAAGCATAGAAAGCTAACCTCATCCATGAAAGCTGTCATGACACTGCGGAAATTCAGTTGCATCTTCAGGCTCCACTTTCAATTCTAGTTCTCTTGCTATTCCCACCACATCTGTATCTTTTTTCCTCCAATGAAGTCTTGAATCCCTAAATCCTCCCCCCATGAGGGACGGAATTAACTTCTTCCAAATGCCTATTAACGTTGACATTTTGACCTCTTCCCACAAATCTCTAACATTCTTACTGGCATATAAAAAATGGAATCTTTACCAACAGCTTTTTACTTTGCCTAGGACCATCAGTGGAATCATTATCTATGGTTGTTACAGCCTTCACAAAATATATTTCTTAAATAATGTAACTGGAAAGTAGAAATTATTACGTGACCCATGGGCTGCAGAATAGATGTGGTGTTACTAAGCAGGAAAATGACATCAGTCTTATTGTACATCTCTATCAGAGGTCTTGAGTGACCAGATGCACTGCCAATGAGCAGTAATATTTAGAAAAGAAATGTTTGTTTGTTTTTTTTTTTTTTTTCTGAGCAGTAGGTGTCAACAGCAGGCTTAAAACATTTAGCAAGCCATGTTGTAAAAAGATGTGCCATCATCCAGGCTTTGTTTACAGAGCACAAGCAGAGTAGATTTAGCACAATTCTTAAGGGCCATAAAATTTTCAGAATGGCAAATGAGCATTGAATTCAACTGAAAGTCACCAGTTGTATTAACCCCTCGTGAGAGAGTCAGCCTGTCCCTTGAAGCTTTTATGCCAGGCATTAACTTCTCTTCTCTAGCTATAAAATTCCTAGATGGCATCTTATTCCAATGAAAGGTTGTTTCGTCTATATGGAAAACCTCTTCTTAATGTAGCTACCTTCATTAATAACCTTAACTAGACTGGCTGGATAACTTGCTGCAGCTTCTACATCAGCATTTACTGCTTCAACTTGCCCTTTCATGTCATAGAAATGGCTTCTTTCTTTCAACCACGTGATCAAACCTCTGCTAGCTTCAATCTTTCCTTCTACAGCTTCCTCGCTACTCAGCCACCATAGAATTGAAGAGAATTAGAGCCTTGCTCTAGATTGGGCTTTGAATTAAGGGAATGTTGTAGCTGATTTGATCTTCTATCCAGATCATGAAAACTTTCTTCAGCAGTAAGGCTCACTTCTAATCATTCATGTGTCCACAGAAGTAACACTTTTCATTTTCTTCAAGAACTTTTCCACTGCATTCCCAACTAGTCTAACTGTTCAGCAGATGGTAAAGAACTTGCCTGAAATGCAGAAGACCCAGGTTCAACTTCTGGGTTGGGAAGATTCCCTGGAGAAAGGAAAGGCTACCCAGTCCAGTATTCTTGCTTGGAGAATTCCATAGACAGAGGAGCCTTGTAGGCTACAATCCACGGGGTTGCAAAGTGTAGGACACAACTGAACATCTAACACTTTCACTTTTCAAGAGACATGTAACTCCTCCTTTGGCTTGAGTACTTAGGGGCCACTGTGCTAGTAAACTCGCCTAATTTACATACTTCAGTGTCTCAGGGAAGAGGGAGATCTGACGAGAGTGAGAAAGCGGGGAACAGCTGGTTGATAGAGCAGTCAGAACACACACTACTTTTACCAATTAAGTTCACCATGTTATGGGCAAAGTTTGCCCCAAACAATTTCAATAGTAATAGGATCGCAAATCACCATAATAAATATAATAATGAAAAACTGTGACTACTGTGAGAATTACCAAATGGGACACCGAGACATAAAATGAGCAAATAATATTGAAAAAAATGACATCAATACACTTGCACAAAACTTTAATGTGTGAAAAAAGCAGTATCTGAGAAGGACCATTAAGTAAAGTGCAACAAAATGAGGTATACCTATACAGGGACTTTGTGGGGGAAACAAGGCAAAAGAAAAAACAAGCAAAGTAAATCTGTACTTACCTAGCAGCCCCACAGCAACCAAAGAATAAAAAGAGGAAAGCTCACAACTATTAAAATCCAGCTGTATCATCAACGTAATACCAGAATCCTGGAGCCCTTTGTAACTGTCAGCGTGAGACAGGGACCATTACAAAAGGAGAGGGAGCGGCTTTGTAGCTCACAGTGCATGCTGGAGTCAGAAAACTACAGTTGTGCCTACAGCCTTAGGGTCCTGTTCTCTCTGAGTGTTGGGATTCTGGTTCTCTTCCCTTACCATTCCTGCCCTCCTGCTAGTTGACTACTTTTATATCAGAAAGAACATAACAGAAAATAAGTCAGACCATATGGAATGCATATATATGAAGTAGGTGTCAGAGGGGCAGAGCATTTACAGAAACACGAGTGGCATGTGTGATGAGGCATGTGTGCGGCGTGGTGTGTGTGTATGTGCAGGCACACCTGTGTGAGGGGATGGCCGCTATACTTTCATTGTATTCTGAGTAGGCAAAGGCAGGAAAAAACCCAAGTAGTATATGTGTCCATGGAATTCTTCCCAGGCAAGAATACCGGAGAAGCTTGCCATTCCCTTCTCCAGGGAATCTTCCTGACCCAAGGATCGAACCTGAGTCTCCCTCATTGCAGGCAGACTCTTCACCATCTGAGCCACCAAGTAAGCCCAGTAAAGATAGGTAAAGATATTCCACAGTGCAAGAGCTTCCAGTTCTAACTGCCTGAGAATTAAGCAGTAGGGCAGGGGGACATGTTGCCAAAGCAGAACAGAAGTGAATCAGTAAATGCCACTACAAATAGCTTGAGCGAGTGAACTCCGGGAGATGGAGAGGGACAGGGAAGGGAGGTCTGGCATGCTGCAGTACACAGGGTTGCAAATAGTCGTACACCACTTGGAGACTGAACCACAACCAGTAGAAATAGAAATGGGCCTGGAGTTTTGAAAAAGCTTCTTCTAACTATAGCTCTAGGGTATAGAACATGACATAAATATGGACAGACAGCCTGACTTTTGACCTATCATTTGAGAAAATTTGTAAAACACACACACACACATACTCACTCACTCAAAGTCTCTGAATTGCATTCATGATCCAGTCCCTTTATTTCTCTCCACACTTCAGCTACAGCTGCTCTGATTGACCATGGAGGGATCCAGCCATCTTGCCCTCTAGAGAAGAAAAGCCTGCTCTGGCTGTCCTGGGAGGCACCTCCCAATAAAGTATCAGCATTGAGTATTGTTTGGGGTTATGTTTTCCAGTGAACTCTTAACTAAACACATTCAAGAGGAACTACTTGAGATTCTCAAAAAGATGACCTTATCCCAGTGATTTCTGGAGAAAGAGTATTTTTGTGGAAATGATCTATTAGAGCACCCAGAAGAAAATCTCCATGCTATTACAAATCGGTGACAACCTGGCTCCCATCCAAGTGCAAAAACAGCATGATTTTCTTAAAACTTGGCCAAAAGCAAAGCAGAAAGAACAGGAAACCACAAAACAGCTATACGACAGGTTATGAAAGGAACCTGGGAACAGAAAGACAATTATAATGGGAAAAAATAATTCTAAAAATCCACATGAGAGGCACTAAAGAGCAGGGTTAAATGTTAAGTATATGGAAGACAAAGTTTAAAAGTTTGTCTACAATGTAGAAGAAAAGAACCAAGACACAAAAATAAGAGAAAAAAAAATGGTGCATATGCAGGACAGAAAATGGAAAGCTTACATCTGATTATTCATTATTCTTAAAGAAGAACCCAAACATTCAAGAACTATTACAGGAGAAATTTTTCTTGGTCAAAAGGTCTTATTCAGTTTTAGGCATGCCCTTGGAAAAGCCACCAAACCCAAATACTCATGACTTGATCTGATCTTTGTCACATCCCCAGCAGTAATATCCCAAGGAACTAATAAACCAGATCCTGTCAGTTCCAGAAATCCAACCTTGGAATAACCTTTTGGAAAACTCAACCTTTTCTTGAAGACTGGCTGAAATGTCTATACCTCATGGAATGTTTGCCTAAATCCCTCATCCAAGTCATACTTACTGCTTCCAAGGTAACTTTCACTTCTTAGTTCTCATCACAATTAATTATTGATTCATTTAAGAAACTGCTTTATCCTCTTACTCAAACAAATCACACTCTATGAAGGAGGACCCTCTTTCCCCCTGTATCTTCAGCTAATTTTGAAGTATCGACAGAAATTTAAAACAAAGGAAAGAAATTATTAGTCTTATGCTGATAAAGTGAAAGGAAATATCACTTGCCGTAAAATGCACTGGGCTAAATGACATGACATTCAGTGTTAACTCACTTACCTGACGTAAGTTTAAATACTTCCCACTCTACTTTGGACACTGTACGAAACTGACAAAAGAAAGGTAAAGATTAAGAGAAAAAAATGGGTAAGCAACGTCACATCAGGCAACCACATCAAACAGAAGAGAGCAACACATGACGTGCCACATGGATGGTTTGGGAATGGGAAACCATTCACGGGAGTGATCGAATTTGCAAGGGTCCATTCCAATGAAACCATGGAAAATGGATTTGTGTTTCTCTTGCTGTCCGACAAGAAGCAAGACAACTTCAAATGGTATCAATGACAAATGTTAGCAGCTCAGCAAAACAGCTGGCTTTTGCCCTGGACATAATTTCCATGATACTTCTGTGTCTCAGGTAAAATGGATCATCCATCAGAAGCTCACAGTTTGGTTAACCAGAGATTTCCTAGCATACACATTGACTCACTTCCTTCATTTTCATCCACTTTTGTTTCTTCTGTATATGTTCAATCTAAAACTCTGCCTAAATTTTTCTTTGTCTTTACTCATTGGTTAGTTTGGGTTTTCTTCTGTCCTTATGAGCCTCATGCAGAATTATCTCTCAATTCCTATTTGTTTGCCTCTAGAATTAATAAAATGGGCCCTAGGTTTTAGAGAATCTTAATTTGCATAGCCAGAAGATTTGGTTGGAGGCATTTAGATTCTGGGATCAAATATCTGCATTATCGTGGGGGCTAGAAAGCTGTATCTTGATGACACTATTTGAAAGATGTTGAGTCATAAAGAAGAAAGCAAAATCTAAGGTAACATCTAAAACACAAGTTTGGAAAGAATGTTTTTGACTTTTATATTTTGTGACCTAATTTTTTTCTTCTTCTGTCTTGCCAATTTTTTGGCATCAAGTGGATCTCAAGTTAGAATATATGTCTAGAAAAAACCCAGAGTTCCCAATCAAATCTATTCTATAATCAAGAGCTATAATCACTTTATAATATTAAAGATGTTGCACAGTGAAAATGTCTTCCCTTGTCATGGTTGCAGTATTTCATCACCTCATCATGTGTGTAGGAAAGAGAAGGAAGCAGAAGCACCAGAGCAAAAATGCTACTTTGGGATTTTCCCTATGTGAGCTTTAAATATTTTTAAATGGCAACTTATGAAAAGACGTGGAGTAAATGTGTCCCTAAATCTTGAAAAATTATAACTTAAAAACAGTATTAGTGCAAAATACGGAGAGGGCAATGGCACCCCACTCCAATACTCTTGCCTGGAAAATCCATGGACGGAGGAGCCTGGTAGGCTGCAGTCCATGGGGTCACTAAGAGTCGGACACGACTGAGCGACTTCACTTTTACTTTTCACTTTCATGCATTAGAGAAGGAAATGGCAACCCACTCCAGTGTTCTTGCCTGGAGAATCCCAGGGACAGGGGAGCCTGGTGGGCTGCCGTCTACGGGGTCGCACAGAGTCGGACACAACTGAAATGACTCAGCAGCAGCAGCAGCAGCAGTACAAAATAAAACATAGGAATCAAATATGTTTACATGGCATATACCAAGCATGGGATATTGAGAAACAGGTGTGACGTTTAGGATCTTTTTTCTTCTTAAGAAAGCACGTTTCTAATAAAAGCCCTACATAAGCTCTCCAACTTCCACCCTCAGCTATTCCCTCCCAACTCAAGGAGTATCTTCTGAATCTTCTTCCTTCACAAAATCCTTAATGTAACACCCTTGATTTAAATTGCCTACCATAAATACGAACTTAACAGTTTCTTGAAGCTGTTCTTCACTCTGCATCTGCATTTATAAGAAATCCACTTCTACCTCCAGCTGGAATTTTCCAGCTTGGAATGGAACTCACGTTCTTAAAACCTTTTCACCTACTTGCTGTTGTTGTTCAGTTGGTAAGTCGGGTCTGACTCTTTGCGACCCTATGGACTGTAACCCACTAGGCTCCTCTATCCATGGGATTTCCCAGGCAAGAATACTGGAGTAGGTTGCCATTTCCTTCTCCAGGGGATCTTCCAGATCCAGGGGTCAAACTGCTGTCTCCTGCATTGGCTTTCCTCTTTATTGCCTTCACCTACTATATCCCTGTGAATACAGTCTGGATAGTTCAGAGCCTTAAAAGGTGTATGTCACTATATCCTGGGCAGAGAAAGATGATTCAAAGGCCTTCAGCAGGCTTGGGTATGTATATTCAGTGATACCAGAAATACATGTGCATGTCCAAGTAACTGAGGAATCATAAGGTCTTCCCATTCTCATATTTTTCCTCCCATTTTAATAGTGAAATGATTATCTAATTTCAACTCATATGTATTTGCTGTTTTTCTATTTTTCTCTATGCATTTCTTCTACTGTCTTGGTCATTGTGAATTTTTTGCTACAATCTTCATATATTTATGCATTATGCTATCTGGTTTTTAATCCTTTTGAGTTAAAGTTGTGTATGGGCTTATGTGTGTGTTTATCTTATTGTTGTATTTCTAATTCTTCCTCTCAGCATCATGATACAATATTTTCCCCTTCTTTCTTTAAATTCACAACACTGGGGTGAAATTTGGAAAGGAAGATATTCTTATTCATGTGATAGCATTAAAAACAAGTTATTTTAATTCATTCAAACCTTGTGTACCCATTACTACAAAAACAACTGAGGTTTCAGAACTAATTCCCTATGTTAAATGATTTGTGCTAAAGACATCTAAAAATCAAGGAAACAGAATTAACAAATTAACATACGGAGGGCTCAAGGGTAATCATTTGGGAAGAAACACAAAATTGGGTCAAAATTGCTGAAGTTTAATGGATGTTTGTGTAGAGTCAGTTTGCAAGCACACATTAAAACATTCCTCTTTTACAGCTGTAGAAGTAAAGCAGTAGAATAATAGTCCAAGAATTTAATTTCTTTACAAAAAATGTTTACAGTCTGGATAAGTGAATCTTAAGTCAGGATGATTTTGCCTCAGAGGAGACATTTGACACTGTCTGCAGACATTTTTGATTGTCACAGTTTGATGGAGAGGGGCATGTTACTATAGGCATATAGTTTGCAGAGGCCAGGGGAGCTGCCTCCAACACAGGGCAGCCCCATGCTCCAACAAAGAAGCATCCAAGTCCTGAATTTAGTAGTTTTGAGGTTAAGAAACTCGTGTTGAGATTAACATGACTCTACTAAGGACATATTTGCTACTGATTGTTCAAGATGAGATGATCTTTGATAAAGCACATTTCATTAACATGTGCAGGAAAATTTGTAAGTTTTTCTCACACCTCAAACATTTCTTTGATCATTTCAAAAAGCACTTAGAAAAAGAATTCTAACAATGGGCAAACTCAGATATTCAAGCCGAATAGTTTTTTTTAGTGCTGTATCCAATGGGTTCTTTTCTCAGCTATTCTTCGCAATGCAAGTCCAAGTCCTCACTTCCCTAGCTGTGCCTGTGTGTGTGCTGTGCATGATCAGTTGCTCAGTCACGTCTGATCTTTTACAACCCTATGGACTATACCCTGCCAGGCTCCTCTGTCCATGGGATTTCCTAGGCAAGAATACTGGAGTGGGTTGTCATTTCTCATTTCCTCCTCCAGGGGATCTTTCTGACCCAGGGATCGAACCCATGTCCCAAGGATCAAACAATGTGTCTTCTGCTTTGGCAGGCAGATTCTTTACCACTGAGCACTTAGCCCATAAATCACCTAAATCTCCATTTCTAGTCCTTTATTTCTAATCTTAGTGTCCATAACACAAAGCTTCAGGAAACCTTTTTATTAAACTCAGACTAAAAATACAAAAAATAGACAAGACTATGGAAATGACATAAAAATGCTAGAAGATGGATTTCTAGGTAAAGAAGAAAGCATAAGTAAAGATACACAAGAGGAAAAACACAAGAGAAAATCAGAGAATACCAATCACAGCAAAGAAGTCAGGTCAAGAAAGAGTGAGAGTCACATACAGAGGTTAGATGTGCTAGACCGGGTAGTGACTTGGCTGAAGATGGCACAGGGTGGTGCTAAGCCTGCAGACGAAAGCATCCTTCAGTAAGGAGGATGCCAGAGATGCCATGTTTTCCACAGTGTGAAACAGAGTGTTTTCATTGACTGAACTGAACTACCTCCCAACATACATACATGTATGTCATTCACTCATTCGTGTCCAACTCTTTGCAACCCCATGAACTGTAGCCCACCAGGATCCTCTGTCCATGAAATTCTCCAGGCAAGAATACTCGAGTTGAGTGCTATTCTCTTCTCTAGATGATTTTCCTGACCCTGGGATCAAGCCCGCATCTCCTGCATTGCAGGAAGATTCTTTACCATCTGAGCCACCAGGGAAGCCCAGGGATCTCAAATCTCCCTGTGAATATATCTAAGACAATAAAAAGTTTGCTTCATGGATTAGAAACACAATTAAACATTAGCTGGAATAGGTCCTTATTCTAATCCTGGACTGAATTTTTGCAGTGAATTTTCATGCAGTTGTTAAAAAGAATAAATAGAAAATGTTTACACCAAGAAGACTCCTTATAAAATTTTACCTTATTAAAATGTATGACACAATCTAATGCCTATACAAAATGGCATTATTTCATTATTATTAATATCCACGTTGTATTTACCTTCCCATTTGCATGACAGAGAAAAGGTAGTATCTTGCTTATGTGTTAAACACAGGATACTCATTCATATTCATTAACTTTAGCTGATCAATCTTTCCAAAAGTGTGTTTTCTTTGGGTATTTGATGTACATTATTAGAATACTGAAAAGATGTTCAAGGAAATATCCAGACCAAAAAGAAAATGAAAAAAGTGAGAAATGAGGATGAGAGCTGAGGGGAAAAAAATGTATCTGTACTGAAAGAAAAATGAATTTCATTTAGAAAGTAAAATAAGATAGGCATTTTAAGGAATATAAAACTAATGAAAGACATTATGAAATGAAATTTTAATAACCTTTCACTTTTTAAAATGTGCGTTAGTGTTCAGTATTTGCAACCTTACTTCTGCAGTGACTGACTGAAGAAATAAATGTGATATTAGGCTTTGGATTTTCAAATGTGTTCAGATGTTGGAGTACATAGAAGCCACGTATCTGTGTGTTTAAGGATGATTCACTATACATCAGGCACTTTTGCAGAATCACTGCATGATTTTCTTTAATTATCACAATAACCCTATGAGATAAACACTATTATTATCCACATTTACAACTGTGAAAAGCGAAGCACAAAGGCATTAAGCAATTTGTCTACTGCAGGGTCTAGGACAGTGGTTCTCAAGCTTTAAGCAACATCAGAATCACCTGGAGGGCATGGGAGAATGCAGATTCTGAGCCCAACCCACACACAATCTAATTATTACATCCAGAGTAGGGCCTGAGAATCTGCATTTGTAACAAGTTCCCAGGGATCCTAATGGTGCTGGTCCCAGAATGGCACTTGAGAACATCTGACCTAGGGATCTGGCTAAGAGTGATGGAGCCCAAGCCATCAGGACGCAAAGTCCCTGGTCTTCACCACATTATGCTGTGCTGTGCTTAGTTGCTCAGTCATGTCTGACTCTTTGCGACCCCATGGACTGTAGCCTGCCAGGCTCCGCTGTCCATGGGGATTCTCCAGGCAAGAATACTGGAATGGGTTGCCACACCCTCCTCCAGGGTATCTTCCCAACCCAGGGATCAAACTCAGGTCTCCTGCATTGCAGGTGGATTCTTCACCTTCTGAGCCATCAGAATACTGGAGTGGGTAGCCTGTTCCTTCTCCAGGAGATCTTCCTGACCCAGGAATCAAACCAGGGTCTCCTGCATTGCAGGTGGATTCTTTACCAGCTGAGCTACCAGGGAAGCTCCTTAACCACATTAGAAGCCACCAGAAATGTGGTCATATTACATGTGTGACAAAGGTCATCACCCTGGCAGACACTCTCACCAAAACTCTGTCATGGTAGACTGGAAGCCGTTTCCAAGTTCTTTTTTAATCTCACCCTAGGCCTTCCTGGAAGCCGAACAATTTCAGGAAAGAAATTTAATAAAGAAAAACTTTAATTGAAAAAAAATAATGTTTATTAATTTCTCTCTTTGAATTGTGAAGACTATCTTTATTCAAGATCAGCAGCAGAATTGCTTTGTCTAGGTTTGCTTAGTGTGAGTGATCTGCAGAAACACACTGTGAGAATCCGTTTTATGCTAAACGGTAGATTGGACAAAGATTAGAAAATCTGATTTCTGGGGTCTAGTTTTTCATTAATTTTCTGGTGAAGAAAAGCATGTCACTCTCTATAACTATAATCATTAAGCTGAAATAAACTCTTTGAGTCCAAAAAGGTAAGCATTCTGGTTAAAACATTTAGAAAGATGCAGTGTTAAAAGTATGTGAAAGAATTTTCTATAAACCATCACTGATATTTCAGACTGAGCCAGAGTAGATATCAAATTACAAGATAATTGATTTTCAACACTTTCTAAGTGCTCCTTTTCCATGGTTCTAAAGGAAATCATCTGGCCTTGTGCAGGAAACATAAAACACACAGAAATAACCAAACATTTTCCTTACAAACCACACACAAAGTCGGATGGTTTGCAGTAAGGAATTGCCACATTTCCTATAAGTGATCAAGTATTAATTTAATTGTTTATAGCACACCAAATCCTGATAATTATCAAATTTCTTAAAAATGCAAGACATACTGCCTGAGAAAACTAGACCAACAGAATATTAGAAATACCACACTTTTTAAAATGTCGAACAGAATTTCAACGTTCCATGTATAAGTCAGACGGTATAACTAGAAGTTTATCTGTCTGGCACAAGTTGAGGAGTATGCAAATTTTTGAAAAACAAATGCTTGCTTAAGTCATGAACAATATAATTTATTCAGAACACTTTGGCTGGTCATGGTAATGACTTGAAAAATAGTAACAGAAGATGATTCTGCATAAAGTTGTCTTAAAATTCATGTGACACACACCCATACACACACAGATATACTCATATTAACCATGATGTTAGCATGGATGATTACTGAGAAACTATAAATAGATTTTGAATTGGAGATGAACAAAGAGTAGCTGGAAGCAAGACCTCTAACATATGAAATTTAAAAGAATGTTGAAAAAAATCACAAGAGGTCTCTTCTAGTTTCTTGTGAAATGAAACTAGAAGAATGAATCTTGACTATTTTAAATGATCTGAAGTCAAAATATTACCAATAAGCCATATTGTCCCATTTGTCATCACCTGAGAAAGCCTGCATTCAAACTTGATTTATAGTCATTTTACTCATCTGACCTATTATTAAATGCATCTGTTCCAGAAATACAGCCAATTATTTCTCATAATTCTTCACATGTCTTATTATAAGAGGTAAAAGCTTTCTGCTTAATGAAATTTCACTGGACTTGAAAAAATTAATTTCTTCTCACTGTAATGATAAGTGTTGGAGACGCACATGTTCTTAATTAACTTCACATTAATAAAGGAGGGCTTCCCTAGACATAAGGGCTTAACTGATATTTGCCATGGAGGGGAGGTCATGAGCAAGAATCCACAAACTTCAGTAAGATGAAAGCAAAACAGAGTGTCACCCCATCTGGTGAAACAGAAAGCACGTGTTTTCAATTCCCTGTTTGTATTAGTATCAGAAGAAACTTGTGACGAAGTCATTGTGAAATAAGGTATTTGTTAAAAATGAAAATTAAAAAGCATGATAGGATATGATCTGGTACCTACCTTATGCACTCCTTGGGTGGTCACACACTCCAGGAGAGACAGTGGGCTGCCTGCAAGGATAAGCATCAGGCCAAGGACGGGCTAGTGGAGCAATGCTGTTGACTGATGACCTAATCAATGGCCAGAGCTGCTTCTCTTTCTTGGTCATAAAATTCCTTTGGTTTACGGGAGGCTCAGCCCTTTCTCCAACCCTAAGGTTGAACCTGTGTTAAGCTAAAGAAATCCTGTCAGGAACTTCCTTGGTGATCCAGTGGATGAGACCTCACCTTCCAGTGTGTGTGGGGCGGGGGTGGGAGGAGCGGGGAGGTGGGGGGGATGGGGCGGGGGGGGGGCTGGGGGGGAGAGGGTGATGCAGGTTCCATCCCTGGTTGGGAGATGGGATCCTATATGCCTTGTGGCCAAAAAAAACAGAACATAAACAACAGAAGCCAGTGTTGTAGAAAATTAATGAAGACTTGAAAGAAATAAATTCTACCGGCATCATTACTCTTGTCCTGAAAGAATGGGCTTATGGCGTGACACCCATCACTGAGCCTATGGACACTGCCATCTTCCTAGCTGCTCAGAACTGTGGCAGCATCTTGGAAATTGAGTAGATCAAGTCAAAGATGGTCAACTGTTCAAAACAGCTCAGTGTGTTCTTTCCAATGGCTTTGAGCTATTAAATTGAATAATTCTGGAGTCATTTATCCCTGGAGTCTCATCATTTGAAATCAATCAAAGAAACAAACAAAACCCCCAAAACCTTGCTATGACAATATATTTTCCTGTGTTTTCTGTTTCTGGAAACTTCCTTAGTCATATAACAAGCTAATGTGTTATTTCATTAATTAATTTCTTTTCTCACTCATTCATTTAACAAACCTATACTGTGTTGCCTACTTTACCGAAGATGCTGGCATTTTAGAAAACAAAAATAAGCATATTGATAGTGCCTTATCCTTTAGAATATAGATTGGAAAGTACTTTCCATAGAATATTTCATTATTTTCCTATCCCAAATTAAACCCATCTTTAGGAAATTGAGGTTGAAGGAGCTTGCACCTTGCAAAAAATTAGAGTGTTGAGCAATCGGACTTCTGATTTTAAGTAAGGCTGTCAAAACCTCCGTACCTGCTTCATCCCTTATGAGTCACATGTTCAGGCCCTAGCTTCACTATGCTCAGAGGTCATTCTGACCTGATTACAAATCCCAAAGCTTTCTCTGTTGTGGAGGCATCAGCAGAACCTGGGAGTCACGGAATTCATAGAAATCAACCAGCATGGTCACGTAAGCTTTAATTGTACAATCCTTTGGGATGTAAGAAGAAAATAATAGAACTTGTAATATAGTCATTTCTAAATCTTTTCTTTAAATTATTTAATGTTTATGTATATTTTATAATATTCACAAGATGTTACTTCCGTCATGCACAGACAATTCATAGACAAGCACACATGTATTGATGTTACATACTGGTAGCATTTTTACTTATGGGGTTGTGTGATCAAAATATTTGAAGATCACTGACCTAATTGCTTCTGAGTGCAGATTGGAGAGTGGCATCCCTACATGATGGCTTTGCCTTCCGACATGAACGTTTTACTAATTCTGAGACATCAGTATTCAGCTATGACCTGCAATGTGCACTATCCCACTACCTACCCTGGATTACCCAGCTCAAGTTCACAACTTCTTTGGAAAACCATGTCCTTATCATTGGGCGGCTATAAAAAACAAATAAGCTAATTTATGTGAAAGTTTCTAAGTTGCAAAACATTATAAAATGTGTTAAGTTTAAGCCAGTGGCTGAAATCAAAGTCCTTGGAATCACAGTGAAGGGAACTGATTCTTATTGGACACTGCTATTTGCTTTTCAGAGACTGCCTCATTGAGTCTCCACAAAATGTTGACTATAGCAGGACAAGTGTGTTTTTGCATTTGTGTGCTTATGCACAAGGTGTTTTTCATTTGATCCTTAGGACAAATCTCAAAAGTATCAGTTTGAACTGTAAGAAACTGCTGCTTTCCTAGCTCAGTCAAACATCAGCAATTTTATATGGTTATAACTTATAGGAAAATGATCATTTTACACATGAGGAAATGAGAACCAAGCAAATTGAAGTGACTTGCCCAAGAGTGAAGACCCAGCAAGTGGAAGACCTAGCATGAGAACTCATGTCTTCTACCTGTCTCGAGACGCCCCTCCTGCATGCTGACTACCTGATGATCTCGCAATTTCAGGGACCTAAAAAGTAGACAGCAAACATTCTGACAAACTCAGCACTCTTTGTCACACCTTAGGTCCTCGCTGAAGGGGCACACTGTTCTGCATTTCAGAGGAAGAGGTGTGTTAACAGTTCTTCCAAAATATGCTCTATGTAGCCAATCTGCTGTTCTGTCTCCAAAATCTATATTAAGTAAGTAAGAAAAGCTAAATACTTTCTCATACCAGGTGCCACCACAATAGCTAAGTGCATTTTATTTTATTTTTATTTTTTTAATTTCATTTTATTTTTAAACTTTACATAATTGTATTAGTTTTGCCAAATATCAAAATGAATCCGCCACAGGTATACATATGTTCCCCATCCTGAACCCTCCTCCCTCCTCCCTCCCCATACCATCCCTCTGGGTTGTCCCAGTGCACTAGCCCCAAGCATCCAGTATCGTGCATCGAACCTGGACTGGCATCTCGTTTCTTACATGATATTTTACATGTTTCATTTTAGAAGGCTGTGCACACTCAACTGAATTTTACACTGGATTGCTGATGGCCTCCTGGATTTAGGTAAGTATTATTTCCAGCCAGTCCTAAAGAATAGTGTCTCATCAGCCCCATACAAGAGTGAAAACCACTAAGCAAAAGCCCTCATCTGTGCCAGATGGTGATTTTTAGAAATCCTGCTCAGCCTCAGAAGACTCTCTTGGCTACCTGAGAGCAGGCAGGACGCACATTCTCATTCACCCACTCATGGGATGCCATTTTTCTGCCAAGGATGCCTTCCTACTCTCTGGAGCCAAATTAGACTTTTCCTTAGAAAACAAAACAAACAAAATGAGAGAAGAAAGACTTCACTTCAAACATCTTCGTTATCTTAACATCCTGCATTTACTGAGAAGCTGTTTGAAATTCTTGTGTGCTGCGTGCATGCACACTAAATCACTTCAGTTGTGTCTGACTCTTTGCAACCCCATGGACCATAGCCTGCTAGGCTCCTCTGTCCATGGGATTCTCCAAGCAAGAATACTGGAGTGGGTTGCCATGCCCTCCTTCAGGGAATCGTCCCAACCCAGGGATTGAACCTGTGTCTCTTATGTCTCCTGCATTGGCAGCGGGTTCTTTACCACTAGCGCCACGTGAGAATCCCTTGAACTCCTTATATAACTCATTAAAGAAAAGGAAATGAAGGACCAAATTTCTAAATTGTGTTACATTTGAGCAAAAAGTCCTATAGTCTAAAACTTGGCTTTAATGGATTAAACTTGAATCATTGCTTTGCTTTTAGAAATATTCATAATTCATTCCAATCATTACAGAAAAGAATTAAAAATACAGGTTGTAGACAGGATGCCCCACGTTGTGTTTTAGAAGTATTCTTATTTAATTTCATCCACTAAGGAAACTGGAAGGAAGACCATCTGGATTTTAGGAATCTAATAAATATTAACATTTATCAAGTTCCATATTTATGGCAGTTTGTTAATTAACTCAAAAGGTCATTTCTGGAACTCCTATGATTGTCTAAGTAAAAAATGATGATGGATCCATTACCCTATACCAAGATATGCAGTTTGTCTTTACCAAGTACCAATGAATGACACAAATACTTAGTTTCTTACTGGAAGTCTCTGCATTAATGCCAAGGAGCTATTTTTGAAGATAATTATAAAATATTTGCCTATTATTGCAGACAAATCAGTATGTGCATAAATCTGAATGCTCAATTTTAGGGAAGGCTTAAAATGTGTATTCATGTGTTTTGACAATACTTGCAACCTTAAACAGGTTGCCAGTTTGATATTGTGTTCATTCAGGGTGTTTTCTCCCCTCACATTTAGCTTCCTCTTTGATTTTTGGTCTCACTGCCTAGCTTTTGGCACAGTGAGAAAGCAATTTTCTCCAGAGTCAAAATTAGTACTGCATCATGAATTATTCAGCTCGACACATTGCTTCTTGCAGCACCCTGTGCTCTTCCAACCACAAAGTTTGAAGTCTTCCCTTTCACACACTCCAGTCTCCATTCAGTCCCCTGCCCTTTACTTCTCCCCCCTCCCAGAATGGCCACCCAGCAGGCTGGCACCCTGGCACCCGGCTGAATTTGTTGTATATTTAAATTTCAAGTCACATAGCCGCCTTCTAGCTGGAGTGCTTCAGAGTGCAATCACATAAGGCAGGCTGTTTCCATGTAAAACAACTTCAAATAATTTCTGAGATGGAAGTCAGCCTTCAATAACTTCACCTTAAAATAGACTCATTGAGAAGAATCTGACCAAGCTTTGGATGCTTAAATAAATGTAATATTAACTCTATCTTTAAAAATCTTTATATTTGGTACATTTAATGTTCTCTTTTTCTCTATACCAAGACTCCTACTTGGATATGTCATATTTCAGTTTTCCCTCTGTTACTTCTCAATTTTCTCAGGAAAATTTTCTTTATATGCAAATTAAATATATATTTATCAGTATTGATACATATTATATATATAATAATATATATTATATATCAACACATAGTGTACATACATACATATATGTATACATACACATATTGCATACATACATGTACATATACACATATACATGCATATACATATTTTATATATATACATATATACATGATACATATTATATATCAATACATATTGTACTTCTTTTCCTCCTTGAAGTAATCCAAATCTTATTATGTTTATATATTTTAAGTATATATTCCTGCTGTTCTCATTAACTACATTTACTTATGAAATTGTCATAAAGCCACACTTTTCAAGTAACCCAAGGTTGACTTTGCCAGGGGCAAGGTTCGGAGCTTCAGCCTACCTAGACACAGGAGATAATGTGAAACTAAAAGGATTTTAGACCAAATTAAAACAAAAGAACATAGGCGTAAAAGTGATAAAATAACTGTCATTTAGTCACTGCTATGTCCAACTGTTTGCAACCCCATGGATCATAGCCTGCTAGGCTCCTTTGTCCACGGGATTTTTATGGCAAAAATACTGGAGGGGGTTGCCATTTTCCACTCCAGGGCATCTTCCTGACCCAGGGATCAAACCTGTATCTCCTGCAGCTCCTGCATGGCAGGCAGATTCTTTACCACTGAGCCACCTGGGAAGCCCTATTGAACTGTCTTAAAAATGTACTCCTGAGATAATAATTCCATTAAAAGATGCTCCAGAATGCAAAGTACTAATCTATACTTTATTGTTCCAACTAATAGATGGGGCTTATACTGCTCTTATAGAGTTATTCAAAATTCAGTGGTTATATTGTATCTTTGGGTAAAACAATTTTCTGATCACCCAATTCCAGGGAGTAGGGGTTATTTATTAAATAAACATAAGCATTAAAGTACATAAGTCTACTTATACATAAATGATCACTGACAGATGTTGTTAACTCAACAGTTTTCTATTCAAACAGATTTAATTGGGACAAGACAGGCCTCTTTAAATTAGAAAATATATCATATTCCTTTTAAGAAGGATGGTTTAATATGTATGTAAACTTCAGAATTTAAAACACTGAAAATATGTTCAAAGGAATACTGATTTTGATAAATAGATGGCATTTGACTCAATTATGTTGGCCAGTGGCATGCTATATGCAGCATTTTACTGCGGTTGCTGAAATGATTAATTTAACTGTGTGCCAAGATTCGGAATTGATATCCTAAAATTTCCAATGCTGCAATGTTCAAATTGCATTTTAACAGATTCCTTGAAGATGTTCACTTTGTAATTCTTGATTTACACTTCCAAGTGCGATTTTACAGTTTAAGTAATCAGTGTTTCTCAGCCCACCGCCCTTCTCCCCCTATCTTATCTCCATCTCTGCTCTCAATGTCATGGAGCTGTAAGAAGAGAGATTCTGGTGCAATCCCTGGGGGTTAGCTGATGAGCAGGGACCATATGTTCCTGACTTTCTTCAGAGGTTACTGTGTGTATTACATTGACAGACCAACTCCCCCAAACAGTTCTGGAAAACTGTATTACAGAAACAGCTTGCTAATGAGTCGTGGTGGCAGTTGCCATATTTTAGTAATATTTATTAAATTGTTATGAGGCATGAAACTGTATTGCTTTATCTCTGTGATGAATTAGTTAAAAGCTAGAAGGTTTTGTTTTTGAAAATAATCTTTCTCTTTTTCCCAAATATGTATTTTAAATATTTTTCCTCCTATTACTGATATTCATTTAGAGAAGACCAAAGAACAAAGATTCTCAAACGTATTTTTGAATGTTCTTTTATCTAATTGACAAGACGAAGAGCAAGATGGGAAAGTATTATAGTTAAGGGTGTGGCGTACTTTTCTATGCTCCAGCCTCTTCTGAGAGTTTTAGGTGACAGAATGAAAGTAAATGAAATGAAAGTGCTTCATAGTAAACACTCATGGCAAGGATCTATTTTCATAATTTACAATTTTGTGGGTCGTGCCAATCACTTGTCAAGGTATACAATTTTAAATATCTGACTATAGTAGGAATGGAATACAGGTATAATTCTATGATACCATTCCCAATTGTATTTAAAAGACTTTCAACTTTATTCAAGCATTGTTTAATCTAAAACAGACCAGAAAGGCTTAGCATATTAGTTAGAGCTATCGCCTCTCTTCAGATGAAACTGTTTGATTCATTCTTATGTAACTCATATCTATGAGACTAAAGTAAGTTAAATAAGTTCCTTATGGCTGTTTCCTCATCTATTAAATGATAAGAATAATTGTTACTCTCTGATTGTGTGCGTGCTCAGTCACTCAGTTGTCTGACTCTTTGAGATCCCATGGACTATAGCCCACCCGTCTCCTCTATCCATGGAATTTTCTAGGCAAGAATACTGGAGTGAGTTGCCATTTCCTACTCTCATAGTTTGGGTGAAATGAGATAGTGCATATAAGGTGTTCTGCAAAAACTCAATGACCAAAAAATTCAAGCAATTTTAAGCCATAAATCAATAGATGTTAACTATTCTTTAAAGTGATAATTTCCTTACACATCTTTTCTAATTTTACAAAAATTAAAGCCAGCTGGTGTTTATTGAGAACTTCCTACATGCCAGGGACCATTCTAAGCATTTTATTTGTATACATTTTATTTGTTCAAATGATTTGTATATCATTTGAACCTCACAAAATCTCTACAGGTAGGTATGTTATACAGCCCATATTATGAATAAGAGGCCAAGAGGCAGAAAAGAGATATTAACTTTCCCAAGCTCACCCACTAGCAAGCTGCCCATTCTCTGTACTACCAGAGTGGTAGCCATTCCCTTCTCCAGGGGATCTTCCTGACCCAGCAACTGAACCCAGGCCCATGGCATTGCAGGCAGATTCTTTACTATCTGAGCCTACAATAAAGCCTCCCCTCTCATACTACTGAACTTTAAGTGCAAGTAAACATACATTTTCTCCTGGAGATCTTGGGATTTCTTTCCTAATTAATAAAAACAGAAGGTATTTTTAAAATGATTGCTGAAAATAATAATTCACTCCATCAGCTCTTCTCTCTTTTAGCTAGGACAATTACATTGTTTGCCTAATGCTGTCACACTATCATCAGGAGAGAACCAGAAACATCCATATTGGAGCAATCCTAAAAGGTCATTTAGTCCAGCAACCCATCTGGAAAGCCTATTGCTTCTCCAACATGTTCTCTCCTTCCTTTTGTCCAAAGCAATTAGGAAAGCAGAAATGTAGATCAAAGGAGTTAGCATCCAGGACCAGCAACTACAGAGCACATGAGCCAACTAGTCAAGGGCATGAACCTCTCCCAGCCACAATTTCCTTCTTTTTAACATGGAATTAATAATGACAATGTCACAGTTTGGTTTGAGGCCTAAACTAGACAAAGTATGGGAATATATCTTGCAAATGTGTCATGTGATTAGTTTTCAAATATGCTTCTATTTTGGGCATAAAAATGAGCATGAATTTACAGATGAAGGAGAAATTTAGAATACATAAAAAATAGGCAAAAAAATTTTAATATGTATCTCGGTGTAAAGGTCACTGAAATGGCTACAAAACAGAGTGCTCATTCCAAGCATCTGGACACCGGGAGGCAAACTACAGTTTCAGCAGCCCAAGTGGAAAGCCAAGTGGAAAGCAGTGAATGGTCTTCAAGGGTGGTTCAGTCTGTACATAATAACCCTGGCACTGGGGAGATGAGAAGAGATGGGGGACTCTATCTCAGGAGACAGGACCACTATTCCTGCAACATATTCATTTCTAGACATGCTGCCTGTGGATTATCAAGGCCTCCCATTCTAGCCATATCTTCTGCCTGCCATTGTCCATTTCTACAGTTCACTAGTAATTTCAGCAGAGGGTCAGCTGGGGAAAATGAAAATAACTGGCTACTACACCAATGATAACCATTTGTTTAGCAAATTGTCAGGCTCTGGTGGGGAAGAGGCCAAAGCATTGTCTAAAGGTGGTTGTGGAAATTTTATCTCTTCTAAATCTGTTAATTCCTGAAGCAAAGGAGTGAGCAATAATGGAGAAACCGAATATTTGAAAATGCAAAGTCAACCAGAGAAACAAAGGTGTTTTAGAAGTGAAAAGAGCCAACAGCAACATATTCCTTAGGAAGAAAGGTCTTTAGTTTCTTAGATACACCAAGGTGTCAAAGAAGCAAAGAGATTTTAGGTAGAAGGAAGAAAAGCACAGACCTTCATTGAATGGTATGTGTGTGGCTAATAGAAGCTTAATCAGTAGGTTTTAGAATAGAACACTGGAATGAGAGAATCACTAAGAATAAAAATATTACTGAGTAATGACTGAGACCCAACTGTGATTACAGAACACAAGTAAGGTGTGATTGATTCAAAGGCAGAAAGAGCAAAGAAAGAATTTCTGGAGTTGAAAAACAGATGTAGTAGAAAGTAAGGAAAGAAAGTAGAAACTACAGATTTGTGAGGAAGGAACCAGTTAAACTGTTGTGCTGAGGTTGGAAAGGAAACAAGTATAATACAGTGATGAGCAGGAATACATTGCTCTAAAACATCCTTCTCTTCCTTCTCTTCATAGTGGCTGCGCAGCATCCAATTCCTCCTGGTGACCTCAGTCCAATCCTCCAAGGCTGGTAGAAACATGAGCATGAATGCCTAAACTTTATTTCTTCATGATCTCTCACACCTGCCTGAATTTGTCACCTCTGACCATGCCCCTCTCGCAAATTTCATTGCTGAGCTGTCTTTGATGATACTGTGTTAGTTCTTACTAAGCCTTCTTGGTCTGCCTTTATGACTTTTTCTTTTTGCTTCCAAGTTTGTGGACATACCTAAGAGTCTACCGTTTGCTGTCTTTTTTTCCACAGAACATCTTTCCAACAATTCTTACTTACTTGTTCCTCTACGCCTGGCACATTAAACCAGGTCGCTGTTAGTTAAAATGAAAAGGAACAGGTGGAATGCAGAAGAATGACACAACTGAAATCTGCAGGATTGGACCTAACTTCACATGTAGAGGAAGAGAAAGACTCCAAAATGATACTGAAGGTCAGAGTCTGAGCAAACTGGAAAATGATGATGTTACCTGTAAATGTAAGGGCATCTGGTTGAGAGGTGAAGTGACCCACATGGTTGAATTTGACATAATGTTAAGTGTCCTCTGAGCTTCTCATATATACATCTTTAATATCATCCTTCTGAGTTAATGTCTACATCACATTGACCTAATTTACGCCTCCATCTCTGACACAGACAATGCTGCGCTCAGCAAATCTCATTTCTTTCCCACCTCTGGGTCCACAAGAAGACTACATTTCAAATATGTTGGGGCCACGTGACTAGGTTCCAGTATCTGCCCATACAGGACTGACCACAAAACACTGTTCAAGTGTCCACAGTCTGCCTTTACTTCTGCAGCAATCTCAGAGTCCACATCTTTCAGATGGTAGCATCACAAGATGGAAGGAGCTTGAATTACCAGCCTGCTTTGAGAACATGTGTCAGAATCCCAGTGGATAATATGTGACTCACACAGACTGAAACACTGAAAAGGAGGCAGAGCAACAAATTACAGAGGTGAGAACGCCTTACTGAGAGCAGTGAAGAATGATGTAGCACCCAAGGGCTGCAACAGTGAGGAGGCATTCCCACTCTCAGGCCTGAAGAGGCAAATGAAGGATAGAGATTCCAGAACCCAGAGACAGAGATGCATGAAGAATGTCACAAGAGTATAGAATTTCTCTTTAAAAGGAGCACACTAGCAGCAGAGGGAGCAGTGCAGAAATAAAAACTCTAACCTATTCCCTTCAGCTCTTCAGTCATCTCGGGATGTTGTTGGAGACAGTTCAAAATTGCGTTTCATATCAGCAGGCCATTTCTGTGAACAGGTCACTGCACCCCACCATTGTTAAATGCTTGACCTATTCAATCTGCATTGTTCTTATTCCTAATTGTCCACCAAGGAATCTTCAACTTTTGATTCTCATGATTGGATTTCCCATGGTAGTACAACCTCCAGTAAGAAAGGGGCTGAAACATAACCGTATTACTATATTTGTTTATTTTATATTCTAATTTATTAATCCTGCCTACTGATTTTATATATGTCTTAAAATCTTTGTTAATGTTAGACCACTTGTGAAAGATTATTCTTTATTTGCAGACAAAGTCGTATGTCTAAGCAATGCTACCATAAAAAGTATCTCCAAAGAGAGTGACATGACCTTCCACAGCCTCCATAATGTCCATATGTTGCCATTACTATGCAGAAGAGAGTAACTTACTTTCATCTTTAAACCCACATGTCCATCAACAGGCTAATAGCTAAAGAACGGTTAAAGAAACTGTCACCACACACACACACACACACACGCACACACACACACACACACACAGGAATACTGCTCAGCCATAAAAAATGAAATTTTTGCCATTTGTCACAACATGGATGGCCCTAGAGAGTATTATGTTAGATGAAATAAGTCAGACAGAGAAGGGCAAATATTGCATAGTATCATCTATACTTGGAATCTAAAACATACAATAAACTAGTGAATATAAGAAAAAAGAAGCATATTCACAGATATAGAGAACAAACTAATGGTTACCAGTGGGGAAATGAACTGGGGGAATAAAAGGCTAAAACTAAATAAGCTACAAAGATATATTATACAATACAGGGAATATAGTCACTATTTTATAATACTATAAATGGAATTGTTGTTTAGTTGCTAAATGATGTTCAACTCTTTTGGGACCCCATGGACTATAGACTGCCAGGCTCCTCTGTCCATGTGATTTCCCATGCAAGAATACTGGAGTAGGTTGCCATTTCCTTCTCCAAGGGATCTTCCTGACCCAAAGAAAGAATCTGCATCTCCTGCTTGGCAGGTTGATTCTTTACCACTGAGCCACCTGGGAAGCCCATAAATGGATTTAACATTTTAAAAATGTATTGTATTGTATTTCACTATATTTTCAATCACTATACTATACACCTGTAACTAATATAATATTGTACATCATCTATACTTCAATAACAATAAAAATAATAAAAATGTTAATTACTATATCCAAACCCAAACCAAGCTGAATTTCTAAACCTAAAACATTGAAAGGCATTTTTTAATGTTTTCTTCTGACTTCTCATCTACTTCCAATCTCCTGACCCCTTCTGTGGAAACAGAATTCTCATTAGAATCCAAATTCAGCTCTTCTTTTTCATTACCAATGACTTTATCTGAAGTCCTTCTAGCTTTGCTTGAACTTTTCCAAAGCCTTCTGGCCAGTGTCTGTCTTCACTCTTCTCTTTATAATCCTCCCTACAGAAAACTCACAGATGGTCTTTCAAAAGCACAGCTGCAATTAACTATTTTCTCTTTCCCAAATAATCAAATCATCCCCTATTAATCCAACTTCTTCATTCTGACCTTCAGGTCCTCCCCAGTGTGCCTTCATTTAATCTAAAATATTGACCTGTGTGCTTATCACACATCAATCAAAACGAACAGCTTGTTGCCCATAAGTGTGATTTTGACTAACGGACATTTAGGGATGTTTGTACATGGTCAAACAGCATTCAGTAACTTTTCTGACATATGTTTTTCTTCTAGTCACCTCAATCCATGTCCACCCCTCTTATAAGACTATGCCTTCTTTATCTATCAAAGGGACTTCAGTAAAAGACAGGAGTCTATCAGCCCCTTCGGTATGGACCTTGACATTTCAACCATTAACCTTGATTTAACAAATGATGCACATGGATTCAATCAGGACATCCTGACCAGAAGACAGGCTCAATTCCATCTACCGTATGTAGATGGTATGGTTTCAAAGTAATTATGTTATGATTTGTAAAATATAAAAGAATGTGAATTCACTCAGGAGCATTTATTGACTGAAGGAGGTAAGGAGCTGTATATGGAATTGTCCTCTCAAAAGTGGTCGAAGAAGCCTGTGCTAACCTTGACTTTTGGGTTTGTTTTCCTTCAGTTTCTCAAAGCTAGCCATTCATAGAAAACTGCTGAAGAACCACAAACCCTTTTGTCTGCTCCTCGACCCTACAAGCTGCCAGTCTGGAATGACCACACTCCAAAATTCCATGGGTCACAACTCTTTCCAGTACATACATTAAGTACTATCTCTTTCTGAAAGTTGTAGCATCTCAGTCTACACCTCCAAATAACTGTCTTGCATGAATCAAGTGGTTTAGTGGATACAACATGGGCTTGGAATAAGTCAGAATTACATTTTCATTCTTATCTCTGAATCTGTACCTGTGTGAACATGGGAACATTGTACAGCCACCTAAACCTCTTCCTCCTAAACCTTTCCTCCTTTTTAAAATGAAAACAAACATACCTATGGGTAACACAAGAAGGGCTTCAGGAAACATTTGGTTCTCCACCTTTCACTACTGCTATATGGATGACTATACTTTTATTACCTTGCTCGGTAAGCTTTATGCTCCTATGAAACCTATATCTCACTCTTTTCTCAATTTTCAGCAGACTGAATGTAATTTCTTACATACTAGACACTGAGTTAATCAATTAATGTTGAATTTATGTGAAGTAAAATGTACTTTGCATCTCTTTAAGGAAAAACACTTAATACATATCACAAAAAAATCTACTGAAAGGGGGTCAATAGTTTTCCTTTCATACCTGTGGCGGATTCATTTCGATGTTGGGCAAAACTAATACAATATTGTAAAGCTTAAAAATAAAGTAAAATTTTAAAAAAAATAAAAAAAATTTTTTTAAACTGCACAAAATCAAAAAAAAAAAAAAGAGTTACATTTCAAAAGTATCCTGCCTGCTTACTTTTATGATGCTTCCTACTTACATTACTCTTTCTTCTAACAGCACCTCCTTTTCCAGTTTCCTGCTGAAAAAGCAAACTTTTTCAGGCCTAATTGAATGTTTTCTCTTCAATAACCACTACTTAAATGTCTCCCATCAAAATGCCCACTACTCTTTAAGAAGGTAGTTGATCTCCTTAAATAGGTTTCACTACTATTTTTCTTTTTAATTGCAAGTATAGCTGATTGAAATACCACAAAGGAGAATGGATGACTCATGGCAGAAATGACTACAGATAACTCAAGACTACCCACTCCAGTTCTTGCCTGGAGAATCCTGTGGACAGAGGAGCCTGATGGGCTGCTGTCCATGGGGTCGCACAGAGTCGGATGTGACTGAAGTGACTTGGCATGCATGCGTGCATCAGAGAAGGAAATGCCAACCCACTCCAGTATTCTTGCCTGGAGAATCCCAGGGACAGAAGAGCTTGGTGGGCTGCCGTCTATGGGGTCACAGAGAGTCAGACATGACTGAAGTAATTTAGCAGCAACTCAAGACTAAATTCCTTATGAGAAATCAAAATCATTCTAAACAATGTGAAAGCCCCAATAACTTTAGCTGAAGGCACGATCAAAATTCTGCATGTTATACTATTTCCTTCCAGAGGAAGGAGTCTAGGTTTTCTGCCCAGGGTCATTCTGCCCCCAGTGGCTGTGAAACAGAGCAAGACTCCATGGTACCTCCCCTAAATGGCCTCAGCTTGCCTTCTGTCTGTGGAAGAACTTTAGCCCAAGAATAAGTTTAATCAGAGAAGTGAAAATGCAGAAACCAAGGAAAGCAGCCACAGGAGACCAAATAAATAATATGAATGTAGTCGTTAACCATAGTCAAGGAGCTTTATTTCTTTCCCAAGGCCATAGATAATATTCTGAGCCATATCCCATGAGCTGTCTTATAGATACTGAAACCCCCACCAGGTGGAGAAGTTAGCTACATGATGACCAGACTGTAGCTATGACATAACCTGCCACAGTTGTGAGAACTAGCTTCAAAGAAATGGAAACAAACTGACCTTGGAATTGAAGATTAATTATACCAAAAACAATCAAGATGATGCTGGTCAGACCACTAATGACCAATTTCAAGATGACTATCAGAACTGACTGTGCTGTTTCTACATGTAGCCCAGTCTTTGCATCTATAAAACATTTGTCCCCTGATTGTCAGTGGGGGGAAGTCGGCCTTTGGACAGGTATCTGCCCTCCCTGCCAGTGGCCCGCATCCAAAATAAAGAAAAATTTTCACCAACCTTGCCTCTTTAATGGTTTTTGAGCAGTGAGCAGTCAGACTTCACTTTCAGTTACAGTTGCAACTGCAAACATATTTAGATATTGGCAAGTTCAAGCTGTCCACCCTGGACCACAGCCCTCTAGTTCAACCTGACTTTTTTGCTTAATTGAAATGGAACTTGATTCAGTTAAACATGATGTGTCTTGGACAACATAACATAAGATATTGCAAACCCTTTCCCTGAAGCCTAAAACTTTAAACTCTTGACTGTTAGTTGACCCTAAAAGAAGTTTTCAGCCTTACCTTGGGGGCTAAGGAAAGAGAATGGGTTTGGAGACCAACAAGTCTGATTCCATGGATAAGCCCATAACTGTAAGAGTTGTGTGGCTTTGGGAATGTCACTTAGCCTCAATATTCCTATTTTCTCATAGGACTGTTGTGAAGACAGGATTAGATCACACAGTTGATATATTTCCCAGGGGATGTTAGAAAGTTTCCCTACACCTCTCCTCCTACTTTCCTATATATGATTCCTTGTGAGAAATAAGAAGGATGGGTAATCCCATCCCATGGTCCCTAGCCTAGATTCTCTTTCTGCCTGTCACCTTTCATCCAGGTGTTAATTACAAAGTTATATAGAAACAAATATAGTCAAGGTTTCCATTCAGTAGTATGTGAGTATCTGCTCAGTGTTAGGTATACGGCAGGCACTGTTTAACAGAAGGGGACATCAGTATGTCAGGAAATACCCAGTCTGGTAATAAAAGGCAGTATATTGAGCTGCTGCTACTAATGCTAAGCCACTACTACTAGTACTACTACTACTGCAACTACTACAGCCATCACACTGCTAGTAATATAATACTACCACTATCACAACAACAGAAGTACCAACTGTCTTAATATAATAAGCACTGAATAAGCACAGTGCTAAGAATGCACGTTTATCACTTATGCGACCTTTTATCTTATTCACAACTGTATTGCCAACACCTACAAGAGTTCCCGACACTTTTGCAGATAAGGAAATCAAAGTGTCAGTACAACTGTTCCCACTGCAGGTTCTTAGGACACATCCATTTTCTTGTCTTTTACAGTTTCTATCTTACTTTGCAGACAAGGAAACCAAGGCTTAGGGAGTTGTCCACCACAATAATTCCCTAAGTGTCACGACAGGAGTATGCTTCTTTCACTGTTCCGCCTCCATGCGCACATGCACATATTCAAAAGGCAAGATTCTGGACACCGGTCTTCAAACTATTTGAAAGAAAAAGTAAGTATATTTTCAAAACTAGATTGATGACAGCAGAATTTGTAATGTTGTAGATAGTAGGCAGAGATTACTTTCTTATTTTCCATCTAAAATCCTAGTTTCATCTGTAGCAGTCCTAATATTACATAACAGACACAAGCTGCAGGTAAGAATTCACTATCATTGTTGTCTGTCCTTACGTGAGATTATACAAGTAGATAGATGAGAAAATCAAGGTTATAGATAAAATGCCTTCAAATACTTCTAATTTAAAGAGCTCAAATATATTGATATATTTGCATAAACAACTAAACTAATTTTTATCTGCATAAACAAAAACAAATTGCATGATCAATCACCAGTAAGACAGTCTGGTTTATCTGTTGAGTTAAATTTTCATACAAAAGAATTTCCCAACCTATGTACTTAGACCTTGAACCATATTCAGTGAATCAGCTTCTAGAACATGTCCCATCATAAAGAATTAAGCAGAGTGCAACTAACATCCCAGAATTAGACTTCAGGGAGGGAAGATTCCAAGAAATGTCAAAAATTTGCTTCATATTTTCGGTTTAGGTTTGAGAAGCTTGGCACTGTATACTCTAACAAGGCTTTAAGGAATAGATAAATAAATCAATGGATTAAGAAAATAATTAGTATATATCTTTATTTAACTTTTGTTGAGTTATTATTTAATTACATTGCAGTTAGAATCAGGACTTCACACCCAACTGATAATCTGCAAATTCAAACTGAAAAAAAAAAAAAGAACAAATGAATAAATATTAAATGAACCAATCCTTCTTTAATCCTTAGCTGGGAAGATAGCCTTTCCCCAAATTAAAGTAAGTTGATAAGGACTGACTGTGTTAAAGTTTGGGGATTTTAAACCGCCTATGCTAATCTGAATTGCATCCTGGAATTATATCCCACTCAAACAGTCAGCACATGTGGTGTTGTTTCCCATATGTCAAGAATTTCTCTACTTTCTTACTAATAAGATAGTCAAGAATTACAAATGCTATTCTTTCCTTCTAAGCTGTCTTTTATTTTATTTTTCCCCTTAGGAGCTATCGCAAAGATAAAAATCTGCCCTTTGTTAGATCTGTTACCCAGGGAAATAGTGTTTATATCTTTTTCTTCCATACTGCCTTTGAAAAATCATGAAAGTAGCCAGATAAGCTGTATTTCTTCAAGCAATATTTTCAGTTTCTTTTCCATATTTTCAATGAATATGAAATGATAGCTAAGTGATTAGAAGCAGAAGCTTTTAGTGAAACAAGTATGTAAGTTTGGGACAAAACATTCACTGACTTTCAAACTCTAGGTGATTTTACATATTTGTAATTAAACATTCTCTCTTTTGATCCACCTATGTCAATGCAATATTATGAAGAATTCTGAAACACTTCAAGAGCAATTTAAACAAAACGGCTATGTCAATGAACATTTAGATATTGCTTCTATCTTGTTTATTATAATTACATATTTGGGGACAACAGAATTAAAGACAATTTTTTTTTCTAAAAAGGAAAACATGAATAGCCTAAAGATATGAAGACCTTTATTTGTTTCTAAAGTTTATCAGAATTGATTACACTATAGAACAGTCTTTCCTTTTCTAGTATTATCTTAGATAAAAAGTACATGGACCCTTTTGCCCTCTAGTGCTGTTCATCAAGGTATCATGGTTTCCGTCTGATTATAACCACAGCATTACCTATAGGGAAAAAAGATGGGACAACATCCAGAACATGAGTTTATAGTAAAATTATCGTCAGAATATAAGCCCACTCTAGATCCCAAAGAATAATAAAAACAGCAAATACATTGTACTGATTATGCTCTGTGCACGATTTCAAGCACTTAATGTATATAACCAACTTTTATACACTGTCCTTCTCTGCAGAACAATTTTTGGCTTGTGCAGGAGGCCTGTGTGTCTTGCACACAATCTACAAAGCAAGTATCCTGGAGTCCTCATATCACAGAAATGAAAACTCGCAGAATGGAGTTGACCCACTGAATTCATCTAGTTCCTTAATAATGAACACCTCTTTGAAAAGAAGATTCATATTATTAGAAAGGGGCAGATTTATTTTCCACAACAGAAACAATACATTCAAATGCTCAATTCATTCACTGAGCATTTACTATGGAGACCAGTGTTGTGCAAAACTCTGAAGGCAGGATAATCAATGTGGTTTCTACCTCCCAGAAGTTGTGTGGAGGGTAAACGGGTTGCTCTCATCCTGGTTGCTGTCACACAGAATCACCCTGATACTTGAACTCATGGCCACCTTTCAAGACAGAATTTTCTTAAATGCTTAAGATAGATTTCTGGACATCCAAGAACCTTTGGCTTCTATTTCTACTTACTGGACAGCTCAGAGAACCATGTTTGGAACCCTGAGCAACAGAACTGAATCTGGGTTGGGTTCAACTTTCCCAGGGATCGATCTAAAATATGGGAGAGTGATCCTTAAGACTTTTTATACCAAGGGTTGCTAAGACTGTCGTAAAACTTGAGTAACTCAGTCCAGAGAGGACCTGATCTCCTTGGCAATCAAGCGGAATTTCTGACCCACAAAATGACGGTTTTGTTTGGGATTCTCAACTGCTTGTTTCATCATAAGTAGAAAGACGGTTTTTGACCAAAGTCAACATGTACAAGGAGACATGAAAAGAACTTTTTCCAAAGCTTGCCAACACTGTTCCATTCTGGAAGCCTTCAATCCAGCTCTCTGAAGTTCACATGTTCTCTCATGCCTGAGTTCTGGGGTAGCTGCCACCATGGGCACTTCTGTTGCAGCTATGTGGCTCAAATCACTGCCCACATATGATATAAGGACATATGTGGACATGTAAGGACATAACCACAAAATAAGAATTCTTCTACCTACCCCACCTACCCACATGAAGGATCCAACCCAAAGTGATAAGGCGGTTGCAGGAAACATTGCAAAGGCTTTCTGGAATTGGTGACACTTCAACTTAGCCTTGAAAGATAATTAAAGATTAGCCAAAGTAAAAGGGGAAAGAGTTTCAAGAGGAGAAGAGGGTATCTTAAAGGGCAGGGATGCCCAAGAAGGGGTGGAAGGTCTGGGGGAAAGTTATCATTTCCAGGAACAAGAGATCAACCTGTATCTTCCTTGATAAAGTAACTTTTACCAGGGGACCTTCTAGAAAAAAATTCACTAAAACCTGTTGATGTCTAAGCCTCATAGAAGCATGATGATATGTATTATTGAAGGCCCAAGTCAAATGCCACATCCTCTATCAAATTTTAGAGTAGAATTCCTCCTACCGCTGCCCTCCCACAGGGCTTGCTTCTCTCTGCTCAGACCGCTGTCTGATTCATGAGGTGAGATGTGCCCAATGCGACTGTCTCCTTAGATCACGAACTACTGGGAGGCAGCAACAGTCCTCCCACCACCACCTGGACTGACCTTCGTGAATTTGTGCCTACACGCCCGCTTTCCTTCCTGCCACGAGAGAAGACAAGCCTCTGTTCTGCTGGAGGCAGTCCCTCCTCTTATATTCTGGATTTCACGTCTCATCTATTCAAGGACTTGGTTCCCATAGAAATCTACCTCCCACTTCGCAATATCCACTCCTCATCCTCCATACTTTTCTGCATAGAAAAATATAGAGTCGCCTTTCTTTGACCCTTGTGTCCCTCCACCTACAGCTGGACTCTTTGCTCTTTGTCACAGCACTCCCCCAAAGTCATCTGTGCCTGCTGTCTGCATTTTCTCAACTCACATTTTTATCTTCAACCCACACATACACTTACATCCCAATCACTCCATTAAAACTGTTCTGACAAGGTCAGCAGCAGCCTCCACAATGCCAAATCTAAAGACCACGTCTTCTCTCCATCTTAGTTTCTTTGCAACATTTCATATTATTAACATTCTCTTGGATTGACTGGCATCCAGAGTTTCCAAACTCTCCTTCTACCTCACTGGCAGTTCTTCCTGATCTTTCCTTGCTGACTCTTCCTCATCATGGGACCCCTAATGCTGCAATAACTCACAGTTCAATCCTGGGACCTCTTCTGTCTTTTCTTTCTGATGTTTATCTCACCCTGGTCTATAAGTAATTCTATATCAATACTGTTGAGTCTCATATTTATGTCTACAAGCAGTGACTGCTCTTTTCAGTCTACCTGGATTTCTAGTGGCATTTCAAACGGAACAAGATCTGTTTTCCTACATTTATAAATTTTGCTTTTTCCCAGACTTCCCACTTAAGACAAGTGTACACATGTGCTCAGATGTGGCCAACTCTTTGCGACCTCATGGACTGTGGCCCACCAGGCTCCACTGTGCATGGGATTTCCCAGGCAAGAATTCTGGAATGGGTTGCCATTTCCTTCTCCAGGGGATCTTCCCAACCTAGGGGTTGAATTTGAGTCGCATGTTTCTTGCATTAGCTGGCAGATTCTTCACAATTGAGCTACCTGGGAAGCCCTCCCCATTGGGGATTTCAGTCTTCCATCTCAACATTCACATCAACTCCATCAATAGGCAATGTGGCTCTATCTTCCCAATGTTTTTTTGATTACACAATCTTCGTGTCTCCACTGGCACCATCACAGGCCCATAAACCAATAACTCCTACCTGGAATTTCCCTCGTTTAGTCTTCTTCAGTTCTTGCTCTTCTAACAATTTAGTTTTTACTATCAGGTAGAAGTGTCTTTCAAGATGTAAATCAAGTTATGTCACTACCCTGCACCAAACTCCCCACTACCTTCCTTAAAGACCCTCTAGGGACTTTACTAGTAGTCCAGTAGTTAAGAATCCACCTTGTAAAGCAGGGGACATGGGTTCAGTTTGTTGTCAGGGAACTAAGATCCCTCATGCCATGGAGTTACTGAGCCTGCATGCTCTGGAGCCTATGTGCCACAATTAGAGAGCCTGAGTGTCACAACTATTGAAGCCGGCACATTCTGGAACCTGCATGCCTCAACTTTTCATGCACCACAAGAAAAAATCTCACATGCCACAAATAAGATCCAATGTAGCCAAATAAACCAACAAATATTTTAAAAGAACCTCTAAAATCAAAACCCCTTCTCTCTCCCTCAACTTCTTCCCCACCCCCATCTCTCTCCCTCTTTCCTCTCTCCCTCTTTTTCTCTCTCTCCCACTCTCACCCCCTAAATACTCTAGGCTTGTTGCTAATCTCCCCTTGAGGACCTTTGCAGTGGGCACAGTCACTGATGAAAGGATCTGCACCATCGTTAGCATCTCCAGTCAAATGTTAAGTCTTGGATAGGTCTCCCTAACGGCCCAAGCAAAACTTAATTACATTACAGTGGTTTTCCTTCTTAGCATTTCTTATCTCTTGGTTTGTTCTGTTGTGGAATCCATTTTTATCCACTAGATTATAAGCTTCATGTGTCTATTGTGCTTTAAATATCTCCTGTATACAGATTAGTACCTGGCACATAAACAGCATCCAGGAAAGGATATGTTTGTCTGGAAAGACAAAGAATAGGTACAATGTGGTACCAGAAGTCAAGAGGGAGGGTTGGCAAAGCTGTGTGACTCAGAGACTCAGGGCATCCTTGACCTGGAGTTTATACCCAAAGTGTCCACAAGTCAGCTTGACTGTGGGTCACTCGGTGGGCTGTGTGGTGTCCTCAGGCAATTCCAGCAGAGCATGAGTCACAATGGCCCCTCTCAATAGTCATACCCAGTGCCCACTCCTGCCAATTACTCAGCTTTAGTTCTGAGCACAGTATTGTAATTACACCTGTTACTAATTAAAGGACAAAATAAATGTGAAGTGCCAGTGAAATACTGCACAGGAGTAAAGCAGCAATTATATTTATTGTATAATTTCCATTTGGCAATTATATTGATTGGACAATTGAACATACTGCATAATGGTGATAATTACAATTGTTAACATTTTATGCTGGGAAGAATCCAAGTGAGTAAACAGGTTGCTTTGAGTAACTGACAATCAGAAGGGGGAGTCTGGAGTTTCTCTTTAATTCTTACACATATTGATCAGAGATATTTCCTTGGGAAATATTGAAGTTTTAAAAACAGGCCTTTCATGTTTTGACAAGGAAAATCAATTTGAACCTTTCAGTATTTTGCATTGATGGAAACAGATAAATGCAAAGGGAAATCAAACCCAGAAAAAGAAAAAGGGAACGTGTTCCTATGTTACAAATGAGTTGGCAACAAGTCTCAACCAGAGGCAGGGAGGAAGTAAATCCCCAGGTATAAGAAAATGGGTACCAGCTGAGGCCCGAGGGCAAATCAATACTTCTTAGTGGATCACATTATCATAAAAGATCTCACGCCACAGTGACCTGAACAAGGGATGAGAACAGTGCTTGATGAGGCAGCATGCATGCCAAACCATAAAGAAAGAAAGTCAAGTCGCTCAGTCATGTCTGACTCTTTGCGACCCCCTGGACTGTAGCCCGCCAGGCTCATCTGTTCATGGGATTCTCCAGGCAAGAATACTGGAGTGGCTTGCCATTTCCTTCTCCAGGGGATCTTCCAACCCAGGGATCGAACCCGGGTCTCCTGCATTGCAGGCAGACGCTTTATCCTCTAAGCCACCAGGGAAGCCCCAATGCCAAACCGTAAGTCTTGTGAATTCTCCTTTCTCACTCAGAAAGGAATATGTAGTAGTTTTGCAATGTACGATGAACATGTCTCCAGTTAAGTCACCTTCATAAAATGAATCTTGGTGGTATGTATATTTGATATTATATTTCCCGACAATGGTTCCTGGCAGAACAGCTAAGAAAGGAAGAGGATCAGAAGTCATTGACTTTGTGCTTTTTGTCATCCCATGGCTTTGGAACATGACGATTATGGAGATCAGTATAGTTAGCAATGTAAGAGCTAACAATGAGTAGGTGATGACTCTACAGAGTCCTGGCTGAACAGTGAAGCAGGTGAAGGAGAGACTAGAATTATGTTTAAACATAATTAGCAAAGGAAGTTCATAAAAATACTGCAGTTTGAGAGACATGGGTCTGCTTATAGGTAGATGTGCTGATGTTCAAAACACTGTGAGGGACTTCCATGGTCGTCCAGTGTCTGACTCCATGTTCCCAATGCAGGGGGCCTGGGTTCAATCTCTGGTCAGGGAACTAGACAGACATGCCACAGCTAAAGATTCCTCAACTAGGGCCCAGCA
This sequence comes from Bos javanicus, assembly GCF_032452875.1. Lineage (NCBI taxonomy): Eukaryota > Metazoa > Chordata > Mammalia > Artiodactyla > Bovidae > Bos > Bos javanicus. The sequence continues at coordinate 38,765,418 of NC_083895.1, read as the reverse complement.
TGGCCGAACAAATAACATTTTTAAAGAATTATATTTAAAAAAATACCACAACTTAGTAGAATTGATATTTCCCACATTTTATAGAATAAAGAAATTAAAGCTTCATCAGGTACTGTGTACTGTTACTCAAGTCCCGAACAAGATTGCATCGAATGCATCCAACCTTCTGGGAAGACACCACCATGTCCAGCTCAGGGGAAAATCTGGATTTGTCTAACCAAAAAGAGGCTCTCACTCTGCTTTAATCAATCAGAGCAGTCTTACTATTCTTACAAGTGATCGGCTGGGGTGATGTCAGGAAAGGAAGTCCTAGGGGTGTGGAGTTGTAGGAAAGAGTTTCTCCATCCCTGTGAAGGATACAGCAGGAAAAAACACGCCTGTGATCCCTCCACTGGAGATGGTTATGTCTGTGTATAATACCTAGTCCTGCATAGCCAACTGGTGTACATGAGGGGGAACAGATGAAAACAAAATTTAGGTACTGAGGATGGAAGGACAGATGTCTGGGGAGAAAACCTAGGTCTTAGATATTATCTTGGAGCCCCTGATTTAACCAACCCCAGAACTACTCTGTCTCTGATGTGCTATTGTTGAAGGCATTTTCAGGAGCGATTTCTCTACTTCACAGGTGAAAGCTCTCTCTCTGGTCCAGAGGCACAGAGAGGTAGATTGATTCATTCAAGGTCACAGAGCAATTAGGAAAGCTTGTCCCTGAAGAGTGAAACCAATAACCACCAACTTGCCATTTCTTCAATTTCTGGAAAAAAAAAATTAGTAGTGGGGTATCTGGATACATATAAAAACAAGAGTATCTTTTAACCTATATTTTCATCAAAATATGACTGCTTTGGGGGATTAAATAGAAGCACTATCTGCTTTGCGTATGGGAAAACGCCACATGCATGCATGCTCCGTTGCTTCCAACTCTCCACAACTCTATGGACCGTGGTCCGCCAGGCTCCTCTGCCCATGGGATTCTCCAGGCAAGAACACTGGAGTGGGCTGCCATGCCCTCCTCTAGAGGGTCTTTTCGACCCAGGGATTGAACCCACATTCCCTGCATCTCCTGCACTGTAGGCATAGTCTTTACCCGAGTCATCTGGGAAGCCCTAGAAAACACCACACATTTTACCAAATTCATTAAAGAAAGAGCTTAATTTATCTATTTTAATTAAAAATTAGAGACAATTATTTTATTGGTAAATTTTTTAAAAATCTCATGTGGACATTCCAAACTTGGGGATTTTTTTCCTGCCTTAGAAGCAATAAATTTATTAATGACAATATGAAAGTAAGTTAATGTCATTATGTGACCAACAACATGCTAAGCTCTTTGAGAATGTTCTCTTGTGACCTTCCAAGCAGCATCATAAGGTAGGTACTACGATTATCTCCTTTTATTAATAAGTTATTGGGCAGAATAGTTTTGTGCAAGGAATCTATCCTGCAACAACCAGTCAGCACCTTTATCCCAAAGCCCTTGCTCTGAACTGCATGCTATATTGTGGGCCTATATTATTTTAAACCTCTATTATTTTTAAAATTTTAAAACATATACTTAACACATATAGTCACATTTATTAAGGAGACTTCAGAAAGTATAAGCTTTAAAAGGTCAAAATTATTATTATTTTTATTTTGGAATCACTTCTTACATATTGTCTCATCAACAGGGATACTCAGAACTATTACAGTTATATAAAATTTACTCATTTCAAAATTTGCCATTTCATTATGGGCACATCTAGTTTACTTGATTATTAGCTTTTTTAAATGAAGTTCAGTCTTCAAACTACTTTCTCAAAATGGACACTCACAAATGCCACCTAAGTAAAGGATTGTCAATGGTAGAATCTGTCCTTTCAATAAACATATAGTATATGCCAGAGTCAGTACTCCAGCCACCCTCATAATGGGCTTCCCCAGAGATCTGGTCAGCCTCAATACTGATGCTAGGAAATATATAAGAAAGCCAGCAAGGAAAAGAACTTCCCCCACCTCATAGAAAAATCCAGCACCACAGTTCGGGGTTTTGAAAATGATGGTAACAAACCCTGGGTTTTACCATTCTCACTTTAACTCAAACTTCTGTTCCCTTAAAAATAAATCCTGAAAGCTTTTATTTAGCAGCGCAGTTGCAGGACATACATGATTAGTAGCAAAACATGGATTTTGGAAATATCTTTAAATGTGTTTCACCAAGAGATTTAAAATAATTGCTAAAAATGAATAGCTACCATAATTAACTACAGTCCAGGAGGTCGCAAAGAGTCAGACATGACTTACCAACTGAACAACAATAACTATAAATAAAATTTTCATAGTCGTGAAATAAATGACTGGTCATGGTGTAAATATTCGGATGTAAGGATGTCTTCGTGACATGAAAGAGGCCAGTTAATAAAATTGTCTCACATCAAGGGGACAGGAAAAAAGAGTCTCAGGAAGGTTAAGTCATTCACAGCCTAAGAAATATGTCAGCCTGTATGTATTTTCTAGTTCCATCACATGCATACCAAGGAATACTTAACACCTGGGGTCTAAAACAAACTGCATCTTGAATATTTTATTTACGAATTTATATTTTCCACTGAGCTGAACTAAATTCATGAAAATAAACTGAATTACAGTAAGTATCTATGAAAAGGTTTCGAGTTGTTGGGCGAAGGCCTAAACTGGACCCTGATCTAGTAGAAATAAAATCTAGTAAAATATTTATGGTGGTCATGAGATAAGTGCAAACTGGGACTTGGCAAAATGATTACCATTTCTCTCATGTGTCTTCTTAAATGAGTTTGTCTGGGTTACAACTGAATCTACCATATGAAGGGAAAAAAATCTCACAGGCCAGAAGCCCAGTGTGTTACAGCCTCAGAATTTCCTACAAAAGGGACTTGAATGGCCAGAAAGTCTACCATGGACAGTGATGTATTTTATATAGACATATACTTATATATATGTTAGGTAGGTAGAATAGGAAAAAGGAGTCCAAAATAGCGGTGACTAAAAGACAAAGAAAGGGAAAAGCCTGTGAAAATAGAACACAGGATGGTCTGAGGGCCAGAATGAGAACCTCAGGTAAAGCAAACAGCCCTCCTGGCTGGCCCAGTTTACACAGGGCAGGCTCAGGGGGAGGGAAAACACATTCAAAAAGAGGAGCCAAAACTGAGCCCCATGCTACTTTTGGGTCAGCCCGCCCTCACTCCTCAAGGATGTATTTTCCTTTGCTTGCCAAACAAAACTGAGCTATAAACAAGCTGTAACACTGGTCTGCTGTTTAAATTGACCTGTAACATAGCTGTAACACTGGCCCACTGCTTCAGATTTTTGCTGCGTTGAGACATGATGGAGGAAATTACACACTACCCCGCCACACACACACACACACACCCATATATATGTATATATACTATTATATTTATATATACCATAGATATCATTATATCTATTTATCTATATATCCATAGATATATATTATGATCCACAGATATATGTTCATAGATATAAAGTCCATAAATGTTTGCCCAAATATGGAACACTCTGTGACTTCCAAGTAACCCATTCAACACTAGTAAAATAGAAAGGTCTTGATGGTGATCACAACCAGGTATTAGACAATTGCATGTCCGTGTGTTCACTCTGCTCTTGCATTCTGGTTGCAGTATACAATGGACATGTGCATATGGACATGTACCATGCAGACTTGCTGGGTTTAAGCTAAAATTCTGAGCCTTGGTGGAAGTGGGCCTGAGCAGGTCACAGCCTAACTAACTCCTCCTGTCAGTGTGAGAACTGGCTCAAAGTTGCCCAGATCCTGTAGGATGAAGCTTTCTAAGGTGACTCCAGGCACTGGGCATGGCTGAAGAAAGGTTAACAATTCCTTCCATGAGGGTAGCAAGTATGCTCGCCTCTGATTCCTGTTGGACGCCTTTTTATTGGTGAGGATTCAAGGAGGTGTGTGCGGACATGGGAAAGAGGACTGTTCTTCAACAGTTCTCTTTGAATTATAATCTCTTTGGGGTTCTGCATGCTTCTGCTAAAGAAATCACCTTGTTTTTAAGCAATGAATTCTTAAGTCAGTTATTCACTAAGGTGACTTCTAACAATTTGATGCCCACACAGGCATTTAGACATGAAGTGATGAGATTTCTCCTGCTACCCAGTGACAGAGAACTAGAGATATGCAAATGGTTGATACATCTGTGAGGAAACTCACCTTTTCAAAGATTATTTTAGAAATAAAGACATGATGCCAGTTAGCGACTAGGTGATAATATAGGGTCATAAACCAGATGAAAGTGTTTCCCAGACAGCACTTGTATAAAGAATCCGCCTGCCATTGCAGGAAATGCAAGAGATGCAGGGTCAATACCTGGATCAGGAAGATCTCCTAGAGCAGGAAATGGCAGCCCACTCTAGTATTCTTCCCTGGAAAATTCCATGAGCAGAGGAGCCCGGTGGGCTAAGTCCACGGGGCTGGAAAGAGTTGGGCAGGACTGAGTACATTTGTACTTGAAACTAGATGAAACTCTTTGGATTGAATGATAAATCTATAGCTGACCTTATTTTATTCTTTATTAAAATACAACCAATAATAGATGTAAGGATGTAATAATGGAGCCTTTTCAGAAATGGTTTTGAAAGATCCTTGCATCAATACTACATTTAGTATAGTACTTAGCCAGCTTGTCTGCCCCACGTGCATTAACTGATGAAAGAGGCATTCTAGCAATAAAATGTAGCCCGTGTAGGCTAGTGAAGTAACAAGGAGATCATGCATGTGTGTGCGAATAAATATGTATTCCTATATAGTATATTCCCAGACCAAGAGGATGGGATATGCAAGGAGTAAATAATGCACTTTATTTGAAAAACCAATTTCAATTTAGAATTTTTTGAACATTAACACAAACTTGACTACTCTTTGCAGAGATAACCTGGACATTGCTCATCCATCTGCAGAGAAAGCTTTGTGGAGGCTCAGAAACAGAAAGAAAAGAAAGGGCAGGATGAGTTAAAGGCTAGCAGAAGCAAAGCCAATCCCCTACCTTCCAGACAGCACTATACCTTAAAACAACAACAGGGCAGAACGAATAGCTACCTGCTCCAGTATTCTTGGGACTTCCCTGATAGCTCAGACGGAGATGGTAAAGAATTTGCCTGCAATGCAGGAGACCCAGGTTTGATCCCTGGTTCAGAAGATCCCCTGGAGAAGGAAACAGCTACCCACTCCAGTGTTTTTGCACAGAGAATGCCATAGACAGAGGATCCTGGTGGGCTACAGTTGCAAAGAGTGGGATACAATTGAGCAACACCTTCACTTTTTCACTTCAGTGTCTTACATTTCTTTTATAATTCCTAACACATGATTGGGCATGTAGTGAATGTTCAGTAAGAGGTTGAGAGGGTTTTTTTTTTTTTCTTCTTCTTTTTCTTCTTTTTTCTTTTTTCTCATTGCTCTCTCTCAAGAAAGAGCCAATGAGAAAGCTATAAGATTTGGAACCAGAGGTGGTCCTGAGCCTGAATCTCCCTGAGGCTAGCCTCTTCTTTTCATTTATAACAAACTCTGTTTCAAGCCTCTTAAATAGTTATTTACTGATCTCTCCCAAAGGGTCACAGGTAATAGGCTCAAGATGCTGCTGCCTTTTACTTGCATAGTGTAACACACTCAAAGATGCCCTGTCAACTAATTAGCAGCTTAATTGGAATGAAATTATGTAACCAAGCATCTCATTTCAAATTAGTGATAAATGTTTACCAGCTCACAGGAATGAGACTGTCAAGGGGCCTTCATCCAGACCATGTTCGTTTTGACAGGAGGTCAATGTCTTCCCACCCTTTTTCTATTTAGAGATGCGGATTTTAATGAATCTCAAAGATAAGTTCCATAAGCCAGGCAGATATCAATTACTCACATTTTGTAGGAGCTAGTGACCTCCCAAAAGAATACATTCTTCCTTTGGGCAAGATTATTTACTTGGTCCCCAAGGAATTCATTTGCTTCCAGAAGGTGAATGGCGAAATATATTTTTATCAGTGTTTGCAAAGTGTCATAAGGATTGTGTATGATTTTTTATGTATTAAAAATCAATTGCTATATTATATATAAATAGGAATTTTAAGTTGTTCTATGATTAAAGACGTCTAGCTTCTTTTAGCACCTTTTCAAATGTTTTTAAGTATTTTCCTATCATGGTGTATATTGCTAATTCTCTACAGTAATCATTCTCTGCATATCCTTTCTAAATGGAACAACTTCTTCCATGACAAGGGCTTCCTTTGTGGCTCAACTGTAAAAAAAAATCCGCCTACAATGCAGGAGACGTGGGTTCGATTCCTGGGTTGGGAAGATTCTCTGGAGAAGGGAAAGGCTACCCACTACAGTACTCTGGCCTGGAGAATTCCATGGACAATATAGTCCATGGGGTTGCAAACAGTCAGACATGACTGAGTGACTTTCATTCTCATTTTCTTCCATGAAAAAGCCTTAACCTGGCCATTTATTTGGTCAAGTTCTTGCCAATGGTACATAAGTACCTGGAAGGACATGCACAACTTTCACATCATTTTCTTAAGAGCTGTTTACCTGCTTTCAACTTCTTAACTTTGCCTCTTATAAAAATAAGGTGTTGCTCCAGTGAGCCAAGACTGACTCTGTGGATGAGGAAAACTCCTTGTGGAATTACAGAACAATAAAACAGAAGGAATTTGAGCCCTTCAACAACCTTGTAGAACATAAAACCATCTTCCTGGCCTGCCTATCTTTTCATCAGAGTTTCTTAAACCTGGCACTACTATCATTTCAGCTGAATAATTCTTTATTATGGGAGAGTCCTCCATTGTTTTTGGAAGCTTAGTAGCATCCTTGGTCACTAGTGACTTCTCTCCCCCTAGATGTGGCAACCATAAATGTCTTCAGATGTTGCCCAATAACTGGGGAAAAATCTGCTCCCAGATGAGAACCACTGCTATAAACAATTCAATGAGTCAATAATCTGTCACCTTATTCAGTCTTCTGCATCCCTGGGTATATTTGTTATAGCAGCTCAAAGTAGCAGTTCTCAAAGAATGGTATGCAAAGAACTCTTTAGGGACTCTACAAGGTTAAAACTATTCTCGTAATAATGCTAAGATGTTATTTTTCCTTTTTACAGTCTTGACACTTGTACCAATAATGTAAAAGCAATATGTGATAGAAAAAAAAAATGTTGGCTGTGTAGTGTAAATCAAGGAAGCAATGTCCATTTGTACAAATATTAATCATATTCTTTAATGCTATGTACTTTACAGGGGAAACACCATTCCATTTAAAAATGTCCCTGAGGTAGAGTAATAAACATTAATTTCATTACATTTTAACTATGGAGTATAAATCTTTTAAATATTCTATGTATTGAAATGAGAGTTATGCACAAAACACTTTTAATGTATACAGACTTATGATTGCTGTCTCCAAGTATTTATACAGTTGTGCAGAAAACTGAACTAGCTACTTTTTGTATGTGACACTGTTTTTACTTTACAGAATGTTTGATGGACAGATAAGGTTTTCCAAACTTGGATATTTAACAGATATTTTCTTGAGAAAGAATGAGGTGAACCTGTCATTTCAGGGAAAACAACTGAGATTATCTTGTTTATTAGCTGTTGCTGATCATAAAATTCAAGTAATCAAGTGAAAATTAAAATGTTGGAAAACTCATGTTCACCACCATGAGTTTACTGATGTGATTGATAGTTGGGTCAATTTTTAGATTTTTTAAGGAATTATATAATTACCAGTCAACATACAGAAGATCTACTTAATTCCACAAAGCAATGCTTTCCAAATGACCAATACACAATATCATGGAATGATGTTCAGGTAAAAGTCTCACACAAAGTAGAGTATTGATCAATCAATTTTAATATTACAGAGTATGAAAATTTCCCATTGCCATTAATATTTAAGAACTATTACCTACTGAGTTAGAGTGTATAATTAAAAAAAAAATCAGCATTATCTGATTTAGCTACAAAAGTAATCCCTCTTTTTGCAACCACATATTTGTATGAATTCAATTTTCCTCATATACCTCCACCAGCCTAACTAAGACAAGGGATTGATTACAGAAGCAAATCTAGAATCTAGACGTCTTCTACTAAGAATCTAGATGTCTTCTACTAAGGCAAATATTAAAAAGTGAGAGAGTAAAAGTGGCTCAGTCATGTCTCACTCTTTGTGATCCCATGGACTATATAGTTCATTGAATTCTCCAGGCCAGAATACCAGAGTGGGTAGCCATTCCCTTCTCCAGGGGGTCTTCCCAACCCAGGAATTGAACCAGGGTCTCCTGCAAAGAGATTTGCAAAAATAGAAAGCAATACCATTGCAGGCTAGAAAGATGATGGAATAAGAAGTCCCAGATCCTCCTTTCCCCCACAGATATATTGATTCATAAACAATACACACAAGAAAATCCTTTGTGGGAAGGAAGTTTCTCACAGTTAAGAAGCTCCTGTACCCAGTTGGCACAAAACCAGCTACAATAAATCCAACGGGAAAACTTGTGGCACCTTCTTGGCATAGTTCCTCTCCCTGGCATAGTATCACATGATTGAGAGGAAACCACTAGCTCCTGGATTCTCTTGTGGAACAAACGAGAAGATTGGACTATACGTCCAACATTTTGACTTTCACTGGGTGAGAGGAGAGCCTGCCTGAGGGAGTAGCTGCTGTCCCACCTGTCTCAGAGCACAGATGGGAAACCAGACTCCTGGGGGCTGCTGCGAACTTGTTGAGCAGTGTGTTGCTGACTCAGAGAACCCACAGCACAGCAGACAGACACCATAGGGAACAAGGGATTATGAGCTCTTAAAATAAGATACCAGCAAATCCCTCTAGTTACGAATACTCACACACAAATCCAGAGAAGATACCTCCACAGAAAAGGCTTGAAAGGCTCTCAGAATCTCTAGGCAGGCTGATTGGTGAAGGCTTTCCACTGTAAAAGCCAGTACATGAAGAAAGAGAAGTGGCTGCTTTTTCAAATGTGCAGATACCAACACAAAGTGACAGCATAAAGAAGCAAAGGGAAAGAGCCGAGGCGAAGGAGCAAAATAGATCTATAGAGGCTGATTCTACCAAAGGAAAAGAGATATGAATTACCTGGCAAAGAATGCAAGCAACAGTCACAAAGATATTCAAAGAGCTCAGAAAAATGATGAATAAACAAAATGATAATTCCAGCAAAAAGGGAAGATTTTAAAAGAATCAAAGAGAAATTGGGAGGCTGAGGATTGTAGTAACTGAACTGAAAAATTAACTAAAGGAGTTCAACAGCAGACTTGAACAAAGAGAAGAAAGGATCAGAGAATTCGAAGCAAGTCATTTAAAATTATCCTGAAAAACAAAATAAAAAAAATAAAAATTTAAAAGAATGAAGAACACCTAAATCCTGTAAAGATTCCCACAGTATGTTTATTAGTCCCATAAGGAGAGAGAGACAGAGAAAGGGGCAGAAAGTTTATTTAAATAATGGCTGAAAACTCCCCCAATCTGGGAAGGAAACAGGCATCCAGAATCCAGAAGCTCAAATAAAAATAAATCAAAATTATGATCCAAACAACTGCACACTGAGACAATTCACAAATTGTCAAGTGCCAGAAACAAGACACTAGCAAAAGAAAATGAATTCTTCATATGCAAGGGAACTATATAAGACTTTACAGGATTTCTCAGTAAGAGCCTTCAGGAGAAGACAGTAGGATGATATCTTCAAAATGTTAAAGAAAAAGAGCTGCTAATTGTGAATGCCATGTGAGTGCATGCTCAGTCTCTAAGTAGTGTCCAACTCTTTGGGACTCCAGACTGCAGCCCTCGAGGCTTCTCTGTCCACGGGGTTTCCCAGCCAAAAATACTGGAGTGGGTTGTGATTTCTTTCTCCAAGGGATATTCCTGACCTAGGTATCAAACCTGCATCCTCTGCATTGGCAGGCAGGCTTTTCACCACTGAGTCACTAGGGAAGCCCTGTGAATGCCATATCTGGCCAAAAAGAAAGAGAGAGAGATACTTTCCAAGACAAATAAAGGTTGAGGACAGCTTGACCTACTTTACAAGGGTACTAAAGGGAGTTCTTCAAGTTAAAACAAAGGACAGTAAACAGCAACATGAAAGTCTATATGAAAGTATAAAGTTCGTAGGTAAATATAAATATACAGGCAAATTCAATATATTGCAATACTGTGAAAGTTATACATTAATCACTTTTAATTTTGCTCTAGAAGTTAAAATACAAAAGATAAAACCAACTATAACTACTGAAATATGTCAATGAATACACAATATAAAAAAAGGTAATTCGTGATATCAATAATGCAGGTGTGCGTGTGTGAAAGTGTTAGTGGCTCAGCTGTGTCTGACTCTTTGCAACCCCAGGGACTGTAGCCCACCAGGCTCCCCTGTTCATGGAATCCTCCAGGCAAGACACTGGAGTGTGTTGTCATACTCCCTTCTCCATGGGATCTTCCCAATCCAGGGATTGAACTCAGGTTTCTCACATTCCAGACAGATTCTTTACCCTCTGAGCCACCTGGGAAGCCCAATAGGTGTGTAGGGAGGAAAATAAAACCGCAGACTCTTAAATGCAATTGAATTTAGGTTGTTTTCAGCATACTACACATTGTTATACCAGTAAAATACTTCATAAATGGAGAACGCAATGGCACTCCACTCCAGTACTCTTGCCTGGAAAATCCCATGGATGGAGGAGCATGGTAGGCTGCAGTCCATGGAGTCGCGGAGAGTCGGACACGACTGAGTGACTTCCCTTTCACTTCTCACTTTCATGCATTGGAGAAGGAAATGGCAACCCACTCCAGTGCTCTTGCCTGGAGAATCCCAGGGACGGGGGAGCCTGGTGGGCTGCCGTCTATGGGGTCACATAGAGTCGGACACGACTGAAGGGGCTTAGCAGCAGCAGCACAAACCACAAAGAAAATACCTATAGAAGATAACACAAGGGAAAACGAGAAGGAAGTCAAAGGATGTCACAACAAAAAGCAACCAAAACAAAAATAAACAAGTGGGACTACATCCAACTAAAATTTTGTGCACAGCAATAGAAATGATCAACAAAATGAAAAAGCAACCTACCAAATGAAGGAAAATATTTGCAAATCATATATCTACTAAAAGGTTAATATCCAAAATATACTTTAAAAACTCACCCAACTTAGCAGCAATGAAACAAATCATGCCATTAAAACATGGGCAGGTCTGAATAGACATTTTTCCTAAGAAGACACACAGATAGCCAGCAGGTACATGAAAAGATTTTCAACATCACTAATCATCACTAATCAAAACCACCATGGGATATTACCTCATATCTATTTAAAAGGCTATTATCAAAAAGATAAGAAAAAACAAGTGTTGGCAAAAATGTAGAAAAAAGGGACTCTTTGAACACCATTGGTAGTATGTAAATCGGCGTAGCCACTATGGAACATAGTAGGGAAGTTCCTCAAAACAGTAAAAGTAGACCTACCATATTGATCTAGTAATCCCACTTTTATCTGAAGACAATTAAGATATTAAATTGAAAGATACATGTTCACCACAGCATTATTTACAACAGCCAAGATAGTGAGACAACCTGTGTCCTTGGACGGATGAATGGATAAAGAGAATACATAAATATATACACAATAGCCTATTGTTCCGCCATAATCAAGAACAAAATTTTGCCATTTATGACAACCTGAATGCATCTTGGGGACATTATGCTATTGGAACAAATTAGAGTAACATATATACCATATAATCTCACAAGTGGAATCCCAAAATAAATAGATAAATACTAAAACAAGTTCACAGCTACAGAGAACATTTGGGTGCTTGCCAGAGCTGAGAGGTTAGTGGGTGTGAAATGGATAATGGAGGTCAAAAGGTACAAACTTCCAGTTATAAAATAAACAAGCCATAGCATTGAAACATGTAACATGGTGACTATAGTTAACGACACTGTATTGCATATTTGAAAGCTACTAAGAGGCTAGATCTTGAAAGTTCTCATCACAAAACAAATAACTTTTTACTAGGTAAGGTGACAAGCATTAACTAGACTTATTTTGGTAATCATTTCACAATTTATATGAATAAAGAAGTATTATGCTATATACCTGAAACTACTATAATGTTATAGTTCAATTTTACCACCGCCACCACCACAGCAGAAATCAATGAAACACAAAGGAAAAGAGAGCAAGGGAGGAAGAGAGAGCCAAAAGAACTACAAGACACAGAGAAAACAACTAAACAGAAGTCGTAAGTCCTTTCCTAACAATTATTTTAAACATAAATGGATGAATCTTCCTAATTAAAAGAGATAAAGTAGCTGACTTTACAAAAGCAGAAGAGAACAATATCCAAGTCCGTGCTGTCTATAAGAGGTTCATTTTATACTTAAGGATATATATATATATATATAGATTGAAATTAAAAGGATAGAAAAGCATCCTATGCAAATGGTTTCCAAAAAAGAGCAGAGGTCTTCGTACTTACATCAGGCAAAACAGTCTTTAAGACACAAACTGTCAGAAGAACAAGGGACATATAATAATAAAAGGTTCAACTCATGAGGATTAAATAACAATAACAAATATATCTCCATCCAACATAAGAGGATCTAAATAAATGACAAAAATTACTATTGACAGAATTGAAAGAAGAATTAGACAACACAAAAATAATAGAAATTTCTAATACCCTGCTTTCAATGATGTATAGAACATTCAGACAGAAAATCAGTAAGGAAACTGATGACTTGACCAACACTGTAGATCAAACAGGGGTTTTCCAGGTGGCTTCAGTGGTAAAGAATCCACTTGCCAATGGAGGAGACACAGGAGATGTGGGTTTAATCCCTGGGTTGGGAAAATCCCCTGGAGGAGGAAATGGCAACCTGATCCAGTATTCTTGCCCGGAAAAATCTCATGGGCAAAGGAGCCTGGCAGGCTACTGTCCACAGGATCGCAAAGAGTCACACATGACTGAACGACTTAGTCATGATAACACAGACCAAATAGACATACACTTACTGAATATTTCACCCAACAGCAGTAGAATATAGGTCTTTCTCAAGGATACACGGAACACTGTCTAGGATACATCACATATTAAGTAGCAAAACAAATCTTAACAAATTTGATAAGATTAAAACATGCCAAATATCTTTTCTGACTACATGTAATGAACTAAAAGTCAGTACATAAGGAAAACTGGAAAATTCACAAATACATGAAAATTAAACAGCATACTCCCAAACAACCAATTAGTTAAAGAAGAAATCAAAAGTGAAATAAAAAAATACCTTGAGACAAAGGGAAACTGAAACACAACACAGCAAAACTTAAAGGATTCAGTAAAATCAGTACTAAGCAAGGAGTTTACAGCACTAACGTCTACAATAAAGAAGATCTCAGATTAATAACCTAACTTTGCACTTCAAAGAACTCCATAAAAACTAGGAAGCCAAGCCTAAAGTTGGCAGAAATAAGGAAACAATAAACATTAGTATATAGAAATAATGGAGAATATAAATTAATAAAACTAATTATTTTTTGAAAAGATTAAAAAAAAAAAAACTGACAAATCTTTCCCTAGATTAAGACAGTACAAATAAAATCAGATATGAAAGGCACTACACCTGCCACAGAAATAAAAGAACAATCATACACCAAAAAACAGGATAAACTAAAATAAATGGAAAATTTTCTAGGAAAAAAAAAATACAACCTACCATGATTGAATAATAAAGAAAGAAATATCTGAACAAACCTGTAACTAGTAAGAAGACTGAATCAGTGATCAAAAATCTCCTAAGAAAGGAAAGCTCAAAACCATATGGCTTCACTGGTGAATTCTACCAAATATGTAACGAAAAATTAATGTCAAACTCACAGAAAACTAAAGAGGCCAGAATACTTTCAAACTAATTTTTTATGAGACCAGCATTACCCTGATACCAACATAAAAAAAGACATTACAACAAAAGAAAACTGCAGGCCCATATCTCTGATACATACAGATGCAAAAATCCTCAACGAAATTCTACCAAACTGAATTCAATAGTACATTAAAAGGATCACATACCATGATCAAGTGGGATTTATTCACGATACAAGGACGATTCAACATGTAAAATTAATCAATGTGAAACTCCACAAGTACAAATGATAAAAATTAATAATCATCTCCATCGATGTAGAAAAAATAATTCACAAAATTCAACACCCTTTTTGAGAAGAATAAGAAAAAAACAAACACCCACAGTCAACAATAGGAATAGAAGTGCATTTATTACCTCAGCGCAAGAAAGGCCGTATATGACAGGCCAACAATTAACAACACATTCAACAGTGAAAAAATGAAACCTTTCCCTCTAAGATCAGGAAAAAGGTAAGAATGCCCACTCTCACTGATTCTGCTCAACACAGCACTGCAAGTTCTAGTCAGAGCAATTAGCAGGAAAAGGAAATAAAAGGTATCCAGATAGAAAGGAAGAAGTAAAATTATCTGTTGCAAATGACATGATCTTATATGTAAAAATTGTGACTTCTCCACACAAAAAATACTAGAATTAATAAAACAAATTCCAAAAAGTAGTGGAATATATAGTCAAAATACAAAAATCAATGTTTCTTTATATTAACAATGGCCAATCCATAAAGAAATTTAGAAAATAATTCCACTAATAAAGTATAAGAAAGAAAGAAATACTTAGGAATAAACCTAACCATATGGCAAAAGACTTCTACACTAAGAATTATAAGACACTGCTGAAAGAAATTAAAGATACACATAAGTGGAATGCCATCCCAGGCTCATGCATTGGAAGACTTAAAGTTGTTAAAATGTCCATAACTACCAAAGCAATCTACAGATTCAATGCAATCCCTATCAAAATCCAATGGCAATTTTTACAGAAATAGAAAAAAATTCTTAAATTCATACAGAACTAAAAAGGACTGTAAATAACCAAAATAATCTTGAAAAAGAATAAAACTAGAGATCTCACACTGATTTCAAAATATATTACAAAACTACAGTAGGCAAAATAATATGGGTACTGATATAAAAACATATATATAAACCAACAGAACAAAACAAAGAACCCAGAAATGAACACCCACAGGTACAGTCAACTGATGTTCAACATGGGTGTCAAGAAATAGAAAAAGGATAGTCTCTTCAGCAAAGGGTGTTAAGAAAACTGAATATCCACATGCAGAAGAATGAAACTGGGCCCTTATCACTCACCACTCACAAATATGAACTTAAAATTAATTTAAAAACTTTTAAGCAAGACTTGAGACTATAAAACTGGTAGAAAAAAATAGAGGATAGAATTCATGACATTGGTTTTGATAATGACTTCTTGAATATGACATGAAAAGCCGAGGCAATAAAAGTAAGAATAGCAAGTGGAACTAGAGCAAACTAAAAATCTTCCACACAGCAAAGGAAAAATTAACAGAGTGAAAATTCAAACTATGGAATGGGAGAAAATATTTCAAAACACATACTGTTGAGTATGAGTGGGTTTTTTGCCCCATAAAAGGGAATTTTGTCTATTACTTTTTCAAAATATGTATTTGACAAGAGATTAACATTCATAATATATATAGAACTTTTATAACTCATTAGTAAGAAAAAAACAATAGTCCAATTAAAAAATGAGCAAATGACTTGAAAAGATAATTCTCAAAAGAAGATTTACAAATGGCCAATGAGTATATGAAAAGATGCTCAACATCACTAATTATCAGGTAAATGCAATTCAAAATCACAATGAGATATTACCTCACACCTGATAGGATGGCCATTATAAGACAGAAACAGAGACAAAAACAAAAAATAAACAAAAATAAATCCAGAAAGTAACAAGTTGTTGATGAGGGTGTGGAGAAATGAGACTCCTTTACACTGTTGGTGGGAATATAAAATGGTATAGCCACTATGGAAAACAGTATGGAGGCTCCTCAGAAAGTTAAAAATAGAACTCCTGTAAGATCCAGCAAGCCCACCTTTGTGTATATATTCAAAAGAATGGAAACAGAATACTGAAGAGACACTTGCCCTCACACGTTCATTGCAGCACTATTCACAGCAGCAAAGAAGTCTGTGCAGTGCTGGGCTGGGTCGCTTCAGTCGTGTCCAACTCTTTGCGACCCTGTGGACAGTAGCCTGCCAGCCTCCTCTGTTCACAGGATTCTCCAGGCAATACTGGAGTGGGTTTCTATGCCCTCCTCCAGGGGATCTTCCTGACCCAGGAATCGAACCCACGGGTCCTGTAGCTCCTGCACACTGCAGGAAGATTCTTTACCACGGATACCGGGGAAGCCCAGCAAAGAAGTCTAATAACCTAAATGTCTGTTGACAGATGAATAAATAAAGAAAATATGGTATAATGAAACATCATTCAGCAATAAAAAGAAAGGAAATCCCATCAGACACTACAACATGGATGAACCTTCGAGGACACTATGCTAGCTGAAATAAGTCATTCACAGAAAGAGAAATGCTTACATGATTCCATTTCTATCAGTTATCTATAGTAGGCAAACTCACTGGATTAGAAAACAGAACAGATGCTGAGGGATCAGGACAGAGGAAGTTGCTATTCAATAGGATAAAACCACATTTACCTAAGAAGAAACAATTCTAGAAATCTGTTGTACAACATTTGTGTATAGTTAACGATACTGTACTGTACCCTTAAATATAAGAGTATAAAGAGGGTAAATTCCAAATTATGTCTTTTTTACTGTAATAAAAAATTATATAAAACAATGTTACTTTTCTCACTTTTTTGCTCTGTAAAATATTTTACTTTTCATTAAGATTACAATTTATGCTAGCATGCAATGGTTTTTTATTTCCAAAATTAATCAAATATTTTTAAGTTTTATCATTTTAATCTTAATTTAATTGATGTACAATGTTGTAGTGTCTCATTTTAATTTTTAGTATCATAAATTTTGATAGATATGACTCACTGAAGACTCTTGGAGAGTCCCCAATAATTTCAGTGAATATAAATGATTCCTGTGACCAAACAGTTCAAGATTCACTAGTTTAGTTAGACTATACTCTCAATAATACACATACCCAAAATATGCTTTTCATATAATGTTGGTTGCACTTAATTAACATGTAAGCTTTAATTTTCTTTTAAAGATTTTTTCCAGTAGTCATGTATGGATGTAAGAGTTGGACCATAAAGGCTGAGCACCGAAGAACTGATGCTTTTGAACTGTGTTATTGAAGAAGATTATTGACAGTCCCTTGGAATGCAAGGAGATCAAACCAGTCAATTCTAAAGGAAATCAATCCTGAATATTCATGGGAAGGACCGATGCTAAAACTAAAGCTCCAATACTTCGGCCATCTGATGCAAAGAGCCGATTCATTGGAAAAGACCCTGATGCTGGGCAAGATTGAAGGCAGGAGGAGAAGGGGATGACAGAGGATAAGATGGCATCACCGGCTCGATGGACATGAGTTTGAGCAAGCTCCAGGAGTTGGTGAAGGACATGGAAGCCTGGCATGCTGCAGTCCATGGGGTCCCAAAGAGTTGGACATAACTGAATGACCGAACACCAACAACAAAGGTTTGTTTGTTTGTTTGTTTTGATGTGAACTGTTTTCAACATTTTTATTGAAATTTGTTATAACTGCTTCTGCTTTATGTTTTGTTTTCTTTGGCCACGAGGAATGTGGGATCTTTGTTCCCTGACCAGGGATTGAACCTGCACCCCTGCAATGGAAGGTAAAATCTTAACCACTGGACCTTCAGGGAAGTCCCAACATGTCAGCTTTTGAAACATGAATGTTAATGGACTTACAAAAAAATCAGTTCTTTCATCTACAAAGAGTGTTTTATTTTTAAAAAATAATTAAAATATTGCATCAGTTTAGTTGCTCAGTCATGTCCAACTCTTTGCGATCTTATGGACTGCAGCACGCCTGGCTTCCCTGTCCATCACCAACTCCTGGAGTTTACTCAAACTCATGTCCATTGAGTCAGTGATGCCACACAACTATCTCATCCTCTGTTGTCCCCTTCTCCTCCTGCCTTCAATTTTTCCCAGCATGAGGGTCTTTTCAAATGAGTCAGTTCTTCGAATCAGGTGGCCAAAGTATTGGGATTTAAGCTTTAGCATCAGTCCTTCCAGTGAATATTCAGGACTGATCTCCTTTAGGATTGACTGGTTTGATCTCCTTGCAGTCCAAGGGACTCTCAAGAGTCTTCAACAACCACAGTTCAAAAGCATCAATTATTTGGCGCCCAGCTTTTTTTATAGTCCAACTCTCACATTCATATATGACTACTGGAAAAAACCATAGCCTTGACTAGATGGATCTTTGTTGGCAAAGTAATGTCTCTGCTTTTTAATATGCCCTCTAGGTTGGTCATAACTTTTCTTCCAAAGAGTAAGCATCTTTTAATTTCATGGCTACAGTCACCATCTGCAGTGATTTTGGAGCCCCAAAGAATAAAGTCTCTCACTGTTTTCACTGTTTCCCCATCTATTTGTCATGAAGTGATGGTAAAATATTGAATATGAAGTAACATTGGTAACCTTTTCTTATGTTTAATTCCCCCAGATAATTACTAATTCTTTGTAAAAACGATCAATAGATTATTCTTTTAGTGTCTCTTTTGATGGGGGAGAAAAGAGTCCTCTGGCCTGGAGAGCTATTTTGTGAAGAAGAAAAAAAAAATAATAAATGTGATATCTAAAGCAACAAAAGACAAAATTGAAAAATACTAGTAATATAAACAGAGCAAATAGTAACTGACTGCTGCTATATTCCAGGCTCTGATCTGTCTCATCTAATCCTACAACTGCCATGTGAGGTGGATAATATTATCATCATTGTGCAGATAAGGAAAGGTGAGGCTATGTAACTCGTCCAAGCTAGCACATGGCAGAGCTGGAGTCTTAGAGCTAGAACTGAGGCCCCTTTTTGTTCAGAGCTGGTGTGTGTGTATGTGTGTTTGTGAGATCAAGTTTGTGTGTATGTGTGTGTGTGTGTCTTCTTTAAAGGCATGGAGTTCTGTGCTGTCGAACACATGCTTCTTCTGAGCTGCTATGTCATTTGAGCTAAGGAGAGCAAATCCAGGTCAGCAGCAATGCTGCCAGCTGTGAAACAGGTCAAGAGAAACAGGGATCACTGAGTCTGGAAAATTACCAGGGGGCTCAGGGAATGCCCGATTGCTGCTCTCAGCTGGAGACAAGAATAAATAAACTTGTCCTGTGAAGTGCAGAAGATGCAGGCAACTCCACAGCACTCACCCCAGACTAAATCCCAAGACAAAGGCAGTCACAGTGTCAGTAAGAATGGAGTTCAGTTGACTCAATCCAAGTATTTTCTTTCCTTGCCCATGCTTGCTATGAGGTGTAGCCAGTGTGCCTAGATGTGGACAGAAATAAGGAGGGAGCATAAGTACACATTCCTTTGTCCTCTGTGCTGATGGCAAATGGAGGCATATAACAATAAGGTCCCTGGGATTCCAGGAATTGATGTGGCAATCACTTCTGCCTGTCCTCCATATAACAGAATGAGTAGCTGGGTAGGGATACATATACTCTCTTAAAAGAGGGTTGAGAAAAAGAAGTGCCCTCTACAGACTAAGAACACCAGAAATTATTTAAGGATAGTATTTAGCATAACATTGCCTTCCCAAAAGTATATTCTGCTTGAGAAATTCATGAGAGTTCTGAGGTCAAGTAGATCGGGGAAATACTGTGTGGTATGGTCAAACTCGGAGAGTCACATTAAAGTATTGAGAATTAGTGCAGGGAGATATTTATGTATGTTGGCTTAATCACGAGTTTTCCAAGTGGAATGCACAGATAATGACTTATGAACACATTCTGGACCAGTGAGATGAGACAGTGTGGTGAGACCTGGATGAAAAAGAAGTAAATAGACCTAACCTAGGAAAATTCTTAATATCTACGGACCTCCATTTTCTCCCTGGGAGAATAGGCTTAATCACAATTACGTCACACAGGTGTTTTAAGAGTTAAATGAAATAATACATATGTGATATTTATATTACATTTATTAAGGATATATTTATAAATGCAGCATTTTGTGCATATGTGTGCTCACTCAGTCATGTCAGACTCTTTGTGACTGTACGATTATCCAGGCAAGAATACTAGAGTGGATTGCTATGAGTGTGGATATGCACATCAGTGTGGGCTTGTGTTTTGAGCATCAAGCTATACAAGCTGGGTTGTATCTGTGGTATGTGTACCTAAATGTTTATCTTTGTGTACTTATCTGCCTTTGTCTCTAGGTCTCCCTTTGTATGCTTTTCTCTGCTTGTACACACACAAGCACACTGTATCTCTATATATTGACTCCAGTGATTCTAGGTCTCTAAGCTCCTAAACGCATGAGTGTTCATCCTGCTTTTATGTAACTCTGCAATTGTCACACTTGTTTGTATCACTGTATCATTTGTAAATGTCTCCCCAGACGTAAGTGCATGTCTTTGCTATGTGACGATATCTCTGTTGACATGCTTAAATAGGTGTCCTTGTATGTGACAATTGTGCTTTTATGACCATTTACATAGGTCTGTGGGCTTCCCTGGTGGCTCAGATGGTAAACAATATGCCTGCAATGCAGGAGACCAAGGTTTGATCCCTGGGTTGGGAAGACTTCCTGGAGAAGGAAAATGCAACCCACTCCAGTATTCTTGCCTGGAGAATCGCCATGGCCAGAGGAGCCTGGTGGGCTACAGTCCATGGGGTCGCAAAGAATTGATACGACTGAGCAACTAAGCACAGCACATACAGGTCTGCACCATCTGTGTCAGTGTGTGTTTGTGTAATGTGCACACTTCCTAAAGCTTTATTGCAGCATACAAGTTGGTATTTTCCGCAGCTAATGTAAAACTGTCAAACAGTCCTGAATGACAAATGGGAAATATCCCCACTGTATCCAGCTGTACTGGCCCTTTTTACTTTTAATAGAAAATTGATCTTATCCTTTACAGCCTATTAGAGTACATATCAATGCACAGATGCAAATGCTTCCACGTCACTAACATAAAGCCTCTATCAACCCCAAGTGATCTTTTGTGTATATTGGATCTGAAATTATCTTCTTTGCTTTATCATAGAGGTGAAAACCAAGCAAAGCATTTCTTGAGCCATAAAATTTAACTCAAAAGTCAGCTGAGCTTATGGATTTTCTTGCACAGAGACTTTCATATTAGGGGCCTGTAGTGAAGAACTCCTGTTGATTTTTGTAAACTCTAGAAGCACTAAAGACAGGTGTAATTTCATCTTTTAACCCAACCATTAGTAAAATAACTGACGAATCACTGTTGCTGGGGCTGATGTAAAAGAAAGGAAGAGAGAAGGGCCTGTGCCAAGCTCAGTGCTAAGAGATTCATCATATCATTTTATGGGTCAAGTGAGAAGGGCTCAGCTTACATTTGTATTCAAGTCTTACAGGAAGCTTGAATTAGAAGGCTCTGAAAAATTTGCATAATGGCATGATGGGCTCTGTGGTTGATAAGATCGAAGGCAATCTCTATTTTTAGATATAATCAAGTTGAATCTTACTAAATACAAGCAGCAGTCCTAGGACCACCACATCAGATCTTGGGGTCTTAGATGTGGAATTTAAACCCAGATTTCTTTGCGACATCTTCCAATTGTTGACAATTCTCAACGGGCATATATTGTAAGAGCTTGCTAAAACCATTTTCTTCATGTTTGGGACTCACTGTCCATGTAAAAACAAATCAAAGACAGACAGAAGCACAACCTTCCTTGGGTACAAGTTTTAAAGTTATACAGCTCTAACGTCTGTCAGAAAATGCCCCCACACTTAGAGCCTTTTTGGTCAATATTAGCCACATGAGCAGATTTGGATTTTAAGTACCTTGTCCTATGGTTTTCTCCAATTTCACACCAAAATGTTCCTTATTAATAAAAATAGAGCAGTCAGCGCAGGAGTCTTAGATGTCCATTCATTATAATCCAGATGCAGCGCAGCAGAGAACATGCCTGCGGCTCATCACCCCATCCAGAACCCCAAGGCCAGGTGCTCGGAGCATGCTTGGTGCTTTCACCACCTCCTGCCCAGAGACAGAATACCTCAACCCCAACACTGGGAAAGAGGGGAAAAAAAACATGAAAACTCATAACACTATAAAAAACAAAGGCTAGAAATCTAATGAGAATCTTGGAAAAGCTGATGCTACTTTGTCAGACATACAGACAGAGAGAAGGAAAGAAAACAAGAGGGAGCAAGAGGGAAATGATGAAGAACAAGATAAAGAGAAAATTAATTGGAAAACTCAGAAGAAAAATGTAATGCTAGTAATTAACATTTACTAAGTGCGTATTATAATCCTGCACTATACTACACATTTCACAGACATTATTTCATTCGCTCCTCAAAGCCAACCTCTGAGATACAAAGTATATTATTCCCCATTCTAAAAACCAGAGACTTGCGCGTTAGTGAGACCTTGTCCGAGGTCAAAAAGCTAATAAATGAAATGCTGAGTCTCAAATTCGGGTATCCGATTGTGAACCATATGGACTTTTATGGAAAAAATAAAGGCACAGCCTTGGCAAGCAGCATATTAAGTTCAATGTGATTACACAGACAGTACCTGGAAAATGTCGGACTATGATTTTAGCTTCACCTACTTACAATTCACTGACTCAGAAATCAAGGGACTACTAATCTGAAAAGCTAGCCACATGCCCTCTCTACTTTCAAATATACTCTGCAAGCTGAACAGTGTGGTACACCCTCCCCCAGCCACGCCATTTTCCTGCACAGAGTGAAAGGTAGTATATTTCAGAAACAACAGGCCCAGAGCACGTAGAGCTTTATTGGTACAGTCTATTCCATTATGAACTCATTTTTGTTTATGTCCTGAGTGATGAATTTGTATGCAGAAGTAGAAACTGGAAACTAACATTTGCTCATATCTGACAGAGTTCAGAGAATCAGACATGATCAGGAAAAACAGAAATAAGTCTAATTATTGTAAACCAGTGGTCCATCAGAAAAGCACTTGACAAACTTAAAGCTTAAAATCTAACCTGAGAAGGTAATTTGTTTACATAAAAGTAGGCAGAGGATAGAACTGTTATCTACCAAATCATCTGCCAGGTAAGGAGAACTTACTTCATGCAAGCATGAATGTAAGAGACAGACAGAGAGAAGGAAAGAAATAGAGAGAGAGAAAGAGGGCAATGATGATGAACAAGATAAAGAGAAAATTAATTGGAAAACTCAGAAGAAAAAATGTAATTATAAAAATGAGCTACTGAATGATCAGAAGAAAATTTGAGAAAATTACATAAGGATTTTTAACAAAGAAAAAAACTACACACTTAAGAAGAAGAAGTACCCATACTCAAGAGAGAAGTTTGAATTGGAAACCATGTGGGTAAATAATAAGCAAGGTGAAAGAGAAAAGGAAATATATAATATTAAGCAAACTACAAATTGTAGAACCTAAATTCACACTGGAAGCAGAAAAAGTAGTATGAA
The DNA here is from genome assembly GCF_032452875.1 of Bos javanicus. Classification (NCBI taxonomy): domain Eukaryota; kingdom Metazoa; phylum Chordata; class Mammalia; order Artiodactyla; family Bovidae; genus Bos; species Bos javanicus. Next base: position 38,741,827 of record NC_083895.1, on the reverse strand, counting down.
ATTGACAGAAATGTAAATCTTCTATTGAGACAAAAGCCTGAGATTTACTTTCAGAATGCAGAATGAAAGAAAAACAAAGGAGACGCAAATAATAAGAGATGTCAATATGTAAAGAAGAATGAGTATGGAAACCTGCAATGTAGATTATTCTTATTCCTCAGCACAAGAGATTTTTAAAGAAACTGGCAAAATAATTAAGATATTCTGAAAGAAAACCACTTTTGAGAAAATAAAGATTATTTTTTCAAACCGAAAAGAGTTCTTAACATTTCAAACAAATGCACACAAATAACAATCAGATCTAAGTACCTCTAGGTGATATTTTAGAATAAAAGAACTCTGTAGGTATGGCAGGCGTGCATGTGTGTGTGCTCAGTCGCGTTTGACACTTTGTGACCCCATGGACTGTAGCCTGCTAGGTTCCTCTGTCTGTGGGATTTTCCAGCAAGAATGCTGGAGTGGGTTGCCATTTCTTCCTCCAGGGGATCTTCCTAACCCAGGGTTGGAACCTGTGTCTCGTATCTCCTACATAGGCAGGCAGATTCTTTGCCCCTGAGCCACCTGGGAAGCCCCGGTAGGTATGGATGAAGATACAAATATTAAGCTGATGTAAAATTTTAACTCATGAATGCTACAGAAAGACATTTGCAGATACACAAGTATTTAAGATGGCAAGCCAAACATAGCACTGAGCTGTGCTTCATCATGAAACTTCTAAACATTACTTCCAGTACAGGAATTTCCAGAAGGCATGAATTCACACAAACAGAGAGAATGGGAATCAACAAAACCAACAAAATTTTGGATGCTGGAAAGCTGAGGGAGTCATGTAAGTGACTCAGCCAGCCAGAGAAAGATGAATAGTTAATCTAGAAGCCAGAAAAACTGGTAAGAAATTCAATTTACATTCAAAACCTCCCCAGATCTGGAGAAATGAAAGAAATGAAATCTCTGGAATTGAGATATTAAAAAAGCAAATTTAAAAAATGGAGGACTTGAATATCTGGTTAAGAAACATAGATCACTATCTCACTTTAGGGTCCTCCACAGAGTTGGGTTACTCACCTTTCACAACTATGGAACCAGATTTGAGAAGGTAACATACTCTCAGGACCAAGTCACTCACAGTTGAGGACTGGACATATGAACTATCAACATGATCATTATTCTGAGTAATCTGACTGAGTGTGAGTGATACAGTATTGTGAAAACAAAACACTGAACACTAGAAAATCAAAATGAAAGCTATATCCTGGTACTTTGAATGTCTTTCTTCACTTTTATTTCCATATTTTCACAATCAGGTATATTCCACCTATATGGGAAAGTGGAAGGTTTATTTCCTCCCCCCCCCCCTTGGATAATCTAACTACCTCCAAAGGACATGGAAGGTTTCCTAGTGAGGTATTTCAGGATACAGACTGAAGTGGACAATTCTCAGCCACCCATAGACTCCAAATAGGTTTTGGGCACAATGTACCCATATGAGTAGATAGAGTGGGGTGCCGTTGCCTTCTCAGAAATATTGATAAGTATTTATGAAACCCGTGTTATATGAAAGCAAAGACTAACATAGAAAGAATTGTCATTGGAATCAGTCATTTCGATCAGTCATTGAAAGGACCAATGATGAAGCTGAAACTCCAATACTTTGGCCACCTGATGCAAAGAACTGACTCATTCGAAAAGACCTTGATGCTGGGAAAGACTGAAGGCAGGAGAAGGGGACGACAGAGGATGAGATGGTTGGATGGCATCACCGACTCTATGGACATGAGTTTGAGCAAGCTCCATGAGTTGGTGAAGGCTGGTGCACTGCAGTCCATGGGGTCACAAAGAGTCGGACACGACTGAGTAAGTGAATTGAACTGAACATAGAACAAAAATATTGGAGGAATCTTAAGCTGGGCAAGGAGAACTTTTTAACTAAGACCTGGCCATAAGCATAACTGACTCCATCTGGGACCTATGTTCCTCCTGTCCTTCCACTGACCCTACCCAGGGCTGCACTGTAAATCTCCTCTCTGCCATCAGAGGCTTTTTACCACTAGATATTGTTTAATTATCAATGGGTCCAGGTGGTCTCTATGCTTGGTGAGTCTCCAAACAATGATGAAGACTTTCCCTGACATGTTTCCAGCACCTGAGAAGCTAGTTACTCATTGATAAATCTTGACTTAGGAATGCACTTCCTGTTTCCAAACACATTCCCCCATACCCTACCTAATTTAACTAAAAAACTTGTCCCAGTGGCCCCTCAGTGTTGCAGAGAGCAACTGAGAACACTTTCACGTCACCAACCACCCAATTTACCCTGTGAGTAAATTACCCTATAATAAACTGATCCACTGATTCTATGGAGCTGCCTACCTCATTTTTTGGTCTGAAGATAATTCCTCGGTTTGGTGGGCAATTTTCAATCCCATGACTAACAGTAATATCCTCTGAAGAAAGTTTAAACAATGTTAAACCTCTAAGAACATACTCTAGAAACAAAGCCATGTAGCTTAGTCCACATGTCTTGGGAGCCGCTGCTGCTGCTGCTAAGTCGCTTCAGTCGTGTCTGACTCTGTGTGACCCCATAGATGGCAGCCCACTAGGCCCCTCTGTCCCTGGGATTCTACAGGCAAGAATATTGGAGTGGGTTGCCATTTCCTTCTCCAATGCATGAAAGTGAAAAGTTAAAGTGAAGTCGCTCAGTCGTGCCCGACTCTTAGCGACCCCATGGACTGGAGCCTACCAGGCTCCTCTGTCCATGGGATTTTCCAGGCAAGAGTACTCGAGTGGGGTGCTATTGTCTTCTCTGTGTCTTGGGAGACAACTGCCTAATCGGCAGTTCTCTGAACTAACCTCCATGAAAATACAAAGTAGAATGAGAAATAAAAATGGACTAATCTGAATCTCTGGCTTCCTTGATGGCTCAGCGGTAAAGAATCTGCTTGCCAAGCAGGAGACACAGGTTTGACCACTGGGTCCAGAAGATCCCCTGGAGAAGGAAACAGCAACTCACTCTAGTAATCTTGCCTGGAAAATCCCATGGACAGAGGAGCCTGGCAGGCTACAGTCCACAGGATCACAAAGAGTCAGGCACAACTTAGTGACTAAACAGCAAACAAAATTTTAAGCTCACGGGTATTAAAATTTGACAATAAACAGAGCAATTACTACTAAATTCTGTACAAGGTGGACTAGTCCCCTTGTTACTCTCTTTGGATGCTTGCCACTAAGTCATATTTGGGGTTAAATTAATAGTCATTTGTTTATTCTTAAGAAAGTCGCATTTCAGGAATGGAAATAATTAGCCTAGAGTGAACATTTCAAGAATAATTAGCCCCTAGACTGAACAGTTGTTTTGCTCCAGTCCAGCCTAACAAGTCATTAAAATAAGAACTAAAAAGATCAAATACTTTCCAAGTCAATGAACTGCATCCCAGAATGAAGCTAAAAATTATTTATAAAAATTATTTATCCAGCACCTAAGAAGAAAAATTCAGAATATCTACTATCCAATAAAAAAAATTATCAGGAATGCAAAAAAGCTGGGAAATGTGACCCATGGTGAAGAAAAAAAAAACAGTTACCTGAATTTGAAACATATTGAAAAAATAATGGCTGAAAATCTCTCTAATTTTATAAAACTATAAACTCACAGATCCCAGAAGCTCGAGGAATCCCAGCACAAGAATGAATAAGTAAATACCACTACACTAAGGAATAGCATCAACAAATTTCTTAAAATTGACATGAAAAGAAAAACCCTAAAAGCAGCAAGAAGGAAAAGACATACTACATACATAGAAATGGAGGTAAGAATAACAGCAAATATATCATCAAAAACAATACAAGCCAAAAATCAGTCAAGAAACATCTTTAAAGTAATGGGTGAGGGGTAGGGTACGGAACATCTTAAGGAAAATATCTTTCATCAATGAAGGTGAAATAAGATTGTTTCAGAGATACAAAATCATCACCACTAGACCCACTAGAAGTATTCAAGCAAGTCCTCAGGCAGAAGGAAACTAATACAGGTAAAATTATGGATCTAAATAGGTCAATGAAGACCAGAAACAGTAACCCATGGGTAAATACATAAGATTTTTTTCTTGATATTTAAATTTTTTAAAAGACACTTGATTGTTCAAACAAAAATAATAACTCAGTGTGTAGTTTATAATATATGTAAAAGGAAAACGAATGTCAACAATAGCACAAAAGCCAGGAGAAAAGAAATGGAAGATAGTAGTGTCAGGTTCTTATACTACACACGAATTGATACAATATCACTTAAAGGTAGATGGTAAGTTAAAGATCTATGACATAAACCCTAAGGCAGTAGCTAAAATAACAAAGCATAGATTTATACCTAATAAGCTAACAAAGGAGATAATATGGACTCATAAAAATATACAATTACTTTAAAAGAAGACAGAAAGAGAACGAAGAACAGATGGGACAAATAGGAAATAAATAACAAGAGAACAAATGGCAAGCTGATTTATAATTTTAAAATGATGACTTGGTGTACTTAAGTTTGCAGCTATTTATTTACATTTGTTTGGAATATTGAAACCTCTTTCAATTTGGAAAAATAAGACTTGGTTTTTCAAGGGCTATTTTCCTTTAGAATATCTTAAGACGGGCTAATTTAGCAACATAAAATATTAATCTCTTCTACACATTCCACGCACATCCACCCTCAAAAAAAGAAGATACATATAAGTGCAATTTGTGGTTTTTTAGTCACTCAATACAATTAAGAGGTAAATAAACTGGAAAGGAAAAGTATTTAATATGTTTATGACAAAGAAACATTTTAATAACCTTTAAATATCAAGAGTTTTATCATGGGAAAACAAAAAGTGATCCTCAGTCGAAAAGTAGGAAGCAAACATGAGTATTTACAAAAGCACAAAAAATGCTGAAAAAAAAAAGTGTGAAAAATATCGTGTTCCCTAATTTTATAAATGCAAATTAAAATAAGCTATTCTGCCTACAACCTGACATTATTATAAATTGCAGTATTCTGTTCTGCCAAAGCAAAGGGGGAAAGTCACCTTCATATAATTCTAGAGAGACTGTAATCAGTCTGCAAATAAATTATTACTGAGCATCTATTAGTGCTAGATGTCAGAACTGAAGAGCAAATTGTATTTCTTTTCAAAATTCTTAAAATCATTCATGCCTTTTCTCCCAGTATTTCTACTGACTGAGATAAAATTGTAGCTTTTAGTTTGTTAACAAGAGTCAGGCTGCCCTCCTTTTGCTAAGACCCAGCTCAGCTGCATACATGGTTTGAAAATCAGTATTACAAGCAAATAAAAAATGAAGAAATGTATGTACATAGTAGATACATACAGAAATAACTGTAAAATAAACAAGTTACATCAAGTATAAAGAAATATTAAGATATGAGGTTTTTAGAAAGATACATTAAATCAAATATGAAGAAGATTAAAAGAGTAAAAATACTGTCCTATAATGACACATATAGCTTCTACCTCTACTTTTATCTCTATTTCTAATACTATTGATTTATGTCTCAAATGCCAACTTTTCCCTTGAGTTCCAGACTACTATTCCAGGTTCAAGTTAAAATGTCCAAAAATAAAACCCTTCATTTCCCCTTCTTTGGCCTCCCTTCCTCAAATTGGTTCCTCCCCTAGTTTTCCATTATGAGTAGGCAAAAATGTTGTTTTTCTGGACACTTTATTTTTATCTCTCTTTTATTGGTCTTCAGTCAAGTACTGCCATCTCCGCCTCCAAATCATATTGCTAATCTGGTGTTTTATCTTCCCCACTACTACGTGCACGCCTCTGCTCTAAAATCCATTCCAAATACTGCAGCCATCACGATTCTCTCAAACTATAGATCCAATCACATAGGTCCCTTGGTTGAAACTGACTGTAACTTTCCACCACACTTCAGATCCATACTTCTTACCATGGGATCAGGAGCCTCCATTCTCTGGTCTCTAAGATCTAGCACTTCTCATCTTGCCCACTAACCTGAAGACTCTAGCCTCAATCAGTGCAAGAAGGTTCCCACGCAAGGGTGTTTGCTCTTCCTAGAATGTCACTTCTCAGTATTCAGATCTCTGTTCAGAGAGGTCTTCTTTGATTACTTGTAAATGAGCACTCCCTTCCCCAGCCTTCACCTAACCCTACACACGGATATGTCAGGGACTTTCCACCATTTATGGCCCTATCTGAATTCATATTTCTCATTCACCTACTGATGTGTTGAGTGGCAATGATGGCTAATCCAAACTCAAAGCCCTTAACAACTATATTACTTAAATATCAATAATACTATATCTGTATTCAGATATGTTTTTTCTTCTTGGTGCTTGGTCATATTATCCAAATTTTGTATGATTGATAAACATTTGTTTTAAATCCAGAATGAAAAGTTAATACGCAGAAAACTTAAAATAGTAATGACAAAGCATAGAATGCACAAGAAGGGAGGCACTTTCCCTGAGAATTAGATTAGGTCATTTCTTCAGTTGTGGGCAATTTTTTAAGATAATCTGTGTTTGAGTCGAAGGTCAAATGAGAACATTTATTAAACTAGAAGGGAAAATTGTTTAAGATGAGAAAATCATGTGAAAGAGATGTTGGCAAAGGAAAGCAGAGCACCAGAGGAATCTAACTGAATACTCTCCATTCTCTATTACCCTGCCAACTGGTTCCCTTTGGGGGTAACAGCATTTTAATAAAGTAACCAGGAATTAGAGGTGGGGCTTCACATGATCTAGCTGACTGTTGTAGGTAAGAGAACATGGAGAGATTTGTTCATCATACAAATTAAGTAATGAAGGTAAGGCTTTAGCTTATATATGAAAGGGTTAAATGGAGTTCACATATTGGAAAGAGCCCCTTGCTTTCCAATCTCCTGGAAAGGAATAAATGCCACGGTTACATGGCCCACATTGTTTTGGTTTTGACTTACTAGCTTCTCTGCCAGTAACAAGAATCATAGACTGAGAAAAAGTGGATGTTCACTCACTCGATACCTAGGTGCATTCTCCTGGGTTCAGTGAGAAAGGACAGCTAGTAACTTGGCGCCTTCTCTTTGCCCTTAACTTGAAGGGATGTCCAAAAAGAGATGAGGAATAGAACAAGGAGTGACAAGGTAGAAAGTCAGTGACTAACTTTTGCAATGAGAATAGTATCCTTGACATACAGAAGGATCAACAAAATCATGGCACTTCTTCATACCTAGCAGGGCCCTTGGTACTAATGCAGCCTGTCATGTAATGTCCACTTCTCCAGGAATCCCCCAAAAGAGGAAAACTTGGTAAAGTTTGTTGAGTCAACCTGTTTAAGCTCACAAGTATGCAGGTACAATGGCTATCCACCTCTTTTTTTGCTCTACTCTTTGAGCATCTGAACCTGTCCTGGAAATCAATCTTTACTTGAACTAAACTCAAATTCAACAGATAATTGCAGAAATCTTATAGAATAAGAACTGATCTTTGAAAAACGGGTCTATTTTCTTTTGCTTTAAGAACAAAATCCATTCTGGTTAAATAAGGTTTTATTTTCTATTCCATTCACTCCTGTGAGTGCAGCTCACAGGAGAGTTGGGAATCACTGGTGGGGGGAAGATCAAGAGTGATGAGCCACTTTGTCAAATCAAGCCATTAAATATATTATGTAAGAATCAATACGCTGCAGTATATGAACCTAAGAAGAATGTAAAGAGCCAGCTTCCACATGGCTGACCTGCCCATGGGCAACCTTAATTACTTCACTTAAAGTAAACCAGGAGTCCCATCCATCAAGTAGGAGTAATTGCAGTTGATACTTCTCTTTCCTAGAGGGATGCTGTGATCATTATTCAGACGGTTTGGGTCAAGAAGTCTAGGATTTAGTGACAACAGACTTATTATGAAAAGTAGTGAGTAAAGATGTTTGAACAGAGAACAGGTTTTTAATGAAACAGACCAGAGTCTGACATCGAGAAACTCCATTTACTACCAGTGAATATATAAAACGCACTGAAAGTACTCTTGTCTCAACTTCCTTATCAATAAAATTGGGGGGGGGGGGGCGGGAAATTACCTACCCTAGACAAATCCATGTGAACACTATGGCCAACATATACAAAGAGCTGGCCACTAGATACAAAATGATATGTTCATTTTATGTGTTTCATGAATCACTTACCCTATAGCAAGTATTTCTATTAATATATAAAAGTCATTTAAAATGAGATTGGGCTTCACAGGTGGCACTAGTGGTAAAAAATCTGCCTACCAATGCAGAAGACACAGAACACGTGGGTTCAATCCATGGGTTGGGAATATCCCCTAGAGGAGGAAATGGCAAGCTGCTCCAATATTCTTATCTGGAGCAGACAAGAATTCCACATACAGAAGACCCTGGTGGGCTGCAGTCCATGAGACTGCAAAGTATTGGACATGGCTGAGCAACTGACCAGATACAGATAAAATGAGATTATATGCCCCCTTAAAGCTGGGACCCATAGCTCATATTTTCATAACATCCACAGATTCTAAGAGTAGTGCATTCCACATAACAGACAGCTAATTCACAGTTGTGAAATGAGTCACTAGTCAGTGATAACTGAGGTCCCATAGCTTCACGTACCATTTCTATACTGGTGACTCTCATATCTTCCAGCTTGAATTCCTTCCTGAAGTTCCAAATTCGCATGCATACCAATGGCCTGCTCCCCACCTGAATTCCTATTATCCTTTAGGATGTTCCAAACAGAATTCATAAATTCTTAATTATTCTCTATTCTCTGTCCCTTCAGATCAGATCAGATCAGTCGCTCAGTCGTGTCCGACTCTTTGCGACCCCATGAATCACAGCACGCCAGGCCTCCCTGTCCATCACCAACTCCCGCAGTTCACTCAGACTCACGTCCATCAAGTCAGTGATGCCATCCAGCCATCTCATCCTCTGTCGTCCCCTTCTCCTGTTGCTCCCAATCCCTCCCAGCATCAGACTCTTTTCCAATGAGTCAACTCTTCGCATGAGGTGGCCAAAGTATTGGAGTTTCAGCTTTAGCATCATTCCTTCCAAAGAAATCCCAGGACTGATCTCCTTCAGAATGGACTGGTTGGATCTCCTTGCAGTCCAAGGGACTCTCAAGAGTCTTCTCCAACACCACAGTTCAAAAGCATCAATTCTTCAGCACTCAGTCTTCTTCACAGTCCAACTCTCACATCCATACATGACCACAGGAAAAACCATAGCCTTGACTAGATGAACCTTTGTTGGCAAAGTAATGTCTCTGCTTTTCAATATGCTATCTAGGTTGGTCATAACTTTCCTTCCAAGGAGTAAGCGTCTTTTAATTTCATGGCTGCAGTCATCATCTGCAGTGATTTTGGAGCCCAGAACAATAAAGTCTGACACTGTTTCCACTGTTTCCCCATCTATTTCCCATGAAGTGATGGGACCGGATGCCATGATCTTCGTTTTCTGAATGTTGAGCTTTAAGCCAACTTTTTCACTCTCCACTTTCACTTTCATCAAGAGGCTTTTTAGTTCCTCTTCACTTTCTGCCATAAGGGTGGTGTCATCTGCATATCTGAGGTTATTGATATTGCTCCCGGCAATCTTGATTCCAGCTTGTGCTTCTTCCAGTCCAGCGTTTCTCATGATGTACTCTGCATAGAAGTTAAATGAGCAGGGTGACAATATACAGCCTTGACGTACTCCTTTTCCTATTTGGAACCAGTCTGTTGTTCCATGTCCAGTTCTAACTGTTGCTTCCTGACCTGCATACAAATTTCTCAAGAGGCAGATCAGGTGGTCTGGTATTCCCATCTCTGTCCCTTACCAGTCTCCATTTAGCAAATAACATGACAATTCATTGTGATATCAAGAAAGAATGTTTTTACCTATGTCTAAACTCACTAACAATGTATTATTGTATGTATTTTCCCACTCCCTCAAAACTCCAAATATTGTACATACTTTTTTATTTTTAATCCAACGTTTTTTTAACTTTTTATTTCGTATTGGGGTATAGCCTATTCACAATGTTGTGACACTTTCAGATGAACAGCAAAGGGACCCAGCCATACAAACATATGTATACGTTCTCCCCTATGTTGTTCATGCCAAGTTGTTTCAATTGTGTCCAACTCTTTGTGACCCATGGACTGCAGCCCGCCAGGCTCCTCATCCATGGGATTCTCCAGGCAGAAATACTGGAGTGGGTGGCCATGCCTTCCTCTAGGGGATCTTCCCGACCCAGGGATGGAACCCGTATCTCTTAGGTCTCTTACACTGGCAGGTTCTTTACCGTTAGCGCCACCTGGGAAGCCAATAGTGTACATATTTTTGTTAATTTTCCCAGATTTATATTTGTTCTAGTTTATTACTTCCCTGATTTAGAGGGAGTTTCACACCCTCACTGATCAAATCTAAGTCTAATCCATTCAAATATTAATACCTAGATCAGACTGCTGAAATTGTTTCTATACCACCACCTGCACTGACCAAGGACTGATTGAATCTTCGTCTTTATCCTTGAAATATTCTTTTCAGTTGTATGTACTTTAGAAAAATCCTGCATTTAGAGTCCACCACTTGTCTGTTCCAAGTACTGTTTGAGTTATTCAAATTTATAACAGCCTTCTTGTCACTTATGGGCCCATTTCTTGTTGTTGTTTTGTGAAGGACACAGGGCACAGAGTTACACTTTAAAAATGTCTTGCAGAGCCCACGGTTATGGTACATTCTGTTCATAGTTGTTTTCAGATTTCTGAAGCCCTTGATAAAGCATTAATTATCCTATAAATTTACCCAGGAAAATGCAGAATTTCAAATTTATGTGGGTTTTTTTTTTTTTTTGGCCCTCAAACTGGTAGTCAAAGCACTGCTAAGAGACAGGGCAACAGAGTAAGTACATTAGCTTCTTTAACACTGTCACTCAGCATAAGATACTTATATGATTCTGTGGCATTTAGGTGGTGAAATGTGATTTGCTTTTTTTACTAATTTTTAGAAAAGGCTAATTAAATTCATGCTTGTCAACCTATGTAGAAATACAGGGCTTAAATTCTTGCAGGCTATATGAGCTCAATAAATGTCTGATCAAGAAAAACAATAACAAATAATAAACAACTCCTTTGTGGAACCTCTAGGCTCAGTTCAAACGCTTTTTTATTTATGAAGCCTTTCTACCACTTCTCAGTGAATTGAAAAATTTAAAAAAAAAGAAAAATGCAAAAAAAAAAAAAAAAAAACTTCCAAGAATATTACTATGTCAAAAAAAAAAAAAGAAATTTAGACTTCACCTTCCACTCAATTCCTAGGACCCTATCCCAAGTAACTTCTTGACAACATTCACACATAGCTTTAAATGTGAGTTAATCACATGTATTTCCATTTCTAGTTCATTTTGAAAAGTGGCCTGTTTTTTCCTTGTATTTCTATCTCTCTTCCCAGAAAACCTAGGACAATATCTTTCAAACATTAAATAATCCCACCTTTTATTATTAAATAACCACCTTTTATTCTGCATTCCATCTTGCAAATTATATGCAATCAAAATTTATTATATAGCTACTGGTGGCTCAGACAGTAAAGAATCTGCCTGCAATGCAGGAGACCCAAGTTCAATCCCTGGGTCAGGAGGATCCCCTACAGAAGGGAATGGCAACCCACTCCAGTATTCTTGCCTGGAGAATTCCACAGACAGAAGAGCCTAGAGAGCTACAGTCCATGGGATTGCAGAGAGTTGGATACGACTGAGCAACTAACACACACACGCACACACCCCACACACATGCCTACTTGAGTTTCCCAGGTGGTACTAGTGGTAAAGTACCTGCCTGCCAATGCAGGAGACACAAGAGACACTGATTCAAACCCTGGGTTGGGAAGATCCCCTGGAAAAGGGCATGGCAGCCACTCCAATAGTCCTGCCTGGAGAATCCCACAGACTAAAGAGCCTGGTGGGCCACAGTCTATGGAGTCTCAAAAAGTCAGACACAAGTGAAGAGACTTAGCAAATAGCCATATTCAAGGGATAGTGCCAGATGCTACGTGACTTAAAACCTAAATAAGGCATCTTATTCTTAGGTTCTTTCCACTTAATCATAGATCCAGAAAAGTAAAATAGGCTTAAAATACTCTGTAAAAGGAATTGTAACTGGAGTGAACTCAGAGTACTGTGGGAGTACAGAGGGGTCCAGGCATCTAGGTAACCCGGAGGGAGATGGCAGAGAAATAAAATGGTACTGAAACTAAATCTTGAAGTATGAGTACAACAGATAGAGCAACAGAGAAGGGGCATGGCAAACGAAGGGAGTGCACTGACAGATATGAGAACCAGCGATGTATTCACGAAGCTACACAGAGCTGGAGGCATGAGAGGCCCTGAGAGAGGGAAGGAGTGTGAAGCTGAAGTGGCAGTCAGGAGTCGGATCCTGAATGGCTTTAAATGCCAGACGAATCCCCTGAGTATGACAGAGAACCGCTGCATACACAACGGGGTACATGCATGCCTGTCACTGCCACTGGCTTCCTAAGCTGTGCATTCAGCAATTTTCCTTTCCCGTGATGCACCTCGGCTGTAACTTGCAGCCTTCATGAAAGTCTTTGCTTTGTTAGACTAAATCAAACCATGTCTTTTTTTTTTTTTTAATGTACAGCCTTCCTATTGTTCTGCCTTTTTGCTTTTTTATTTTCCTTCCTCCCAATTCTCAGAGAAAATGAAATTTGCAGCACAGAAAAAGATCTTCAACCAAATACTCTCATTTTCTTCTTGTTCCTCACTTCTCATGCCCCATTTGAATAAAAGCCTTGTCATGTATTTTTCACACCTTCACCTGAATGGAAAGCTTGAGTGCCTAAACTAATCCCTATGAGAGATTTCATTTACAGTGTGCAAATGATCAGGCTGAAAAAAGGAAAAAAAAAAACTCTTATTTTAATCAAGTGAGAATGGTTAAAAGAGAGAGAGATTCCTATAAAAATAATATGCCACATCTCTCAGGATTTCAACAGCAAGCATTTGTGGCATTTTATTTACAAGTGAAGAAAAAGTGCATAAGCCTAAAGGAATGATCTCAAAACAATGTAAGAGGAGAGCTGATTTGACAATAAATTTGCAAGTCTCCATTCACAATCAGCATCAGCAGTAGCCTCATTAAACTCAACAGTTGGACCAGTTACAGAAGAATACTGCTGCTACTAAGTCGCTTCAGTCATGTCCGACTCTGTGCGACCCCATAGACGGCAGCCAACCAGGCTCCCCTGTCCCTGGGATTCTCCAGGCAAGAACACTGGAGTGGGTTGCCATTTCCTTCTCCAACGCATTGAAGTGAAAAGTGAAAGTGAAGTTGCTCAGTCGTGTCCAACTCTTTGCAACCCCATGGACTGCAGCCTACCAGGCTCCTCCATCCATGGGATTTTCCAGGCAAGAGAACTGGAGTGGAGTGCCATTGCCTTCTCCAAAGAAGAATATACACCTAATTTATCCATACAAATGCACTTTAGGAAGACATCAGATTTTAACACTATAAACATCTCTCCTAAAGGGCCTTTTTTAAAATCTCTTAAATACAATACACACGGGCACACATACACAAACAAATAACCATGCATATGTATTCTGTAACATACCATGTGTGCATGCTAAGCCATTTCAGTCTTGTCTGATTCCTTGTGACCCTATGTGCCATAACCCACCAGGCTCCTCTGTCCATGGGATTCTCCAGGCAGGAATACTGGATTGGGTTGCCATGCCTTCCTCCAGGGGATCTTCCAGAACCAGTGACTGAACCCAAGTCTCTTATGTCTCCTGCACTGGCGCTAGTGCCATCTGGGAAGCAACAGATATTATAGGCATGTTCAAAGGAAACTGATTAAAAACCAAGGTCAAAATGCATTATTCAAACATTCAGTTGACAAATTTGAATAATTTTTTGAGAAATTATGAACTTAACAGATTTTTTTAATTACTTATTTATTCGCTTATTTTATCTTTAGCTGTGCTTAGTCTTCACTGCTGTGCAGGCTTTTCTCTAGTTGCAGTGAGCGGGGCTACTCTCTCGTTGCAGCACACAGGCTTCTCACTGCAGTTGGCTTTTCTTGCTGCACAGCATTGGCTACAGGGTGCATGGACTTCATTAGTTGGGCCCTCAGGCTCTGGAGCACAGGCTGGCTCAACAGCTGCTCTGCAGCATGCAGGACCTTCCCACCTCGGGAATCATACTCATGTCTCCTGTGTCTCCTGCAATGGCAGGTGGATTCTTTACCACTGAGCCACCAGGGAAGCAAACTTAACTCTTGTCTTAATGAAAAATTAACTTTTCCAATGGACAAACCATACATTAGCCACTTCCTTTATCAAACAAATTGAGACTAAATTGCCAGCCATGAAATATAACAGGGTTGCATTTTTCATTCATTTCAGCATGATTCAGTTACTGTCCCAACAAGACAAAGGATTTCCTTTCTAGTAAATGAAGATCATACTCTAATCTGCCTAAGTAGAAGTAGTTTATTGTAACAACAATCATTATCAGGCATAAAGGTAGGAGACTGACCTGAACAACCCTACAAGGTTCCCAATCCTAACCACATGGTGTTATCCTCCTAGAAGCAACAGTACAATGAGCATAACTTTCTCCTTTGTCCCAAACATCACTCACTAACATACTACAGAACTGAAGGATCTTTATTCCACGTCTCCCGTTTCCTAGATAGACTTCCATTCAAACTTCATAGCCAGCAAGGAATTTTCTGCACAACCTTCACCCCCATACACACCTCACTCTCCATGCACACCTTACATATTCTGTAAATGGTACTCATTTCTGCCATTTTATCTACCTAGCATTCCTTGTCTCTTTTCTGTTTGGATTCTCCAGTTAATATTACATTTCTCTCTAATAGACCTTTCCAACCTCCTGGAATTGGCATCCAATAGATACGTGGAATCAATGTCACTGTATTTTATATTCCTCAGGGTTAATTTATGAATAGCCCATATTTTGCAAAGTAAATTTCCTAACATATAAACCTCTAACCTGTTATCAGTGTGACCCTGACATGAAGCAAGAGATTTATAAGAAAAAAATCTGAGATACTGTTTATTTCCTTTAACAATCCAGCAGCCTGTTTCTTTGGCTCATTTTGTATTAAAGATTGAACATTCTTCTTGGAATAAGATTTGTAGCTATTAAATAGCTTTTTATACTTTTAAATGACTGTTTGGTTAAGTACAAAAGCAATATACTTTCTTCAAGAGCAAGACAGCCATTAGTCAGCTCATTCTTGAGCTACATTTGGCCTTAAATTTTGAGTGTTAACATTCACCATTACTGGATGATAAATTGCAATAAGAAAATATACTTCTCTTCCCTGTAAACTCTACTTTAAATGGGCTTAGCATGACTTGAATAATACATTCAAAGATACCCAAAGTCAATGTCTTTCAAAGCAAATCACAAGAATGTTGGACAACTTCATAATGATCATTAAATCACTGTCATTTCTATAGACAGGGTTTCCTGCTGAGGCAGTGACAAAGTAGTTTAAAGAAAATTAAGGAATAAATTAAAAATATATAATCTCCACCGTTTCCATGGTAATGCCATCTATAAACTACCACAAAGTTCTAAAATAGTTCCTTCCCATGAGATATTAATAACAATTGATAGTTCCAACATAGATATACTTGTACTGCAGTTCCATGCTGATGATCATACCTATATTATTAACAGACACTAAAAATGTAACAAAATATAAAAGTATTAGATGTCTCAAACATACCAACATCATCTTAAACTCCAGTCTTCTTTCAAACCCTTCAAACAGGAAGATACCTTGGGACATAAAGTTTGTGGGAGGATAAATTCTGTAAATTCATTGGAAGTTTATTCTCTATAGACCTCTTTATGGAAATGTTTTCCCAAGAGATATACATATTAATAACTCTGCCAAATAAAACGGTTGAATTAATAGGTGATATTGACATAAAGGGGAAAAGAAGCTGGCTTATAGTTACCAAGTATCAATTATTGGCAGGCAGTTCATATAGGCTCACATTATCTGAGGAGGTGAACTTTATTCTACAGTTTTTAGATAAAGAAGATGAGGCTTAAGAGGAATTATGTTACTTGAACATAACACCCATTTGGTGAACAGAGCTGATGCTGGATGGGATCCAGGTATATCTACTTTTAAGACAGAAGGGGACATACTGAATATTTGTGGGAAAAAATAAATACAATTTTTTAAACAATCTATTGGAATGAATATTGTGAGGAATGAATATTGCGCTTTTTTTTTGAGAATTCAGAAAGGTAAACTGTCTAAAAACATTTCCTGTCCACAGTAATAAAGAGGACAAATTGAAAATAACCCTCTTTAAGCTGCCAAAAAATGGAAATGGCCAAATCTTATAAGCAAAGAAAACTCTGTTTCAACACTGAGCTATATCATTTCTCCCATAGTTCTGTATTTAAAAGTATTTCTCTCTTAAACAATAGTTGTTGTTCAGTCACTAAGTCATGTCCAAATCTTTGTGATCCCATGGACTGCAGCACACCAGGCTTTCCTGTCCCTCACTATTTTCCAGAGTTAGCTCAGACTCATGTCCATTGAGTCGGTGATACCATCCAACCATCTCATCCTCTGCCACTCCCTTCTCCTCCTGCTCTCAATGTTTCCAAGCTTCAGGGTCTTTTCCAATGAATTGGCTCTTCACATCAGGTAACCAAAGGATTAGAGCTTCAGCTTTAGCATCAGTTACTATCATGTAAATCAGAAAATAATCATTTAGTTTTAGAACATAAAAGTGAAGACATGGTAGCAGCTGAGGTTAGGAGAGAGGATTCTGTGACATTGTTTACACATATTTCTATATTCTGTTCTATACTGAACTTTTGTTATTTTTATAAATGAATGAAATATAAATTATGGAAATGAAAAGCTTATGTTTCCACACATAATAAATAAGGCTTCAGAGTCTTGGGTCACTAATCAATATTGCTTTTATTAAATGAATTATTATATAACAAAGTTGAAACAAATTCCCAGCCTGCCTCAGCCTTCGAAGCAGAGGACGCTGCTTTACTGAGTGCTCTCTGTCTTCCACTGTCTTTGACTATAAGCCTCACTGTGCTGTCATAAATAAGACACCAAATTAGCAGGTACATGTTACCAGTAGCCATTCCCTCTTTATTATGATATGTTTGTAATTAGCATTTATACAACAGCCATATGAGAACTGGTTAAGAAGCCTGAGGCCCTGTGGAGACTGCTTATGGCATTTCCTTATGTCTCCTTCATAATTACACTAATATATGGCACAGTAGACAGGAGATTATGGATATTTCATCAGTGCAATATCCACCTTCTCAAAGAGCAATTTCTGTTATATATCACATATTATACCTATTTTTAAAAGGTAATAGTGACATCAGAAGATGGCTAAATAAAACATTCCACGTTTCATTCCCCCGCAACAATAATGATTCAACAATTACCCACAAACAAAAATACCTCTGTTGGAGTTGTGGGATCCAACACCCAATGCCAAGGAACCAAGAAGGAGTATCACCCACCTGTATGTTGGATGTCAGGCATAGAGACTTTGGTTCCAGCTGTGAATCCTGCAGTGGCCTATGAGCCAGCTACAAACCTTCTCAGCCACAAGCCAGGAGCCCCTGGAGAACACTGTCTTGGACAACCACCCATGGATAAAAGAGACTTTGTGGGAAGTATCCCAGAGAGAAGTTTCAGCTACCACTGGAGCACACACACATACAAAAAATAATACAAGTTCAGATGCCCTAGAAAGTCTGAATGCATATGAAGAACAGTTCAGCTTTATCCATATCACACTTCTCACAAGACAGCACAGCTCAGTGCCAAAAGAGATCTTCCTCAGCCCAGAATTTCTCTTGCTGAAGAAAGCGACAGTCTGTGAGTGAGTGCCTGAGTTCACCCAGTTGTGTAGAATGCTGCCATCTCTCTCACCTCATCCAGAATATGATGTCACTACTGAACTACTGGGGAATGGGAAGAGCCTGGAAGAGCAGCAGACAGGACTCTCAGCAGGCATTAAAGTCATACAGATCCTAGTAATGGTATTGTGTCCCCCATGAAGAAGCCTGTCCAACAGCCTCTAGAGACACCTTGTCCACGGACCCCACCAATTGGCCAATGGGCACTCCAGCATTCTGCATGCCTCACAAATACACAACCACAAATACACACTCTTGTCAGTGCTGAGATGGAGTTTTGGCAGACAGCTAGTGAGTATGCACAGAAAACTAGCCCAAAACTGAAGGTCAGGGAGAGACCACAAACTTGAACTTTAACACTTTCTTTCAGAAAGCAAAAGGGAGGCTGCTGCTGCTAAGTCACTTCAGTCGTGTCTGACTCTGTGCGACCCTGTAGACGGCAGCCTACCAGCCTCCTCCATCCACGGGATTTTCCAGGCAAGAGTACTGGAGTGGGTTGCCATTGCCTTTTCCAAAAAGGGAGGCTATCAGCACTCAGTCTGCTTAATTGCAGGATTAATGGAAGGCAAACAAGCTTAAGAATTCAGCCACAGGAACAAGAAAAGGGTGCCCACTCTCACCATTACTATTCGATATAGTTTTGGAAGTTTTAGCCACAGAAATCAGAGAAGAAAAAGAAATAAAAGGAATCCAAATTGGAAAAGAAGAAGTAAAACTCTCAATGTTTACAGATGACATGGTCCTCCACATAGAAAACCCTAAAGAAACCACCGGAAAATTACTAGAGCTAATCAATGAATATAGTAAAGTTCCAGGATATAAAATTAGTACACAGAAACCCCTTGCATTCCTTTACACTAACAATGAGAAAACAGAAAGAGAAATTAAGGAAATAATTCCATTCACCATTGTGACAAAAAGAATAAAATACTTAGGAAAAAAATCTACCTAAAGAAATAAAGACCTACATATAGAAAACTACAAAACACTGATGAAAGAAATCAAACAAGACACAAATAGATGGAGAAATATACCATGGTCATGGATCAGAAGAATCAATACAGTGAAAATGAGTATACTACCCAAAGCAATCTATAGATTCAATGCAATCCCTATCAAGTTACCAACAGTATTTTTCACAGAACTAGAACAAATAATTTCACAATTTATATGGAAATACAAAAAACCGTGAATAGCCAAAGCAATCTTGAGAAAGAAGAATGGAACTGGAGGAATCAACCTGCCTGACTTCAGGCTCTACTACAAAGCCTCAGTCATCAAGACAATATGGTACTGGCACAAAGACAGAAATATAGATCAATGGAACAAAATAGAAAGCTCAGAGATAAATCCACTCACCTATGGACACACTGTATCTTTGACAAAGAAGGCAAGAATATACAATGATGAAAAGACAATCTCTTTAACAAGTGGTGCTGGGAAAACTGGTCAACCACTTGTGAGAGACTGAAACTAGAACACTTTGTAACACCATACACAAAAATAAACTCACAATGGATTAAAGATCTAAATGTAAGACCAGAAACTATAAAACTCCAAGAGGAAAACATAGGCAAAACACTCCCTGACATATATCACAGTAGGATCCTCTATACCCACCGCCCAGAGTAATGGAAATAAAACCAAAAATAAGCAAATGGGACCTAGTTAAACCTAAAAGCTTTTCCACGATGAAGGAAACTATAAGCAAGTGAAAAGACAGCCTTCCAAAAGGGAGAAAATAATAGCAAACAAAGCAACTGACAAAGAATTTCAAAAATATACAAGCAGCTCCTGCAGCTCAATTCCAGAAAAATAAATGACCCAATCAAAAAATGGGCCAAAAAAACTAAACAGACATTTCTCCAAAGAAGACATACAGATGGCTAACAAGCACATTAAGTTCAACATCACTCATTTTCAGAGAAATGCAAATCAAAACCACAATGAGGTACCATCTCACGCTGGTCAGAATGGTTTCTATCAAAAAGTCTACAAGCAATAAATGCTGGAGAGAGTGTGGAGGAAAGGGAATCCTCTTACACTGTTGGTGGGAATGCAAACTAGTACAGCCACTATGGAGAACAGTGTGGAGATTCCTCTAAAAAGTGGAAATAGAACCTCCATATGACCCAGCAATCCCACTGCTGGGCATACACACCAAGGAAACCAGAATTGAAAGAGACACATGTACCCCAATGTTCATCGCAGTACTGTTTATAATAGCTAGGACATGGAAGCAACCTAGAATGGATAAGAAAGTTGTGGTACATATGCACAATGGAATATTACTCAGCTATTAAAAAGAACACATTAGAATCAGTTCTAATGAGGTGGATGAAACTGGAGCCTATCATACAGAGTGAAGTAAGTCAGAAAGAAAAACACCAATACAGTATATTAATGCATATATGTGGAATTTAGAAAGATGGTAACAATGACCCTATATGCGAGACAGCAAAAGAGACACAGATATAAAGAACAGACTTTTGGACTCTGTGGGAGAAGGTGAAGGTGGGATGATTTGAGAGAATAGCATTGAAACATGTATATTACCATATGCAAATAGATCGCCAGTCCAGGTTCAATGCACGAGACAGGGCATTCAGGGCTGGTGCGCTGGGACAACCCTGAGGGATGGGATGGGGAGGGAGGTGGGAGGGGGGTTCAGGATGGGGAACACATGTACACCCATGACTGATTCATGTAAATGTATGGCAACAACCACTACAATATTGTAAAGTAATTAGCCTCCAATTAAAATAAATAATTAAAAAAGAAAAGAATTCAGCCACAAGAGGGAGCAAGAAGTATGAAACAAGAGCATCCATAGGTCACTGTCATGCCTGACAAAAGGTATTTCTGCCTTCAAGTCAGTCATTATTAACTGGAGGAGGTGACTGCTACTTCAAACATGAAGACAGCAATGCAAGGCTTTAAGGAACACGAAAAAACAAGGCAACTTGACACTAACAATGGACCACAAATATATTTCAGTAACTAACCCCAAAGACATGGAATCTGAAATTTACCTGGTAAAGAACTCAAAATAGCTTTTACAAGGAAGTTCAAAGATCTATAAAAACATAAAAACAAACAACAAAACCCACAGAAAGATAATTTAGCAAAATTGGGGACATGATACAGGACTAAAATGAGAAGTATACAAAGATATAGAAACCATAAAAGAAGAATAAAACAGAAATTATGGAGCTGAAGAACAAGATAAATAAAATGCAAAATGTAGTAGAGATCATCCACAGAGGAATACATCAAGCATTTACTAATGTTTACCCATCAATAATTATGGTAAATGTAAATGAATTAAATTCTCCAATTAAAAGTAGCTATTGGATGGATTTTTTTAAAAGATGCAAATTATATGCTGCTGACAAGAAACACATTTCAGCTTTCAGAACACACATAGGTTCGACATAAAAGAATGCATAAAGGTGTTCCATGCCAGTATTAACCAAAAGAAAGCAGGGTAGCTACATTTTTATCAAACAAGAAAAGACCTTAAGGCAAAGACTGTAACAAGAGACAGGGATGATCAGTATATGATAATAACAGGGAAAATTCATCATGAAGACATAACAATCATAAATATGTATGCATCCAACATTGGAGCACCTAAGTATATTAAGCAAATACTGACAGATATGAAAGAAGAAACACACAACTATACAATATTACTAGAGGACTTCAAGACCCCACTTTCAACAATAGATAGATCATCCAGAAAAAAATCAATAAGAAAACCTTGCACTATCTCCCATCTGATCTTTTTGATCCCTGTGTGCTCTGCTAGGCTTTCCTCTGTATAAGGTTCCAATGAGGAGAAGTAGGCAGCCTTCCATCAATCATTAAAAAAAATAAAAATAATAAAACAAAATAAATACTTTCCAATCATCATACCTACAGGCTTTTTCTAAATGACCCTTAGTCATGCATTATCTCTGGATTCCCAGATGGCTCAGTGATTAAGAATCCACCTGCCAGTGCAGGAAACGCAGGAGATGGGTGTTTCACTGGGTCGGAAAGATCCCCTAGACAAGGAAGTGGCAACTCACTCCTTGCCTGAAAAATTCCATGGGCAGAGGGGGCTCTCAGGTTACAGTACATGGGGTCACAAAGAGTCAGACACAACTGAGCGACTGTGCCGAGCATAGCACATGTATGATTTCAGTTCCAGTAGACAATGACTTCCATGTGTCAGTAATATGACTGTGCCGCAGAGCCCCTTACACAGCTGAGGAACAATCAGCCTGTGCGAGATTCCAGCTTACTGCCATCTTTCCGCAGCCAGTTCTCTTTTACATGCCTCTCTAGCTTCATCGCTTGGTTGAGTTAGGTTTGTGCGTTTGTTTTGTGCTTTGGTTTGATCTGTTTGCTTTCTGAGTACCACATTTGTTCTGTGTTTTGCATAAGGTGACTGAAAATCCCATCTAGCTTTTCTGTAAATTATTGCTTTATCATTTTTTTTTCCTAACAAGGCTCAGGTTTTGTCAAGGTTCTCTTCTAAAATAGAACCACTTCAAAACATCAGTAGTTTTTTTTTTAATTGTTTTCTTTATGTATTATCATTTTGATATGCACAGTGATAAACAGAGAAGTTTCTGGGTTTAGAAAAAGTATTTTGTGAAATTTGGCATATAACTCTTTAATACTTAATACTTGGGCATGGATAGCTCTGGTCATTATCAGAAACAGATGAAAGATGGGCACTTAACTGTTTTGCAAAGTGAAGTGTTCAGGCGCCCTCTGCTCTGGAGTGTGTGATGTCCATTCCTATCAGCTCAAAGACTTTGTTGGTAGATTTGCATGTTTTGGGCTACAGGGTCTGGGTCTTGTTTTTAATAAGCAAGTTTTTGAAAATCAGGAGATTCAACTTTAAAAGCAAATGAAAAAACAGTCTAGACTCTGAGGGCCTCTTCAGAGATCAGAGAATGCCCCCCTCACCAGTGCAGCCACTGAAGGAGTAGCTGTATGTGCACTACCTCCTCTCAGCACGGCAGGAGTATCCCACCAGCCACACACACACACACATTTGTACCCCTTGCTGGCTTCTGGGTACTCTCAAGTCTTCATCTCCTGCCAAGGGATGATATCTAAAACATCTTGCAGCCCACAGTAGCCCAGCCACTGCCCCAGCTGAACACTTACTGGAAAAGGGTCCTGGGTGCTTTTAAAGTATAAGAGTCTTACCCTTTTAAAGTGTAAGAGTGGGAATAGAAGGGAGTACAGAAGGACAGGTGCCCTTGAGCTGAAGTTCAGCCTTGACCATACTGCAGGAGAGCTGCATCTTGTCAGAACTCCTGGAAAAGTTGATCCAGAATGAATTTTGCCACACTTAAGGACTGTAGTTAGATATTTGCTAATTCTATTCCATTCTACATTTATCCTAAGACAACGAAAATCAAACTAGAGACAAGGTAAAATTAAGGGAAGGGCCAGAACTGGACTGTGGACTGAAAGAGTGTGTATAACAAGCCGCAAAACCCTGCAGAAGCATGTAGCCCACTTATTAAACTGGCATTTCCCTAAGAAGCTTTAGGAATAAATTACCTTTCTAAATTCCCAACACACACTACAATATTGTTAAATATTTTATTCAGAAAGCATTAGGCTCAACTCCTGGCCACACATTTCTATGGAGAAAGTTTCTGGGAAAACAAAGACAAAAATCTGGTTAAGTTTCAAAAATATTTGCTTCATTTTAATGGATTTTTCTACATCCAAGAACCATAAATAACCTATATTATAAATACATAGAAAACACTTTTGAGCAATAAAGGATATGATAAAATGTCTAAAATCAACATCTGGAAACATAATACAGTAATTAAAATTTAAATAATGGCAACAAGCAAAGTTAGGATGGCCCAGCTCATCAATTATATTTGCTTTTTAACTCTCTTATTTATCTCATGATGGTACCAGCATGAGATACATATTGATCTCGTAACTAAGAAGCTAGGTAACTCCTTAAAAATTATTTTTAATATACTAAAAGTTATTTTTAGAATTGGTTTCATGTTCAAAAAGCATCAGACAACTCTGGACAATAACTTGATATGCTGACTTACATAACACATTCTGATCTCAACCTCCATTTTAATTACTATGCCTTCAGGCCCCAAAATATTATCCCCAGGGTCAAATTCAGCTGGGAAGCAGATTTTATTAAGTAGGTTTGATGCTTGGAAAAAATGGCATGCAAATACTGTCGGTCGGGCCTGCTAAGTTGTGTAACAAGTCAACAGCTGTTACCTACATGACCATCCTATGGCAACCTTTGATGCTCTCACTCATTGGTGGTGTCTGTTTGACCCCTGAAGTTCAGTGACTGACAGGTACGGCCGGGAAGTTCTTGATGACATGGTTGACAAGTCATAGCCTCAAAAGAAGGAACTGGGGTTATTTAGCTGGGAGACAAAAGGCTATTTTGCCGGGGGGAGGGGTTTAAAGGCTTTAGAAAATGAAAAGAAGACATATTCAGATCAGAGTCTCAAAATGAGAATTAGCATCATCAAAATAATCCAGGAATGTGTTAGAAATGCAAAGTTCAAACCTCTCCTCAGATTTACAGAAAATGGTAAATTCTAGAGTGAGGACAGTAATTTGTTTTACCCTCCAAGTAATTCTGATGCATATAAACTTTTGAGAACCACATTTCTAGATGCAAAGAGACCAACCAGGAAAAAACAGGGTAGAAATCGCAAGGCAGGATATTTCATCATATGGTGTAGGCCTTTTAGTCAAAACCTTTTAAATGCCCCAGATTAAACAGCAGATAGAATAATTAGGAGTAAACTTCCTGACACTGAAAGTGTCAGCCAAAATCAGAAAAGATTCAATATCAGTGATAATTTTGACTCAGATAAACTCAAAGGGACTTTCTATTTGGAACAGTCAATAATTCCAGGATCCTACAGAAGAAAATCTTATCACAACACAGTATAAGGAGCACAGTATAACCATAAAAGCTGATAAGGAGCCCAACAAAAATGAATACACTGTAAGAGTACCTGCCAGTGAGGATAAGAACTTGTTAATTGAATTCAGAGCCTCATGAAACTTCTTTTAAAATTATTTTCCTTTTCATAGAACATATTGTCAGAGGGCCCATTAAAAAACACGAATACAGGCAAAAACTGTTTGAGTGAAAGCGACAGAAAATTCAGAATGAATAACTATTATTTTTAAACATTTTTGTAAAGTCTTTATTGAATTTGTTACAATATTGCTTGTTTTAGGTTTTGGTTTTTTGGCTGGGGAGTCATATAGGATCTTAGCTCTCCAACCCAGATTGAACCCGCAGCCCCTGTACTGGAAGGTAAAGTCTTAACCACTGAACCATGACGGAAGTCCAGAAAATGTAACTACTGAATACAAGAAGCAGTTCTGAAGGCTGAGCTAATGAAGTCTGCAGCCACCATCCTACAGAGCCACTTGGAAGAACATTCATAGAAATAAATTAGTGATGTCTCTGTAAACAGAGGTCAAAATGTTTGTATATGCATGATTACTGGTGAATACTGTGAGTTCAAAAGTGGGTATCCCTATACAAAAGATCTGGGGTGCTATGTGAAGAGTCTCAGTGAGGCTAGCTGGCAGAGGCACAGATAGCTCCATACCACAGGCTGGGGCAAGACTTCTTTAGTTGATTAGTTTTAATCAGAAGGACTTAACAATTGCCATTCATGTAATATCTTTGGTTGTGGTATATATTCAGTTAAAGATAGCATGGTAGTAAACTACTGTCCTCATTAAAAGGATGGAATTGAATATTCTCAATTGATCTGTGTTTGTATCTTTAAGATGCTGAACCAAAGAATTCCACAGATACCACAGATAACGTTACAGGTAAATGGCCTGGCCATGTTTCTCTGATTTCCCTCTTAATCTAATGGATCTAGGAAAGTAGGTACCTTTTGTACTTTCAGATGCCCTTACTTACCACATGCAGAGGCAAGGTATATCAAGCCTGATTCAGGCATTTAAGGATCCCAGAGGAAATCAAATATGAGATCAAATGCAAGCTGCACCACTTAACAGCTACTCAGACAAATCACAGATTTTGCATCTATAAAATAAGGATATTAGTAATACCTATTCCATATGACTGTTGGAGAGAATGGTCAGTATTCAGAATATTTATAAGTGATTCTTGGTGTCTACTTAGGCCAGTTTGGTCTGACACAAACATTGAGGACCTTCAACCTACAAACTGGTCCTGCCTGACTCCTAAAGAATGCTGAGAGAGCCTGGAAGTGTACCAGGAACTTAGGACAGTGGTCTGGCACTCATGTGGATCAAAGTCTGGGTAGCAGAACTCCCATAAGCAGTAACTGTCATTCTGCTTTTTCCTTCTATAGATACCTGGAGCCAGAAAGTCTCCTCACTTTTGTCAGCTTCTGTCACCAGGCTTCACTCTTTATCAGAGAAACCTCCACTCTTTCGGCCAGCTGTGTAAACCACATCCCAGGCCCTGTAATGGGGATCAGAAACAACTGTCTTTGCGAGCAGCCTGGGCTAACAGTCAGTCAGGTCATAACCAACTTAATCCAAATACGTTATGAGTTACTCTCTCCCCATTCCCTGTCTTCCACCTCCTCCTGTATCCCAAGTACCAAAACTAAAGAAGTTACTACTGTGTATCTGTGTGCATTAGTAAGGTATGTTATGGTCAGTATCGTCACTGGACTTCCCTGTTATCCACTGAGGACTTTTAAGAACTGAGATAAATAGAGCATATACCCAACATATACCTGACATCTCCCCATAAAATATAAGGCACAAGCTATGGAGGAGAGTCTTATGGCAAAGGATTGTTCTATAGTGTTTTAGGCAGAAAACATGCCTTTACAGCTTGTCACCAAGATTGTACATGAAGCCTGAACTTCAATCCACACTTCTTGAATAGCTAAGCCCTGTGAACCTCCTGTATGATGCTCACCAGCTCGCTTACTAGAGATGATAAATCAGAATTCAGGAGTCAAGACAAGTAACATGGAGACTGCTTGCAGTGGATTTCCAGGATAAAATTCCAGACACACTGAATGGTATCTGAGTAGAATATATACTGAAAATAGAGTTCTTTATAAACAATTCTGGGCCTCCAGGGTGCCTGTCAGTGTAGGAGATGCAAGAGACACAGGTTCAGTCCCTGGGTCTAGAATATCCCCTGGAGTAGGAAATGGCAACTCACTCCAGTATTCTTGCCTGGAAAATTCCATGGACAGAGGAACCTGGGAGACTACAGTCCATGGGGTTATAAAGATTTGGACACAACTGAGTGACTGAGCACACACACACACATAAACAATTCCAACTTCGGAGCTGGATTTTAGTAGGATCTGGAAATAGGAAGGTTATGTAACCCCTTGTTAGTCTTTTTGTCTCTGCATTCTCTTGGTAGAAACAGTATACTTTAAATATTTGCATTGATGGTTAATACTGAAGAAGTATTTCCCTAGGTTCTATCGTAGTTTGATATCTGCCTTGTGTCAAGCCTTGAGGAGCTTAACCCAGTTGTAAAATAATTTCAGGTGTCTATTCTAAGCAAATATGATTTTAACACCTGGCCCACTTCAGTGACAAGGCACTGGCTAGCCATGTTCAGGTTGTATATGGTTTATAGGCCTTAAAGGTTACCTAACTTGTTAAACATGGTTACTGTTTATGTGTCTCAGTGGCCCATGGAGAGGGATACCCACAAAAGAATATGAACAAGACACCTCTTGATGTGTATTCAGAAGTCACGTTCTGGGATTCTTCCAGGTTTGCTCTAGACATTTCCAATCTATCCTTGAAAGACTACACTAGCGGAAATGAACTGCATGTGCCAAATTATTTCAGCTGGAGTTGGCTATAGTACCAGAGCAGTATTAATGAAGTGATTAGCTCACAGGACACATCACGCTAATAAGAGATATTTTCAAGATAAATGTCAAGTGAACATCAAAGAAGAAAATTCCAATGTGAAATAAAATTAGTAACACCAGTAATAAAACCACTGGTGTTCTAAGGTGATGTTGAAGCCACCATGCAAGCACCTATGGCTCGTTCTCGTGTATATTATTCATTTGTTTCTTACAAAACTCTTGGGAGAACACATGAGCCTTGATAATCACAGTTTACAGCTAAGCTCTCTGAAGACCCTCAGGCTTAAAGAAGAAATCAAATATACTATATATGTATTCTAACATATATTCTTGCTGATATTTACCAATTTGGAGCCAATCAGATACTAAGCAAATATTTGATAGTTTTGCTTAGTTCCCTTTACTTATGAAATAAGCATGATTTTTCATACACAGCTAGCAAAGATGGCATTTCCCATTACCAATTCCTTGTGGCCTGAGGTGTGGTGAAAGATACCACACTCAGTGCTGGCACACGCATGAAGCCAGCCAACCAAGCAGAATGGTTTCAAGTCAGCAACTGAGGTGAGCACTAGTGCCCAGCAATGTCAGGGCCATGCAGAGCAATGAACATTACTACTTCCCTTTTGAAGCCATATTCTTTGCTAGCTATTGGGTTGTTGTCCCGCATGTACAGTAGGAGTTTAAAGAAAGATGGAAACACCACTTCCATAAAAGAAATGAACTCAATTCGCAAAATAACAGGAAAGAGAATGGGACTAGCACTTATTGCAAGCCAGCTTTGTCTTAGGTGCGTTACAATTAAAATCCAATTCAGCTCTTCCAAGAAACCAGTTCGGAGAAGGCAATGGCACCCCACTCCAGTACTTTTGCCTAGAAAAGCCCATGGATGGAGGAGCCTGGTAGGCTGCAGTCCATGTGGTCGCTATAGTCGGACACGACTGAGCAGCTTCACTTTCACTTTTCACTTGCATGCACTGGAGAAGGAAATGGCAACCCACTCCAGTGTTCTTGCCTGGAGAATCCCAGGAACAGGGGAGCCTGGTGGGCTGCCATCTATGGGGTCACACAGAGTCGGACATGACTGAAGCGACTTAGCAGCAGCAAGAAACCAGTTAAAAGCATTTTATATCCTCTATTCACCCATACGGAAGCAAACATCACAAATAACTGTCCTGCTTCATGTCACAAACGTCACACAAATCTTCAGTGGCAGGAGCAAGAGTCACACAGATTATCTGAATCCAGTGTCAAAGCTGTTTCTACTTTCAGGAAATAGAAAAGTGTCCATTGGGGAGGGGCTCAGCATTGCTTTTCTAGATTTACTTTTCTCAAAATAACTGATAGAATTGATTTACTTGTCTGGAATTTGATTACATGTTTTCTTTTTATTAATTAGCCTGTAAGATTACACTCCTTTGGCTCAGCTGGTAAAGAATCTGCCTGAAATGTGGGAGACCTGAATTTGATCCCTGGGTTGGGAAGATCCCCTAGAGAAGGGAAAGGCTACCCACTCCAGTATTCTGGCCTGGTGAATTCCATGGACTGTATAGTCCATGGGGGTGCAAACAGTGGGATGTGACTGAGCGACTTTCCCTTTACTTCACTTCAACTGAAGATTATACCAGTATAGTTGCTAATTCTCACTAATACAAATGAGGCCATTCCTTACCTAAGGGGAGACAGGCCAAGTGTTCTAGCTGTTGCTGCCCACTTCAATAGACAAGTCAAAAATCCTGGGACACATGAGCACAGGAGACATCAGAAGCAGGTTCTTTCCTGACCCAAGGGATCAAACCCCATTAGAACTGCTTCAAAGATCACTTAATATAATATAGATGTGGCTGGGGTAGAAACACCGTGTAGAATAGATGAATGCTTGTTTTACATACCTTAAATCAACCACATAGTGGTTGATTTGGTAACTAATCAAAAGTCTCAAGTGAATAGGAGTACAGACAAAATCATAAGGGTCAAATTTTATGAAGCTGTGGAATATCAGAGTGTAAAAGGAGAAAACAATTAATATTTTCTGAATACCTGGAGTATTTATAACACTGGCACATCTGCTCTTTCATTTAACCCTTAGAAGATACATACAATTATCTCATTTATATAGAAAATGGACTAAGGGGGAGTAACTGAAGGTCCCAGGACTACCTAACTCCAGATTCCATGTCTTTCCTCTAAATCTTAAAGACTCCATTGGGCAAACAGATGACCAACTACTGATACAAACTGATGCACCTGCCTGGAACAAATACAACACCAGTGGCAAGGTTTAAACAAGAATGTAGGCAGAACCTAGACCAGAACTTTCCGTATAGGCACCCTGCTGCTTAGTACACCAACCACTGAATTGAACTGCACATGATGTAACCACAGTGATCCACTGGAAAGTAGCACACGTAATCTTGCTCAAAAAGGCTAAAAGTTTTGGCCCAACTTGAGGCATTTAAATCTACCCACACATTCTATTTCATTCTACATATTAGTAAGTGACATTCCAATTTCTCAGTAATAGCCTTGGCTCATCCATACTGTGCTCAATTCATGAGTATTTGTTCTCCTCTCCCTATTTTGTGGCTTCCTTTCCTTACACCTTGATCCTAAAACCTGCCTTTGGCTTTTTGGTCTTTGCAAAATTTGGATATCCGCCTGTACTTTCAACTACTGCTTTGCCTAGGTTTATTTCAGTCATTACTCTTCTGCTTTTGGAGCCTTCTAGTCCTTGTGGTCTCAAAAAAAGGAAACACACATCTTATTCCTGACTCTGAAATCTCTCTCAATAAGACAACCCCCAGAACCCTCAAGAGAAAGACAATGCTTTTGTTATAGAATTTTCTATTGTAAATGTATTCTTCCTTACTATCCATAATGCCTTGCCATGTTTACTGATTCCTGCCTGAACTTAGCTGAACACAAAACAACAGATGCCCAAGGGGACTCTACTTCTATATACCCCAAGTCCTGTGTAAACACAGAAATTCACATGCAAAGGAGAACCAGCAACCAGAAGCACATGTTCTCACTGTTTCCAATATGCTGCTATGCCCACCCTCTTTCTCAGTTCAGGACCATTTCTGAACCCCAGGATTCTCAAGACCACTTCTGCCTCCCTTCGGTGTGTCTGGAACTGTCCCATTAGACTATTATTTCAAACAGTCCTCCTCCCTGTGTGTGCATTTGTTTGTTTGCTCTCTTGTTTTCCCCAGGAGGATAAGTCATTAGACAGCACACTGAGCACTGCTTCATTCGGGATCAACTAAAGCAGCAACCACCAGCATTCACAAATGCTTCATTCTGGGAATGCGAGGCTTTGGGATTAATTAACCCTGAAGCCACATTTTTTCAGTGTTGTGCAATAGGATATTCCTAGATAAATTAGGTAAGAGCTGCTGGTAAAGCCTGAGAAAATGTAGATTTTGGAGCCTTATCCTGAAATAACTGATTCAGAGTATATCGTGATGGGGTCTGACAGTAAGCTTTTTAAATATGCTCTTTGTTTTTCTTTCAACAAAGCATAAAGAATGAGGACCTCTGATAAGGTAAATAAATGCTAACAAAGCATCCGCAGTTGAGAAATCTCCCACAGAGAATTATGAATCTTTGGAAGAGGAGGAAAAGAAAGGGAGAAGCGTCAGTGTAGTGCCCAAAGTGCTCCCAGCTTAGGGTGTTCACACATCTGGTTAGTGGCACAGCTTCAGGAGGTAAATGTTTATTGGGAAAATCAGTTACTCATCTAATTCTGCATTTTTATTTCAGCAGTTATTTACAATAAAAGCAACTAGAAGGAATTCTAACATTCACAATGATTTGGCAGAATTATGCAACTTATAAAAACCTAGGGGGCTTCCCCGGTAGCTCAGTGGGTAAAGAATCCTCCTTCAATGCATTAGACACAGGAGATGCCGGTCTGATCACTTGGTCAGGAAGATACCCCTGGAGAATTAAATGGAAAATCACTCCAGTATTCTTGCCTGGGAAATCCTGTGGACAGAGGAGCCTGGCAGGCTATGGCCCATGAAGTTGCAAAAGAGTCAGACAAGACTAAGTGATAAAAACCTGTGAAATGTTATGACATGCTTGTGGGGGTCATTACTGTAAAGCTACTTCCCAGGAGTCAACAGTTCAGACAAGTTATTTCACCATCAGAGTCACAAAAAATAAAGTCTGTGTTATGGGATTTCAAGGGAAAAACTATGATCAGCAGAGTGATTGCCATCTTATGATTTCCTCCAGCCTTCTTTCTGAAAAACTCAACTCTACAGTATGCAGGTACAAAAGGGTGAGGGAAACAGGTCCCATGTGGCAGGAGACCCTGCGAGCACCACTACCTTCCGCTTGACCTTCAGTTTGTAGGTTATAGGAATAAAACAGCTTCTTCAACCCACTAGATGATGGCCCAAATGCCTGGGAAATGTTTAGCTCCGATGAATCATCTAAAAATCACATTTACAATGGGAGAAATCTGTAATCTGTCCGCTGAATCACTGAAAGAACAGAGAAGTGTGTGAATTATAAACACAAATTGGATTATGCACCTACATAATCCTATGATAGCGATAGAGTAATGTCTACCTGTTTGAAGTTTAATCCTTTTTCATTCTTCATGCTTCACTCTAGTAAAAATCACTTTTCAGGAAGATTGTTGTTCTCCTTCTTCTTAGAAAGACAGTGAAGTCCTTCAGCTGGTTCCTGAAACCTACCATACTTTCTTATATATATATAAAATATACATACACGCATATATACATATGTCTATATATACACGTAGGTTCAGATATTTCCAGATAATGAAAGCCAAGTCAAAGAAACTATGGAATTGACTAGCATCCATTTATATACAATAAAAATAAACCTAAGCAAGGCTAACATATCCAGTGTTCTCTGCTTTAAGGTCTTTTGTAAACTACTTTGATAATGGTATTATCAGTACAAAATGGTACCCATTTGATAGAAGTGTAAAGTCTGAAGCGAGGAGACACATCAACATTATTTTATTTCTGTTGAGACTGGAAGAAGTCATAAATTATTCTTTTGCCTTAACTTCTGAAAAGCAGTTTAATAAAATGAATTAATAAATAAAATGCCACTGTCAAATGAAATTTCACCAGCCAACTTAAAGACAATTTGTCCAAGTTTCAGCAAATTGACTATTTAAAGAGTGAACTCTTTAATGTGCTTTACATCATGCATATAATTATTGATTGGGAAGCCACTGTCAAATGCAACCTCTGCCTTGGAAATTCTTAGAGGGTTCTCTAGTAGCTAAGAAAAATATAAAAGAGTTTATAACCAGATAAAGAGTGAGAATTCCTATAGATTTAAAACGAGTGACCAATCAATAAAATAATGAGTGAAGGGAGGTATGGAGATAGTTACTTAGGGAGTTTGAATCTTAACAGAAATAACAGAGAGTTGACTATGAAAAACTAAAACATACACTAGAAATATTTGTATCAATTCCACCATAAACACTGTTGATTTGTTAGCCTGATAGGAAAAAGAGTACATGCAGTTTTTGGTTCAGAAGCAAGGCCATATTTGAAGAAGAATTGAAAATCTTATTAAAACATAGAGATAATAGTTGAAATTCTGTTCAATACAAAAAAAAAATACTCAGAGGCTAACTCATAAATCTCCCAATTGTATAAATATTTAAAATATTTTTCTGGTAGTTGCACATTCCCTTTAATGTTTGCCTAAACTTCTAATATAAAGGATTTGAAATAATGGGTGAAACAGGTTGTGAATTTTGGTTAGGATGTTTTTGAGTACAGTGCTTTCCCTAACTTCTAAAAAATGGAATCTTCAAAGGAAAAGGTACACTTTTTTGTGCTACACTACTCACTTTGGCTTAGAATTAGTCCCTTCCAGAATGTTATTTCAGAATGTTATTAGCATATTTATCCTCTCCTTAAAGACTTCAGCAATAGTATGACTGTCATAATATTGAGAAAGCTTGATGTCTCCAAAAGAAAAACAAAAATAATGGTAATATAATTTACAGCCAGGACAATGAAAATCTAACTGCAAGCTCTATTAACAGTCTACTTGTGTTTAGTTAGTTCAATACAATTAAAGCGACAAATACTACCACAGTCCTAGCATCTAATGTCACCAGTCACATCAAGTACAAGGATATTAGAGTATTCCATGTGATAGAGTGTCATTAAGCTCAAACATACTGAAGCATGATGGTGTCATTTACAAACTTAACTGCTCCACGCTTTCCATGTTGGTTCAGTAAATTAATGACTCTGACGCATCTTAAATGCAAATTAATAACCAGAAATGAAAAGGTCCTGCTGCAACTGCAGTTACACATGGAATGACCATTTTGCTCAATAAGATATCGTATTTCAGAAGCTTGCTAATTAGAAACAGTGTCCACAATACAGCGCCATTGCTTTCTAAGCAGAAAACACCCAGCATTACCAGGAAATACATTTCCACTTCATCTTGGGTTCTCCTGATAGAGAGTTCAGTTTTACTTACAACCATGCTTCAGATCCATAATAAAGTATGTCTGTATCATCCTTCTAGGATAGTGTGAGTGGAGGCCAAGGAGACAGCACTGGGTGGTCTTCTGCTTTAGTGTGAAGTGGTATCTCTTTATACCTGAACCAATGTCATAAGGCAACTTGGAAAGTGAATGTTTATATTGGTTAATAATGATTTCTTTCATATTGTGTGTCTTATATTTGGGCATTTTGTATTTTTTTCAAAGCTGTCCTCCCCTAAAAAATGTTTTAGATAAGTATAGAGAGGTTGGTAAGTAAAATAAAATACACACACATACACAAACACACACTTTTAATTGAAAAAGATTTATTTGGATAAAGTAAAATTCTAGATATTTGAGTTCTGCTTGTGAGACAATCTAGAAAATTATATATCACCTGCTACAGAGGCCAGTGAAAACTGAATGTTTTGGGACAAAAGGCACAAAGCTGATTATTGTTGTTTTCTTTTGACCTCTTCATCTGTTTTTTCAATGATAAAAAATATCAGGAATCTAAATTTGAAATTTTGACTGTACTTATCCAAGATAGGGATAGGGATCATACTGAGTTAGATGGAGAAAGCATAGATGAAATGGTAAATTTGGTTATGAGTGGAATAGATTCTGATGTTTTAATGTAATCCCATTATATTATGAAGCTTCAACAGTCAGTCTGTAATCTATGACTTCTATCCCTGCATCCAAAGTGCTCAGCACAGCCCCTGGCACACAGTGGGTGAATAATAAACGCTTGTTACTTCATTAGATCCCATGACCTAAGTTGTTATTTTGGCACGAATGATCCTGAAACAGGACATGAATTCTGTTGTTTCAATCACACTAATGACTGTTTGCTCAGATCAATTAGTTCTAAGGGGCAATGACCAGAACTATTTTTACTAATGTGTCTAAATAATTTATCAGACAGGCCGCCAAACAGTTATTTCTGCCCCCAAAACAGCTGCAGAACTTCACCAATTCCTGTACAAATCTTATTCATCGTATTTTTTGCTCAAATATAGGAAAAATGCTATCTGGGGCATCTTTGTGTTTATGCCTAAGATTAGTTAAAATAATCCAAAGTGAGAGGTATTTACATTTTATGCATCTGGTTAATACTCTGGCACTAGGTGCTCAGTGTGAATTCAAATATCACATTTTATCTTCTCATAACATACAGGCTCAGAGCAGGCTGTTGTTCTAAAGGCCCCATCCTGACTGGGATAGTAGATAAGAGCCTTATCTATTAACCCCTTTCTCCCACACATCTCTACTTACAGGTATGTAATGATCTTGCAAGTTCTGAAATTAAAAATCTGTGTGGAGATAGGGAATCAGGATGAGGGACTACTAAAACTAGCTTTAAACTCACCATGCATAGAGAAACAGAAATATTACTAGAAACTGAAGATGAAACGAGCCCTCTGAGAATGCAGTCTCTGGCTTTACAGGAATATTGGGCATTGAGAACATTATGCAGAATTTTTCAAGGACTGAAGTCTTGAGTGAATTAAGATGACAGCATATGCATGGTGTGCTTTTATCATCAATATGCTTGATATTGGCTGAATTGTTCTGGTCCCTAATTGTAAACTCAAGGTGGAAAGGCTAATCTGTTTATTCAAATTCCTTATAGGAATGCAGTGAAGAAACTGGAAATTTAAATAAGCTTTTAAAAATGTTTCTGAGTGCATTTTGAGTTGGAGGCATATAAGGTATTTTTAATCAACCATCCATGACTCAAAGGTGATAAAATGATGGGCATCAGAAATGTCAAGGTAAAGGATTTTTTTTAATTTTATTTTATTTTTAAACTTTACAATATTGTATTAGTTTTGCCAAATATCAAAATGAATCCACCACAGGTATACCCGCGTTCCCCATCCTGAACCCTCCTCCTTCCTCCCTCCCCTACTCTCCCTCTGGGTCGTCCCAGTGCACCAGCCCCAAGCATCCAGTACCGTGTATCGAACCTGGACTGGCGACTCGTTTCATACGTGATATTATACATGTTTCAATGTTATTCTCCCAAATCTCCCCACCCTCTCCCTCTCCCACAGAGTCCATAAGACTGATCTATACATCGGTGTCTCTTTTGCAGTCTCGTACACAGGGTTATTGTTACCATCTTTCTAAAATTCCATATATATGTGTTAGTATACTGCAGTGGTGTTTTTCTTTCTGGCTTACTTCACTCTGTATAATAGGTCAGTTCTAATGAGATGGATGAAACTGGAACCTATTATACAAGGTAAAGGATTTTAATGTTCTCTGCAAATTTGTTCAATGTTGAACTGAAGATCTAAATCCTTCATTCATCCCACAACAAATGCAAAAGGCACTTCCTTATCATAATCTAACCCAGAATGGTTTTCTATAGTACCTGGAAGGCACGGACTGGGAAGGAGCATAGAATGTGTGTTTTAAAAAAAGGAATTCATATGTCATTTCCTAACAAATACCGAAAAGCATCTCCTCCATATTCATGCCACAAACTGAGCTTTTAAAAACACATTTTTAAAGTAAGATCCCTAAGACACACATAATCATTTATGATAAAGTTTTCAGATAAAAAATGAAGTAGCACTGAAATATTAATAATGATCAATAAAGGAAATAAACACAATGCCATTATGCACATACCCTTAAATGATGCTACATTATTAATAAGG
Source organism: Bos javanicus (assembly GCF_032452875.1). Lineage (NCBI taxonomy): Eukaryota > Metazoa > Chordata > Mammalia > Artiodactyla > Bovidae > Bos > Bos javanicus. The sequence goes on along the minus strand of NC_083895.1, from coordinate 38,704,788 downwards.
ATGACTGTCTGGAACTAGATATGCTCCAATAAACATTTATATACTGCATAGAAGGAAGGCTACTAACTATTGAGGACATCTAAATACAAGTCCAGTTCTGCCACTAATTAACACTGTGACTTTGGCTAAGACACTTTCTGTCTTTGGTCTTCAATTTCCTCATCTATACCTTTCTAGTATGTGAGTTGACTTTTGAAGCTTTGGGGGCTATACCATTCCATGATTTAAGAATGAAGCACTTCACACCGCCTACAATGAGGGGGA